>NC_141694.1:1853078365-1853710654 GCF_964263255.1 Lissotriton vulgaris | reverse complement strand
CGCCAACCACAGACTCGATTCTGCCCTACTGCTACTGAGCTCGACACGAGAAGGTAGAAAAATACATTTCCTGTCACAGGGAGGTGTGGCTTGCCGGTGGCTTCAGACTGCTTTGAAGGGCACATTTGCCAGTTCAGGAACCCCAGGCTTCCACTTTGGCGCGAAACTGGACAAAGACCAGGGAAGTATCATTCCCTTTGTCCAACCCCTCCCCTGGGAGGGACCCCCGAGTCGTTCCAACCCTTTCCTTAGGGTAATTAAGGGCTCCCCTGTGGGTAGGTCCTCAGATTCTTCGTGGAACAAGACTCTCAACCTCCGAAACCAAGACACTCTTTGACCATTTTGACACTTGGACTTCGGCGGACTTCGACTGGACCCAAGACTGCATCAAGGAAGACTCCTACTGCTCCTGGCCTCACTGCTCTTCAAGTCTTCTGAGTCATCTGTGTCTGTGCATCATCCAGGTTCTCCAGAAGGCCTGTGGGGATCAGGGACATCCAAAGTATACTGCCTTGGCGTGAAGGAGTCAACATGCGACTCCTACACCTTGTAACCCTCACTATCTTATGTAACACATCCTGTAAATTGATTTACGTACATATAATTTATTGTCTTTGTATAACGTGGATGTGTGATTTAAGGAACTCCGAAACCCTGGACTGGATAGTGGTATAAAATTTGAAATAAGACAAAATAGTGGTATTTAAATTGTTATTTATGTAAATATTAGGACAAACCAACACATCTAACACAATATAATGCAAGATGTGTGCTTAGACTATGTCTGGTGCTAATTGTTCTCATGTTCCAGGGCGAGGTTTAACTGCTCAAATATTTAAACAAAACATTAGGCTTTTGAGTGGCTGAATTGTGCAGTGTGAAACAGTCAAATAAAGTAGGGTCCCAGCTGAGGAGGGGCAGGATGCAGTCAGCATAGCTGCCAAGGTTTCAGAATGCTTTGTTGGACATTTTCATAATATCAGTATAATTATGAGTGACATATCAATGACTATGAGTGACACTTTCTCGTGAGCAATGAAGACGAGGGAAACATATAAATATCAGAAATTACACCCATACGAGCAATGAAAAACTCTAAGGATATCTTAAAATTGCTGCAAAGCACCAGAAATGGAAGGGCGCAAACAGGAGACTCCTCCTTGCAGTCCAGCTGCACAGACTATTAACACCAACTCAATTGACTAATCTGAAAGCAATTTAAGCTTTATGGGCAAAACAATATTTTATAAAGTAAACAGCTTCAGTTATGGTCCACTAACTCATTACAATACATTTTTTAACGTTTCTTCCACACTCATATGTTGTGAATACTCCACAGTGTTGCAGTGGACCAATTCAAAGGGGCTGGGGGTCACACAAACTCTGGGAAACACCTCAATACTAAATATATTTGTAGCTAAAGTGAACGTTTAAAGGTTCAGGAGTCCCACCGTTAAAAATAGATTTGCATGCAAAATACTAAAATCCGATACTAACTGGGAGAAAATATTACAGGCCCAAACTGTAATCTTGACACCATGTGGAAGAAAATTATGGGCCTCATTTATGAGGCCGTGCGTCACTTTTACGCCACCGGTGCGTCACTTTTTGTGACGCACCAGCAGCTTAAACAATGTGCCTTGTTGCACCGTATTTACAAAGTGACGCATCTAGGTAGATGCGTCACTTTGTAAACCCCTGCACCACATTATACCTGCGCCAGGTATAATGTATGCAAGGGGGGGCGTATTGACGCAAGGAAGGGTCGTTGAAGTGACGCAGTGAAATCTATGAGATTTTACTGCGTCACTTTTAGGACGCCGTTGCGTCAAAATCTTGCGCCTGCCTCACAGCAGGCGTAAGACTGACGCAGGCCCTTTCACATGGGGCTTGCCCCATGTGAAAGGGAACATTGCTGGAGTTGCGTCACTTTTGTGACACACTCCAGCAATGCTTATCAAAACAACAAAGGTCCTGAGCAAAGGAGAATAAAGAAAACTTGATATATATAGATCACAATGGAACTCTATATAGTCTTAAAATTCCATGACCAGCCGGCCAAGGAATATTTATTGACTCAATTATTTTATGATGTCAAAGTTACGGCAATTAACCCAAACAGTATGGGTTAAATTGGGGCACAGTCCTGTGCCATCCAAGAAGGGGAGAGCAAGAAGGTAAAGGTAAGTGGGGAAAGTTATCAGGCAAACAAAGTGAGCTGACAGGTCACTGGCATTTAGTATACATTTAACAGTGTATCCTGAAGTCATTCATACACACAATAGTATTATGTAGGTACATGTATGAATTACTTTAAGGTCGACGTTTCGATCCCTAGCTCAGATATAACGGGATCATCATCAGGACAAGAAATTGATATTGCCTGAACATAATTATTAATAACACCGAGTTGGAAACCCGGGAGGGTGTTGGCTTCAGTTCAGAGGGCCCTCTTGGCGGGGTTGCGCGAGCCAACGTGATTCTTAGTGGGTTCACTGTACTTCAATCAGAGGTTGTGTTGAAGTTCTGTCGAAACGCTGGTCAAGGTTTACAGACAAGCCCCAATCTTCAGGGTTTGTTAATGAGGTTCCAAGTCTTGGGAATCCTCAATTTAAGAGCTTCTATGCCTCTTCAGTTGGATGCATGGTTTCGAGTGCCAAAACTTAGATGTGGCATGAGTTCTAGGGGTGAATAAAGTTGCTGGTTGATGCCTCTCAATCGAGCCTGACAATATGGCCAATCGGATGTTTATAACGCGGGTGCGCTGTCCTCGCGTGTCCTCAATCAAAACCAGGCGACGGAGTGCGGCCAGGCAGTTAACTGGTCCGCTATGGGAGACAAACGTTCTCCTGGAGTGCCGGTCAATGAGGCTGCTCGCGAAGGAACCCTGAGGGTTCCTTCGCGAGCAGCCTCATTGACCGGCACTCCAGGAGAACGTTTGTCTCCCATAGCGGACCAGTTAACTGCCTGGCCGCACTCCGTCGCCTGGTTTTGATTGAGGACACGCGAGGACAGCGCACCCGCGTTATAAACATCCGATTGGCCATATTGTCAGGCTCGATTGAGAGGCATCAACCAGCAACTTTATTTGCTCAGGACCTTTGTTGTTTTGATAAATACTTGCTACCCATGGTCCCGAGTGATTAAATGGGTTCCCCCTTGTCCTCTTTAATGACACTCCAGCAATGCGTCACTTTTGCGCTTACAGATACGTCAGAAATACTGACGTATCTGTAACTCCTTGCGACATGATGCGTCATACATTAAATATGACGCATCATTGGTGTCGCAAGGAGTGCACAGTGAAAAGTGACGCATCGCTGTTTTCACGCAGCGATGCGTCACTTTTCATAAATGAGGCCCTGTGTTTTTTCAGTGCAGACAATATGTGGGCATATTAAAAGGAACTACACATAGTTTGCATATCTGGTACATTTGGCTTGAAAAACAATTTAAAGAGACTCCACAATCCATGTGATTACTGGACAAGCGTTGTTTAAGTTTTTAGAAATAAACTGAAACGTACATGTTAGTGCTTCCAAAAGAGGTGCACATTCACATACAGTACTGCTTGTAGATACACCTCAGCAGATTGATTCGCACAAAAATTAACTCGTACGTGAACTCCTTTTATGAGCACAGGAATCTTTCATTTTTCTAATAGCAATAAACTTGTTTTACATTTTGCTGCGTACACTACCACGAACATGCTCGCACCGGACTCCATCTCGGGTAATATGAGCAGAACTCAACTGTACTCATCACAGCACATGAAACACTGCCTTGGATCAGGGATAGGAGGGCCTTGTTATTACACACACAGCATGAATCTTTTGGTGACCTGGAGCCCGCAGTGCTGGATCACGCCAGTGGGCTGTGGCTGTCAGTAGTGAGCAATCTACAAACTTAACTACCTCTCTTGATTCGTCCTGGAAATTCAGACTGCAATCAGCTGTGGGGGCGAGTGATGAGGTGTGAAAACCTTCTTGGAGTTTTTGACGCACAACAAAAGGGAAGGGCACAGGTCAAGTGCAGGGCCATTAGCACGTCAAAGCACTCGCGCTTTGACATACCAATGGCCCTGCCACAGACAGAAGAGAGAGGAGAAATTATTTCATCACCTCGTCCCTCCCACCCTCGTCCCCCGCGTCCCCCCCACTACAAAATCTGGGGGGGATATGTCCCCCGTATCCCCCACACTTCCTACGCCCATGGCGCCCTCCCGTGTCCCAGTAGGGTGTCAGACTCCATCCGTACTAAGAGGAGCCGCGGTAGAGGCTAGCCTCCACGACCTGCCGGAGGCCGCGGACCTGCAGGGCCCCTGTGAGCCAGCCGGGGCTCTGGGAGGAGATGGGGCCCTGGACCCGTCACCCAGCCGGGGCTCCGGGAGGAGATGGGGCCCTGGACCCGTCAGCCAGCCGGGGCTCCGGGAGGAGATGGGGCCCTGGACCCGTCAGCCAGCCGGGGCTCCGGGAGGAGATGGGGCCCTGGACCCGTCAGCCAGCCGGGGCTCCGGGAGGAGATGGGGCCAGGACCCGTCACCCAGCCGGGGCTCCGGGAGGAGATGGCGCCCTGGACCCGTCAGCCAGCCGGGGCTCCGGGAGGAGATGGGGCTCCGGGAGGAGATGGGGCCCTGGACCCGTCACCCAGCCGGGGCTCCGGGAGGAGATGGGGCCCTGGACCCGTCACCCATCCGGGGCTCCGGGAGGAGATGGGGCCCTGGACCCGTCAGCCAGCCGGGGCTCCGGGAGGAGATGGGGCCCTGGACCCGTCACCCAGCCGGGGCTCCGGGAGGAGATGGGGCCAGGACCCGTCAGCCAGCCGGGGCTCCGGGAGGAGATGGCGCCCTGGACCCGTCAGCCAGCCGGGGCTCCGGGAGGAGATGGGGCTCCGGGAGGAGATGGGGCCCTGGACCCGTCACCCAGCCGGGGCTCCAGGAGGAGATGGGGCCCTGGACCCGTCACCCAGCCGGGGCTCCGGGAGGAGACGGGGCCAGGACCGTCAGCCAGCCGGGGCTCTGGGAGGAGATGGGGCCCTGGACCCGTCAGCCAGTCCGGGGCTCCGGGAGGAGATGGGGCCCTGGACCATTCAGCCAGCCGGGGCTCCGGGAGGAGACGGGGCCAGGACCCGTCAGCCAGCCGGGGCTCCGGGAGGAGACGGGGCCCTGGACCCGTCAGCCAGCCGGGGCTCCGGGAGGAGAGGGGGCCCTGGACCCGTCAGCCAGCCGGGGCTCCGGGAGGAGATGGGGCCCTGGACCCGTCACCCAGCCGGGGCTCCGGGAGGAGATGGGGCCCTGGACCCGTCAGCCAGCCGGGGCTCCGGGAGGAGATGGGGCCAGGACCCGTCAGCAAGCCGGGGCTCCGGGAGGAGACGGGGCCAGGACCCGTCAGCCAGCCGGGGCTCCGGGAGGAGACGGGGCCAGGACCCGTCAGCCAGCCGGGGCTCCGAGAGGAGAAAGGGCCCTGGTCCCATCAGTCTGTGCGGGCGGCACAGCAGAGCTTTGCAAACCAGCAGCATCTGAGCACCGCAAGAGATGCGCAGTAAACACGCTCTTATTTCATGGTGTGCGAGAGGCCAAGGTATGCCTGGGGGCTTCCGCCTGGGACCTCTGGGCCGGTTCACTTCTTTCAGGGGTGTTAGGTTTAGATTTATATTGGCGTGACGCCCTTTGTGCAAGCCCTTCAAGGCAAAACCACGCGGATCTGCACCTTGCACACTCTGGGGGCGCACCCAGGGACGCCCGCCCCATCTGCAGCATCCGTTCAAGGCACCTCGGGGTTCACACAGGGAAAACTAAAGAGGGACAGCAGTGGGAGGCTGGGAGCGGGGACCTCATGTGCCCGAGATATAGAGGTTTGTGATCCACGTGCACACCCAGAGTGTCATAACCGACTGCAGCTGCTTTTATTTCCTGTTTTGTGGAGCCTCAGAGTGATGCCTGTAACAGCATTCAGGTTAGCGCATGGACACCTTAAGGTATTATTGCACTTTATAAATACACCATCATCATTCTGTAGGTTCGTTACATTAGGCGTTGTTAAATTATGTTGGACTTGCGCCCTGCCCCTGGGGAACACCCGAGCCAGGACAGAGAGGAGCCCTGCCCCTGGGGCACACCCGAGCCTGGACAGAGAGGAGCCCTGCCCCTGGGGCACACACGAGCCAGGACAGAGAGGAGCCCTGCCCCTGGGGCCCACCCGAGCCAGGACAGAGAGGAGCCCTGCCCCTGGGGCACACCCGAGCCAGGCCAGAGAGGAGCCCTGCCCCTGGGGCACACCCGAGCCTGGCCACAGAGGAGCCCTGCCCCTGGGGCACACCCGAGCCAGGACACAGAGGAGCCCTGCCCCTGGGGCACACCCGAGCCAGGACACAGAGGAGCCCTGCCCCTGGGGCACACCCGAGCCAGGACAGAGAGGACTGCCCCTGGGGCACACCCGAGCCAGGACAGAGAGGAGCCCTGCCCCTGGGGCACACCCGAGCCAGGACACAGAGGAGCCCTGCCCCTGGGGTACACCCGAGCCAGGACAGAGAGGAGCCCTGCCCCGGGGGTACACCCGAGCCAGGACAGAGAGGAGCCCTGCCCCTGGGGCACACCCGAGCCAGGACAGAGAGGAGCCCTGCCCCTGGGGCACACCCGAGCCAGGACAGAGAGGAGCCCTGCCCCTGGGGCACACCCAAGCCTGGACAGAGAGGAGCCCTGCCCCTGGGGCACACCCGAGCCAGGCCAGAGAGGAGCCCTGCCCCTGGGGCACACCCGAGCCTGGCCAGAGAGGAGCCCTGCCCCTGGGGCACACCCGAGCCAGGACACTGAGGAGCCCTGCCCCTGGGGCACACCAGAGCCAGGACAGAGAGGAGCCCTGCCCCTGGGGCACACCCGAGCCAGGACAGAGAGGACTGCCCCTGGGGCACACCCGAGCCAGGACAGAGAGGTGCCCTGCCCCTGGGGCACACCCGAGCCTGGACACAGAGGAGCCCTGCCCCTGGGGCCCACCCGAGCCAGGACACAGAGGAGCCCTGCCGAGCGAGGACAGAGAGGAGCCCTGCCCCCGGGGCACACCCGAGCCAGGACAGAGAGGTGCCCTGCCCCTGGGGCACACCCAAGCCTGGACAGAGAGGAGCCCTGCCCCTGGGGCACACCCGAGCCAGGACAGAGAGGAGCCCTGCCCCTGGGGCACACCCGAGCCTGGACAGAGAGGAGCCCTGCCCCTGGGGCACACCCGAGCCAGGACAGAGAGGAGCCCTGCCCCTGGGGCACACCGAGCCTGGACAGAGAGGAGCCCTGCCCCTGGGGCACACCCGAGCCTGGACAGAGAGGAGCCCTGCCCCTGGGGCCCACCCGAGCCACGACACAGAGGAGCCCTGCCCCTGGGGCACACCCGAGCCAGGACAGAGAGGAGCCCTGCCCCTGGGGCACACCCGAGCCAGGACAGAGAGGAGCCCTGCCCCTGGGGCACACACGAGCCAGGACAGAGAGGAGCCCTGCCCCTGGGGCCCACCCGAGCCAGGACACAGAGGAGCCCTGCCCCTGAGGCACACCCGAGCCAGGACAGAGAGGAGCCCTGCCCCTGGGGCACACCCGAGCCAGGACAGAGAGGAGCCCTGCCCCTGGGGCACACACGAGCCAGGACAGAGAGGAGCCCTGCCCCTGGGGCACACCGAGCCAGGACAGAGAGGAGCCCTGCCTCTGGGGCACACCAGAGCCAGGACAGAGAGGAGCCCTGCCCCTGTGGCCCACACGAGCCAGGACAGAGAGGAGCCCTGCCCCTGGGGCACAACCCAGCCTGGACAGAGGGGTGCCCTGCCCCCGGTGGCACACCTGAGCAAGGGCAGAGAGGTGCCATGCCCCCGGTGGCACACACAAGCCTGAACAGAGACATACCCAGCACGCAGTGGCATACCCGTGCCTGGGCAGAGAGGTGCCCTGCCCCCGGTGCACACCTAAGCATGGGCAGAGAGGTGCCCTGTCCCCGGTGGCACGCCCGAGCTAAGACAGAGAGGTGACCTACCCCTGGGGCACTCCCAAGCTAGGCCAGAGAGATGCCCTGCCCCTGTGGTACACCCGAGCCTGGACAGAGGGGTGCCCTGCCCCTGGTGGCACACCCAAGCCTGGACAGAGAGATACCCAGCCCGCAGTGGCACACCTGAGCCTGGACAGAGAGGAGCCCTGCCCACTGTGCCACACCCGCGCCTGGACAGAGATGTCCAGCCCCCATAGCACACCCGAGCCTGGACAGAGGGGTCCCCTGCCCCTGGTGGCACACCCGAGCCTTGGCAGAGGGGTGCCCTGCCCCTGGGGCACACCTGAGCCTGGACAGAGAGGTGTCCTGCCCCTGGTGGCACACACAAGTCTGGACAGAGAGGTGTCCTGCCCCTGGTGACACACACAAGTCTGAACAGAGAGGTGTCCGGCCCCTGGTGGCACACCTGAGCCAGGACAGAGAGGTGCCCTTCGTCAGCGGCACACCCGAGCCAGGACAGAGGTGCCCTGCCCCTGGGTCACACCCGAGCAAGGACATAGAGAGGCCCTGACCCTGGTGTCACACCCAAGCCTGGGCAGGGATGCACCCTGCCCCTGGTGGTACACCCGAGCCTGGACAGAGGTGCCCTGCCCCTGGTGGCACACCCAAGCTAGGGCAGAGAGGTGCCCTGCCCCCAGTGGCACACCCGATCCTGGACAGAGATGTGCCCTGCCAACTGTGGCACACGCAAGCCTGGGCAGAGAGGTGCCCTGCCCCCAGTGGCACACCGGAGACAGGACAGAGAGGTGCCCTGCCCATGGTGGCACACCCAAGCATGGGCAGAGAGGTGGCCTGCCCCTGGTGGCACACCTAAGCCTGGACAGAGAGGTGCACTGCCTCTAGTGGCACATCTAAGCCTGGACAGAGAGGTGCCCTGCCCCTGGTGGCACACCCAAGCATGGACAGAGAGGTGCCCTGCCCGTGGTGGCACACCTACGCCTGGACAGAGAGGTGACCTGCGTCTAGTGGCACACCTAAGCCTGGACAGAGAGGTGTCCTGCCCCTGGTGGCACACCCAAGTCTGGACAGAGAGGTGCCCTGCTCCTGGTGGCACACCTAAACAGAGGTGCCCTACTCCTGGTGGGACACCTAAGCCTAGACTGAGAGGTGCCCTGACCCTGGTGGCACACCTAAACAGAGAGGTGTCCTGCCCCTGGTGGCACACCTAAGCCTGGACAGAGAGGTGCCCTGCCTCTAGTGACACACCTAAGCCTGCACAGAGAGGTGCCCTGCACAGAGAGGTGCCCTGCCCCTGGTGGCACACCTAAACAGAGAGGTGCCCAGCCCGTGGTTGCACACTGAAGCCTGGACAGAGGTGCCCTGCCCCTGATGGCACACATAAACTAAGAGGTGTCCTCCCCCTGGTGGCACAACTACGCCTGACAGAGGTGCCCTGACCCTGGTGGCACACCTAAACAGAGAGGTGTCCTGCCCCTGGTGGCACACCTAAGCCTGGACAGAGAGGTGCCCTGCCTCTAGTGACACACCTAAGCCTGCACAGAGAGGTGCCCTGCACAGAGAGGTGCCCTGCCCCTGGTGGCACACCTAAACAGAGAGGTGCCCAGCCCGTGGTTGCACACTGAAGCCTGGACAGAGAGGTGCCCTGCCCCTGATGGCACACATAAACTAAGAGGTGTCCTCCCCCTGGTGGCACAACTACGCCTGACAGAGGTGCCCTGCCCCTGGAGGCACACCTAAACAGAGAGGTGTCCTGCCCCTGGTAGCACACCTAAGCCTGGACAGAGAGGTGCCCTGCTCCTGGTGGCACACCTAAGCCTGGACAGAGAGGTGTCTTGCCCCTGGTGGCACACCTAAGCCTGGACAGAGAGGTGCCCTGCCTCTAGTGACACACCTAAGCCTGCACAGAGAGGTGCCCTGCACAGAGAGGTGCCCTGCCCCTGGTGGCACACCTAAACAGAGAGGTGCCCAGCCCGTGGTTGCACACCGAAGCCTGGACAGAGAGGTGCCCTGCCCCTGATGGCACACATAAACTAAGAGGTGTCCTGCCCCTGGTGGCACACCTAACCCTGGACAGAGAGGTGTCCTCCCCCTGGTGGCACAACTATGCCTGACAGAGGTGCCATGCCCCTGGAGGCACACCTAAACAGAGAGGTGTCCTGCCCCTGGTAGCACACCTAAGCCTGGACAGAGAGGTGCCCTGCCCCTGGTGGCACACCTAAACAGAGAGGTGTCCTGCCCCTGGTAGCACACCTAAGCCTGGACAGAGAGGTGCCCTGCCCCTGGTGGCACACCTAAATAGAGAGGTGCCCAGCCCGTGGTGGCACACCTACGCCTGGACAGAGGTGCCCTGCCCCTGGTGGCACACCTAAACAGAGAGGTGTCCTGTCCCTGGTGGGGCACCTAAGCCTGGACAGAGAGGTGTCCTACCCCTGGTGGCACACCTAAGCCTGGACAGAGAGGTGTCCTACCCCTGGTGGCACACCTAAGCCTGGACAGAAAGGTGCCCTGCTCCTGGTGGCACACCTAAGCCTGGACAGAGAGGTGTCTTGCCCCTGGTGGCACACCTAAGACTGGACAGAGGTGTCCTGCCCCTGGTGGCACACCTAAACAGAGAGGTGTCCTACCCCTGGTGGCACACCTAAGCCTGAACAGAGAGGTGCCCTGCCTCTGGTGGCACACCTAAATAGAGAGGTCCCCAGCACGTGGTGGCACACCTAAGCCTGGACAGAGAAGTGCCCTGCCCCTAGTGGCACACCAAAGCCTGGACAGAGAGGTGCCCTGCCCCTGGTTGCACACCTAAGGCTGGACAGAGAGGTGCCCTGCCCCTGGTGGCACACCTAAACATAGAGGTGTCCGGCCCCTGGTGGCACACCAAAGCCTGGACAGAGAGGAGCCCTGCCCCTGGGGCACACCTGAGCCAGGACAGAGAGGAGCCCTGCCCCTGGGGCACACCTAAGCCTGGACAGAGAGGAGCCCTGCCCCTGGGGCACTACCGAGCCAGGACAGAGAGGTGCCCTGCCCCTGGGGCACACCCGATCTGGACAGAGGGGTGCCCTGCCCCCGGTGGCAAACCTGTGCAAGGGCAGAGAGGTGCCCTGCCCCCGGTGGCACACACAAGCCTGAACAGAGACATACCCAGCCAGCAGTGGCATACCTGCGCCTGGGCAGAGAGGTGCCCTGCCCCCGGTGCACACCTGAGCAAGGGCAGAGAGGTGCCCTGTCCCCGGTGGCACACCCGAGCTAGGACAGAGCGGTGCCCTGCCCCCCGTGGTACACCCGAGCCTGGAGAGAGGAGTGCCCTGCCCCTGCTGGAACACCCAAGCCTGGACAGAGAGAGATACCCAGCCCGCAGTGGCACACCTGAGCCTGGACAGAGGAGCCCTGCCCACGGCGGCACACCCGCGCCTGGACAGAGAGATGTCCAGCTCCAATAGCACACTCGAGCCTGGACAGAGGGGTGCCCTGCCCCTGGTGGCAAACCCGAGCCTTGCCAGAGAGGTGCCCTGCCCCTGGGGCACATCTGAGCCTGTACAGAGGTGTCCTGCCCCCGGTGGCACACACAAGCCTAGACAGATAGATGTCCTGCCCCTGGTGGCACACCTGAGCCAGGACAGAGAGGTGCCCTGCCCCTGGTGGCACACCTGAGCCAGGACAGAGAGGTGCCCTTCCCCAGCGGCACACCCGAGCCAGGACAGAGTTGTGCCCTGCCCCTGGGGCACACCCAAGCCTGGGCAGGGATGCGCCCTGCCCCTGGTGGTACACCCGAGCCTGGACAGAGAGGTACCCTGCCCCTGATGGCACACCCAAGCTAGGGCAGAGAGGTGCCCTGCCCACGGTGGCACACCCGCGCCTGGACAGAGAGATGTCCAGCCCCAATAGCACACCCGAGCCTTGGCAGAGAGGTGCCCTGCCCCCGGTGGCACACCCGATCCTGGACAGAGAGGTGCCCTGCCCCCTGTGGCACACGCGAGCCTGGGCAGAGAGGTGCCTTGCCCCAAATGGCACACCAGAGACAGGACAGAGAGGTGCCCTGCCCCTGGTGGTACACCCAAGAAAGGACAGAGAGGTGCCCTGCCCCTGGTGGCACACCTAAGCCTGGACAGAGAGGTGCCCTTCCCCTGGTGGCACACCCAAGCCTGGGCAGAGAGGTGCCCTGCCCCACGTGGCACACCCAAGCCTGGACAGAGAGGTGCCCTGGCCCTGGTGGCACACCTAAACGGAGAGGTGTCCTGCCCCTGGTGGCACACCTACGCCTGGACAAATAGGTGGTCTGCCCCTGGTGGCACACCTAAACAGAGAGGTGCCCAGCCCGTGGTGGCACACCTAAGCCTGGACAGAGGGGTGCACTGCCCCTGGTGGCACACCTAAACAGAGAGGTGTCCTGCCCCTGGTGGCACACCTAAGCCTGGACAGAGGTGACCTGCCCCTGATGGCACACCTAAACAGAGAGGTGTCCTGCCCCTGGTGGCACACCTAAGCCTGGACAGAGAGGTGTCCTGCCCCTGGTGGCACACCTAAGCCTGGACAGAGAGGTGTCCTACCCCTGGTGGCACACCTAAACAGAGAGGTGTCCTGCCCCTGGTGGCACACCTAAGCCTGGACAGAGGTGCCCTGCCCCTGATGGCACACCTAAACAGAGAGGTGCCCTGCCCCTGATGGCACACCTAAACAGAGAGGTGTCCTGCCCCTGGTGGCACACCTAAGCCTGGACAGAGGTGCCCTGCCCCTGATGGCACACCTAAACAGAGAGGTGCTCAGCCCGTGGTGGCACACCTAAGCCTGGACAGAGAGGTGTCCTACCCCTGGTGGCACACCTAAACATAGAGGTGTCCTGCCCCTGGTGGCACACCTAAACAGAGAGGTGTCCTGCCCCTGGTGGCACACCTAAACAGAGAGGTGTCCTACCCCTGGTGGCACACCTAAACATAGAGGTGTCCTACCCCTGGTGGCACACCTAAACATAGAGGTGTCCTGCCCCTGGTGGCACACCTAAACATAGAGGTGTCCTGCCCCTGGTGGCACGCCCTTTCATGAGTCGATCTGCGAGCACTGAAGGAGATCACTTCTACCACCCGGTGATTCCTGCTTCATTCCTGTCCCGAGGGCTTCCCTGGATCCGCTCAGGCGCGCGTAGAGCGTTCCTGTGCCACCGGCTCACCCGCCGGACCCACCCTGCATATAATCAGAGCCGGCCCACCTTCCCCAGGCTGCACGCGGGCAGCATGCGTGGTCGGCACAGTTCTGTGCACACGTTTGGTCTTTTCTTTGAAACCGATGCTCGATGTATGCAGTTCCTACAGTGCACACCAACGCATGGATCCGCCGGCCGATAACAAGGAGGACAGATTACTGCTGCTGCATGAGCCACGCACACCAACAGCTGCATTAGCCACGCACAGCAACAGCTGCCTTTCACTCCGCGGATGCCACCGCCTCAAGCATTGGCAAAGCTCCAGAGGAGCAGGCTTCAGCCTCAGGCCTCCTTCACGGGCTCTTAATGTCATTAACAGACGCACCGCACTTCCTTCGCAAAGCGACAACAAGGGAGTATCGCCTGAAAGAGAAGAGGGGCCGAGGAGAGGACCAACAGAACAAGACTTATCTGAAGTGCCTGGAGGAGAAGAGGGGCCGAGGAGAGGACCAACAGAACAAGACTTATCTGAAGTGCCTGGAGGAGAAGAGGGGCAGAGGAGAGGACCAACAGAATACGACTTATCTGAAGTGCCTGGAAGAGAAGAGGGGCCGAGGAGAGGACCAACAGAACAGGACTTATCTGAAGTGCCTGGAGGAGAAGAGGGGCAGAGGAGAGGACCAACAGAACAAGACTTAGCTGAAGTGCCTGGAGGAGAAGAGGGGCCGAGGAGAGGACCAACAGAACAGGACTTAGCTGAAGTGCCTGGAAGAGAAGAGGGGCCTAGGAGAGGACCAACAGAACAAGACTTATCTGAAGTGCCTGGAAGAGAAGAGGGGCCGAGGAGAGGACCAACAGAACAGGACTTATCTGAAGTGCCTGGAGGAGAAGAGGGGCAGAGGAGAGGACCAACAGAACAAGACTTATCTGAAGTGCCTGGAGGAGAAGAGGGGCCGAGGAGAGGACCAACAGAACAGGACTTAGCTGAAGTGCCTGGAAGAGAAGAGGGGCCTAGGAGAGGACCAACAGAACAAGACTTATCTGAAGTGCCTGGAGGAGAAGAGGGGCCGAGGAGAGGACCAACAGAACAGGACTTATCTGAAGTGCCTGGAGGAGAAGAGGGGCCGAGGAGAGGACCAACAGAACAAGACTTATCTGAAGTGCCTGGAGGAGAAGAGGGGCCGAGGAGAGGACCAACAGAACAAGACTTATCTGAAGTGCCTGGAGGAGAAGAGGGGCAGAGGAGAGGACCAACAGAATAAGACTTATCTGAAGTGCCTGGAGGAGAAGAGGGGCCGAGGAGAGGACCAACAGAACAGAACTTATCTGAAGTGCCTGGAGGAGAAGAGGGGCCGAGGAGAGGACCAACAGAACAAGACTTATCTGAAGTGCCTGGAGGAGAAGAGGGGCCGAGGAGAGGACCAACAGAACAAGACTTATCTGAAGTGCCTGGAGGAGAAGAGGGGCCGAGGAGAGGACCAACAGAACAGGACTTATCTGAAGTGCCTGGAGGAGAAGAGGGGCCGAGGAGAGGACCAACAGAACAAGACTTATCTGAAGTGCCTGGAGGAGAAGAGGGACCGAGGAGAGGACCAACAGAATAAGACTTATCTGAAGTGCCTGGAGGAGAAGAGGGGCCGAGGAGAGGACCAAAAGAACAGAACTTATCTGAAGTGCCTGGAGGAGAAGAGGGGCCGAGGAGAGGACCAACAGAACAAGACTTATCTGAAGTGCCTGGAGGAGAAGAGGGGCCGAGGAGAGGACCAACAGAACAGAACTTATCTGAAGTGCCTGGAGGAGAAGAGGGGCCGAGGAGAGGACCAACAGAACAAGACTTATCTGAAGTGCCTGGAGGAGATGAGGGGCCGAGGAGAGGACCAACAGAATAAGACTTATCTGAAGTGCCTGGAGGAGAAGAGGGGCCGAGGAGAGGACCAACAGAACAGGACTTATCTGAAGTGCCTGGAGGAGAAGAGGGGCCGAGGAGAGGACCAACAGAATAAGACTTATCTGAAGTGCCTGGAGGAGAAGAGGGGCCGAGGAGAGGACCAACAGAACAGAACTTATCTGAAGTGCCTGGAGGAGAAGAGGGGCCGAGGAGAGGACCAACAGAACAAGACTTATCTGAAGTGCCTGGAGGAGAAGAGGGGCCGAGGAGAGGACCAACAGAATAAGACTTATCTGAAGTGCCTGGAGGAGAAGAGGGGCAGAGGAGAGGACCAACAGAATAAGACTTATCTGAAGTGCCTGGAGGAGAAGAGGGGCCGAGGAGAGGACCAACAGAACAGAACTTATCTGAAGTGCCTGGAGGAGAAGAGGGGCCGAGGAGAGGACCAACAGAACAAGACTTATCTGAAGTGCCTGGAGGAGAAGAGGGGCCGAGGAGAGGACCAACAGAACAGAACTTATCTGAAGTGCCTGGAAGAGTAGAGGGGCCGAGGAGAGGACCAACAGAACAAGACTTATCTGAAGTGCCTGGAGGAGAAGAGGGGCCGAGGAGAGGACCAACAGAACAAGACTTATCTGAAGTGCCTGGAGGAGAAGAGGGGCCGAGGAGAGGACCAACAGAACAGAACTTATCTGAAGTGCCTGGAAGAGAAGAGGGGCCGAGGAGAGGACCAACAGAACAGGACTTATCTGAAGTGCCTGGAAGAGAAGAGGGGCCGAGGAGAGGACCAACAGAACAGGACTTATCTGAAGTGCCTGGAGGAGAAGAGGGGCCGAGGAGAGGACCAACAGAACAAGACTTATCTGAAGTGCCTGGAGGAGAAGAGGGGCCGAGGAGAGGACCAACAGAACAGAACTTATCTGAAGTGCCTGGAGGAGAAGAGGGGCCGAGGAGAGGACCAACAGAACAAGACTTATCTGAAGTGCCTGGAGGAGAAGAGGGGCCGAGGAGGGCCAACAGAACAGGACTTATCTGAAGTGCCTGGAGGAGAAGAGGGGCCGAGGAGAGGGCCAACAGAACAGGTCTTATCTGAAGTGCCTGGAGGAGAAGAGGGGCCGAGAACAGGACTTATCTGAAGTGCCTGGAGGAGAAGAGGGGCCGAGGAGAGGACCAACAGAACAGGACTTAGCTGAAGTGCCTGGACGAGAAGAGGGGCCGAGGAGAGGACCAACAGAACAGAACTTATCTGAAGTGCCTGGAGGAGAAGAGGGGCCGAGGAGAGGACCAACAGAACAAGACTTATCTGAAGTGCCTGGAGGAGAAGAGGGGCCGAGGAGGGCCAACAGAACAGGACTTATCTGAAGTGCCTGGAGGAGAAGAGGGGCCGAGGAGGGCCAACAGAGCAGGAATTCGCTGAAGTGCCTGGAGGAGAAGAGGGGCCGAGGAGAGGATCAACAGAACAGGACTTAGCTGAAGTGCCTGGAGGAGAAGAGGGGCCGAGAACAGGACTTATCTGAAGTGCCTGGAGGAGAAGAGGGGCCGAGGAGAGGACCAACAGAACAGGACTTATCTGAAGTGCCTGGAGGAGAAGAGGGGCCGAGGAGAGGACCAAGAGAACAGGACTTATCTGAAGTGCCTGAAAGAGAAGAGGGGCCGAGGAGAGGGCCAACAGAACAGGACTTAGCTGAAGTGCCTGGAGGAGAAGAGGGGCCGAGGAGAGGACCAACAGAACAGGACTTAGCTGAAGTGCCTGGAGGAGAAGAGGGGCAGAGGAGAGGACCAACAGAACAGGACTAGCTGAAGTGCCTGGGGGAGAAGAGGGGCCGAGGAGAGGACCAACAGAACAGGACTTAGCTGAAGTGCCTGGAGGAGAAGAGGGGCCAAGGAGAGGACCAACACAACAGGACTTAGCTGAAGTGCCTGGAAGAGAAGAGGGGCCGAGGAGAGGACCAACAGAACAGGACTTAGCTGAAGTGCCTGGAAGAGAAGAGGGGCCGAGGAGAGGACCAACAGAACAGGACTTGGCTGAAGTGCCTTGAAGAGAAGAGGGGCCGAGGAGAGGACCAACAGAACAGGACTTGGCTGAAGTGCCTGGAAGAGAAGAGGGGCAGAGGAGAGGACCAACAGAACAGGACTTATCTGAAGTGCCTGGAGGAGAAGAGGGGCCGAGGAGGACCAACAGAACAAGACTTATCTGAAGTGCCTGGAGGAGAAGAGGGGCCGAGGAGAGGACCAACAGAACAAGACTTATCTGAAGTGCCTGGGGGAGAAGAGGGGCCGAGGAGAGGACCAACAGAATAAGACTTATCTGAAGTGCCTGGAGGAGAAGAGGGGCCGAGGAGAGGACCAACAGAACAGGACTTGGCTGAAGTGCCTTCAAGAGAAGAGGGGCCGAGGAGAGGACCAACAGAACAGGACTTGGCTGAAGTGCCTGGAGGAGAAGAGGGGCCGAGGAGGACCAACAGAACAAGACTTATCTGAAGTGCCTGGAGGAGAAGAGGGGCCGAGGAGAGGACCAACACAACAGGACTTAGCTGAAGTGCCTGGAGGAGAAGAGGGGCCAAGGAGAGGACCAACACAACAGGACTTAGCTGAAGTGCCTGGAGGAGAAGAGGGGCCGAGGAGAGGACCAACAGAACAGGACTTATCTGAAGTGCCTGGAGGAGAAGAGGGGCCGAGGAGAGGACCAACACAACAGGACTTAGCTGAAGTGCCTGGAAGAGAAGAGGGGCCGAGGAGAGGACCAACAGAACAGGACTTAGCTGAAGTGCCTGGAGGAGAAGAGGGGCCGAGGAGAGGACCAACAGAACAGGACTTATCTGAAGTGCCTGGAGGAGAAGAGGGGCAGAGGAGAGGACCAACAGAACAGGACTTATCTGAAGTGCCTGGAGGAGAAGAGGGGCAGAGGAGAGGACCAACAGAACAGGACTTATCTGAAGTGCCTGGAAGAGAAGAGGGGCCGAGGAGAGGACCAACAGAACAGGACTTAGCTGAAGTGCCTGGAAGAGAAGAGGGGCCGAGGAGAGGACCAACAGAACAGGACTTAGCTGAAGTGCCTGGAAGAGAAGAGGGGCCGAGGAGAGGACCAACAGAACAGGACTTAGCTGAAGTGCCTGGAAGAGAAGAGGGGCCGAGGAGAGGACCAACAGAACAGGACTTAGCTGAAGTGCCTGGAGGAGAAGAGGGGCCGAGGAGAGGACCAACAGAACAGGACTTATCTGAAGTGCCTGGAGGAGAAGAGGGGCAGAGGAGAGGACCAACAGAACAGGACTTATCTGAAGTGCCTGGAGGAGAAGAGGGGCCGAGGAGAGGACCAACAGAACAGGACTTATCTGAAGTGCCTGGAAGAGAAGAGGGGCCGAGGAGAGGACCAACAGAACAGGACTTAGCTGAAGTGCCTGGAAGAGAAGAGGGGCCGAGGAGAGGACCAACAGAACAGGACTTAGCTGAAGTGCCTGGAAGAGAAGAGGGGCCGAGGGGGGGACAAAAAGAACAGATGGCAATGTTCACAGCAGGTTTGCTGCTTTCTTGGTTACACGTCGAGTGCTGGTTGATAGATGCAAGTGGTACCCAAAATCGACCACTTCTTCGTCAGTCAAACTTAACTACCAGTGCCTTGCATATGGTTTCTATGCTCCAGCGCCTAGAAGCAGCTGAGATCTGCAGTGTGCACAATAGAAGCCAAATACATATCAAAGACATTGTACAGAAGCGGCTGATAACGTGAGTTCCAGCATCAACGGGAAACGCACAGGCAGCTCCCAAGCAAACAACCGCAGAATCCAAACGCCTGACATATAGTGCAGCCGCCAGCGTTCATCCCATCAAGGGTTTGAAAAGATAACCAACGACTTTATGGGGCAATAAAAAGCCGCGCTACCGCTGCCGCGACCCGCAGGCAACCGCGGAACTGAAACCCGCCGGGGACTGGCCAGCAGCCCAGCAGCCCAGCGGGTCTGTCAGGCTGCGTGGGTCTGGGCAAAACGCCCCCGCAATGTGCTATGCCAAGGCCAGTATTAATCACTCCTCTTTTTATTTATTTATAAAAAAACAACAGTCATCTCAGGATCTAGGCTAGAGGCTTGATTAAAGACTTGGTGGTAGCATGCCTGGAGGCGAATGCGGCCTCCTGGGTACCCCAGAACAGGAAACACTGCGCCCCTCAGCCGTCTGCATGAATGCCCCCCCCCCCCCCCCGCCCGACTCCCCCCACCATTACGGCTTGAATTAGATTAGGACTTTAGTAGGTTATGCTTCATGCTTTAAAATGGGGAAATGAAGGCCTGTGTGAATTCAATGAACACCTGTGCACCAACTCTTAGGGAGACCAGCAGATGCGGCGCTCTACAGAGCGTTACCTCGAGTCTCATTGGAACACTCGAGTTTTACGTTCCTCTGCGCTTCCTTATGTTTCGTCATCAGTGTCGTAGCACTATCCTCGTGGATCGGTAAATGAAGGGAATATTTGATCTCTCCTTGGTTTATTTTAAATCGCTACGTCCCACACACAGGTGTGGCAGTCAGGGGCTCCCCTCACAGTCTATCACCAGGAGCGACAGAGGGCAGAGTTCCTATCTATCCCTCATCAAACGCGTTGGAATCTGGGGTCTCTGTTCAGATGGGTGTGGCTTGGCAGTTTGGGAGGGGCTGTTCTTACTGGATCAGAATCAATGCTGATTTGCATATGGTTACCCCCTATCTAGAGAGGCGAGGTGACCAGCCTGGAATGCAAGATAATTACATGTAGCCAAGAATCAGGAAAAAAACTCAACTAATCATTTTCATTTCTTTGTTTTCACACTCATTACAGCGGTGGACGCTGCTGTCCTGATTTTTCACTGCTGTGGTAGTTACTGATGTGGTGTATCCTGGCCTTTAAGTGGGATAAAAAAACGGGGGGGGGGGGGTCTCAAAGGGGCTTGGTCGATGAATTAAGGGTGTGGTTTAAACAAGCAAGATGCAAATCTGTGCTTAGCATAGTGTGCCGCCCGACTGGTATTTTGCCGCTTCTGTTGTTGCATCCAGATATATGATAAAACTAACATGCCACCTACTATTAGCCAGGACTATTGGCTTTGTTAATGGTTATTAGTTAAATAAGATAAGATCAGGTCACTCAGTCCCTCATCAGCAGCAGGCGGACTAAGGAAACGCCCTCTACGCAGGAGTCTCGGCCAAACTCCTGAAACGACTACAACGCATACAGAACGCCTCTGCTCGCCTGATCCTCGACATCCCGCACCACAGCCACATCAAACCACACCTGAGAGACCTGCACTGGCTTCCCGTCAACAAGAGGATCACCTTAAAGCTCTTCACGCACACACACAAGGCATTCCACAACACCAGACCGGCATACCTCAACAGACGACTCACCTTCTACACCCCGAACCGACAGCTATGCTCCGCCAACCTCGCCACCGTCCCCTGCATCAGAAGAGCGACCACCGGCAGCAGATCGTTCTCCCACCTCGTCGCCAAGACCTGGACCACCCTCTCGATCCTCCTACGGCAGACCCAGGACCTACTAACCTTCAGAAGGCTTCTCAAGACTTGGCTATTCGAGCAGTAGCAGCCCCCCCCCCCCAGCGCCTTGGGACCCTCACGGGCGAGTAGTGCGCTTTACAAATGATTGATTGATTGAACTACGGCTTCGTTTTATACAACATTGAAAATGCTTTAGCTCTGTAAAAGAACTATAACGAGTCTCTCTGAAGTTTTGATAAAAGGCAGTGAAGGATGGCACTGCTGCAGAGTTAAGATTCATTTTCACCGAGGGTGATCAAAGAAATGGAGAGCCAGACAGGGACCCGTCTCAGCACCTGCTCTCTAGAACTGCCCGTGCAGAGCACCGGCAGGACCCGGCCCATTAAAAGCTCAGAGTCTATCTATTGGTGCCAGCTGTGGTCGCTTCTGTTGTGGTGCGAGTTCTCTTCACCATTGTGGTCCTTGTTGCATTCAAAGCTGTGGTTAAGGTTGTGGTTGCTGCTGTGCTTATAACTACGATTGCAGCTGGTGGTGCTAAGGTGGTGGCGGCCGTGGTCACAGCTGACCTTCACATGTGGTTTCTTCTGTGGTGGACGCTAGAGTCTGTACTGCTGCCACAGCAAGTCTGGTGAACCTTGTTGTCCCCTTCTGTACTTGTAGGGATGGTCACTGCTCATGTCCATCCCACGTGGGAGATTTTGTGGTAGGAACTGTGGTGGTAAGTGTTGCAGCGGCTGATTTCTGAGAATGGTTTGTTGTCGGTGCCTCATCTGTGGTTGCAACTGTGGCCCCAGCTTTGATGCGGTCGCTGTCATAAATGTCGCTTTTGAGGTCCCAATATTATAGCAGGTGTTGTTGCTGCTGTGCTCCCTGCAATGGTGGCCGCTGTGGTTGCAGGAATGGTTGCTGTAGTTCGTGCTGTGATAGCAGCTACTGTTGTATCTGCCACAGTGGCAGCTGCAGTGGCTGTCATAAATGTCGCTTTTGAGGTCCCGGTGTTGTAGCAGGTGTGGTTGCTGCTGTGCTTCCTGCAATGGTGGCTGCTGTGGTTGCAGGAATGGTTTTTGTGATTTGTGCTGTGATGGCTGCTACTGTTGTAGCTGCACCAGTGGCAGCTGCGGTCGCAGTCATAAATGTCGCGTTTGAGGTCCCAGTGTTGTAGCAGATGTGGTTGCTGCTGTACTCTCTGCAATGGTGGCTGCTGTGGTAACTGGTTGCAGGAATGGTTGCTGTGGTTCGTGCTGTGATGGCTGCTACTGTTGTAGCTGCACCAGTGGCAGCTGCGGTCGCTGTCATAAATGTCGCTTTTGAGGTCCCAGTGTTGTAGCAGATGTGGTTGCTGCTCTACTCCCTGCAATGGTGGCCGCTGTGGTTGCAGTAATGGTTGCTGTGATGGCTGCGATTGTTGTAGCTGCCATAAAGGGAGCTGCGGTTGCCGTCATTATAAATGTAGCTTTTGAGGTCCCAGTGTTGTAGCAAGTGTGGTTGCTGCTGTGGTCCCTGCTAAAGGGGTTCCTCTTGTCCTGCCTTTGCTCTTGTTACAGTTATTGCTGCAGGTGTTATTTCTCATCATGGTGGCAGCTGTGGTTACTATGGTGGCCCTTGCTGTGGTAGCCACTAATATCATAGCTGCTGTTTGCACTGAGGTAGTGGCTGTGTTATTGGAGATTGTAGCTAGTGTGATGCTCCTCTTGGTGCTTCTGTGGTCCCTGCTGCGATTGTCACAATCATGGCTGTTATTGTTGCTACGGTGGGGATAGCTGTGGTCTCTGTTGTGGTTACAGCTGTGGTCACTTGTCTGGTTGCAGTTTTTGTGGCAGTTCTAGTCACTCCCATGGTTTCTGCTGTCATTTCAGCAATCGGTACTGCTGTGGAAGTAGCTGTTGTGGCAGCCGGGTCACTGCTGCTGACCTTGCCTTACAAGCAGCCTTTGTTGCGACTGTTCCTACCATGACAGCAGTAATAAAGCCGTAATTTGTAAAGCACAAACTACTCACCCCTAGGGGTCTCAAGGCACTGGAGGCTGTAAGGGAGATTAAAAGAGCTTTTGCCCAGAGTCACACGTGCCGACCGCAAAAGCGGACGGGGGGGGGGGCTGGGGGGCCTAGCAGTCATCTATAAAGAATATTATGGGTTTCGTAGCACCCCCACCTCCTTACCAGACTGTGAAAGTCTCCCCTTCACTATAGACTTCTCCCCCACTTGCACCTTTTCGGGAGTGCTTTTATACTGCCCACCCGGCTACCCGGGGCAATTTTCTAACACCCTCCCACCTATCATTGCCAGCTTGGCATATAGCCCATCCAACTTTACCCTTCTAGGGGACCTCACTATTCATTTTGATGACTTCACAGACCTTATCGCATCAGAATGGACCACCAGTGTCTCAGCTCCTCAGCTCAAACAGTTAGTCCCCAACCCGACCCATATCAAAGGTCATCTCCTCAACCGCATCTTTAGCAACAGCTCAGATCTTCGAGTTGGGAACCCCTCTCCCCTTCCTTGGACGGACTACTTCCTTATCCATCTATCCTGGCTCACTCAAGATTCACACCCCCCCAGCTCTTAGTAATTCGAAGAAGCCGTAACTGGTCGAAACTTCCTCAGGCTAAATGGTTGGCAAGCCTCGAAACCTCCAAACTACCCATCATCCCTGATCCTACACTGTCCAACCAGAACTATAACAAATGGATCTATGACTCACTTGACTCTGTGCTCCACATCAAATCCATTGAACCCAAACGCAACAATGTGACCGCTCCCTGGTACTCCTCGGAATTACGGGAATTGAAACGTACTTGTAAAAAGATTGAACGGAAATGGCGTCTTGACTACCCTCCTTCCAGGAAAATGGAATACAGAGCAGCGATTAAAATCTACAAGGACAAAATTAAAAGCGCACAATCGTCCTTTTTCGAGGAAAAAATCACCAAGGCAGCCTCAAAACCTAAGGAAATATACCGTATAGCAAAAACTCTTCTTCAACTCCCACAAAAACCTCGAGACCCCTCGAACGCCCAAACCCGCTGTAACAACTTAGCAGATTTTTTCTCCACAAAAGCGAAAAAATCTATACTTCCTTCCCTCATCCCGTGACCCCGCTCCAGACATGTTCTGACCCAGAGCCTCGGCCCTTAGCTACACTTGACCATTTCCCTCCTTTAGATCCCACCAATCTTAAATCTATCATGCACCAGGTAAAATCTGGCTCTCCTAACGACCCAGCACCACCATGCACCTTACTACCAGCTACTCGTCATATTTTACCAACCATTTTTGAACTCCTCAATGCTGCTCTATCCACCGGCATCGTCCCACCTCCATAGAAACGAACCATGGTCAGAGCCCTTCTTAAAAAACCTAATTTGGACCAAAACAACCCCACCAACTATCGACCCATCTCCCTGCTGCCCTGGCTAAGTAACATTTTGGAGAAGCATGTTAACATGGTATTAACAGAGTTCCTGGAAACTAACAATCTCTTGGACTCCACTCAGTCGGGGTTCCGCCCCCTCAATGGGACTGTAACCGCCTTGGTCGCAGTGACGGAGGAGGCCAGGAAGATCCTAGACCAGGGAGGCTCTGCAGCCACCATCCTCCTCGACCTAAGTGCCGCCTTCGACACTGTGAGCCACAACATCCTACTACACCAACTTAGCAGAAAGGGAATCTCAGGGCTGGCAGTCACCTGGCTCAGGTCTTTCCTCTCCAATCGCTCCTTCCAGGTCTTTGAGGGCAACTACACCTCCCCCAGCAAGCCCCTTGGCTGTGGTGTGCCGCAGGGATCCCCCCTGAGCCCAACAATATTCAATCTATATATGAGCCCCCTAGCCGAGATCGTCCGCCCTTTTGGAGTGAAAATTGTCACTTATGCGGACGACACTCAGCTAGTGGTGGCTCCCAACCCCCCGCAAGCCGCACCTAACTGTCTGAGGAACTGCCTAGAAGCGGTCGCCGAGTGGATGACATCTTCCGGTCTCAAAATGAATGGCGACAAAACGGAGCTTATGCTCCTTGGCAGTCCCATTAAAAACACCATCAACCCATTCTGGCCTCAGTGCCTGGGACCTGCCCCAGCGCCTAAAGATACAATCAAAAGCCTGGGCATCTGGCTAAATAAATCCCTTAATTTCAACTGTCACGCAGCCAAACTCTCAGCCACTTGCTTTGGCCTACTAAGACTCCTGCGTAAAATCCTTCCCCTGTTACCTTTTCATGCAAGACAGATAATGATCCAAGGCCTGATCCTATCTCGTTTGGACTTCGGGAACGCCTTATACCTAGGGGCAACCCAGACGACCCTAAACAAGCTACAGATCATTCAAAACTGTGCAGCCAGAACTCTTCTCCAGATCCCTTTCCGACTCCTGGTAAAAAACAGACTGAAGGACCTCCACTGGCTCCCTGTGAGGGAAAGGGTTGAATTCAAAGCATTATGCATCACTCACCCAGCCTTCTGGGGAACAGGCGCCATCATTAACCAATCGCTGATAACCGTCTATCAATCGAACAGACAGCTCAGATCCAGATCCTCTTTCCTACCTGTGAATCCTAGGTTCAAGAGAGCCAGGTGTGGAGGCCAATCGTTCTCCTACAACTCGCCAGGCTATGGAACTCCCTCCCCTTCCAACTCAGATCAGAGCCTAAATTACTCACCTTCTGTAAACTCCTAAAAACCTTGCTTTTTAACAAACCGGAATAGTTTTGAACTGTTTTTGTTATAAGCGTGATGTCTGCAGCGATAGGACGCCTAAGGGTAGCTATCAGGCTTTATAAATGGTCTTTTCATTTCATTCATTTCAGCTGCCGCCAGGATCGAACCGTGTGCCCCACACTCCAAAGTTAGCCGAACTGGCAACTGCACCACACCTCTCCTAATGTGGTGTAATGGTTACTGCTCCGGCCCTTGCTTTGGTTCCAGCAGTGGATGAGGCTATTGTCCCTGCTGAGCCTCCACCCGTTGCTGCAGTTCTCCCTTGCATGGTGGCAGAAGTGGTTGTTCTGCAGTACCTTCTGTCCAAGCCTGCCAACGTCAGGGTAGCACTGGAGCATCATTTGTGTCAGGGAAGGTCTGTAGCTTGATTGCGAAGAGGGACTACTTTTTTGGTTCCCTCATTGTAGTGCTAGAGGCACTCTTGTGGCTTGACACCCAGTGATGAACTTTGACTACCTTTATTTTAACTGACTTTAGTGTGTTATTTTATCTTAGCCTGGATATACGACAGTCCTGCACAGGTCTTGCTTCACTTCTTTCTTGTAATCTTGCTGTCTTTCAGAGGGAGCTGTCATGGAGTAGAACAGCCTTGCCAAGAGCAGAGCATGTGGGATGTGCATTTGAAAGCATGAGAGGGAGAGAGAGTTGTGGAATGTACTTTTTAGTCTCGAAGTGCAGTGTTGTGGGTAGTGATGCACACATGTGCTTGCTGTTGTACGTTGATAAGAATTATGAAGTTCATACTATTGGCTTTGACATAGCCTCAGGTCATCCTTTTTTCCTGGCTTTGCCTTGCTTCGGCTTTTCTGCGTGCACAGCAGCGCTTGCAAGGTGCTGGGGTCATTCACGTTCAAGGTCTTTCTGTTTCTGTGAGGGATTGTTTATGTACTCTGAAAGGTTTTGTGAGCTTCATCAAGATAGAGGCTGGAACTTGCGAGATTTGCAGAAGGGCTTGTGAGAACTCCTTCCTGCCATGGGAATGCTTGCTTGGAGCCTGGCCAGTTCTCCCTCCCCATTGCTCGGCCTCTTTCGCTCTCTCACATTTGTCTCTCTTTTTCTTCATAAGCTTCTCCCTTCTACCTCTCTCTTCCACCTGGCCCACTCTCTATTTCTCCATCTTTATCGCCGCCTCCATCCCCTCTCCATTTCCATCTCTCTCTCTTCACTTTCCCATCTTTCCTCATTTCTCCGTCCTCGTTTTCTCCCTCCCTCGCTTCCTCTCTCTCACTTTCGTTCCCTGTCTCTCTCTCTCACTTTTGTTTGTTCTCTCTCTCTTTCTGTCTCTCTTTCCATCACTTTTGCTCTCTCCCCCATTGTCTCTCTCTGCCCATCACTTTCGCTCTCTCAACCTCGCTTTCTGAATCTTTCTCCATCTCTTTCGTCCCCCTTCTGTCTCCCTAATCCGTTGCTTTCCTTCTCGCGCTCGTTCCCTCTTTTTAGGTCTCTATGACCATCAGTATCACTCTCCTCCCTCTGTCGCTTTACACCACTTTCTCTCTCTCCGTCTCTTCATCATTTTCGCTTTCTCTCCATCACCTTCGCTCTCCCCCTCTCCTTGTCTCTCTCTCTCCCCTACACTCTCACTTTCCCTTTCTCTCTGCCCTTCCCACTTCCCTTCTCCCCTCAGCCCATCCCCACCCCCTTCCGGGTCTCTCTCGAGCTGCTCTCCTTCCCCCTGCCCGCTCTTTCTCTCACAACAAAATGCTCTATTAAACGGCCGTCAGCCCACCCACCTGCGTCTAGGCCCGGCTCACTCCTGCTTACTTTGAAGACAGTCCCTAAAGAAGAAACAAGCATTGAAAATGCAATAGGTCTCGCCTTTGATTAAGTTAAAGCCATTTGCTTTGCTAATGGTATTGTATAGCAAAGCAAATGGCTAACTTAATGAAAGGTGAGACCTATTGCATTTTTAATGCTCGTTTTAACCTTTTTTTTACCTCAATCACTAATGCTAGAACTGCTGTATCTCAATATGACAGCTTCCGAACTTCCTCAGGACCGACACTATCTGCTCAACCGCCTATTCATGGAGAGAGACACGAGAGACGTAGAGACATAGAGACCTGAAGGTTTGCTACATTTTTGAAAGACAATAATGTGACAAGAGTG
Organism: Lissotriton vulgaris; assembly: GCF_964263255.1. Classification (NCBI taxonomy): domain Eukaryota; kingdom Metazoa; phylum Chordata; class Amphibia; order Caudata; family Salamandridae; genus Lissotriton; species Lissotriton vulgaris. The sequence goes on along the minus strand of NC_141694.1, from coordinate 1,853,683,346 downwards.
GCAACGGATAAATACTGTTTTCATTCTCTTCATTCCATATTGCTTTGAAAAATGGAAACGGAAACTTTACAACTTCAAAGCAGGTAGTAGTTTAACATGTGTTTACATCAATGAAAGCAGTACTGCCGTGGCAAGAGTAAGGACTTTTTGCTTCCCCACATGAAGAACAGACCAGTAGCAGTGGTAGGCAGTTAAGCCGTGTGTGTGACATAAACTGAATAGAAGACCATCTCACTTTAGATCTGGAAAGCAGCAATTACATTCTGATTGAAAACAATCCCCCTTTTCGCCCAAACAATAACTGTTTTGTGCTAACTGATAGATGTTGTTGGAAGGATCTTTAGTAAGATGTTTACAGCGCATGTCTGGAAGACATGCATTATATAGATGTTAAAGGCATAAGAGCTTCAAGCAGGTTTTTATTCAATGTATGCAGCCATTGCCTAGACCGAAAAAAATTATGCATGAGAGGAGTGAAGATATTTCAACCAGACCCACACTTGGAGGAAAGAAATATATGGAAAGAGAGACGGGGAGATACAGAGTCAAAGAGAAAGTAGAAGACAGCTGCAAGAAAGGACAAGCCCGGCAGGGAGTGGTGAGCGTGGGTACTAGGGTAGAGGGGAGACAAATGAAGAGCAAAAGAAGGGACCTGGCCATGGGAGAGGGACAATGAGGGAAAATAAGGATAGGAGAAAAATAGTTTGGGCGGACAGACAGTAGATGCAAACAGCTCCAGGGTAAAGAGAATATAAAGCTGGAAGGGGAAATACTGAAATCGAACTATGGTGATGGATAGGAGTAGTGGAGAGAATCCAAAAAAACTAGATATATGACGAGAAGAAGGCCTGAAGACCAGGGGGAAGAGAAGGTGTGAGAGAGGGTGACCGTACTGCCAGTAACAGTAGGGGAGAGAAAGTAGATTACAAGAGACAAAGATAGAGACACTGAGGGTGGCATAGGAAGAGAACAGAGGAAAGAGGGTTGAAAGGGCAAGAAAATAGTGGGGAGTGAGGACAGTAGAAAGCACACGAGTGAGTGGCAATAGTTTACGAAACAGTAAAGGGGATACAGTTGGTGATAGGAGAGAAACGGACTGATGGCAAAGAAGATTATGAAATATCTAGAGACAGCAGAAAAAGGGGGCAGCTGAAGATATACTGGGTGAAATCAGACCTGAGAAGGTAGCGGAGGCAGAGGTTTAAAAGAAACATCAGAACAGCATAATGGAAAGAAGAGGTGCCAGGCTGGGGGAGAGGAGACCTGAAGACAGCAGAGTGGTGAACACAGATGTCGTCTAACAGCAGAAAAGGGGGGAGGGAGAAGAATTGAAATTGCCCTTAAAGGTGAATGCAGACATGCACAGCCGATGGGACAGACAGAGGAGCACGCGTTACAGACAGGGTTGGTGGAGGGGGTAGAAGAGAGGCGGGGTCAATAGATCCCTAGGGTCAAGAGAAGAGACAGAAAGGTCAGGGAGTTGAAAAGAGATCGAAAGGGCGCATACAAAAGAGGAAAGAAGGGCACAAGAGGATAGGAGGAGCATAGGGTCCGATGGAAGGAGACAGAGAAGGCAACAAAGTGTCCAAGGTCACTATAAGAACCAGAAATAGGGAGAATAGTGAAAACAGTTCTAGGGACCGCAGGGGAGCTGCAGAGTGTCAAGTGAAATAGAATCAGTGGAGGAGACGGGGGTTGAACAAATACATGAAGAAAAAAAATCAAATAAAGAAAATAAGAGACAGGAAAAAACATTGGTGAATAGATGAGAAACCTGGAGACGGAGGAGACCACTGGGAGGGAGGAAGGGGCAAGGAGGGGGTAGAGAGGAGGAGTGCAAGATGCTTGAATGAGAACGAATCCTGAGAGAAAACGGAGGAAATAAGATGCAGTTTTCAGAGAATGAGATTTGAGAGGAACAGGGAGGCGTTTAGCGTCAAGGGAACGGGATTAGAACGCTGTGAAAAAGTGCCACGTGCAAGCATTAGGCTATGCTATGTAATATGAAACTTCGGGGACTAGAGGGTTGCTGCAACTGAAAGAGAAAGGAGTGGCGGGAGAGAAACAGAGTATCAAGCGACGAACAAAAGGGGTGACAGATCATAGGGGAAAGGTAAAAGAATAGACACTAAAAGGGACGAGACAATCAACAGGAAACAGTACAGAAAACACGACACAGGAGAGCGTAAAAGCGTAGACAGTAGGACACCAGGGGAGGAGAAACAGCAGGAAAGGACTAAAGTACACACAAGAGGGAGAGCGAGCAGGAAAGGGAGGAGAGAATGGCTAGAGGACATATGGGAGGGGGGGTGGGAGAAATGCAGTGGGAGGAGAAGGAGACTATTCCAGCAGCTGTGTAAACTTGGAAGTAGCACTCGTTTCATGGCCTCTGCACTTCATTAAACATGAAAACGAGTGAGTTAGAAATAGAACAAGTTAGAAAAAGAGCAAACGCTCACCTTATGGTTAGCAACCAGGGATTACCAAAGATTCCATAGTCAGGAGACGTGTGCTCAGTGGACGTCAAGATTTAACAAGCACGGCAGGGAGTGGAGCGCGCGTTAATGGTGCTGGTCTGCATGGAAGGAAGAAGCCGGGAGTGGTCAGTGCGTGCGCGCGCAGTTTGCTCTTTTTGGAAGCACACACTAGTGCTTGTGGTGCGCCTTGCGCGCTTCCGCAAGGTGGATGCCGTCACAAGCACGAGTATGGCTCCAAAAAGAGCAGAGCACCAGCTAAAGGTGTCCTATGCAGCGCATGCGCGCTGCATAGGCGAGAACTTAAAACTGCTCCTAGAGCAGTTCTGCTGCCCTTAATCAGATGATGTGGATTCTCATGGTCTTTAAAAACTGGACTGCTCCCTAGTCGTTTTAAACAAAGCACTGTTAGACAATAAAAAACAAGTTAGTCTATGTGTACCCACGTTTTAAACTGTACTATATGCAACTCACATATTGGCAGCAACCATGAGAGTAAAAGGCAACGGAAACTGTCATCAGCATTGCTATAGACCTTCTGTTTTGACAGCAGGTTGTCAACTGTTTGATGTGTTTAGTAACCCCTGCAAACCTCAAACATTAGCTAAAAATTACTGTTTTCTTCAGTTTTGTACCCACTGTTCTGATTTGTTACCTTTGCCTCGAGTTGTAAAGCACTCCGATATCCTTCGGGATCAAGTTCACGCTATATAAAACTTTATAAATAAAATAAATATTTTTGTGATTGAAAGTACTAGAATTATTTTTAGGAAACAAATTTCCTACTACCCAGCGTTTCCACGTCTCCCGATAAAAAAAATGGTACCTCACTTGTGTGGGCAGGCATAGCGACAAGAAAGGGCCCAAAACGCAATATGGAAACATAGGGCGATAGGTAATTGTCAATTCCTGCAGATTTTAGATATTTCCCCGACACAAATGTGAGAAAAATGTGCATTATATAAAAGGGGTTTGAAAGGGCTTTGAAGTAAGAAACCCTGCTGAGAGCCACACAAGTCACACCACCCTGGACTTTCAGTGTCTAGTTTTCAGAAATGTATGGTTTTAGTAGGTTTCCCTGGGTGGCGACCAAGCGTGGGCCCAAAATCTGCAGCTACCCACAATGTAAAAATAAAAGTGTGGATTCGGCTGAGTGAAATATGCTGTTTCCAGGTGTTTTGGGGCACTCTGTGTAGCAGGCATTGGGCCCAGCCACACAAGTGGGGTACTGTTTTTATCGGGAGAGATGTGGGAAGAAGGAATAGTAGAACACTTATTATTATCAATTGAAAAGACAGTGTGGAAGTAAGAAAACATGCATAAATAACCACTGTTCGTAAACTCAGTATCTTGTGCACATTTCAGAAATATGTAAGTTTCCTTCACAATAATTTTCACTCTTTTTAGTGAACCATAGGAATTGTAGTACAGATTGTACACAATTAAAAATCATTGTAGGTGCGGCTCAGTTGTTGGCTCTTGGTACCTCAGGCTCGTGAAGAACCTACAGACCCTATATATTTCATCGACTAGAAGGGTCCAGAGGACATAACTGTATATTACTCGTGTAAATCGGCCATTGCGACAAGAACTTACAGGTTAAAATCTAGTCATAAATGGCTGTTTCTTCCTACTAACTTTCATTATGTTTTAGTTCAACAGTTAGTTTCTTTGGGAAAACCTTAAGGGGTCTACATAAATGACCCCTTTCTGACTTTAGAATTGTGTCTACTTTTCAAAAATGTATCGTTCTCATATAACCTAGGGTTTTGAAACTGTTGCCATCAGAAACTGCAAGTAGGTTGACACCACGAAAATTAGGAAAAAATGTACTAAATCTTAGAAAAATGAAAAAAAACGGTGTTAAAAATATGCTTTTGGGATACAACTGTGCTTTTTCTTGGAAGCTGAGAAGATGGTGGTCCAAGCACAGCAAACTTTTTGATGATGCTATTTTTAGGAAGAAAAAAAACAGTTCTTTCTTATGCAGCACTCCCCCCCCCCCTGTATTTTGCTAGAAAAACTACACCAGGGGTGTGGAATTATTTTAAAAATCTACTTGGCCAAGGACAAAATGTTACACAAATGTACTTGCCCCCTGTAAATATCTGCTTGCCCTACCTACTGTATAAATCACTAAGCTAGGTCTGAACAGAGGGAGCCTGCACTGCAATCATTGCAACATATCTGCAATACATATTTCAAATGCCAGTTCAATTATGCAGTGAATGGTGATGCACACTTATATGCAAATGTTGAACTGGCTAGTTGTACAGCATGTGTGAAGATGTCATTGTGCACTGCACCACGTATCAGCAGATTTGTTAGTGACAGAATTTCATATGTAAAGAAATGATAATAAAGGCAGAGTGTAAACTTGTAATTGACTACATGTATTGCTGTCTTTGGGGACGACTGTGTCAGAATATGAACCTGTAGGACAGAAAGGGTTTCTCCTTCGTATGGCCAACTCCTAGTTCTCCTGCTTCAAAAATACGCAAGAGATGTTCTGATAAACATGTGTGGATGGGAAAAACTGCACTTCTTGGCCAAGTTTATCAACTCATCATGGAGCAGCAAAACCATGTAGCAGATGTACTGTGGTTCACTTAGACAGTATCCACGATTCTTGTCAGAGTTTCTATACTTTTAATGGGGAAGTTAAATCAATTTCTCCTTTTACAATCCTGGGCAGGTGTAAGGTGGTTATATTATGGTGTATGCAAGGCAACATCTGCACATTCTTCCCCCACACAAGTATCATATACAAAACTGGCAGTATCAGTACAAGGTTCTCTTGCACAGTACTGGTGTAGTAAAGGTGGAAGCAGCAGTGGAGGCTTCACTGAAATGGAGAGGCAACTCTTCAGTGGATGTGCAAGTTTGTCTAACTCAGAACAAAAGTTATGTAGAACATATCACACACACACACACACTTTCATAGCAGCAAATAAAACGTAATTCCCTTCTCACAGCAAAGGGAAGGACAGCTAAGTTTTTTATTTACTGTTCAGCTGAACAAATATACAAAAGTGCCAATACTAGTTTTTATGTTCTCTCTGTTATTGTGGTCTCTGACCATCATCTAACCCCTTTTGCAGACGGACTCGATCTCGTATTTCCCTGAAGGACCAAAAAAGGTTGTAAGAGGAAGGGAGCAGGGGGTACACCAAAACCATACTTAGGGCACGGACCAACACACTGCAAAAATACCAACATGCCAAAGCCCATCTCTCCCTGCTTCTTAACCCTAGCCATAAGAGGTGTAAAGGTCTTCAAATACACACGACCCATCATGTGTAGTGCATTCGATTCTTTAGCAATTAAGGAAAATCTACAACTCCTCTCAACATGAACCTACCCACCACTTCAGACAAAATGGAAACGCACACCTCGCACTGATGGCAAATAAAGTTATCACCCCTAATTAATAACTGGAACATAAAGAAATGTATACAGCACCTACTGCTAATGGTTGCAGGCAAAATACCCTCCAGTAATTGCCCCACCCTTCATTACAGATAATAATCAAATACAAAAACACACACATGTGCTACTGTTTTTTTTCACACAGGGTACATCTTTAGCCAGAAACGGTTTGGGGGTAGATTGCTAAAATATAAATCCATAGTAATCTAGGAACCAGTTAGGTTTTAATAACTTACAAACACTCTTTGGGAGTGAGCCTTTAGCTGGAGTGCAACTCCAACCAGATCACATCCCATATATCCGGACAAAGGCAGAGGAAGAAGACATTAGGAATGTTGGAGCACCATGCTAGAGTGCAGGTGTGAACTAAGCAATTACTATTCTGGTGGCAGCAGGTGTGTGAACTTACTGAGCTATTTTTCTTGCTCATGCACCCTGTATTCCCATTCCTGTAGGGGCTCTGTTCTGCATTGTGAAGGATAAGTGATGGGGTTTACAGGTTCTTCGACCTGCACTTGAGTGCTTAGCACAAGAATTATGCAGCAGGTGCACTCATAGGCTGTGCTATCCTACTGGCGTGTTCTTCTCGCACATGCCATAGAATTGTTCCTACCATCCCACCACTAGCCCAGCTCTTAATCAGCTACTACATTCTAAAGTCGAAAGGGCCCAGGTTCAGAGCATAGCGTTTCTTTTCAGTTGAGAGGAAGACAAAGTCATTAGGAACTGGCCGAAAAATCCTTGCATATGTGCGCATCAACTGCATATTTGTTTTAATTGGTTCAGAAGCAAGTACTCTGCTGCAGCACTAGATAGAGTGGCCGTACATCTGAACTTGCATTTCAGATACCGCCAGTGTCTGATGCACAAGGTTATCAGGGACAGGCAGTTTAAGTGAAACCACAATGCATGCCCTGGCTGCTTTAGAGACCTAGGCCTAGATGCATCAAGCCGTTTGCGAATCGCAAAGGGTCTATTTGCATGTTTTGGCATGCATCAAAAATTCGCAAATTAAGGAATCGCAAGAATTTGCGATTCCTTATTTTGCCATAGCATTTAAGGAATCACATTTTTGCGATTCCTTAAATGCTATGTATGTAGCATTTTTCAATTGCGAATTTTGGTTAAGAAATCGCAAATTACCACCAACTTGTAGTTGATGTTAATTTGCGAATTCTTTTAAAAATGCACAATTTGGCATTTTTGAAGGTGGCATGTGACGCACACACATGCCCATAGGGCATCTAAGTGCGCCATATGCACACACACATGTACATTTCAGGGGTGCAGCAGGGTGTCTATGAGACACCCCTGCACCTTTGAAATTATTCTCAATTTGCGAATTCGCAAATTGAGATTTGCAAATTAAGAAATATTGCACAATCATTCCTATGGGCCTCCTGGCCCATAGAAATGCATGGGAAATTATTCCTTAATTGCGAATTCGCAAATTGCAAATTCGCAAATAAGGAAGACTAAGAAATCTCTAAAAAATAGCGATTTTCTACATACATTCCATTTTGCGATTTCTAAATAGCGATTGCTTAAAAAGTCGCAATTTAGAAATCGCAAAATGGAATCTTGATACATCTGCCCCCAAGTCAGAGAGAAGGCTGGGAAATGTAGGCCCTGTGAAAACTGACTTTCTTGTTTGAGCACAACATGGAGCTTGTCATATATCCTTTACACACATTCAGCAAGCAATGTAGAGGGTGCGGAGGGGGCCAGATCTCGGAGCACAGGGCCACACAGAGTTAAGCGAACGAGAAAACAAACAAATACAGGAACCTACATCCGATTCCTAGAATGAGGACGCCGGATCAAATTACAAAGGGCAGAGGGCGAAATGACAAGAATGAAAACCCCTCTCCTCCCTCACCCAACCTAGTGAATGCTGAAAGTGTGTTGCATTGAAATTATGTTTTCCTGCTCCTTCATGTGCAGCTTTTCTGAGGCGTTGAGATGCCCTGCATTTCATGACCTTCGGAAATGCACAGACATTCTATTTTTTTCTTCTGCAGAGTGCCCCTAAGCCAACCAATAGTCATAATTTAATATCACCCAGGACCCCGTCTAATAATAAAAACACACTCTAGACATCACCAATTCTTCATACACAGACCCACTCATCTTAAACTATCCCAAAATACATGCACAGTTGCCCACACAACCATAAAGATCACAAACTTCCTTTTGATACAGACTTCAGTTTCACTGGCAAGGTATGTAGTCTAGTGTCAAAATTGTTAACTTGCGTTCTGAAAAAAAAAGTCTAATCCTGAATTTCTCTTCAGGCGATTTGCGATCCTGACGAAACGAGTTGACCTCCCAGTTGACCTGCCAGTGTTTCCTGAAAAACAAGCCTAATGAGTCACAGTTCACAAACAAAGAAGTGACACACAAAATCTTCCACACTGACAGGTGGAGGTGGCGCGCATACACCTCTGTCAGAAAAGACGGATGCAACAGACTCATGAAGGCTTACAGTAGACACCCACCTGCCTCAGGACCATGCAGCCTCACAATTAACATTATTACAATCCTGGGCCTCACCACCGCTATCCAATACTCACTGTCAAGTCTCTTGCAGGGCTGTGTCTTGGTGCTCTCGTCAAAGCACAGATTATTAAAAGTGACGGCGGGAAGACACCCCATTGCAGCAGCTGGTACCTCAGGCCCCTTTGGGGTTAACTTGCGTGCTGAAATGCTGAGTTGCTGACAGCGCTCAATTCATGTTTAAAAGAGGCAGGGGCACAGATTGTTCCTGTGCCTGGTAACATGATTCCGAAGCAGGGGAGGGGAGCGCGATCCGATGCTCATGACGATCAGAAGCCTCGAAAAGTTCTCTGAGTGTCTGTGCGCCCCAGAGCGCCCACAGCGCCGATATTTATTATTTACCCAATTTAATGTCTACTTGTCCCTCGGACAAACTAGACATTAAATCTTCTTGCCCATCATAAACATCAACATGGTTCGGGCGTCGGGCGATATGATTTCCCCACCCCTGGTACTACACGTATCTATATTTTGGCTATGGTCTCTGTCCACTCCAGGGGAATCGGTACAAAAGGGGGTGGTGATGGACAGAGCATCTGAACCAATCAAACACTCACACCCAGTCAAAAGATCAGGGTTGGATCCATCACTGTTCTTTAGCCCACTCTGCCACCCCAGTTCAGATATGGGAATCCACAAACCTGGTGTACCCCAGGATGTTCAGAAGAAGCATTTACAATGCAACGGTCTAGCTTTTGCAAAAGTTAGAGCTATTGACATTGTAAATGACAAAATTGTTATTTATGTGTTGGTTTTGAAAACAGATAAATAAATGGCATTGTCATTTACAATGCCAATAGCTAAATCTCTCGCAAACGCGACACTTATTGCACTTGCCCCTCCACAGAGCCACACACACACACACAGCCACACACACACACAGAGATACATACACACACAGAGATACACACACACAAAGAGCCACACACACACACACAGAGCCACACACACACAGAGCCACACACATATACACAGAACCACACACATATACAGAGAGCCACACACATATACAGAGAGCCACACACATAGACACAGAGCAACACACACACACACAGCGCCACACACACAATGAAATAATACTTTTAAAAATGTGCTGCATTTTACAGCATACTTTGCCTATTCATTCCGCATTATGTAGTCAACCTTGCCGGGAATTTGGTACTCTCCTGCCGCATTATTCCCATGGCCCCGATTATACTAAATAGAAGATAAACATACGCCCGTCAGACAAATCGTAAGGCAATAAAGGATAAAACTGGAAGGTGAACAGTCTGAATAACCGAAAACTAAAAAGTGAGCATGGGGCATTCTCCCAGTCTCCTACTACGGTGACGTCAGTGAGCGGCAGGCTCCCAAGTGGTAATTCTCATCCATATCCACATGGTACACATGCATTAACACCTCGATTCCATGCACTCCGAGAAAAATTAAAAACACCAGTATCCACGCCACCAGCATTAACACAGGACCACTGTTTTAAACCTTGAACAATATATTATTCAGGAGTACGAACGTATTTATTGCTCTCGTACCTGCCCAGGTCACGGACTCCAAACGGCCCTGGGTAGCAGGCTAAAAGCCTTACTCGCTGCGCGAACAGGTGACGTCGCTGGACGACCGTGCTCGCGTCGCTCGTTTGCCATATTGGATAGGAAATACGAGCTTCCTTACAGTGTTTGGACAATCGCTGGGTGCCATTTTGGAACGGGAAAAAGAGTGCCACATAAACTCAATTTTTGTGGGTGCCATCTTGGATTAGGAAGTGTTTTTAAATGTACTATAGTGGTGGGACTCGACTGTGAAGCGCGAGCGTGTCCCCAAAACCCCTAAATGAACCTTACCCAGGGCTGTTGTGCTGTATGACAGTGCAGTGCCTATGCAAGTCGACCGAGGCTACTGAAGTCTACATTCATAGAGCGTGTTGCCGGAAAGCAATAGGTAAGTTGTCATGTGTCGCATTTGGCATCACGTGTAGACTTAACTGTTAGCGGCGGTGTAAACAACACTTAGTATATCCGTTTTTTAGTCTTCAGATATCACCACCTACTTAGGCCTTCATCCTTAATATTCTTATTCAGGTGCCACTGCCAAGTTTTCATTATATCTACATGTGCGCGCGGGAAACTTGAATTGCTCCTGCCAATCTATTATCTGTCTGTGTTATTGCGTGCAATGACTATTTTCAGTGAGCCCATATGTAGTCAATGCCAGCGCGGGGCTCCCGTGAGGAGAGGGAAGCCCGCAGGTGCTGCAGACCGCCGCCGGCAAAAAGACAGGGAAGCGAGGCAGTTGTTCTGCGGAGCTCCCATGTGCCAGGGAGAGCCCCGCCTTTGCCCGGAGGAGAAGTGCTGCTGCCCCCGGAAGCGAGGAGTCCCCTACGCCGGAGCCCGGTGAGTCAGGGCTGGGCAGGGGACATGGGCGTTTGACTGCTTCCGCTCCTCGAGGTAGCAGATCGTGTGGGTGGTGTCCGCGTGAGGCACCGCGTCCGAGCGGCCCTGGATGTCAATGGGCCGCTCCAACGTGCCCCATGGCTTGTAGGGCCCCCGTGGGGGTAGAGAGAGGCCTGGGGAGGGCCCTGAAGGCAAGAGAGGAGCGCTCCACGCCACCATGTTTCTCAGAGGTCCAGCATAAATGACTCAGATAAACGCCCCGTCATTTTCCGACTGGGGGGCATGTATTTCTTTCTCTCCTCTTCCCATTGGCTGGAATGTAAAATTCCAGCCAATGGGAAGAGGAGAGAAAGAAACTAAAAAAAACACACCCCTAAGAGGGGCGGGTTCAAGCCCCACTCTGGAAAGCATAAGATATCCCCAGCGAGACGGCGCAAGCGCAGCCTACGCAGACCGAGACCTAAAAAAGGACTCAAATTTGCCATGATACCGTTGTGATACGGGACTCAAGCCAACCCCTCCCGTACCTCCCATTCCCGGACACTCACCCTTCACGATAGCCCCTGAGGTAACGTCCTGGGACACCAACCTGACGACCAGCTCCCCTCCCCTCTCTGTCTTCCAGGAGCCAATCAGGAACGGCGATTACCGGAACCACAACCACCTGACCCCGGAAGTCCCGCCTCGGAATCCCCACCGGAACAGGGTAAAAGCGGAAGCAAGGACAGAGACGCCGTCGGAGCAGCGATCTCGTGGCAGGAGGCTCGGACCGGCGTTGAAGCAGACCAGACGAAAGAAGAGGCAGAAGAGTGGAGCGAAGACTGGTGGAGTCCAGAGGAGGAGGCTGAAGAGCGGCCGCAACTCACCTGGGAGTTGCGGCGGAGCGTGTGAGTGCTACCGAACCCACCTCTGTAGCACGTTAGGTGCTTCGTATATAGTGTTCGTCCCTCTCTCCTTAGTAGCACAAAACCTGGCCTGCACTGTAAAGATTTTGTATAGCACGTCCTCACTTGTACAGCACTTTGTACATAGGCGGAACCCTCACGACCCCTCACCTACACCCTGTCTCTCTTCTCCTTCCGAATCCATCCCGCTACCCTTCCCTCACTGTCTTTTTCTACTCCCGTACACTCCCGGTGCTGGTTGCAGAACAGTGTCATAGTGAGACAGGTTAGACTAACCGCTCCTTGTCCTCTTTCTCTTCCCTCCGAGGACCACCCAGTACGTATCCATCCCGGCGGACCCATTCCATCATCGGAGGGAGAAGACAAGAAACCACCGCGGACGACTGTACTTCTGTACTATCTTTTCCATCACCTGTACTAACTGTGTTCTTGACGCTATTAAAGACCCACCATTGCACACTACATACGGCCTCCTCGCCTGATTTTCCGGCCCGCCCTAAGCCCACGTTCACAGGTGGTGTCAGAAGTGGGATCAGCTGGAAGCATGGAGGCCGTCGTCAAGCAAATGGCGGAGACCCAAGAACAGTGGGGAGTGTTAATAGAGAGGTTCCTTAAAACAGCAGAAGACGACCGCGGCCAGCTACATGACGTTCTCAAGGGTCAAGGTGCCGCACACGACCAGGCTATGGGGAAGCTAAGCGACGCCCTGGGTCAGCAGAGACCGGTTGCCTCCCTCCCCTCGATTGTATTGCAGAAGTATGTACCGGGGGAGGATCCGGACTATTTTTTCACCAATTTCGAGAGACTCGCACAAGCAGCCTCATGGCCACCCGACCGTTGGGGTCAATATCTGGGGCCGCTGTTGACCGGCAATCTCCAGGCCGCTTACCAGCAAGCCAATATTCAGGGGAACACACCCTACGCCGACATCAAAACTTGCATTCTGGAACGTTTGGGTATTGATGATGAGACATACAGGGTCAAACTGCGGCAAGCTAAGGAAGGACCGCAGGAAAACCCCAGAGCTCTCTCCTTCCGCATTAAAGACTTGGCAAACAGATGGTTGAAGCCTGAGACCTCTTCAAAAGAAGATATCCTAGGAAAGATATACTTAGAACAATTCTTGGCTTCCCTACACCCCGCTACTCAGAGATGGGTACGACAACATGCCCGTCTCACCCTCGACACCGCTGTCGAGATAGCCGCTGCCTATTACCGGGCTCAAGAATTGCAAAGAGGACGAGAAGAACATCCCAACCGAACACACAACTCGGGTGGAAATCGTCCACCCAGACCCCCGCTGCCACGCAGACCGGAACCCCCTCCCTTGATGCCGGCTCCCATATTGTACAGACCACCCCACCAAGGGCCACCCCAACAAGGACCCCAATGTTATAACTGTGAAGCCTATGGCCACATTGCCCGCATGTGTCCACAAAAAGAGGAACCTATGGAGGTGGGCCTCGTACGGAACTATGTGTGTGTCAATCCGGGAGCCAGTCCACCTCCCTTCCATATTCCCGTACACATCGATGGCCAACCTGTTCTCGCCCTAGTGGACACCGGATGCAGACAAAGTGTCCTACGACCTCAAGACATGAGCAAACCTGTTGATCCACACGTGGGTATGGTCGATATTCAATGTGTCCATGGCGATACGAGGAGATACCCGACTGCACGCATCCGGGTACAACACCCCGCTGATCCTGGAACCGACCTCACAGTCGGACTAGTCCCAAACCTCCCAGAACAGGCGATCTTGGGAGCGATTATTCCGGACTCCCCGGGCTCGTACAAGAGACCACCGATTCGTTTTCCCATTAGTGGAAAGAAGCACCTTTTTCTCAAGAGCAGCCGGTAAAGACTACGGATCCTCGACCCAAGAAAACGCGTACCCAACGACGCCAGGAAAAGAAATGGTACTCCAGTGCTTACCCTGTTATACCGGCGGAACACCCCTGGCAGACTGACAGAGAATTCAGGGCCGCACAAAGGGAAGACCCTCTCCTGCGGGAAGCATGGGCCAAAGCCTTGGATAATGAAGACCCTTTACATGTAGGTCCCTACTTTAAGAAAGCAGGACTGTTATACCGGAAAGGAGGGCCCCAGCAGAAGACACAATTGTTAATCCCTGGTCCCTTTCGCGACAAGGTCCTGTTTCTTGCACACAGCCACCTCCTGGGGGGTCATTTCAGTGACGAGAAAACAAGTCAGGCTATCCTAGAGAAATTCTATTGGCCAGGTATACACCAACAAGTGAAGACATATTGCCGGGAATGTCCGGTTTGTCAGAAAAACAGCCGACACCATCCCCCCAGGGTTCCCCTACAACCGCTTCCCCTCATTGATGTTCCCTTTAGCCGGGTAGGGATGGACATCATAGGACCCCTGATACCCTCCCGAAGTGGTTGCCGTTATGCCTTGGTCCTAGTGGACTACGCCACCCTCTTCCCAGAAGCCGTTCCCTTGCGACAGCCCACCACTCAGAGTATAGCCAAAGCACTCATCGCTATCTTCTCCAGGGTAGGGTTTCCCCGGGAGATCCTTACGGATCAGGGCACCCCTTTTGTTTCCCGCCTGATGCGGCAAGTGTGTTCCCAACTCGGGATAAAACAGATCAGAACCGCAGCGTATCACCCCCAAACAGACGGGTTGTTAGAACGCTATAACGCCACCCTGAAACAGACACTAAAGAAATTATTGGCCCTAGAAGCCAGGCGTTGGGAGGAGATGTTGCCGTTGACCTTGTTTGCCATCCGGTGCAAACCCCAAAGCAGTACTGGCTATTCGCCTTTCGAACTCCTGTATGGTCGGCCACCCCGTACCCTTCTGGACATGGCCCAAGAGGCCTGGGAAGCTGAAGCAGACAGAACCCAACCCCTTCCTGAATATGTGGAGAATCTCAAAACCCATCTGGCAGTCATCCGAGACATTGTACGTCAAAACATGGAAGACGCCCAGAAGCGTCAGAAGAGGCAATACGATAAAGGCACCAAAACCCGTACCTTTTCCGCCGGAGACCTGGTCCTCTTAATGATGCCATCATCTGACCAAAAACTACTGGGTCAATGGCAAGGCCCCTACACCATCCTCAGGCAGGTAACCCCTGTCACATATGAGCTGGAGTTGGACCCCACACGGGGTACGACCCAAATATATCATGTCAATCTCCTTAAGAAATGGGAGGGACCTCGACCTGTTTTAACAAGTGAACCCCACCATCTAGCGCTCTCATTTGAGCCCTGTTTTGATCCCGATCTCAATGAGAAACAAAAACGAGCTCTTCAAGAGGTCCTTCTGCCCTCGAGCCACGTTTTTCCTCCTCTCCAGGGCATACCACGATCACTGAACATGCCATTCATACGGAACCAGGGAAAGTGGTTCGGTTAAGACCTTACCGAGTCCCCGAAGCCCGACGGGCTGTCATTCAGCAGGAAGTCGAACAAATGCTACGTATGGGAATCATTGAACCCTCCACGAGCGATTGGAATTCGCCGATTGTCCTAGTCCCCAAACCTGACGGATCGGTGAGATTCTGTATAGATTTCCGCGAGGTGAATAAGGTATCCTCCTTTGACACGTATCCCCTACCTCGCGTTGATGAAATGGTCGAGCAGATAGGGAAGGCCAAGTACATCTCCACGCTCGACCTTTGTAAAGGATATTGGCAGATCCCCCTTAGAGAACAGGACAAAAAAAAACGGCTTTCTCCACCCCGGCAGGGCTATACCAATTCACTGTTTTGCCCTTCGGCTTACATGGTGCCCCGGCCACCTTCCAAAGAGCCATGAACCAGATATTGAGGCCCCACTCCCTATACGCAGGAGCATATCATCATCTTCAGTGACAGTTGGGAAGAAAATCTGGAGCAGTTGGGGCAAGTAGTTACGTCATTGGGTGCCTATGGGTTTACCATCAACCCCGCCAAAACCACCTTAGCAGCCCAGACTGTCAAGTACTTAGGCTTTCTATTGGGAGAAGGAGTAATCAGACCCCAACAGAATAAAGTAGAAGCCACCCAAGCCATTCCTTTCCCCCGAACCCGAAAAGACCTTCGAGCCTTCCTGGGTCTCCTAGGTTATTACCGACGGTTCGTCCCTAACTTCTCCCAAAGAGCAGCTCCCCTTACTGACTTGCTTAAAAAGACAGCCAAGACCGAAGACGCCCTGCGTAACCCTACTCCTTCTCTTTTAAGTGCCTTCCAAGGACTGAAAGCATCCCTGACCTCTGAGCCTGTTTTAGTCAGTCCAGACTACTCTCAACCCTTTCTGTTACAGACGGACGCATCAGACCAAGGCCTAGGGGCCGTGCTCTCTCAGACAGACGACAAAGGAAATGAGACCGATTCTGTTTTTGAGTAGGAAGTTGTTTCCCCGCGAAATGAACTATGCAGTTGTAGAGAAAGAGGCTCTTGCCATAAAATGGGCTGTCGAGAGCCTCCGGTACTATTTGGAGGGGCGCGAGTTCATCATCTACACCGACCATGATCCCCTTGAGTGGATGGCCCGGAACAAAGGACACAATGACCGGGTCCTCCGTTGGTTTTTGTCCCTCCAGCCATTCCGCTTTAAAACAGTTCACCGCAAAGGTTCTGAACAAGGAAATGCCGACTTCCTTTCCCGATATCCCCTCAATGCAACCCGTACAAGAAGGACAGCTAGGGGAAGGGGATATGATACGGGACTCAAGCCAACCCCTCCCGTACCTCCCATTCCCGGACACTCACCCTTCACGATAGCCCCTGAGGTAACGTCCTGGGACACCAACCTGACGACCAGCTCCCCTCCCCTCTCTGTCTTCCAGGAGCCAATCAGGAACGGGCGATTCCCGGAACCACAACCACCTGACCCCGGAAGTCCCGCCTCGGAATCCCCACCGGAACAGGGTAAAAGCGGAAGCAAGGACAGAGACGCCGTCGGAGCAGCGATCTCGTGGCAGGAGGCTCGGACCAGCGTTGAAGCAGACCAGACGAAAGAAGAGGCAGAAGAGTGGAGCGAAGACTGGTGGAGTCCAGAGGAGGACGCTGAAGAGCGGCCGCAACTCACCTGGGAGTTGCGGCGGAGCATGTGAGTACTACCGAACCCACCTCTGTAGCACGTTAGGTGCTTTGTATATAGTGTTCGTCCCTCTCTCCTTAGTAGCACAAAACCTGGCCTGCACTGTAAAGATTTTGTATAGCACGTCCTCACTTGTACAGCACTTTGTACATAGGCGGAACCCTCACGACCCCTCACCTACACCCTGTCTCTCTTCTCCTTCCGAATCCGTCCCGCTACCCTTCCCTCACTGTCTTTTTCTACTCCCGTACACTCTCGGTGCTGGTTGTAGAACAGTGGCATAGTGAGACAGGTTAGACTAACCGCTCCTTGTCCTCTTTCTCTTCCCTCCGAGGACCACCCAGTACGTATCCATCCCGGCGGACCCATTCCATCATCGGAGGGAGAAGACAAGAAACCACCGCGGACGACTGTACTTCTGTACTATCTTTTCCATCACCTGTACTAACTGTGTTCTTGACGCTATTAAAGACCCACCATTGCACACTACATACGGCATCCTCGCCTGATTTTCAGGCCCGCCCTAAGCCCACGTTCACAACCGTATATGGAGAAAAAGTTATGAAAGCGTGAAGTACCTCAAATAGAAACAAGCATTGGAAATGCAATAGGTCTCGCAGCATTAGAGTTAGTGCTTTTAGAATTGTTTATGGGTTTTTTGTAAATCTTTAGCATTTTTGTTTCCTGTAGCCAATGCTAAAGAATTTAAAAAAAAAAATCCATAAACATTTCTAAAAGCTCTAACTCAAATGCTCCGAGACCTATTGCACTGTGTGAGGGTGAGGGGTTGAGGGTGAGTGAGGGTGAGTGAGGGTGAGGGTGGGTGAGGGTGAGTGAGGGGTTGAGGGTGAGTGACGGTGAGGGGTTGAGGGTGAGTGAGAGTGAGGGTGAGTGAGGGTGAGTGAGGGTGAGTGAGGGTGAGTGAGGGTGAGTGAGGGTGAGTGAGGGTGAGTGAGGGTGAGTGAGGGTGAGTGAGAGTGAGTGAGAGTGAGAGTGAGTGAGAGTGAGGGTGAGTGAGGGTGAGTGAGAGTGAGGGTGAGTGAGGGTGAGAGTGAGTGAGGGTGAGTGAGGGTGAGTGAGGGTGAGTGAGGGTGAGTGAGGGTGGGTGAGGGGTTGATGTTGAGGGGTTGAGGGTGAGTGAGGGTGAGTGAGGGGTTGAGGGTGAGTGAGGGTGAGTTAGGGTGAGGGGTTGAGGGTGGGTGAGGGGTTGAGGGTGAGTGAGGATGAGTGAGTGAGGGTGAGTGAGGGGTTGAGGGTGAGTGAGGGTGAGTGAGAGTGAGGGTGAGGGGTTGAGGGTGAGTGAGGGTGAGTGAGGGGTTGAGGGTGAGGGGTTGAGGGTAAGTTAAAGTTTGTTTAAAGCCCTATATGCTCGCAAGCTCGATGCGCATGCGAATCGAATAGCTCGACCTAAAAAACTCTTAAATATCAATATAGATGCACAGATAGAAACACTAACGTGCAAGCACAGAAATATAGAAACATGCATGCACAGACAGACATGCACACATCTGGAAACACAGTCACCTGCAGCCACATACATTGATAGATGCAACCACACAAGCATACATATACACTCTCAGGCACACATACGCTTGCAAGCAGGAGCACATACAAACACAGACACACACATGCACATAGAAATGCATATAGCAAGCATGCATATACATATGCAGCACTACCAAGAGCAGATACATTTACACACACGCATGCAGATATATAAGCACACACACAAACACAGGGACTCCTACATACCTATGCAAATGTGTACACTCAGACACACATGCACGCGCACTTATACACGCACACACTCTTGTATCTCTTGTCTCACCCCTGTGAGGTGGCTTCAATGAAATATTAATGTTACACCTTTGAAAAATGCAAGCATTTGAAGTGCTCGGGCGGGTGGAAGCAATTTTGATGTAGAAGTGCTGTGGGAGGCGGGTGCAAGTAAGGACAGGGAGGGCAGAAGATGCCCTTGTAGAACATGCACTTTAATGGAGCATGACAACAATAAAAAATGTCAATTACTTAATGAGCCTGCAGTGAAGCAACATGTCCATTTTTTCCATTGCGTCACATATTTTGTATGAGCACTAAACTCACGTAACAGCGGGCGCTACACCATTGTGCGGTTGGTTAAAGTATGGTCGGGG
The DNA here is from genome assembly GCF_964263255.1 of Lissotriton vulgaris. NCBI lineage: Eukaryota > Metazoa > Chordata > Amphibia > Caudata > Salamandridae > Lissotriton > Lissotriton vulgaris. The sequence goes on along the minus strand of NC_141694.1, from coordinate 1,853,664,382 downwards.
TGAGGATGGCGAAGATGGTGGCTGGGCTGAGGGTAGAGTGCAGTGACCAGGATTTTTAGAAGGCTGCGAGTGTTACAGGACCCTCTAGAGGGGTTTCCTATTTCCTGAACCACAGCTGTGAAGGTTCAGAAGACCCCTGCCGTTCACTGCTTTGCAATGGGAGGTTTAAAGCGTCCAGATTTGAAGAAACAAGAGATTTTAAGGACACAGAGCGAGATGGGGCAACATGAGTGGATGGGTAAAGAGAGAGAGCAAGAGGGTAAAGAGAGAGAGCAAGAGAGCAAGGGGGAGAGAGATGAAGACAGAAGTGATTAGGTAAGGTGAGAGAGAAGGAGCAATCCGGCACACACAGACGGGCACACACACACAAAGGCACACTCACATAACACAAAAATACACACTGACTGAAAGCAATAATACACGTGCTCACATACAGAATGCAATAAATGCGTACATACAAAGAGACGCACATGTGCAGAATGTTTTCTAAAGGTGAGAAAGGCATACACACGAAGGGGGTGAAGTGGAAGTGGCGAAAGACGCCCTAGAAAGCCAGCCCATTGTATACCTTGGAAGCTATTATCTTTTTGCAGGCATTGCAAGAGCGACTCTGGGAAGCAGGTCACAATGTGAGGGAAGCAGGGGGGGGGGGAGCAGAGCAAGAGGGGTCGGGCAGTGAGCGGAGGGGAGGTATGGATAGCTGAGTAATGAAGATCGAGCGTTGCTGGGACTCATAACTAAACTAAGAAGTTCCCACAAGAATAGAAAGCACATTTGATATAATATTGATTCCGGAGACCAGGGCCCAACTCAGTATCCCACACATTTGTTATGCAGAATTCTCTCACGAATTCTCTGAGGCCCGAAGTGTATGAATGGCCCAGGGGGAGCCGCCGAAGCTGGCACGGCTTCAGAGTCCGTGCGCGGGCGCTGCCAAGCGGCTCTTTGACACTCACCCGCCCTGTGCTTCTCTTGCAGACTCTGGAGAGCGACCAAACCGTGCTGAGCCGGATCAAGAAGAGCGTGAAGGCCGGACACGTCTCTGGACTGGGTGAGTACTCGGGGAAGGTGCCTGAAGCGCCGTGAGAGGAAGCAAGGGGGGTGGGGAGACATGGAGTGGAGGAAGCAAGGGGGGGTGGGGAGACATGGAGTGTTCTGCAGGAGAGAGACAACGGGAATGAGACTGCTAGAAGGAAAATAGGGTGGAGAGAGTGAGGAGTAACTTAGGGGGAGAGAGGTGGGGAGACTGCAAGTGAATGAGAGAAGGATTGGAAGAAAAGGTAAAGTAAGCACCAAGGTGGAGATGAGGGTGAGCGAGGAGGGGACGGGGGGACTTTCACATCGAAGGGCGGTGGGGCCAGGGAGACGAGAAAAGAGCAGCGAATGGAAACTAGCGGCAGGCAGGCAGGGGAGGAGAGGAGGAGGGGGGAGGAGAGTAGGAGGCGACACGGCGGGAGGGGGCGGAAAGGGTAAACAAAGACTGACATGCACGCGCCCGTGACTATTAAGGTCAATGCGCATGCGCATAAGCTTAATGCGCATGCGCATTGACCTTAAAAGTCACGGGCACTGCAAGGAATCGCCACGATTCCTTGCAGTGTAGATAAAGAGTGGATAACTCGCAATACTCTCGCCTTGCTCGATGCGCATGCGCATCGACAGGCGAGACCTAAAAAAGGGCTAGGCATAGAAGGAGGAAAAGTCTTAGCAACCAAGGGGTTATTGGTATTGTGTAAGCGTTTCTATTAATGGTAGCACTCGACCTGCAACACCATGAGACCTTCTATAAATCTGAGTAAAGTAGCATAAAAATATTAATACTTACAGTGGGCTTTGGGTCAGCCCATAGTTTACCAGAGGTTGGCTTTTTTGTCAACCTCATTTGCTTACTTCTTATTCGGTGGCTTTCCTTCCTCTTCTTATATTTGTCCCTCCCCTGGAGCACACCTTTGTTACTGTCCTTTAGATAGAATGACTCATTTATTTCCCCTGCTTACATTGAGGTGTTTCATTTTCTAACAACACTATGTAAACACGTAAACTCTTTCTTTCGCTTCTGTGTGCTAATGCAATGTTCAAGGCTACAAACACCCAAAACATAGAACTCTGCTCTACAAGCACACAGGGATGCACTCTGCATAGCCCCGGAGACCCAACAAACCGTTCTACACTGCAACCACACAGGGCCAGGGAATAGATGGCATGGGGCACTGCCCGTGGTCATAGAGACCCAAAATACAGAGCACTGTCCCGCAACCTCGCAGGGAGAAAATGCCAAGGGAAACTCACTCTGGCCCTGGAGACGAAACAGAGTAGATGCCAAGGGACACTCCCTACGGATATAGCGATACTGCATACAGAGGTCTGCACCACAGCCATACAAGAGGCACACAGGGAGCATGTGCCACAGGGGGCACACGGGAAGCCACAGGGGGCAACGCGGGAAGCCACAGGGGGCAGCGCGGGAAGCCACAGGGGGCCATACGAGGAGCAGGCACCACTGGGGCACGCGGTTGCCACAGGGGGCACACAGGTGCCAAAGAGGGCACGCAGGAAACACAGGCGCCACAGGTGGGCACGCAGGGAATGCAGGCGGAGAAGGCAGGCCCAACTGGGAGGGTGGCATGCGGGGAACACAGATGCCACTGGGGGGGGCACGCACGGAACACAAGTGCCAGGGAGCCACACGGGGAACACAGGCGCCACAGGGGGAGGAGCGCAGGAACACAGGCTCCACGCTGAGAATGCAGGCGCCATGGTGGGGCAAGCGGGGAAACGCAGGCGCCACAAGGGGGGCAAGCGGGAAACGCAGGCCCAACAGGGTGGGCAAGCGGGGAATGCAGGCGCCACGGAGGGGGCAAGCGGGGAACGCAGGCGCCACGGAGGGGGCAAGCGGGGAACGCAAGCGCCACGGAGGGGGCAAGCGGGGAACGCAGGCGCCACGGAGGGGGCAAGCAGAGAACGCAGGCGCCACGGAGGGGGCAAGCAGGGAACGCAGGCGCCACAGAGGGGGCAAGCGGGGAACGCAGGCGCCATAGAGGGGGCAAGCGGGGAACACAGGCGCCATAGAGGGGGCAAGCGGGGAACGCAGGCGCCATAGAGGGGGCAAGCGGGGAACACAGGCGCCACAGAGGGGGCAAGCGGGGAACGCAGGCGCCATAGAGGGGCACGCGGGGAACGCAGGCGCCACGGGGGCACGCGGGGAACATAGACGCCAGGGGGGGGCACTCGGGAGGCACGCAGGCGCCATTCGGGAGGCACGCAGGCGCCACTCGGGAGGCACGCAGGCGCCACTCGGGAGGCAAGCAGGCGCCACTCGGGAGGCACGCAGGCGCCACTCGGGAGGCACGCAGGCGCCACTCGGGAGGCACGCAGGCGCCACAGGGGGCACTCGGGAGGCACGCAGGCGCCACAGGGGGCACTCGGGAGGCACGCAGGCGCCACAGGGGGCACTCGGGAGGCACGCAGGCGCCACAGGGGGCACTCAGGAGGCACGCAGGCGCCACATGGGGCACTCGGAAGGCACGAAGGTGCAACAGGAGGCACGCAGGCACCACGCTGGTGACACGCAGGTGCTGCAGAGGGCACACATGTACTGCAGGTGGCATGCAGGGGGCACGCAGGCACCACAGGGGGCACATGGGAAATGCAGGCGCCACAGGGAGCCTGTGGCAAACACAGGCACCACAGCGGGCACGCTGCCAAAGCAGGTGCCTCAGCGGGGCACACTGCCAACGCAGCCTCCACAGGGGGCACAGGGCAAACGCAGCCGCCACAAGGGGCACAGGGCAAACGCAGCCGCCACAAGGGGCACAGGGCAAACGCAGCCGCCACAGGGGCCACACGGCGAACGCAGCAGCCACAGGGGCCACACAGCGAACGCAGCAGCCACAGGGGACACACGGCGAACACAGGGGACACAAGGCGAACACAAGGGACACACGGCGAACACAAGCGCCACAGAGGACACACGGCAAACGCAGGCACCACAGCGGGCACACAGCGAACGTAGGTGCCATAGGGGGCACACGACAAATGCAGGTGCCACAGGGGGCACACGGCAAACGCAGGCGCCACAGGGGGCGCACGGCAAACGCAGGCGCCACAGGGGGCGCACGGCAAACGCAGGCACCACAGGGGGCGCACGGCAAACGCAGGCACCACAGGGGGCGCACGGCAAACGCAGGCGCCACAGGGGGCGCACGGCAAACGCAGGCGCCACAGGGGGTACACGGCAAACGCAGGCGCCACAGGGGGCGCACGGCAAACGCAGGCGTCACAGGGGGCACACGGCAAACGCAGGCGCCACATGCGGCACACAGCAAACGCAGGCGCCACATGCGGCACACGGCAAACGCAGGCGCCACAAGGGGCACATGGCAAACGCAGGAGGCACACGGCAAACGCAGGTGCCACAGGGGGCACACGGAAAACGCATGCGCCACAGGGGGCACGCGGCAAACGCAGGCACCACAGGGGGTAGATGGCAAACTGAGGGGGCACACGGCAAACGCAGGTGTCACAGGGGTCAGACGGCAAACGCAGGCACCTCAGGGGTCAGACAGCAAACGCAGGCACCACAGGGGGCACAGGGCAAACGCAGGCGCCACAGGGGGCACTGGGCAAATGCAGGCACCACAGGGGGCACTGGGCAAACGCAGGCACCACAGGGGGCACTGGGCAAACGCCGGTGCCACAGGGAGCACAGGGCAAGCGCAGGGGGCACAGGGCAAACACAGGGGGCACAGGGCAAACGCAGGGGGCACAGGGCAAACGCAGGCACCACAGGTGGCATGCAGGAACGCAGACGCCACAAGGGCCACGTAGGTGCCATAGGAGGCAGACAGGCCCAGGGAACGAGGGGAACGCAGGCAACACAAGGGGCACGCAGGCGCCACAAGGGACATGCAGTACAAAAGGGAGTGGTGATGGACGGAGCATCTGAATCAATCAAACACTCACACCCAGTCAAAAGATCTGGGTTAAATCCATCGCAGTTCTTTAGCCCACTCTGCCACCCCAGTTCAGACATGGCTATATGCAAATCAGTCTGACCCTGTGGCTCATGGGAATAGTCCAGCCCGAACTGCCAAGCCATGTCTTCCCTGGACCGGAAACAAGCTTCCGAGGACCGGTTTCTGGCATTCAAGCCGTCCTCAGCCCGGCTTGCTTGAATCCAGTGGCAAAGTGAGCAAGGGACTCACGTCTGAGCATACCCTGCCACACCTATGGCGGCCAAAAGCGGTACAAAAGGGGGTGGTGATGGACGGAGCATCTGAACTGGGGTGGCAGAGTTCCCATGAGGCACAGGGTCAGACTGATTTGCATATAGCCATGTCGAACTGGGGTGGCAGAGTGGGCTAAAGAACGGTGATGGATTAAACCCAGATCTGTTGACTGGGTGTGAGTGTTTGATTGATTCAGATGCTCCGTCCATCACCACCCCCTTTTGTACAAGGGACACGCAGGCGCCACAGGAGACACACAGATGCCACAGGAGGAACACAGGAGGCACACGGAGAGGCTAAAAGCAGGCCTGACATGAGACGAAGTCTGGAGCTAAACTTCAGCAGAGACAGAAGGACCCAGATGGATGCCCGTGTGCGCGACAAACATCTCTGAAGAAAGCTCCATATGTAGTGGGAACTTGCTATGTTTTAATATAGTCACAGTCAGGAACGGTGGGAACATGGCGCATGTGGCTGTGGGAGTTTTAACAGCTCTCACTCTCCGACTCCTCTTCAGTGTAAACACAGTGGGCTCAAGTGGTTGCTAATAATAATGCCTTACTATTTGAGGTACCTCAGAAGACTGGAAGTCTGAGCTGCTGAGCAACGGCAGCTGGAAATCCAACAATCTCTGACTTGGAGTACCCGGGGCAGGCGCACAGCCCACTGAGCTACCTTACTAATACTGTCAGAGTACAGTAGGTGGGGTGCTCTTTTCAAAGGGACGCGCTTCTGGCGACGTGTACAAAAAGAAGAGAAACCGGCGAGTGATCAAAGAGGTGAGAAGCAGACGGTTCCGATTTAGGAGCTATGCCAGGGAGGCCAGAAGTGGCGGCGCAGCGCTGGTTACGGCGCTTCAAAGCGCACACAGACCTGCCCTCCCCCCGTCTGGCTGGGCCCACCTGCTCCTGGCAGCTGCCCGCCTCGCCTGGGCATGCCCACGTCTGCTCGTGTCGGGCCCGGGGCGATGGCACGTCTGCACCGCGGTCTGTTACAACCCGGGGCTCTTACACTCACCTTACACTGGAGGCACGTGGGGGGGGGGGGCTGCTGCCCCCTCCCCTTGAGATCAACACACAGGGGTTGTATACGTTACCCCTTTAATGCTGCCCCCGTCATCTCCACTCTTGGACACAGAGCTTGGTTCTCAACGTTACAATATAGAATAATAAAACCAGACTGGAAGCAGAGGAGGGTAACCCTTGAATGTCCCGCGCAGAGTGATCGACAACCAGCTGGGCCCCTGGCCGGGTTAGCTTCAGTGGACACCTTTGGTCTACTGTAAGAACCCTCTCTGCACTGCACCGAGCAGACAACCCTCGAGGCACAGGAACACCCCGCGCAGGGAGGGCCACCCTCTACAGCCAGCTAAAAGGAGAGGGTGGAAGGAAGCCGCGAGTGTCACCAGAAAACCCCCGAGCCCTTCAGAGGGGCAAAGAGACCTCCTCGGGTGAAGGTCGGCCTCTCCTCTTTCCAATTAAGAGCCCAGAAACGGCACCAACTCTTCAAGCTAACATGTTTCGAGGAACAAAGTAACGCTACAAAAGAGTCTTAAGTAATTAATCAGATTGAGCCTCTTCCATTACAAAGGCGAGCAGAGTTACCCATGCAGCCACCAGGCAGAGGAAAGGCGTGCATAGTTACCCATGCAGACATCAGGCAGAGGAAAGGCATGCATAGTTACCTATGCAGCCACAAGGCAGAGGAAAGGTGAGCATAGTTACCCATGCAGCCACCAGGCAGAGGAAAGGCATGCATAGTTACCTATGCAGCCACAAGGCAGAGGAAAGGTGAGCATAGTTACCCATGCAGCCACCAGGCAGAGGAAAGGCATGCATAGTTACCTATGCAGCCACAAGGCAGAGGAAAGGTGAGCATAGTTACCCATGCAGACATCAGGCAGAGGAAAGGCATGCATAGTTACCTATGCAGCCACAAGGCAGAGGAAAGGTGAGCATAGTTACCCATGCAGCCCCCAGGTAGAGCAAATGCGAGCAGAGTTACCCTTGCAGCCACCAGGCAGAGCACATGAGAAGAATTACCAGAGCAGCCACAAGACTGCTTTTCATGATGTGTATTTGCCACTGATGCTGCCTTACCTCTGGTCGAACCTGTATTGAGGTGTTCTTGCAAAGCCACTGACTGTAAGTTTCTTAACAGCAAGGCATGTAAGAGACAAACCCTATGTTAAAAGATGTCTTGCGAGCCTGCCTACTTTAAAATTCCAGCCATGAGCCACCAGGGATGCAGAGAACAGCTCAGATGAAGTTCTTCTTGCACCAAATTTCAGAACCGGTCTGATGTTAAGGTTCCAGAAAGAGATCTATATAGTGGTCTTGGCATTCTTCCATTGAACTAATTAAACTAACAATCGTGATCTCAATAGTTGTTAAGTGAAAAGCCCAGGACCAGAAACACTGAGAGGACATGGAGTGAGGGGGTCAATTTATCTACAGGTAAAGATGTAGGCGTGGGGACGTCTTTAAGTGTGACAGGCTTGATTTTTAGGAGGGGGAAGACTCGAGTAGTGCAAGTTTGCCCAGAACAAAAGGCTAAAATGTGGCCGGAGCAAAGAAGCACTGCAAAGCACTTTGTTTCAGCTTCCTTCACTTGCTCCCCAGACCTATGCAATACAGTTCACTGCTCATACTCGTATTCTTTCTTTCCTGCAGTGAGAGGGGCAGCAAGACAGAGTCCCAGAGACCTCTGGGGAGCAAGGCAGATCGGTGGACATTACCAGCTTCTCCGTACAAACAAATAGGGGCACCATTGCAGTGATATGGCTGTACGAACGTAAAAATGTCACATGGAAAACTCCTACAACCCAAAAACACAGTCTTAAATAAAAAAGCAACCTCCAGATCAAACATTCAGTTATAAAAACAACCCCGGAGAAATAAGAAATTCACCAGTCGTCAAAGAAACAGAACAGACAGCACAGAAACCTCCTGAGAAGATCAAGCAGCTGAGTAAAAGCCAACATCAAATACGAAGCTCAAAATCTGAGGCTAGAGGACCCTGGATTTCACTGAACAGACCAAATTGCTGCAAACTACCCCCAGGCGGTCAAGGAATTCCCACAAATACAAACCCTTCAGGAGGACAAAGAGAAGATTGGCTAACAGAACTACACAGACCCCAACCCGGACCTCTCCGAAACCTCTCGGAGGAACAAGGTCACCACAAATGCTACCCAAGGACCAAGTAAGTGGGCAAAAGAAGCAGAACTATTGACTCTGCAAAGCAGAGCGGATCAAGAATTCTTAAGAACTTAAGTACTCGGGTCAGGTGTTCTGTTTTCGACATTCAACAGCGTTGTCGGTGGTAGACCAAAACCTTAAATGAATGCGAGGGGAAAGAGCCTATCGCAGGCCTCCGCCTTATAATTTATTGAAGGGGCTAGGTAGCAGACCACTGAAATAGTGGGAGGAACAGGTTTGGCAGTTCGAGCTGGACTGTTCCCATGAGTCACAGGGTCAAGACTGATTTGCATATTGCCAGGTCTAAACTGGGGTGGAATGGTGAGCAAAAGAATGATGGATTTAACCCAGATCTCTTGACTATGGGTGAATGTTTTGATTTGTTCTGCATTCCATCCATTAATTGTGTGGCTTTCGCTTTCTCGCCCCAAGTGCGCCAGGTATGTCCAGATGTGGGTCCTGGGCTCACTGTGCCACTGGAATCCAGCTATCCTGGCTGAAGAAGAGTGAAACCCCGAAACCGGGGGTAGGATGCTCGTTTCCTGTCCAGGGAGGACCTGGCTTGGCAGTTCGGGCTGGACTGTTCCCATAAGGCACAGGGTCATGACTGATTTACATATGGCCAGGTCTAAACTGGGGTGGCATGGAGAGCAAAAGAATGATTGATTTAACCCGGATCTCTTGACTGGGGGTGAATGTTTTGATTTGTTCTGCATTCCGTCCATCAATTGTGTGTCTTTCACATTAATTGCCCAAGGCGTCGATTTCACGACGCATGAGAACCTACAGTCCCAGGCTCTGAACTTGACTAGTACAAAACACCAGCTCGGAAGAGCTTTGGCACACTCACACTAAACGGTATTGTTTATCAGTTACTGGACTTTTTACAAACTAGGCCCCAAGTGTCAAATAAAAACTTTTTATGAATTGCTTGACAGAGAAAGCCTGTAACATAATATAGAAAAAAATATAGAGAAACATGGGTCTTTTTAAAGAAACCCGCATCCATAACACAAATCAAAGTAATGAAATGTGTCATCACTAGAAATAATGCCTGTATTTAGAAAACCCATGTTTAGCCTTCATATCCATTTTCGGTTCGTTTTATATTAACAGAACGTTTATTGCAGGAGCACTAAAAATAGATTAAACACATTATATCATCACCACAATTGATAGTTTACACATCAATATCTAATACAGGTCAAATTATGTATAAACCCTGCATTTTTTTTCTGGAGTTCTCAGGGTAGAAGTAACTTTTTCCACAGTCTTTTACAGATCGCACTAGGGCAGTTTACTATAAAAATTGAATTTTCCCTCGGAAATGAAGGCTCACAGCCTGTCCAGCAAACGCGTATTTGAGAAGCGCGGCCTTGATTCCGTGGCTCAGCTGCCCGACAAGGGTGGGCTGCAGGGAGTCTGGATGAAGCCTCTACGAAACCATCTATCACACTGAGAGTATCAAGAGGCACTGTGAGTATCAGCAGCGTGAAGGACGGCAGGCGGAGTCAGGATAGAGGCCAAGGCCACCCTCTGGGGAGGACACAATCTATGCATGTAACAGGGAAAGCTGCCAAGCGCTTGCAAACCCTGCTGTGAAGAGCTCTGCTCTGGTGAGGGAGGGGGGAGAAGAACAGATGAGCTCTACAAAGGGAGGCGGATATCAGAGGCATGAACGGGGCAGGTGGGAATGATGGAAATGAAATCAGGAACGAGAGCGGACTAAGGAACGGACAGGAAGCGATACCGGGAGGTGCTTTAAATGGGCCGGTACGGTCCGGTACAGGGTGCACGCACTTTTTTTTTACTAACCCCGAGTTTCACACTCCTCGAATCCACAGTTTCACCTCTGACAATGTGTGTGATCTTGGGTTGTTCGCACTATCGGTGCTTTAGTCCTGCCTAGTTCAAGAGAGATTAGAAACAATGTGGAGCGCTATATTCAACAGATTAGTACCTGAGAGAGGGGAGTGCTGGCACAGATCCTCCAATCTCCTGTACCTATTAATCTATTGGTTTTCACATTACACCCGCTCCCAGCGGGGGGGGTGGAGGGGTGCATTTCAGTCACAAGCAGAGCACAGCGACCGTAGAAGTCACTACAGAACTGCTATGTTTGCAGTCAGATCTGGCCCTTCCACACTAGCAGAAGATGCCCACCTGCACTGGGCAAACAAGTACAGTACCCAGACAAGACTTGAATTATTACCCTGGCAGTACTTTCAAATCCATGGAGAAATTCTGCATCCTTCCTAAAGTGAACAGGATTGTAGAAACGACACCCCAGAGTTCTAGAAGAACGCGATCACGTGACCACAGTTCTCTGCGAAATCATGCATTTGTCAAATATTATCATCATCTTCCGCACAATTTGCAGTTTTTAACAAAAAAATGTTTTTACCTGAAACAGATCAAAACTTACTAAATAAATCCACTGCCACACTTTTTGCCATTCAATCGCAGGCGTTTTACCACGAGGTGATATCACTTTTAGTTTGCTACATTTAGGAGTTAAACTGATACTAATGAAGTGAAACATTGACCTAGACAGCGTTAACTTTGCAAAAATTACAACATAGCTTAGACAAGCATTTGCAAGGCAATAGGTCTCGCATTCACACAAGTTTGAGCTATTGGCATTGTAAATGACAATGCCTTTTATTTATGTTTTGGGTTTGAAAACATAAATAAAAGGCATTGTCAATTACAATACTAATAGCTTACACTCTTGCAAATGTGAGACCTACAGCATTGCAATAAAGGGCATTCACAACCGCTGGTTAGATTGTAAATATCAGAGGAAGAGGCCAGCCTACAACATCTTCAAAGTAGTGATAAATAGTGCAGTGAAGAAGATGTGTAAGTGTTGTAAATTACACAGACACAAAGTGTAAAGTGAGAGTTATATATGATCCGAGCTATAAATACTAACAAAGCGCTCCAACACCTTTCGCTCTGTGATTGCGTAATGTTATTGCTATCTTTGGCCTAATAAAAAACACTCCAGCGGTAGTAGGGCCCTGGCTTCACCTCCTGGTGCAGGGTGGGCTGTGCTTTATGACAGGCATGGAGGGGGGGAGAGATGGTCTCGGCTGCAGCTCTGGCCTCATACAGTGCCACTGCTGTTACTAGTGAGCGAGAGGGAGTGAGGTATTGGTGGTGGTGGTATTGTTTTTGGAAAAGGGGGTGGTGATAGACAGAGTTTCTGAATGATGCAGAATACTCTTACCCAGTCAAGAGATCAGGGCTTGATCCATCACCGTTTTTTAGCTCACTGCACCATCCCAGCTCAGAACCTGGCTACATGCAAATTAGTCTGTACCTGTCCCAGTGCATGATGGGAACAGGGCAAACCAAACTACCAAGCCAATTCTTATACTGGGAAGGAAACAAGCTTCCGGGGGGTGGTGGTATTGTGTCACGGGGGCTCTGCCGAGGACGGGCAGGGTGAGGACTTTAATGGATGTTCGTTTCCGCCCCGTCTGCAGGACACGTACGGCCCCTTTAACGCAGCTTGGGCTTCCCCGGAGATGGAGACCTCAGCCCTGGCATCATCCTTAACGAGCCTGTCAAACCAGGAAGAGGCGATTAAAGGGGCGTCAGCGGGATGTGGAATCACGAAAGCCCGAGGACGAGTCAGTGTTTTGAAGCCGGAGCTGCAGGATCGTATAGGAGAGACGGAAAGAAGAACGGACGAGATAGGAGACTGAGGAGCCAGAAGGACCGAAGAGCCAGGAGGCCAACGATACCGCGACTCGCCCCGCCACACTTCTGTAGAAGTGTGGCTGGAGAAGGTACGAAATCGCATACTGCGCTTTGCCTTTTCACGAAGAGGGACTGGGTAGAATACGTCTGGGGAGGTCACAGGGCTGTGTTACGTTTTTCTTTTCTTTTACACACCTCCTTATTCTCGTTATTTTTTTTGACTGGATAAGAGTATGGTGGCAGCCCCTGGTGAACTCTCACACCCCGCCCCGTCTAAAAACCTGTGATCTGTGGACCCGAGCCTTAAATATATGGTCTCTCTTTTCCTTTCTCACGCCAGAGACAAGAAGAAGACCACTTCCCTGAAGAGCCAATGCCTCATCAAGGACCACAGACGCAGGAGCCGTCTTTTCCCAAGAAACCCAGAAGCAAGCCTGCCATTGTCCTAAGGAAAAACGGAAGGACGTTTCTTTATTTTGAGTTGTTCAAATAAAAACCGTAAAGACTTTCAAGTTGGTCAGTCGGTCATTACTCCACCACTCCAACCCCCACCCTGTACCTCGGCGACAAGTGGCGAGCCAGATAGGATTCCAGAGAGCCACCATCTGATACAAGATGGAGACCCTTATACATCAAATGAAGGAAGGCCAAGCGAAGCTTGAGTGGGCCATAGAACAAACCTCCAGTCAAGCAGAGGCGGAACACACAACGTTTACCACAGCTATCCAGAACCAGGCCGATAACCTACTTAAGTTGGCGGAAGGACAGACCCAGCTCATGGCTGTTCTCGGGCAAGGAAGATCCGCTGCCGCCCCGCCCGGGACTTTTGTCCCCCTACAGAAATAAACCCCGGGGGATGATCCCTTGGTTCTTCTTGAACTTTGAGAGGGCTGCTAGGGCCAGCGCCAGGCCTGGTGAAAGGTGGCCGTTCTACCTCGAACCCCTTCTAACGGGAGAGGCTCATGCGGCCTACCAGATGGTGAACAAGGACAGTACAGCCACCTATGCCCTGGTAAAATATATCCTAGATAGTCTGGATGTGGATGTAGAAACCCACGGGCTGCGGTTCCGCCAAGAACGCGGGACCGCAGGAGATCTCCCCAAAACCTTGTTTTACAAACTGAAAGGAGTAGCAGATCTATGGCTCAAGCTGCAGGAGTCCAGCATGAATGAATACACATTTATATAGTGCATGGCTACCCGAGGGCATCCCAGTGCATGAAGGAGGTCATGAATAAAATCTACCTTGAGCAGTTCTTAGAGGCCCTTCCCTATGGTACGCAACGTTGGCTAAAAAAACATGCCGGGGTGACTCTAGAGCATGCCACAGAGATGGCCACCTCTTATGCCCAGGCCCAAGGCCGGACATCCTTAAAAGAACCAGAGAAAACTACCAAAAACACGACAGCAGGGAAACCAGATAAAAGATACGTAAAAGGGGCAGCTGAACCTCTGCATCCCCGTTTCTCACGACCAGACTTCCCCACCGACTCAGGACCCCAGTGCTATGATTGCGGAGAGTGGGGACACATAGCCCGGTACTGCCATAAGAAAAGGGAAAAGAACGAAGAACCAATGGATGTGAGCTATGCGCCCCACTCTATCCTATACGCACAAGAAACCAGACCAGTGTTTTACATGAGTGTAACTATAAGTGGTCAGGCTGTAATGGTTTTGCTGGACTCCTGCTGTAAGCACTCTGTAGTGAGGCAGGAATTAGTCACCCCTTCTTGCCTTTTACCAGGATGAACTGTTTACATTAAGTGTGTACACGGGGATATCAAGGAGTACCCCGTAGCTAAGACATCCCTCCGTAGCAACTCGGGGTTGGAGACAGAGGTTGTAGTTGGGGTATTAGCGACTCTCCCCGAACCAGTCATCATAGGGATTGACAATCCATGCTTTAGCTCCCTTATATATGACACCTTTAGACGAACCAGAAAGCCATATGACACCCTTCTTGCATCAGAGCCCTGGGCTAGGGATACCCATTTCAGGACGGCCCAACTAAATGACGCTAGCCTCACCAACCCCTGGCAAAATGCCTGTGATGGACAGGATTTCTTAGCCAGGGTCTACCCCACCTTTATTGAACAAAATGGACTGCTGTACAGACTAGCCAAACCAGATGGGGTCCCTCAGCTGCGGATCAAGCACATAAAAACCTCTGTTTACCATCCCCAGACAGATGGTCTGGTTGAGCAATACAATGGTAGTCTAAAGCTCACCTTAAAAAAACTTCTGTCCGGGGATGGTAAAAACTGGGACCAGCTATTGCCGCTGGCCCTTTTTGTTCTCCGTAGCCAAACACAAGCCAGTTTAGGGACCTCACCTTTTGAGTTGTTGTTTGGTCGGAGCCCTAGAACCTTGCTAGAAATCACAGTGGACAGCTGGGAAAAAAGAGGGGGCGCAGGAAGCCGAGGCTTTATTAGACTATACCCGTCAACTCCAAACAAGACTGCATAAACTTAGAGCCATGGCTCACGACCATCTGGCCATAGCCCAGGTAAAACAGAAGGCATTCTACGATAGAGGAAAGAAGTGGAGGGAGTTAAACATCGGTGACTGGGCCTTGGTACTGTTACCCACCTCCACCCACAAATAAAAAAAAAAAAAAAAAAAAAAGAGTGGCAAGGCCAGTTTAAAATCCTCCGAAAGATAGGGCGAACCACTTACCTACTTCAGTTATCCGTAACCAAGACACAAATGTACCATATTAATCTTTTAAAGAAGTGGCTGGGTACACCCCCTCAACCCGTTCACACAGTATCTACTGCCTCATCATTTCCTCATACCGTCAATGATACCCCAATCAACCCAGACCTCTCTGCACAACAAAAAGAAGAAATTCTCTCTCTCCTCCTCCGCTATTCAGACATGTTCTCAGGCCAGCCGGGAAGAACCCAGCTAGCGGTACACTCCATCCCTACACCCCGGGTGTTGTGGTTAAACAGAAACCCTATTGCATACCCGAAGCCCGGCGTCTCGCGTTTCAGGACGAGGTAACCCAAATGCTGCGATCAGGTGTGATTGTCCAGTCACACAGCAACTGGTGTTCGCCGGTGGTCCTTGTGCCAAAACCGGATGGCAGCATCCGGTTTTGCATAAACTTCAGGGCCGTAAATAGAGTTTCCAAGCAAGATGCCTACCGCCTCCCTCGAGTGGATGAACTGCTAGTGAACTTAGTGAGGCAAAATATATCACTACAATCGACCTCACCAAGGGATACTGGCAGATACCCCTAGCCCCTGCCGACCAAGAGAAGACCGCGTTTTCCACTCCTTCCGGCCACTTCCACTTCACCGTATTCCCTTTTGGGTTGCACGGGCCCCTGTAACTTTTCATAGGGCCATGGATACCTTGCTATCTCCCCACCGGGACTGCTCCTCGGCTTACCTGGATGACATTATCGCAGCAGGGTTCCATATTAATGCTAAAAAATCCAGAGTCGGCTTCAGAAACGTTAAGTACTTAGGCTACGTCTTGGGGACGGGCTTGTGAAACCCCAAACAGAAAAGGTCGAGGCCATTCAGGCTGTTCCATACCCCAAAACCAAAAGGGATCTGCGGGCATTTCTAAGCCTAGTGGGGTATTATCGCAGATTCATAGGTCAATTTGCTGACCTAGCAGGACCCCTCACTGACCTTTTACGAAAAACCCACACCTCTCCCCGGTTGCCAGCCTCCACTGACAGAGAAGCCACTGTGTTCAAGACACTGAAAAACGCCCTTACGTCCTCCCCTGTACTAGTGTCCCCGGACTTCCACAGACCCTTCATCCTCCAGACGGACGTCTCGGGGTCGGGATCGGGGTGGTTCTCTCACAGCCGGACGAGGGGGTACTCGAATGACCCATTCTGTACATCAGCAGAAAGTTGTTCCCCAGAGAACAGGCCTACTCAACCATAGAGAAGGAGTGCCTTGCAGTCATCTGGGGGGGTGGACAAACTCCGTTACTATCTGGAAGGCAGACCATTTATACTGTATACAGACCATGCCCCCCTGACCTGGCTCCAGAGAAACCGCAGACACAATGAACGAATCCTCCGATGGTTCTTGGCCATCCAAACATACTAAATAGAAGTTAGTCATCGGGAAGGCCTGGATCAGGGGAATGCTGACTTTCTTCTTGCTTTCCGCTTTCCCCTGATCGGGGAAATCCTGGGGGAGGGATGTGTCACGGGAGCTCTGCCAAGGACGGACGGGGCGAGGACTTTAATGGATGTTCGTTTCCGCCCCGTCCGCAGGACACGTACGGCCCCTTTAACGCGGCTTGGGCTTCCCCGGAGGCGGAGACCTCAGCCCTGACGTCATCCTCAACGAGCCTGTCAAACCCGGAAGAGGCGATTAAAGGGGCTTCAGCGGGATGTGGAAGCGTGAAAGCCGGAGGACAAGTCGGTGTTTTGTAGCCGGAGCTGGAGGAGCATATAGGAGAGACGGAAAGAAGAACGGACGAGACAGGAGACGGAGGAGCCAGAAGGACCGAAGAGCCAGAAGGCCAACGATACCGCGACTCGCCCCGCCACACTTCTGGAGAAGTGTGGCTGGAAAAGGTACGATATTACATACTGCGCTTTGCCTTTTCACGGTGAGAGACTGGGTAGAATATGTCTGGGGAGGTCACGGGCTGTGTTACGTTTTTCTTTTCCACACCTCCTTATTCTCATTTTTTTTTGACTGGATAAGCCCTTGTTGAACTCTCACACCCCGCCCCCTTCTAAAAACCCGTGATCCGTGGACCTGAGCCTTAAATAGATGGTCTCTCTTTTCCTTTCTCACGCCTGAGACTAGAAGACGACCACTTCCCTGAAGAGCCGAAGCCTCATCAAGGATCACAGACGCAGGAGTCGTCTTTTCCGCAAGAAACCCCGAAGCAAGCCTGCCATTGTCCTAAGGAAAAACGGAAGGACGTTTCTTTATTTTGAGTTGTTCAAATAAAAATCGTAAATACTTTCAAGTTGTTCAGTCTGTCATTACTCCACCACTCCGACCCCCATCCTATACCTCGGCGACATATTGGTACTGTTATTGGTGGTGGTAATGGTAGTGGGATTAGTATTAGTGGTGGTGATGATATTAGGGGTGATACTGATGGTGGTGGTATTGATGGTGGTATTAGTGTTGGTGGTGGTATTGGTAGTGGAATTGGTGGTGGTGGGTTTGTGAATAAAACAGGCTTTTGAAAACAACCCTGCCAGGTGGCTTTAGTGCAGATGACATGTAACACAGATGTGCTGTTGTCAGCTTCATCCCATTAGCACACAATTATGTGCTACCTGGAATTCACATGGCTTAATTCGCTAATCATTTCTAAATCCATTTTACTTGGGGGTTGAAACAGACACAAGATAATGCAGGTTTAAGTGATTGAAAGCAGGCGCCCGTGTTACGGGGGCAGCCGTGCTGCTTTAACCCCTTCCATGCGGCCACGATTCCCCTGGTGTGCTGTAAACAACACGAACAGGGGCGGGCCGTGACGAACCCCAGCCGTCATCAGCACACAAGCACCGTAGTGAATGACGGCTGGGGTTCGTCATCAGCATGGAAGGGGTTAAAAAAGCACAAGCAGTTTCAGCTGAAGCAGCGCATGGTCGGCCTGCAGTAAGAGAAACTCAATGAAGTAAATAGTGCTTACAGACTAAATATCAGGTCCCGTGAAACAAACAAGTAAAGGGACCAGTAGCCTTGGGAGGTTACAAATGAAGACAAGACCTTACTAAGGAGGGACTAACAAGCCTTTTAGCGAATCCGAAAGCAGTATTTACAAAAAAAATGACACAAGCCAATGATAAATATGAGTAGAGAGTGGGCGCTGGCTTCTCTCCCATACTATACTACAGAAGTCTCGCAGAGCAAGGGGGACGCTAGAGGGCGCACAAGCAGAATGGCCGCGCTTCGGTGAGGCTCCTGCCGCCTGGATCATAAATCCTTTAATTATCCTAATTAACCGGTGCGGAATTTGGCTATCCAAGAACTAAAACTGCAGACGGATATGAGCCCCAGAATCGGTGAAACTTTAAAGTCGATCTGAGACTGCCTGCCTGAGCACTGGTGCGTGAACAAGATCCCAGAGGTCTGCGCTGGAACAGGGAGGAGCGGTGCAAGTGGCGCCTGAAATCAGGACAGGCCGAGGCTTGCCACGAGGGGCGTAGGCCAGAGTTGTGACGGACTTGGGAATGTTGGCAACCGGCACCTCCACGTAGGTGCGAACACCCCAGAGCAGACCTCGGAACGTTGTGTGCTGTGGACATGCCCCTGAAGACAGCCAGGTGCCAGTGAGCGGTATAATAGCGAGGCACGGCAGGGAAGCGACCGCAACTGCTGGGGACCCGGAATAACTGACCGGGCCAGGAAGTGGTCTTATCTACGACCTGGGTGGTGGCATAAAGAACGGCCGGAATAAGGAAAATCCGAGGAATGCCACGAGAAGAGTAGACCAGGGCTGCTGGTGGCAGACTTAAGACTGGAGGCAGTTAGCACCTCCGCGCAGGTAAAAACACCCCGCAGAGGGTTGCGGAGCACTGCAGAGCTTTGAACGTAGCCCTGATGACGAGGTCTCGGCGAGCGGTACAATAGCGGGGCACGGCAGGGAAACTACCGCAACCACTAGAGGCTTGTGATACCAGTCTGGGCCGGGAAGCAGTCTCACCAACAGCCGGGAGTGTGGCATAAAGGACGACGCGCTGCAGCCCTGCATGAGTGCGACGACACAGCGCTTGGCCCCCACAGCAGAGCGTTAACACGAGCGAGAGTGGCACCAGAAGGCTTATAGGGGCGCCGGAATAACTCACCGCAGCGAGGAAGATTGGAGATGGCAAGCCTGGTGAAGAGTGAACTGCGTGGGCGCGGCATAACTGGACGAATTCCTGGTGTGGGACCTAGCGCTGAAGGAAGCCTTGAACCAAACAGGGAGCTGTGACAGTGAGTGCGCTGCGACGTGGTATGACGAAGACCTTTAAAGAAGAAACAGAGATGGGATGCTTACTCTGGGGGCCCGGTCTCATTAGCGTTTTGTGACCCGGCTACAGGGCAATCAGGAGGAGAGACCCTACTACGCGTGGGCACATACATCTGCAGGCACACTTGATCGGCACCTGTGGAGTGGGTAGCCTTGAGACCTACGCAGCAGGCGGGGGTAGGACATAAAAGTGTTGGCGCTACGGGCGAAGCTGCAGGAGGATGACGAAGTGGACGGATCTAGTGTTTTCTACGGCAGGGGGGCTTCACGGAGAAGTGAGAGAACTACGGTCACTAGTAATAGTGGCGCCATGGGTAAACCGGACACCCGCCAGCCAAAACTCAACTTTGACGCCGCAGCAAAAAAAGGCTTGAAACCTGCCTCAGAAGCTGGAGAACAGAGTAGGATGGTTGTGGCGGGAAATGGAGCACCGTCGCCAGACATGGATATGCAACAGATATTGCAGGAAATGAGACAGGGGTTCGCTACGGTAGTAGATAAGGTGGATCGGATGTCGTCTAGAATGGACGCCATTGCCCACAGACTGGACCTGCATGAAGAGCGGATCAAGGAGACTGAGAGGCGTATCTCAGACAATGATGATACCACTGCTACTCTCACGACGCAACTTACAAGAATGGATAAGCTCCTACGGGTAATCACAGCAAAGAATGAGGACTTGGAAGTCCGTAGTAGGCGTCATAATATTCGCGTGACTGGTGTGCCGGAGTCCATAAACACTGGACGCATGGAGGACTATATAGAAAAACTACTCCTGGCCGCCATTGGGTCGGACGCCTTTTCCACGCAGTTCATCGTCGAGAGAGCCCACCGGTCTCTCGGACCGAAGCAGACGCCTGGAAATCCACCAAGGCCCATTATTGCGCGTTTGTTAAATTACAGTGATCGTGATGTGGCCCTGCGTGCAGCGCGCACCAAGCAAAACTTGTTGTACGAAGGAGTATCCTTTTCGATTTACCCGGACTTCACTCCAATGGTGCAGGAGGAACGGCGCAAGTTCATTGATGTGAAGAAGAAGCTGCGTGCAGCACAGATTGACTATGCACTGTTGTATCCCGCACGGCTCCGGGTGACACACCAGGGGAAACAGTGCTTCTTTACCAACCCACAGCAAGTGGAGGACTATCTGCGCACAATGCGGCGAGCGCAACATGGAGTAGGTGGAAGGGGTTCTGCGCAACAAGGCAACGCACGGGAGACAGATGAGGAATCATGAAGTATAGATCCCACGGAGCAGGCCTTGATTCACTGAAAAGGACATACGATGTTGATGGTTAACAAAGCAGCAACGAGGCTGGGGACACTTGATGACCGAGATGCCAAAGACGTTTACGATTCTTCCGGTGGTAATGTATTCCAGGCCCCACTTCCCCTCCTCTGACTGAGCCCAGAGGTCGTACAGCTCGTAGGGCTCGAGGTGAGGAAGTGGCTGTGTAGCTACCTAGAGATGTCCCCCAACGGGTATTCCCCTATGTTGGATTGTAGCATCTGGGTGTTAATGGTGCTGGTGTTGGGCAATGAGGGGGGGGGTGGGTGGGTAGACTGTTCTGGCAAGTTGGGGTTGCTTCAGTGGGTGATGGGAGGGGCAGGGGAGAAAGGAGAAGTATGTTGGCACATTGCATGATTAATTGCTGATTACGGGCCAAATGGCAAGAATGTTTCTGCCAAAGAAGTAGGAGGGTTGGGGGGATTGTTTGGGGGTAGTGGGGGATATACTGTTATATGGAGGTGCACTTGGATGTCATGCATTGGGGCTGTTCGTGCTACAAAGATGATACCGACTTGCAATTGAGGTGGCAAGACATTGTACGCTCCATATCAATGGATACTAGCTGTAAGTTGCGAGGTGGTCATTTCCAGGGTAGCCGGACCTGCAGGCGGTTTAACTGCTGTGATATACGTAAACCATGGTTTTGAGTGATCTGAACGTTATAACATGGAATGTGAGGGGGCTGGGTGATCCACGAAAGAAACATCAAGTGCTATCATATCTAGACAGGCATACTATACATGTGGCCTTCTTGCAAGAAACTCACTTTAAACCTCAACCCAATCACACCATTGCCTGTAGATGGGCGGAGCACAGGATATCTTCCTCATGTTCGTCGTATGCGAGGGGCACTTCGATTCTGGTAAAAAAAGGTACATAGTTCACCATGACAGGAGAACGACGTGACACACAAGGGAGATATTGTGTGGTATGGGGACGACTGGGGCACACATCGATTACTTTAGTGTGCTGTTATGGTCCAAATATAGAGGACCCTCAATTTTTTACTGAGCTCTGGGCCAATATTGTGGACATTGGATCTGACCACATAATATGGGGCGGGGATTTTAACGTGTCACATAACCCGGCAGTAGATAGATCACACCCGGCCCCCCACCACTATACCCTAGCGCGTGCTGAGTTACACACAATACTCAAGGAGTATAATCTGGTGGATACCTGGACACACCTTCACCCCACTACATATGAGGGCACACATTTTACTGCACATGCGGCGTCATGGGCGCGATTAGATTACATATTTCTGTTAATGGGGCTGTGTCCTGCGATTTCTGAAGTGAAACACTTAGCCAGGACCTATTTGGATCACACACCGGTGCGGCTTACCTTGTCCGCTGAGGATTTAGGCCCACAGAGAGCTTACTGGAGATTACAACCTACTATGCTGCTTGATACTATCTTTCAAGAGGAACTCAGGGAGGAAATACTGGACTTTTTTTAACGCATCAAGGGTACTGTTGAAACTATATGGGAGGCCTTTAAAGTTACTTTGAGGGGGATATGCATAGCGAAAGGGTCTGGGGTGCTTAAGAGTATATTGAACACAATGACCACTCTCGAAACTGAGCTGAAATCGCTTCAGGGGTCCCTGGCCATAAGCCCAGAGGGGACGATTCAATCAAAAATTAGAGAAAAACTCACGGAATATACGGAAGAGGCCAGTAGAGAGTCCAAATTTCGGCGGCGATACTGGACACACCCCCCCCCCCCCGTAATGGCGAAGGGGAGAGGCCGGGTAAGGCACTAGCCGCAACGATTAGAATGATACGGCATACGAATGCGGTGCTAGAAGTCGAGGGAATAGATGGGAGGTTGTATAGAGATACAGCGCATATATTAAATGCCTTCACTGCTCATTACACTAAACTATACACTACCACGAGGACAGACAAAATCGATCTAAATGGATATCTGGAGGGTGTATCACTGGGGTGGTTGAGTGATACACAACAGCAGTTCTTAAGCACCCCGTTTGAATTAGATGAAGTGCGGGATGCCATAATGCACATGCAATCCGGTAAAGCCACCGGATTGGACGGCATCCCGATTGAATTTTATAAAACCTACATTGATTTTATGGCCCCAATATTGCGAGAAGTATACGAGGATGCATTAGACGTGGGCCATTTACCCCCCTCCATGAGAGTGGCCCTCATCACATCGCTATTGAAGCCAGGGAAACCGCCTCGAAGCTGTGACTCTTATAGACCTCTTTCATTACTTAATTGTGATGTTAAAATACTGGCTAAACTTATTGCTACGCATCTTAATCTTCTTATGGAAAATTTGATTTTGCCTGACCAGTCAGGCTTCGTACCGGGTAGGGCAACGTCTCATAACTTGAGGACTTTCTTTACAGTTATGAATAACGTCTGATGATTTGCCTATAGCAGCATTATTTTTAGATGCCACAAAGGCATTTGATTCCCTGGAATGGGATTATGTGTTTGCAGTGATGACACGCATCGGGTTCCCATCTATTTTTTTATTCTGGATAAGGTTACTATATGATTCGCCCACAGCTAAAATAGTCATTAATGGGAGGGTGTCTCAGCACATACCCATTACGAGAGGCACGAGGCAGGGTTGCCCACTGTCGCCCTTGCTCTTTGCGATTGCGGTGGAGCCGCTAGCAGCGAAACTGAGGCAGCATCATAACGACAAAGCGATGCAATGCAATATGCGAAAAAAAATTATATCTCTACACGCGGATGGCATCACGCTGTATATCCGTAACCCCCATCGAAAGATGAACCCCATCCTCAGAGAGTTAATAAAGTTTGGCAGACTCTCCGGTGTTCAAATAAATTGGAGCAAGTCATGCTTCTTTCCCCTCACAGCTGCAACAGCTAAATTCCCAATGGGCTACCCTATAACCTGGTGTGAAGATGAGTTTAAATACTTAGGGATTCGTATATAAAAAAACAGAGATGAGTTGATGTGGCTCAATTACGGGACGACTATGGTCCATATCTCAGACACAATAACACGCTGGATCACTCTACCACTGTCGATGGCAGGTAGAGCGTCTTTAATAAAGATGGTGATACTACCACAGTTACTCTATTTATTCTTGAACATTCCTTTTTACCCCGGGAGGTATTTCTTCCAACAGTTGAAGTCGGAACTAACCCGATTGGTGTGGGGAGGCAAGAGCCCAAGACTTAAATGGGAGATACTCACTCGGCCTTATATTCAGGGAGGATTTGGGACTCCCGATTTTGAATTGTATTATTATAGTGCACAAGCACATTATGCCTTTTTCTGGGTGCACCAACCTCGGTGCAGAACGGTGATGGATTAAACCCAGATCTTTTGACTGGGTGTGAGTGTTTGATTGATTCAGATGCTCAGTCCATCACCACCCCCTTTTGTACCGCTTTTGGCCGCCATAAGTGTGGCAGGGTATGCTCAGACGTGAGTCCCTTGCTCACTTTGCCACTGGATTCAAGCAAGCTGGGCTGAAGACGGCTGGAATGCCAGAAACCGGTGCTCGGAAGCTTGTTTCCGGTCCAGGGAAGACATGGCTTGGCAGTTCGGGCTGGACTGTTCCCATAAGACACAGGGTCAGACTGATTTGCATATAGCCAAGTCTGAACTGGGGTGGCAGAGTGGGCTAAAGAACGGTGATGGATTAAACCCAGATCTTTTGACTGGGTGTGAGTGTTTGATTGATTCAGATGCTCCGTCCATCACCACCCCCTTTTGTATCAGATAGCAGCAGAGCACTGGCTGGCTATGCCGGTCCCTATTGAGGGCGCATTTTATATCCCGCCACCTGGCAGAGACAAGACACCGACGACAGTGATGAGTACAGTCAATGCGTGGTCCCAATTGGGCAAACTGTTAGATACGCCTCTGATATATTCACCGTTTTTACCACTAACATACCACCCAGGCATGCCCCTACTGCAGGAGACTGTCTTTCACAAATTAGCTGAACGCACACAGGTTAAAACGTGGGGAGACCTATATCATGAAGGGACATTCCGAACACTAGAGCACTTGTTTTTAGGTATACAACAATCACCTCTTGACACCTTTCTATATATTCACCTCAGACAGGGGCTTAGGTCTATTACGCCTGACTTTCCTAACGAACCCCCAGTTTTGCGCCACTACAACGGATTCTACAAGGAGCGCAGGCCAGGAAATTAGTGTTGACAATTTATAGGACAGTACATGCGCTGAGAGAACTGCCAAATCCGACAGCAAGAACAAAGTGGGATCGGGAACTAGGTGTGGAGCTGAAGGATAGGCAGTGGAGACTTTTGTTCACAGCAGACTGAGCGAATTTCATCAAGCAGTAGACTTAGAATAATTCATTATAAATTCCTCCTACACAGGTTTTAACCCCTTGCGTGCTCCCGTCAGCCAGCGGCCGACAGGAGCACTACCTTGCTAGTGCTGCTGTCGGCCAACGGCCGACACGGGCCCGCCTATTTTGCGGAAGTGCAGCACTGCCGCGAAATTGCGGCCACGGCAAAGGGGATACTTCACGCCTGCGCGCATGCATAGGTACAGACTGCGCGAAACAGACACCTGTGATAGATGCCATGCCCCAGGGGCCGACTATTTACACTTAGCGTGGGCTTGCGAGGGGGTGCAGGCATACTGGCTACAGATTTTTAAGGCCCTGTCTGAGATGATCAATGTAGCGGTGGAGCCCTCCCCGGTTCTGGCGCTCTTGGGATACGTTAAACCATTACAGGCGACACACCACAAATGTGTCACGATGGCGCTACTCATGGCTAAAAAAAAAAAAGAGTGGCATGCCGGTGGGGTAGGGGGAGAGCACCTAAATTCAAGGACTGGATAAGCGACCTTACTTATTGCCAGGAACAACTAGCGACATATGCAGAATTTTTGCCAGTGGCCTCTAGACCAAATGACATCTGGGCCCCATTGAAATGCTATTTACTGGCGCAGAATAACTACGACTTCCAGGAGGAACACAGTACTTGAGCACATTGATTACATTACGTAGTTCTCAGTTACAATCTTAACCTCATTCGTGCGATGCAGATTTACCTCCAGTGCTGGGCACTAATGAAAACGGGGATGGTCATGACGGAACGGTTCCGTCATGAGCACAGCTCGACCGATGCTCATGACGGAACCGTTCCGTCATGAGCATCGAAGGGGTTAAGAGAGGATGGAGTATGATGTGATCTGTGGAAGGAGATCATAGGGAAGGATCTATGTTAGGTCAGGGACAACACACAAGTAGGAAGCACCTGGGGTACGCTAAACGTAATTGCCTGATGCTCGGTTAGCTTCTGTTATTCACGACGCTGTGTTGATCCACTCCTGTGATATATTCAGACGCGAAAATGTGCCGATATTACTATATTGTGGAAGTGTAGAGTTAGATTGCCAAATGTTACTGTAGTGAACAGATGGAACTGGATGACCACCTTTTGATATGTACATGTATAATTCTGTATTTAACAACTGCTACCACATGCCGAACAATGTATTGACTGTTATAATCTGGATGCAATGTATGGATACAGGTGTACCTTTTAGAATTGGAAGAAATAACCAATAAACAAAGTTTTTAAAAATAAAGTCTTGCAGAGCAAGCAGCGCATGCGCGCTGCCGCTAGGCTCGACCTAAAAAATGGCCACAAAATAGGGATTAGCACTCCATATAATCTGCGTTTTCTTGCTGCATATTTTAATAACCCCCCCCCCCCTCTCCCCCAAAACACATTTGTTCCTCCCCTGCTGCATAATTACAGTGGCATCGACTATTAACTTATAGAAACACTTTTCAAATTGTACTCTAAAGGAATGTGGCTTTCAACAGTCTTTCTAAAGATACTTTAACTTTCAGATAGGTGGCAGATACGTTCCTCGTCGCAAAAAAACAACCCCAGTTCACGTTGAGACCCCTTTAAGAGAAACCGTCAAGCAGTGCCACATTTTAGCACATACCAGTAATAAGCATTTGACAACACTATTAAGAACGCTCTTGTGCACATCACTTCCCTCTAGATGCGATAAACACTTGTAAACCCCGACAGGACACCAATGGGTGCCTACTACAGCATTGCATTAAATACCATTAAGTACTGGTATATTTATGAATGCAAACCATTTTACACCATTTATAAACAACACATATAAACATATGTTATATAAAAAGCTAACTACATATACAAGGCAGCTAATGAACAAATTGCAGCAATCATCATTAGCAAATTCAGTGTCTCATTTATCTGACCCATTCATAACTTGGTTCAGAAGGTATTGCCTCCTGTCATCGTCCAAAGAGCACTGGGAACCACAGAACAGGAACAATGGTCTGCAGAATGGATTAATCTGGGGGCACCATGACTCTGCTGAAACCACCCTGGCCCTAAATACATTATATATATATCAGAAGATCCCCCCCCCCCATCCCCCAAATCGGCCTGTAGACCCTTGCAGGAGGCTACCATATACAGCTCTCATGGGACAGGTCTGTATTCAGCCCCTGTAGCTCTCTCTCTCGCTCTCTCTGTCCGTGGTCCCCTGCAGCTCTCTATGCCAAGGTCTATAAGGACCCTGTAGTTCTGTCTTTCTGTCTGTGTCTCTCTCTCTCTCCGTGCTCCCCTGCAACTCGCTATGCCAAGGTGCTGAGGCCCGTGGTCTCTGGAGCTCCCTGACATGTGTGCCCCTAGATCCTTATCGCTCTCTCTCCGATAAGGCCCGTGGCCCCTGGATCCCTCAAGCTATCTCTGCTGAGGCCTGCAGTCCCTGCAGCTCTCTGACAGGAGTTGTGTCCCAAGAGCCTTCAGGATCTCTCTGATGAGGCCAGTGGTAGCTGCAGCTCTCTGACAGAAGGTCTGTCCCTAAACCCTTCAAGCACAGTATCTGCTGAAGTTTGTGGTCCCTGCAGCTCTCTGACAGGAGGTCTGCCCATGGACCCTTTATGCTCTGTCTGTGCTGAGATTGGTCCCTGCAGATCTCCAACAGGAGGTGTGCCCCTGGACCCTTCAAGCTCTCTCCGAGAAAGCCCGTGGTCCCTGCAGCTCTCTGGCTGGAGGTGTGCCCCATGACCCCTCAAGCTATCTCTGCTGAGGCCTGCAGTCCCTGCAGCTCTCTGACAGGAGTTGTGTCCCAAGAGCCTTCAGGCTCCCTCTCTGATGAGGCCAGTGGTAGCTACAGCTCTCTGACAGGTCGCCCCCTATACACTTCAAGCACAGTATCTGCTGAAGCTGGTGGTCCCTGCAGCTCTTTAACAGGAGGTCTGACCCTAGACCTTTCACGCTCTCTCTGTGCTGAGATTGGTGGTGCCTGCAGCTCTAAAACAAAAGGTGTGCACAGTCATATATATTATATATATATATATATATATATATATATATATATATATATATATATATCTCTCTCTCCCTCCCCGTCCCTCCCTCCCTCCCTCCCTCCCCCTCCCTCCCTCCCTCCTTCCTTCCTTCCTTCCTTCCTTATGGTCCCTGCAGCTCTCTGACAGGAGGTATGTTCTTGGACCCTTCAAACGCAGTCCCTACTGAGGCCCGTGGTCCCTGCAGCTCTCTGACCAGAGGTGTGCCCCTGGACCTTTCAAGCTCTCTCGCTCTCTCTCTGATGAGGCCCATGGTCCCTGTAGTTTTGTGTCTGGAGACCTCATCTGTGTGTGGCCCCTGGAATCTCAGAGCAGGGCATCCACGCCTAGGTGTAAAGACATGTAGCCCTGGCCCTTGGTGTAGAGACATGCCACCATGTAGCCCTGTCCCTAGGTGTAGAGACATGCCACCATGCAGTCCTGCCCCTTGGTGTAGAGACATGCCACCATGTAGCCCTGTCCCTAGGTGTAGAGACATGCCACCATGCAGCCCTGCTCCTTGGTGTAGAGAAATGCCACCATGTAGCCTTGCCCCTTGGTGTAGAGACATGCCACCTTGTAGCCCTGCCCCTTGGTGTAGAGACATGCCACCATGTAGCCCTGCCCCTTGGTGTAGACTCATGCCACCATGGAGCCCTGCCCCTTGGTGTAGACTCATGCCACCATGCAGCCCTGCCCCTTGGTGTAGAGATATGCAACCGTGTAGCCCTGCCCCTTGGTGTAGGCTCATGCCACCTTGCATCCCTGCTCCTTGGTGTAGACTCCTGTCACCATGCAGCCCTGCCTCTAGGTGTAGACTCATGCCATCTTGTAGCCCTGCCCCTTGGTGTAGAGTAATGCCACCATGTAACCCTGTCCCTTGAGGTAGAGACATGCCATCATGCAGCCCTGCCCCTTGGTGTAGCGACATGCCACCTTGTAGCCCTGCCTCTTGGTGTAGAGTTATGCCACCTTGGTGTAGAGACATGCCACCTTGTAGCCCTGCCCCTTGGTGTAGAGACATCCCACCATGCAGCCCTGCCCCTTGGTGTAGAGACATGCCACCTTGTAGCCCTGCCCCTTGGTGTAGAGTCATGCCACCTTGTAGCCCTGCCCCTTGGTGTAGAGACATGCCACCATGTAGCCCTGCCCTTTGAGGTACAGACATGCCACCATGTAGCCCTGCACCTTGGTGTAGAGTCATGCCACCTTGTAGCCCTGCCCCTTGGTGTAGAGACATGCCACCATGTAGCCCTGCCCCTTGAGGTAGAGACATGCCACCTTGTAGCCCTGCCCCTTGAGGTAGAGACATGCCACCATGTAGCCCTGCCCCTGGGGTAGAGACATGCCACCTTGTAGCCCTGCCCCCCTCCCCCCAGGCGGAGGACGGACTCACTCTGATGCCGAGAAGAGACCCCCAGGCTGTGGCGGGCGATGCTGGGGCTCCGCAGGATGGCTCTGCCGGCAGACTTCAGGGCGTCCATCCCGCTCCTCCGGACCGCTCTACACCCAGCTGCCTGGGCTACTACCGG
This sequence comes from Lissotriton vulgaris, assembly GCF_964263255.1. Classification (NCBI taxonomy): domain Eukaryota; kingdom Metazoa; phylum Chordata; class Amphibia; order Caudata; family Salamandridae; genus Lissotriton; species Lissotriton vulgaris. The sequence goes on along the minus strand of NC_141694.1, from coordinate 1,853,635,118 downwards.
CCCGAGGGAAAGACATGGGAGGGGAACGTGGAGGCGGAGCCGGGGTGGGCGAGGCCTAGGCCGGGGGGCGGGAGAGCTGGCAGCGGGCGGGCCCCGGGAGTGGCCTGGGCGGAAGCACCTCTGGGCACAAGCTGCGAGCGTAGACGGAAACGCGTTTACGTCACAGTAAACATAGTTGCCATCTTGGAAGTACGTCTGACACCTCTGACAGCCAGCGAATGTCTGAAGGTACTATCTAGTCATCTCCCCTACACATGTAGAGGTGGCATCATATTTTTATTGTATATTTGAGAATCTATACGCTAAGGTAAATACAAAGCAAGTAGCATCTCTACAATGAGGCTGTTGAAACATTTACTTTCATTTGAAAACCTGTTTCCTACTCTGGTATTTATTTTTCACAGAAATGTGTGTCTGCCAAGAACACTGCAAGACCACACACCAGAGGGGCCTGAGAGAGCAGGCCAGCCCACCCACACTACTTCTGTTCATAGGACTAACGAACATACCTGTAGACCTGGCGGCCATCTTGTAATACCCGAGTGTCCCATGTAGGGATGGGAGAGGGAGAGTAATTAAAGCCAATGCATAACACCTAATAATGATTTTTAAGATATTTCCTTTTATTCAAGAATATTTTCAAGTTATGCACTTTAAAATACTTGCAACTCAAAAATATAGTACACATTCTAGTAATTTAAATATATAGCTCAATATGCATTTTAATGAACAACTATATATTTAGGCTTGCATCGTCGTTTTTAAACACCATTCTCTGTTGTAGCTCCTTTAGACCCGAAGTAGCTCTATGGCAATCTGAAGTCTGCCCACCTCCAGCTTGTGTCAAACTTAGTCTTTTTTTTTTGTCTTTTGTAGTCGCTATGACACCTTTGTGCTGCTTGTAGCATCTTGGGCAGTCATCAAATGTTAGAGCATCAAAATAACTTGTCATCAAATTATCAGACGTCTCTAGGGTAAACAGAAACGAGTTGTGCATAGTTTAAATACGTAAAATAAAAACAAGTAATTGCTTTGAATCGAGCCAGTTCTGCATTTTTTTCGTATTCTAATTAGAGCTTTCCTCGGACGGCGATTGGCTGAGGAAGGTGCATATATTATAGTGCAGGCTGGGAGAAAAACGCCCGGTGAATACTTGAAGACAAACTCACTGATTAGGGGTAAAGTTGTATTTTGAGATTGAAATGAGGAGGAATGGACTTGTTACACATGTGCAACTCAGAACCAACTTTACCCTAATAATGAAGAAATTCACTTCTGGGTCTTTAAATACGGCTGAGATGTGCTTTTCACAGTGTGTTGTATGAAAGGAGAGAAGGTTAGCACTCCCCTTGACAAGGATGGAAGAGGTCCTAGTGGCCTTTACAACACATATACGGTTAAGGCACTGCCACTTACTTCGTGGCGTCTAACCATGTTTTTTGATGACTATTTATTATTGGGGCTCTCGTGCAGAACACGAACCTATAAGACCCTGCTGCCTTGTGGTATACGTAATTGACAATTCGAGATACAGTGTTGTAGATTTTACTTCGGGTTAGCTACAAATTACCTGCAAAGCATTATTGCCTCTTAGTACACTTTTAATTTCTTTTACAATTTCCAGGCATTCATGACTTCTTTTTCTCAGTACTGTAACATAACCCCCAACTCTGTAATCTGGGTAATATATAATGCTCACTTCTTTATAAATTAGCATGGTTACCTATGGAATAGTCTTTGCTGAAGGGGGGCTCCAGCCATCAGTCATGAGTGACTGGGATCCCATGGGTAGCCTGGTGTTTGTTCTCCTGAACTTGTACCAAGGTTCAGGAATGAGACGCAGACTCAAGGGTTCCTTCACAACTCCCCACGCCTTCTACACTCTTAGTTCATAATCTCCAAAACTGGTCCTTCGGTCCCATCCAAGCAGAGGTAGCTCATAGGGTGCAGAGATATTCTCACCGTCACTGAACACATCACCATCCCGGGGTGACCTTCTGGTAGACGGCTCACCAAACTCCTCCCCTGCTCCATTGATTCATCATTAGTATCTCTAAACCTCTTGAATGAATCATGCTATGTCAGTCAATAATAATACTGTCTCCCGCACCCGAAGAATGACCGCCGGCGGCAGATCATTCTCCCACCTCGACGCCAAGACATGGAACACCCTCCCCATCCGCCTATGGCAGACCCAAGACCTACTGATCTTCAGAAGACTCCTCAAGACCTGGCTTTTTGAACAGTAGCAGCTTTCCCCAACCCTTAGCACGCTGAAACCCTCACGGGTAAGTAGTGCGCTTTACAAATGCCTTGATTGAAAAGGGTGGAAAAGGGTGGAACAAACCACAGTAACATGATATATTTAGCATTACAGTTAGACTGTCTTTCTCAGCCGAATCACTATTTGTAGTATCTATCTGTATACTGTAGTGTGATTTAAGATAGAATGAGGAATATGGAATGCAGAGTGCAAAGCCCGGCTGTCAGTTGCTACTCGGTACTGATGGATGACGTGCTTATAATAAATATTGATAAAGGATACCTGGATCCTGTTCTTCTGTGTAACCACCAAGTTAAACGCAAAAACTGGGGTCACTGTTCCTAGTAGGGAGAAAGGAGAGGTATAGCCAGATTGAACAGTTTGAACAAAGATTTGGCAATGTAGACTGACAGTCAACAGGACTGTATCACGGTGCCCTTCATCATAGGGATGTTGTTCCCCGTTGGGTCTGCGCTGCAATGTCCTATCGGTCCCCCTAGGGTCACTTTGGCGGAGATCTTTTGTTCTGATTGCCATATGATGAGTGCAAGAAAGAGTCTTAGACAGGTGGTGTTAAGTGTGTTTAGATGTGAGTTAAAACTGATTAGGGTTGTCGCCAAAAAACTTTAAGAACGACTCCTCTGTCGGATTAAAAAATCTTTGTACTACTTGTCTCGGTGTTGGCTGTCCAACCTGGTAAAGAAAGAAAAGAATACAGCAGCAGAATCGTCATGTTTCTGGCATAAGAACATCTTATTGACCAGAATGTCCCTTCTTGTGGACCAAATGTGCGTCTGGAGTGGCTTCCAGGCATATATAAATAGATGCAAGATACACACAACATGTAAGGAAATAAAAACAATTTTTACATCGTGCAGTTCAAAATCAAGTATGTCTCATATTGGTGTTGCAGCATTAAGCAGAATCAGCTAGGTTGTCATAAAAGCTGATGCCCCTGTGCGGTTAATATATAGTCATTTCAAGTAGAAAGAATTTGTGCAGTATAAATGTAAAGTACATTCCATTAAGTAAAAGTTTTTTACACTGAGGCCACTGTGCAAGTGATACATACTGCCCAGGGGAAAAAAAACCTGTTAGTGCAAATTGCATGTCATTGTATTTCGTGCAAACGACTCAGGGGTGGTTAGGCATCATGTGGGGATTCAGGTGGTTTACCGAACAAATCCACGGACACAGGGGTAGTAGGTAGGGCTGGTTTTATTGCCTTATACAGTTTTCTCTTTTGCACCGGAACTCTGTAGTAAGGAAGGGGATTCGCAGCGTCCTCCGTGGCCTCTCGTTCCAGTCCCCGCCTTCTTAACTACCGATGTCTTCTGGGAGGCGTAGTCCGGGTTTCTGCCGTCGTGACACTTGGGCCGGTATCCAGTGGAGAAAGAACCAAAAAGAAAGGAAGACCAGTTTTACTGGGTTGTCCCGTAAACACTGAGACAGGGTAGGGGGGTTGTGAGGGAACACACGTGCTCAACAGTACCCCGCTATCCGTGAGGTGGAAGTGAGGGGGGGGAACAGGGGGTTTAAGTGCACGGTTTGGATCAGGGGGGGGGGGGGGTGTCCCGCCTACGTCCTGCCCAACCCAGGAAACGAGACCGTACCTGTCTTAGCCACACTTCCCGAGAAGCGTGGCTGGGCGATGCGCCTTCACGTTGGCCTCCTGGCGTGTCGCTGCAGTCTCTCTCCGCCTCCGATCGTCCTCCGGTACCCTGGTCTTCGTGGTCCGCTTGGTCTCTCCGCTTCACGCTCCGCTCCTCGGTCCCTCTCCACTCGCCTTCGTCCTCACTCTTCTTCCAGTCCTCTCCCTCCTCGCACCTTCTCCACTCCGCTCCATCCTCGCTCCTTCTTCTCTCCGCTTCGTCCTCGCTCCTTCTCTTCTCCGCTCCGTCCTCGCTCTCCTCACGCCACTCTCCTCCTCCGGGTGTAACACACCTCTGTGTGGATTCAGGGACGGGTTTTACCGTGGTATAGAGGGCGTGTCCCAGATCCGGATCCGCCCACTTAAAGCTATAGCTATAGGGTTCCTCCAAATCCAGCACGGGACGGCATCCGACGACGTCTGGGGTTTTCCACGTGTCCGTGTGCTGCGTAAAGAGAGGAGACACATGAATAGGCAGGCCTGGGGGGCCCGAGTCCGAGTTCCCCTCGTCACACATCATAAACCGGCAAGCATGATTGTGTTCCGTTGCTCGCATGGTTTATCATAACGGCTAATAATGGTCTTTCCTAAGACTGGTAGTGGCGGTGCTCACTGGGATGAGGCAGAGGTACCACGCTCAGGCGTGCTCAGCTAGCAGGGGTAAAGAGATGTAGGAGATGGGGAGAGGATATAGCCTTATGGCTAGAGCAGTGGACCTCGAAGCTGGGGAACTGGGTTCAAGTCTCGCCAATGATGCTAAACATCCTGTGATTCTGGGCAAATCACTTAATCTCCCCGCGCCTAACAAAAATGAATGTGTCCTTCTGTAACGAAACTGGTGCTATGTAAAGCGCTCTGATACCCAAACTTTCAGTTCTAGTTCGCGCCATATAAAACTCCCCCAAAAAAAATTAGAAGGCGGTGACTCAAGTTAAAGCAGCCAAATTGGCTATAACAGCGTTAGCAACTGATGCAGTCGCACTGCTTCGTAGTGGTACTCACAGTTCCCGAGTGCGAGCTGATCATCTCACCTGCCCCAGTCCTCTGCTTCCCCCGAATGCAGAGGCGGGTGATGAGGGCTCCTATCTTAAAAGAGTTACTGAAGCAGATGGAACCGGACAGGTCGTGACACAGACGCTCCACTCCCGCACATGTCTGGTGGTGAGGTACTGGGTTTTTCAGAACCGGTACTGATCCGGTAACCCAGCGGTGTCAGGGCAACACCCAAAGACCTCAAGTCCTTTCCTGATTCAGACCACAGAAACACGAGTCTTCTAGGTGAAGTCAAAGATCGAATTTATTGGCTGCAACCAAGTAACAAACATCCTAGAAGTACAACAGCATATAGCTCATGTATGTTCTCAGTAGACTGCTCAAATTTACAAAGCCTGGCTTCTTCTTTTATACAGTTTTTTTAGCTTCAGGCAAGCATTCTTAGATTTGCAGTGCAAACATTCTAGGATTTACAGTGAGCTATTCACATATTTTCATTACAAAAGAAAAAGCAGAGTCATGATGACAAGTATACATTTAGTGTGTCCAGTTCGTGATCAATTACCCGGCAAGGCCCACCATTTCCATCAGATATCGGTGTACCCTCAATAAAACCGGGCTCCTCCTCATCATAAAGCACAAGAAGAGAAAAGAGCAGAGACAGGTGTGAGCAAGATTTGGGCAGGGGTGTGTGCGATGGGAACAGTTTATGGCCTGTTGTGCGTTGATGCTATCTCGTTCGGCCACTGGGAGAGAAACTGCCCAAACAGGTTTGGCTTGGGGCAATGGTTCCAGCTTGCCCAGGTCACAGAGAAGTCAATTAAGGTGTATGTGTCCTTTGATATCGAATTCAGCTGAAGTTACAAGCCTATGTGAAGGGCAAATCACAAAATGGCTGCCGAGCGTGAAATGGAACCCAAGGGTTCAAAAACGAAAATGGCGATTTCATGGTGAAATTGTGACTCGATTATGACGAAAATGCTTGTGCATAGTGTACTAGTCATTATCGGTCTTTTGACACCAAAATCGTCATGCTACGACAAAGTTTGTTGCACGAGTCCAGAATTTTCGGAACTTCAAACCCTCCTTTTGCCCTAACATAGGCAATTTAACCTAATCTCATGCTAGTCTGAGTCCAGGTCTATATTCCTAAAGTCATTGAGATGTTGCTGCAACATCATTCTGGTACTTAGTTCGTCTTTTGACACAGGCTTCCTTGCACATGATGTAGCGCAGAGGCCACATATTGCAGGAGCGCACTGTACGCACAGACAGAACAGGAAAAGAATGGCTAAGACCATCCCAATGACCATTAGAATTTTCCATCCCCAGCCGGATCAATTCCCAGAACCATCCCATAAAAGACCAATCCCCTTTATCCGTAGGAATAGATTCGGAAATTTTATGCAGTTTGGAGATGGCCTGGTACACTGTTGGAGCGTTATCTGGAATGAATACACAGCAACTCGATTGGATCAGTTTACATACCCCACCTCGTTCTGCAAGTATGACATCTAATGCGACCCTGTTCTGAAGGGTCATAAGACGATCATATTGGAGCTCAGCACTGAAGTTACTAAGGGCACCAGCAGTTTCAATTACAGTGGACTCAACCACCCATGCTAATTGCCTTATTTTTCTGCTGTTAACCATGGGCCCCCAAAACGGCAGAAAACCTTTTGCGAAATCTCCAAACTCCTGTTCCGCGGTGTCGTCTTTACTCACAACACCCCTAACTGTCCTTGTCCGATGGTAATCTGCCGCGGCCGTGTAGGTGGGAGGCAACAAGAACGAAACAAAACATGTGCCCGAGAAGTCAGGGGGCAACCATGTATAGGCTCTATCATGGCAGATGAAATAGGTACCCTTAGCTGCTAAAAACGAAGGGGAAGTCTGAGATGCAAAAACATACGTTTCAGTATAGACACTCTTCCCTAACTGAGCTCTGGGATTCTTGCCAGTACCTTGCAGACACAGATGAATCTGATGGGATACAATCCAAATCGGGGAAGATCTCTTAGCCTGCTGTTTCTCACTCAGAGTAGCTCCATATCCGGTCACGTTCCATCCTATGTGTACTAGTGTCTCATCTCTAGGGATAGTCTCATAGGAAATATCTTCCTTAATCATATCCACTATACCCTTAACTAGAGCACTATTCTTAGGGTTGTCTGTTACAGAACGTAGGGGGTAGACTTCGTGTGCATAAATGAACATTGTCCTGTATGCCCACACAGAGCCATTGTGGCTGAATGGCAGGACAAGGTAAGGGATGCCTTTATCCGTTGTGTGAGGCATAAGACCACACACCCAGCAGTTAGTCGTGTTCATTACTAGTTGGTGTTGGTGCAAGAGCTGGATGAAGGAGTTATTAATAAACTCTAATCTCCTAGCTGACTCATGTTCAGGAAGAGGTTGAAAAGAATGTGCAGAAACAGTAGGAGGAGGTATGGGCGATATAGTCGGTGCAAAGGTCACTTGTAAAGAAAACAGTACATATCCTATTAAAAACATCATTGCACTTAATAACAGGAAAATGCTTAATAATAAAAAACGTTTCTTTGTCATCAATCCACATATTCTTGTTTTAAAATTCACAGCTTTGGCAGGTCTCTCCATTTTGAAAAACTCCATCCTCTCTATGTCGCTGCCCGCGGTGGGAGATTGATTCTGCTGAGGAGTGCTTCTGTTCAGTCCAGGGTAACTCCCTTAGACCAACCAGAACTGTCGACCTAACCGTCTACAGCTGCACTCCAAAGACTGTGGCAACCGCGACCCTAGCAGCGGAACCCAGATGGCGGTTCGAAAAAACAAAAATGAGCACGTTTCTCAGGTGGGAGAGCTGCGCTTTCAAAAATAGTTCTTAGGGGGAAAAAAATGTATTAGTTCAATTTTATTAGTTCGTATTTCTCGGCCTCAGGTTATACCGTTGTTTTCCCGGTATTGTATGGTCCTGAAATAAGGCTTCAGGTTCTGTAGTGTCCAATTTGGCTGATGATGGGTCGGCTGGTTGCAGAATATTGTCACTCTCTTGTTCTGTAATTGTTCCTTTCACACGAGCATCACTGAAAGGGATGAATCTTGGCACCGATTCAGTCTCTGAGTCGGCGACACCCTCCTGGACCGACCGGTCATAGGGCAGAGGCAGGGGGATCCGTTTACAATGAATCCTGTGGATCCAGTTTTTCTTTCCCTCCACACGAACGGCTGATCTTGTGGAAAGAAGGACAAGGTGTGGGCGGGTCCACCTGGGCTGTTCGTTCTTTGTTCGCTGGAAGTTTTTCACTAATACCCAGGATCCAGGATTGATTTGATGGCCTGGATCTTCAGAGACGGGAGGCAGAGAGTAATGGACCTGTTGGTGTAAAACACGCAATTTAGCCGTCAATTCGTACAAATAGTCAAGCAAAACAGGGTGTTCAATCTCACTGAACCTGGTGGGTCTGGGCACCCCCCATATGTTGGCCGGACGGCCGAAAACAATTTCATAGGGACTAAGTTTTACTCTGGAATGCACTATCATTCTGGTTGATAGGAGTGCCAAAGGCAGAGCGTCAGGCCATTTAAGACCAATGCTCGCTTGAATCTTGGCTAGTTTTAGTTTTAGGGTGCCGTTGTAGCATTCTACTAATCCAGCTGATTGGGGGTGATTTGCAGCGTGGAATTTTTGTCTGATGCCTAGCCCTTCACACACTTCTTTCATCACTCGTCCCACAAATTCACTCCCATTATCACTCCAGACCATTCTAGGCATTCCAAATCTAGGGAAAAACTCTTTCACAAGGGCTTTCGCTGTGGACAAGGCAGTATTGTCCTTTAGGGGATATGCTTCTACCCATCTGGAGAAGGCACAGACAACAACGAGTACGTATTTTAGATTGTTGCACCTTTCCATGTGTATGAAATCTAGCTGCAAAACCTCAAACGGATACGTAGGAGGTGCAAAATGACCAGCTGGAGTTGGGGTTCCCCTACCAGGGTTGTGTTTCAAACACACCATGCAGTTCTTGACCACATTCTCTGCACACTTAGGGATTCCAGCATTTTGCCACACTGGAGCCAACAACTTGCAAATCCTTTTCACGCTGATATGAGCCATTCCATGAGCCATTGTAACCACTGCAAGCACGTATGCATCGGGTTGCAACCACCTCTGATGCTCTGACAATTCGACCCAACAGCCATTCGCATCCAATCTAACCTCGCTTTCTCTCCATTCATTCACCTCTTTCTCAGTGGCCTCGGATTGTATAGACTTCACACTCTCAATCGTGTCCTCACACATGCCAACATCACCAATCCATCTCGCAGGGCCTGCAACATACATTCGACTCATTACACTCCTTGCAGTTTCTTTCGCAACTTCATCCGCAAATGCATTTCCACGACCAACTTCTTGGTAGAAGAATCATAATTAAACAACGATTTGGAAACACCTTCAGTTCTAAGGGATAACAATGTTGCAACGGCTTTCCTAACACCTGAACCCACAATGGTACCTTTTGAAAATTCGAACCGCACATGGTTCAACTCGGGCGGGCTAGAGTCCAAATCATTCTCCTCTAAATCTTCGCATAGGAAAACACACATTTTCTCGAAAACGTACCTCTGCTTTGATGCTTCCCACAGATGGAAAACATCCATAACAGATTCTAGATCATATATTGTCGGGTTAGTCACCCATCTATGTGTCAAACGATCCAATATTTCTTTCTCCCTAGAATCAGGCTGTTGGCTACGCAACTGCTTGTGTTCAGGGGCATGAGTCGGGCTTGTCGCTCCAAACAAAGGATATAGAAGACTAGAAACAGTGCTTGCCACTCTGTGGCGGACAGACGGAGAGGTCGAGGAAAAGACAAGTGGGAAGGCATGGTGAGACAAGGCAGATGCAGAGGCAGTGTCAGGAGGAGTACCAGGAGTGGTAGTCGATACAGTAGGTAAAGTTGCAGGAATTATAGGAAGAGCAGGTGTAAAAGCCGGTGACCTTTGGGGAGGCTGCACCGGAGGAATAGGAGCCAGCTGAAGAGTAGCTGGTGAGTGCTGTGGAGGAACAGGAGGTATAACAACCATGGGTTGCACAACTAAAGGTTGTGGAGGTGCTGTAGCATTTTGCGCATATGGGGGTGGTGAACTTAACAAATGCGACATTAGGGGATCTTTTTCAAGCTCTTTTGCTGCTTCTTGCTGAAGAGGCGGCAAAACTGGATAACATTTATCTATTACCATTTTACGTTGCCTGTGCAACTGCTCACTCATCTGTTCTTCTTCATTGTCTTTATACTGCCTAGCAGCTTGCATTATCGAGATACCCCTTTCTCTCTTATTTCTCTTTTCTAATTTAATTTCCTTTTGTTTGGCCTCCTTACGCCATAAGCGGAAAGAGTCAAACATTGCCAGCCTGGCTCTCTTCTTAAAGAGTTTAACTTCGAGATTGTCTAGGATTTCCGTATCAAAGCTACCATATTGAGGCCATTTTAAAACACCATCCTTGCGGGTGTATTTGATCCACACTTCATTGTATGTGATGGGGCCTACTCCATGTTTCACATACAGTTCATAGGTTGGAGTTCCAATCGGAGGAACCGGACACGAGTCCTCCAATCGGGAGTCCCTATTATTACAACCAAGACAAAACAAATTTCCAAGTCTGCTAAGACCAGGCATCTTCGCTCTCTAGTCTAGCTTCAAACTTCAAAGGATTATCGAGTACGATACTCTTGTGAATACACGAGTTCTTGGTTTTGGCGCTTGCAAGTTCCAAACAAAGCGGTCCCAAAAGGGGACACCAAACAAACTAAGGACTGGGAGACACTCCACTTATACTTAACTGAGGTATCAATGACGTCACCAGAAGACTCGTCTATCGTTTCGCTCTACCAAACATCAAGGGTCCAAATCAGGGCGATAGTCAGGGCAGCAGTCCTTCCTAGCCGTCGGGACGCGGGGAACCTCGCAGCAAAGACCTTCGGAGCCACGCCGACATACAGTGGTCGCTGAAGTGGCTGGCCGTCCTCTGGAATTTTCACACGAAGATCCTCACGAACCTCTGGCTTGGACTGGTACCGCTGATATCGCGCCATGTTGGGCGCCATTTGAGGTACTGGGTTTTTCAGAACCGGTACTGATCCGGTAACCCAGCGGTGTCAGGGCAACACCCAAAGACCTCGAGTCCTTTCCTGATTCAGACCACAGAAACACGAGTCTTCTAGGTGAAGTCAAAGATCGAATTTATTGGCTGCAACCAAGTAACAAACGTCCTAGAAGTACAACAGCATATAGCTCATGTATGTTCTCAGGAGACTGCTCAAATTTACAAAGCCTGGCTTCTTCTTTTATACAGTTTTTTTAGCTTCAGGCAAGCATTCTTAGATTTGCAGTGCAAACATTCTAGAATTTACAGTGAGCTATTCACATATTTTCATTACAAAAGAAAAAGCAGAGTCATGATGACAAGTATACATTTAGTGTGTCCAGTTCGTGATCAATTACCCGGCAAGGCCCAACATTTCCATCAGATATCGGTGTACCCTCAATAAAACCGGGCTCCTCCTCATCATAAAGCACAAGAAGAGAAAAGAGCAGAGACAGGTGTGAGCAAGATTTGGGCGGGGGTGTGTGCGATGGGAACAGTTTATGGCCTGTTGTGCGTTGATGCTATCTCGTTCGGCCACTGGGAGAGAAACTGCCCAAACAGGTTTGGCTTGGGGCAATGGATCCAGCTTGCCCAGGTCACAGAGAAGTCAATTAAGGTGTATGTGTCCTTTGATATCGAATTCAGCTGAAGTTACAAGCCTATGTCAAGGGCAACTCACAAAATGGCTGCCGAGCGTGAAATGGAACCCAAGGGTTCAAAAACGAAAATGGCGATTTTGTGGTGAAATCGTTACTCGATTATGACGAAAATGCTTGTGCATAGTGTACTAGTCATTATCGGTCTTTTGATGCCAAAATCGTCATGCTACGACAAAGTTTGTTGCACGAGTCCAGAATTTTCTGAACTACAGTGGCCATATTGGAGTTACATTTCCTAAACGTCACGTGAGCGGAGCAGAGGTGCAGTGCAGCGTGGAGCACGGAACAGAGCGTGGAGCACGGAACAGAGTGGCGGAGAGTGAGTTGCTGCTGCGGGAGAACAATCGCAGGAGCCGGGGACCGGGAACCAGGAACCAGGAACGGTAGAGGGTGAGGGAGAGGGAGAGCGGCTGTAAGGAGAACAGGGGGGGCTGCTGTTGCTGAGCCGAAGTCGAGCAGTGAGCTGCGGTCAAGCCGCGGGTGTTTTCGCCAGCGAGCTCTCGGGCCGTGGTGGAGGACCCAAATGCTTCCGCCTGCCCACAACTGAGGAGTCCACAAGGAGCGCACAGGGAGCACTGCGAGATAACTAGCGGAAATCATTTCCTGAGCAGGCTGATTCATTCGGACTGCCATCGTAGCAATTACTTGAGGCATTATCCTCGATAACGATCGCCCCATTTTGGACGAAATCAAGCCTTCTAGATTCAATTCGACCTTGAGACAGCATCGCGCTCCATCTTTACTGGGACTCACCCTTGACTACATTCATTGACAAGGCAACTGTACCAGTGCCAGAAACCGAGGGAAACATTACGGAGGATTATGGATACACCTTCAATCTAGTGTTTAAAAAGAATTTAGTTGCAATTTTCCAGCAACACAAGAGGCACTGATTACAGATCAGGGTTTCCGCTCAAACGCTACAACCAGGTATACTGAATAGGAGACTCTTACCACAGGGAATCATTTCCATTTCACCGGACAACAGCTATATCAACTACGGTCCATCCAGGAGACTCCTTATCTTTGTGACCAGCGGCGGGCTTGGCTCTGCCAGATTCAGCGGGAAATCGTCCGGCCGGGCTTGGCTCCGCCGGTCGAACTACATTGCCCAGCAGCCTCCTGGGGCAATTGACGCCAGCATCCAGCGCGCCAGGCGGCGCATAAAGCTTCAACAGGGGCGAGCTCCCCATATTCTTACTAACTTTTGCTGCTTGACCCCAGGAGACTCCTTATCTTTGTGACCAGCGGCCGGGCTTGGCTCCGCCAGATTCAGCGGGAAATCGACCGGCCGGGCTTGGCTCCGCCGGTCGAACTACATTGCCCAGCAGCCTCCAGGGGTAATTGACGCCAGCATCCAGCGCGCCAGGCGGCGCATAAAGCTTCAACAGGGGCCGAGTTCCCATATTCTTACTAACTTTTGCTGCTTGACCCCAGGAGACTCCTTATCTTTGTGACCAGCGGCCGGGCTTGGCACCGCCAGATTCAGCGGGAAATCGACCGGCCTGGCTTGGCTCCGCCGGTCGAACTACACTGCCCAGCAGCCTCCAGGGGCAATTGACGCCAGCATCCAGTGCGCCAGGCGGCGCATAAAGCTTCGACAGGTCCCTCGTTCCGCGAGGACGCGCGGGGGACGCGCCGGACTAAGCCCGGACAAAGGGCGGGCCCTCTGTGGCACTCAGTGGCTGAAGTAGGCTGGGCTGGGCCTACTTATTTATATTATTTATCAGTATTGTTTTTATTCTTTGTTTAGTGTTAAATAATGCATATTGTCTTGTGACAATATAGACATTCTCCCTATGTGCAGGAATTCTCAGTGACTTTACCCCCAAACACTCATCTTTTTATCGCTTATTTGTTATTAACTACATTTATCGGGGCTTTGATCTCCCTTGCTCTTTACGCATAAGGATGACGGCAAAAAAGTTACGTTCGGGGAGAATATTGGGGGGTAGGTCTTGTATGAAGACAAGATCCAACCCTCTTAGAAACAAGGCTGCCAATAATTTGTTATTAAAAGGCCAATGCCAGCTGCTGCAATTGTGGGAAAAACCCAAGGATAACGATTTGTTAATAGTCGAAAACACAGCATCTGACATAGCTTCTTCATCTGGCACAGCCCTCATGGTGGTCAAGAAGGAGCCTCTTTTGGTGAATAAAGAATACTCGGGCTCCCTGATTTCTGAGGAACCTGGCCCAGTGCTTCCAGAAATGACTGGTGACATTAAGTGCGTTGTTTCTAGTCCTGAGGGTGGCCAACAAAATAATGGGTTTGTAAACCATAAAGTGCCTTTATCTAATGTTCCTATAGGAGGTTTACTGACGAATGTGGACGGTAAAGGGGATTTCCACTTGTCGAGCATTGACCTGGAACTATGTGGACGATACATAGCTGATGTTACCTCGAAATCTTTTGAAGCCAATAAGTCCCCGATCGGGGCTACTCCCTCTGGTCTTCAGCTTTATAACAGTACTCCTTCCATAAAATCGCAAGACATTTCCTCTCAGTTTAACATCTCTAAGAGCCCACTGCTAAATATATCCGGCATTGGTCCCATTGGTCCCCCAGGCTCTGATAAATCTGAAAAGCCGATTTCCGAATCCCTGATTGCATTGGAACATTTGTTGTCTTCTATTTTACTGTTATTGGGTAAATTTGTGGGAAGCTCTGATTGTATTTTGGAATCGGTCACACAGATACTAAATGTTTTACTGTTAAAGCTCCCGGAAAAGGTCCCTGATTTAGTTACTAAGGTTGGATCACAGGGGCCCGAGTCGGGTAATGACCATCTTGATGGAAATGTTAACCCAGTCCAAAGTAAACTTGTGGCTATTTCTAAAAATGAGCTATCTTTAATACCCACACTCTCTACATCTAACTGTGTAAGAAATTCTGTCCTTGAAATTGAAGAAGAAAGTGTGGATGTTTCCGCCCCAAAATTGGAAAAAGCGCTATTACCAATTTTTGTTTCGGAAATTCAAGGGATAGGGGGGGAAGAAAAAGTAAAGGAAGTAGAGGAAGCCTATTCGCAGATATAGGAAGAAAAGACAAATAATCTTTGATGATTCTCAAGTTCCTGATATCAATGAACCTATCACCGAAGAGCCTGTGAATGGGTCCTTGAGTCAGGAAGCTGCTACTCACTCTTCCGATAATTTGAATCCCTCTGCATCAGGTCTCAAATTTTTATTCAATTGTTCTATCTTACCCGTGGGAGGCCCCCCATTAGATGTAGGAGGAATGTCGATCCCTATCCCCGTAGTAGAGATGGAAAAGTCAGTCCCTATGTCTTCTGTGGCTCTTAATCCCTCTGCTCCTGCTTTTCACGCCATAGGTGATGGCGTTGTATGGCCTCATCATTTGCCTATAAAAGTACCAGAAGCTTTTGTAGATACTTTAACTGTGGATTTTCTATCGTTATTTGATTTTGACCTGCCTTTAAATAGAGCATGGTTACTTAAATGTTTCAAAGACATAGAGAGTTTAAAGTTAATTCAATCTAACGATATTGATTTAGTCTCCTTATCTGGTACAGTTGCTGCGCCCTATGTTAGGGTGAAGTTTTATTCCAAACTTATAGCAAATCTTATATTGCAACAGGCTGAGAATTTCCAGTGTAGGGGAATTGATGTATTACCTGTTCTGTCTTCCGGAAGAGATAGGATCCCTCATAATAGACTTTCTCAGCAGGGCTCTGGTTATGATGGTCCCCTTTCTTCTTTTGATGATTTAGAAATATGGGTATCAAAAAGCACACGTTTGGTGACGCATGTAATGCCTGCCACGTTAATTCAGAACAGCCTCCCAATAGAAGATAACCAGCGGTGGAATTGGCTGCCCGGCGCTTTGTCTAGTAAATCCTCAGACAACCCTAAACTTTTTCAACATCTTTAGCAGTAATTTGAAAGTTCTCTCTTGGAACGCTGCCGGGTTAAATAATAGTCCCGAGAAATTACAGTATTTGTTCTCTTTGAACGCTAGTGTGATTTGCATCCAAGAGACTTGGTGTGCTAGTAGTTTGTGTGCTGGGATAGATTATTTTGTCCTTGAGGCAGTGGCCTCTCCTTCAATGAGAGGGCATGCAAAAGGGGGAATTTCATGCCTTCTGACTAATAAACTAAAATGGAACTCCTCCCATTATGTTGATCCAAGCAACCTCTTTCAGGCGGTGACCCTCAGTAGTTTACCCAGTATTGGAAATAATAAATCTCTGGTAATCATAAACGCTTACATTCCCCCCGATGAATGTTTTAATACTATATTGAAGCAAGTCTTTTCATACATTAAACAGAAGAGTTAGAACCTTCCCCATATGTGTTGTTAGTAGGTGATTTTAATTGCAAGGTTTCTAACTCCAGCGTAAAGCTATATAGAAACAAATTTAAAGAAGAAGCCTTCCTTATTCCCCAATCCCACTTTCCCAATAAGAGAGGGAAACTGTTGCTAGAAGAACTTTCAGCGGCGGAGGGGTTAATAGTGAATGGCAGGCTTCCATCTGATGTTCCTGCCAAATATACTCATAGATCTTCTCAAAGCGAGTCAATTCTAGTCTATGTAATCACTGACTACTGTATTTTCTCCTTGGTGAAGGATCTGACGGTCTCTCCGACACTATTTAGCGACCACAATGTGATTACTATAAGCCTTTCATTACAACCCCCTACTCCCGATTTATGGTCCCTTAACGGTGATGTAGTTAACTTTCATAAGGTCTCTGGAAGATGCTTCTGGAATTTTAAAGCCAGAAAGGGCCTGGAGTGTATTCTAGGTAAAGCAATACTAGAATTGAATGGTTGGCAGGGTTCCGAAATGATTCATTTTGAGAATTTTATGAAGGAGGTCATCCTCGTTGCCAAAAGGTCTAGCCCCTCTGTAAGAAGGATTTATGTTCCTAGACCGATTACCCTCTTAAATAAGGAAATAAATAAATTAGTGCTGGAGCAATTTTTGTGTAGATCTATTGAAATAAATAATAAAATATATCTGTTAAAAAGAAGGAGAAGCAGAATTAGGAAGAAACTTAAAAAATAAAAAGAAGATTCACTTTGGATACGTCTACGGGAGGCCGCAGTTCATGGGAAAGTTAGACAATTCTGGTCACTCATTGGTGAGGGGTGTGGAGCTAGAGTTAGTCCCCTCCCTATTCCCATTGCTGAATCGTCATGGGTCGCTTTTATTTCCAACTTGTATGCTGGGAATGGTGGAAGGGTAGAAGATAAGGGGATTATAAAAGAAGATGAGTTTCCTATTGACTCCCACTCGGAGAAAACCATTGAATTGGCCATGAAGGACATGCGTTCCTCGGGAGCAATGGGGCCTGATGAACTTCCCATATCAGTATTGAAGCAGGATCCTGTTTCATGGAGCAAGATTCTTTTTCCATTATTTCGATCTTGCTTCATTACTAAAATTGTGCCCTCTTCTTGGAAGGGGAGCATATTGGTTCCATTATTCAAGAAGGGCGAAAGGGACATTCCAATAAATTATCGCCAGATAGCCCTCCTTGATGCCATTGGAAAAGTATTTTCCAAATGCCTTCTATCATTAATTACTGATTGGGTTGATAAGAACCAGATATTACCCCTTGAACAAACTGGCTTCCGTAAAGGGGGCATGGCACATTGGACAATATTACTGCCCTTCAGGTTATCTCAGATAAATATATAAGAGTCCGCGGGGGAGGAGTGTATGCGGCCTTTATTGATTTCTCCACAGCATTCGACAAAGTCGACCGTCCCTTGCTGTGGAGAAAGCTATCAGACTTGGGTTTGCCTCCTCCCCTATTAGACTTGGTGCAATCTTTACACACAGACACTTGGTGCCAAGTGCTACAAGGTGGAGAAAGGGGTCTATCGCGGGTTATCCCCTCCATTAATGGATTAAAACAGGGTTGCCTCCTGGCCCCATTACTTTTCTCCCTGTATATCGCTGACCTTCCAGCTTCGCTTTCATCTTGTGTTGGCATAGCCCCGGTAGTAGGGGGCTCTCCTATTTCCTGCCTGCTATATGCAGACGATATCCTTATCCTAGATTTAACACCCAAGGGACTGGCTAATCGTCTGCAGGCCTTACATCTTTTTGCAGAGACCCACTTCATGAGGATAAATGCCAGAAAAAGCAAGATTATGTGCATTACAGGGAAGAAAAAATCTAAATCTGAGAATTATGGTTGGTCAGTAGGTGCTCAGAAATTGGAGGTGGTTGAGACATACACCTTTTTAGGTAAAATAATCTCTGCCAACCTGAGCGAGAAGCCTCATATAGAGAATAACTCCCGTAAAGCTTTATCCCAAGGTAAAAGTCTGAGCGCCCTTTATTCCGCGACAGGGAGAAGACATTTTGCTTGTTTACTGGAGGTTTTTAGGGCAAAAATTTCTTCTACCCTCTTGTATGGATATATGACGGTACAACGCGTACCGTCACAACGCATACCTTTACAACGCGTCCGTGACAACGCAAGTCGTTACCACGACTTGCGTTGGGGGGGCGCGGATTTCGAATAGTTTAATTTACTATTCTAACACCAGTCCCCGTGGACCCTAGGGAAGGTGTTAGGATAGTAAATTATCTATTTTTAGACCTTGAGCGCCCTCCAGCGCAAGTCGTGGTAACGACTTGCGTTGTCACAGCCGCGGTGTAAAGGTACCGCGTTGTGAAAACATAGTTGTAAACGATGTTTACCCTCTTGTATGGAATGGAATTGGTTGACCTAAAGCATTGGGGTTTTTTACAGACGGTAGAAGGAAGATTGTTAAGGTCTATAACTTCTCTCAACCCCGCTTGCTCTGTGGCCGCTTGTAGACTTGAATTCGGTCTTCGCAGCAGTTGGGCGCAGGGCCAGTCAGCTCTAGTTCGATGGGTTGCTAGCCTGGCTAGAGGAGAAATGGGGTCTTTGAGATCCCTTCTTAAGGGGGAATTATTGGGCAGCTTAAAGGAATACTCCCAAATCGTTAAGAACTTTAGAAAAGCTGTGGCACTTTTTGATTTGGAAGAGAGTACCCTTTTTACTATCTCTCCCTCCCAGCTAAAATCTCGTTTGAAACAGGCTTCATGGGATTTTTGCTTCATGTCGGACAAGAAGTCCATGCAAGTAAAGAGGGGAGGTGATTTTCTTGTTAATACGTACTCAATGAAGATTGCCCAACCCTATGTCGCTTGGAATTTACCACATGGTGTGCGGAGATTTTGGTTCCTCCCAAGGCAGGATTTGCTGCCCCTAAACATTCTTTTGGCAAAATGGTACGGGTCCTCTCCCACATGTAATTTTTGCAATATGTCTGTACAGGATCGTTCTCATGTTCTGTTTATATGTCCTGCATTGTGCCCACTTCGGTTGAAGTGGTTAAGATCTATTTGTTTGCAATTGGGTATACTTAATGTGAATTCTTTTTTACTGGCCCTATATACTCCCCCAAATGAAATGTTTTGCTTCAATATTTTTAACTTTTTTAAAGGATTTTTAGCTATTTATTGATGAAATATGGAGGTCTGTGCCGTTGATTATCCTGTCTAGTGGAAAATGTTGTAGTTGTCATTTTTATTTTTGAGAATGTGTATCTGTATGTGTGTATTTTGTTTTATGTGGACCTCTTCGGAGTTCCAAAACATAATAAAATTGAAATTGAAAATTGAGTGGTGTTACAAAGAAAGAGTGTTAATGTGTGTCAAGGGAGGTGAAATGGACATATATTTTATGGAATCTAGTATCTATAATGCATATTATTCAGGTTCGTACACATGATGGGCATATTGTAATTGTGGTGATTAGCAGAAAGTACAAGTATGTTTAGGACCCACATCTTACATCAGAAAATAGTGAAGCCGCTAGTTGTAAGAAGATGGTAATGATCAGTGGTGGCCATGTTAGGGTCTCTATTTGTAACTGTACTGAGTAGTTCTGTATATTGATTAAGAAGTCAAGCATACATGGTTCCTGAATACATTATTAACGGATGCTATGTCATCGGTGGCTGTTTCATATACCCACAAAGTGTTTTGCGGGGCGGTGGTATGGTCAAACAGAGATACAGGTAGCTGGGATGCTTAGGTAGCCGGCCTGGTTATATTCACTAGACCATCCCCACATTGTGGTGGTGTGAACCGCGGAAGATGGTAGCCCTCAGTGAAGGGGGCTAGTTGTGTAAGTAGGTTGGAATTCATGTTTTATATCATCGAATGGTTGTGTTGTTGTGTCATCGGTGGCCTATGTCAGGCAACCTGCATTTCAATCTTGGGAATGTCATCCTTTAACCCATCACAGATGGTGTGGAGACGGAACACCCAGCGCTGTTTCCGCCTGAATAGTGTTGTGGGGTTCCACAATGCATTTGATTCAAGGATTGTCCATTTCAAGTAATCAATGGAGTGTATCAGATCATTGAAGTGGTTGCTCATCTTAGTAGTGTTGTGTCCACATCTAATGGTGCGCTTGTGTTCCCCTATTCTTATTTTTATAGGTCTGGTTGTCATTCCTATATAGTACATCTGGCAAGGTCATGTGATCAGGTAAATGCAATTTCTGGTATTACAATTTGACAGGGAATGTTCCATACTGTACTGTCTTAGAGTGTTTGGTAGAGGTACATGCAGTGCAGTTCCCACAGGGATAGTGTCCACTTACAGGAGGTAAATTCCAGAGTTTTGTTTGAGGTGTGGGCTCTCTGGTCCGTGGACTCATGTGCACCTGTTAGTCCTTCAAATTGGACGTTATCTTGAAGGCGAAGTGTGGGCATTGAAGGTCCAAGCTGCCTGCATTAAGAATCTTCCAATATTTCTATGTTATGTTTTTCACCTTGTTGGATAAGAGTGTAAAGGTGGTGAGACATGTAATGGTGTCATCCCTGGGTCGTGTGGAATTCTCTAATAGAGCCTCTCTGTTGTAGTTGCAGGCTCTCTTTTTGGCCAGTCCAATTACTCTGGGGGAGATAGTTTCTCTCAAGTAGGTTCTTGCTGAGGTCTTTGGTCTGCTTGTCGTGGTCGCCCAAGCTGCTGCAATTCCTCCAGAGGCGGAGGTACTGACCAAATGGAAGGTACTCAAAGAGAGCTTTTGGGTGGTGACTCTCAAAGGATAAGAGGCTGTTAACATCAGTATTCTTCCTATAGGTTCTAGTGTGTATCCGGCCTTGAGTTAGGCAAATTAACAGATCCAGAAACGGAATCTCAGTTTCTGAAGTCAATCTTGTGAACGTAGGAAAGGGTTGAGAGAGTTGATCCAACTGCCAAAGGTCTCACAACTAGCACTACCTCTTTTCCAGAAAATCAGGATGTCATCGATATAGCGCCTCCATGAGATGATGTTGTCCTGGAAAGGATTTGAGGCAGAAAACATGTATATTGAGTGGAAATCAGCCCTGTAGAGGCAAGTCTGGCTGGGCACAAAGGTACTCCCCATCAAGGTCCCTTGTATTTGTTATGTTATGTTATGTTATTTATGGGTCTTATATAGCGCAACGGCTACTCCAAAGGAGTGTCCCGGCGCTTTGGGCTCCAGACCCAGAAAGGAGACTGAAAAACATAACAAAGGAAACAGAGAGTAAAGATAGAGGCGCTCTAACCAGAGAATAGCCAAGTCTTTAGACCCTTCCTAAAGGCAAGCAGATTGGATGTGGACCGTAAAGACAGCGGTAGAGAATTCCACAACTGAGGGGCCAGGAATCTGAAGGACCGACCGCCTACACGGGCCTTCTTGATACGGGGAACTACTGCAAGTGCCAATGACTCTGATCTTAAAGATCGTGTCGGCCGGTAAAAATCCAACCTCTTCTGTAGGTATTTTGCACAGTGGCGTGTAGGGCTTTGTGGGCTAATGTCAAAGCCTTAAACATTATCCTCTTCCGTATTGGGAGCCAATGGAGAGATTGCAGCAGGTTTGAAGCACTGGCTCGACGATGCAGACCAAAAATAGCTCGAGCTGCAGCATTCTGGGTCACCTGCATTTGCTGTAAGAGATATTCTGGAAGACCCAGATACAGAATGTTAGCATAATCCAATCTGGATCAGACGAGGGCCTGTACAGTTATTCTCCGATGTTCCTCAGAAAGCAAAGGAAAAAACTTTCGAAGCATCCTGAGGATGCCGAAACACGTCCCTGTGAGGGTGAACACCTGGGATTTGAGCGTAAGCCCGTTGTCGATTTTAATTCCCAGGTTCTTAGCCCATTTAGAGGACTGGTCTGGAGGGAACATGTCAGCAGGCCACCAACCATGCCAGTCCGGTTCCGATGGGCATCCGAAGAAAAGTATCTCGGATTTATCCGAGTTACACTTGAGGCTGTTCAGTTGGAACCAGTTTAACAGCCCCAAGGCACTCTCGGATACTTTCCCCATCGAATTCTTCGCTCTTGCGGCAGGTGAAAAGAAGCTGGGTGTCGTCAGCATATGAGACGATCTGGGCCCCGTAGGACTCCACCAATGTCACTAGAGGGGTCATAAGGATGTTAAAAAGAGTAGGGCTCAATACTGAGCCCTGAGGTACTCCAACTCCCAATGGCGGCATTTCGGCAGATCCAGGAGAGGCCCAGACCGTTTGTCGGCGGTTGGCTAAGAAGGAACAAAACCAGTTGAGCACCGTCCCCCCTAGACCGATGTCATGTAGTCTTGTGAGGAGATCCTCATGGGGAACGGTGTCAAAAGCCGCCGACAAGTCTAACATAACTAACATCACCCTGCCTCCAGTGTCCAGCACCTCCTTCACAATCTCTGAGACTTCCAAAAGCGCCGTCTCGGTACTTAGGTTGGATCTAAAGCCCGATTGAGATGCATGAAGAAGCTCATTCGACTCCAGGAAGTTGGAGAGCACGCTGTGGACATGTTTCTCCAAGATTTTAGTAAGTGCTGGAAGGAGCGAAATCGGTCTATAGTTGGACGGGACTTCTGGGGCAAGGTTGGGCTTTTTAAGGAGAGGAATAACCATGGCCTGTTTCCAGGAGTGTGGCAGGACTCCCTGACTCAGGGATAGATTAAGAATCGGATTGGCTATAGGATTGACAACATCTGCCATTCTAGCCAGAAATTTCGCCGGGCAGGGATCGCATGGTGAGCCAGATTTAAGATTCCTCATCAATGCTAAAGATGAGGTTATCGTAAGAGGCGAGAAGTCCAGCAGGACAGGGCCAGAAGTAGGCAGGTGAGCTATCTCATTTGGCGAGGTCAAAGGATCAGCTATCGGTCTCGGAGGAAAGGAGTCCTGTATCTGCCTAATTTTGGTAGTAAAAAAATTAGCAATGATACCAGCCCAGGTCTCAGCCGGAACTTCCTGTGCTACAATCGATCGCGGGGTAATGAATTCTCGTACAATCCAAAAGATCTCCTTGCAGGAGTTTGCTGCTTCCTCAATTTTTTTTAGCATAGTGGCACTTCTTTCCCTGTAGGATTAAATCATGATAAGATTTTATCATGGATTTAGAGGTCCGTTTTGCCTCAGCATCATATTGGGCTCTCCATGCTCGTTCGGCGATTTTACATTGTCTACGGGAGTGGGCCAGCTCCGCCGTAAACCAAGGGGCTGAGATCCGTTTAGTATCAGATCTAGGTGGCTGTAAAGGGGCCAGCTCATTTAATCTAGCTAGGAGCCAGGTCTGCAAGATGTCAAGGTCATTGTTTGGTGGTAAGTTTTGGTTTTAAACATAAAGAAGCTGATCTTCACAGCTAGGGAGACACATTCAATAATGAAGTCCTCAAGGGTGGTGGCCGGTAAAGTGGTTGTTCCTAGAAATGTCGATAACCTCTAGTGTGGCATCTTGAGGGATGTTGGTGTATAATACCTCCACATCGAGGGTCATCAGGAAGGAGATCTCCTCTGGATTCTCTGTGTTGGCGATCAGGTTGAGTACATCCTTGGTGTCCTTCAGAAAGGATGGTGTAGTTTTTGGACCAAGGGTTGGAGAAAGTAATCGTAGAATTGGCTCAAAGGTTCCAAGATAGAGCCGATCCCAAAGACAATGGGTCGACCAGGTGGAGGGCAAGTTTCCTTATGTATTTTTGATAACATATAGAAGTAGGGTGTGTGAAAAAGTGCCCTCTTTCTTGCATAGTATGCCCCCACTTTTTGCTAAATTGCTGAAGTGCTTGACTGAGTGTGCCCTGGGCTCCTGCCAAGCAGGAACCCAGGGCCTGTGTTCCTTCTCTAAAACTGCATTGAAGCATAAACCCGATTGGCATCTCTGCTTAATTCAGACACTCTGTTCATCACCACCACCCCCTTTTCTGAATCGATTGGCATCTCTGGCCACAGATAAGCACCTGGTAAATGGTGCCACGGGTACCCAGGGCATTGTGACCCGAGGAGGCCCCTAAGGGCTGCAGCACTTATTGTGCCAATCGTAGGGGCCCTGTACCCTGACACACACACACTGCCTTTGCAGGCTGGGTGTCTTGGTGGAGAACAAAGTGAGGAGTCGACATGGCACACATCCCAGTGTGCCATGCCCACAAACAACTGCCCTGGCATCCATCAGTCACCCCTCTAGCTGGGTGCCCTATGCCAGTGGTGAGGGTACAGGTGCATGAGCCCTGTACCCCTACAGTACCCAGATCAATTCCTGGGCACTGTAAGTGCAGTGCTGCCATTAAGAGTATATGGTGCTGGTAATTTCACTCGTTTGGGCGGGTAAACAACCAAGAGTCGCATACAACATCCTCACTCTCCCCATGACTGTCGGAGGTATGGGCTCTCCAGATTTCAGAATCTATACCCTGTGCCCCCAGGCCAGCTTTCTGCACTTTTGGATCCACCCTACCCCTTATCAACCTCATGTCACTGTCGAGACGGGTATCGCATCCCCTTGGACCCTCGCCACAGCCTTGTTTGCGCCGGCGGTGCGCCGTGGGCGGAGGTCGATACGGTCCAGACATTGCGCTGGGCCTGGTCCGGCCTGTGCCGGCTCTCCAATCTCTCCCTGCTTTCTGCTTATGCTGTGCCAATAGTGATCCACCCAGATTTCCGCCCACTTCAGCCTTCTGGCATGTCAAGGCACGCAACCCGTTTGGGTCTGCGGACGGTGGCGCACCTCTACCCTGGGAACACTTTCTAATCCCCTCCTGACTCCTCGGGCCCGCTGGACATGCTTTTATTCTACCAGCTTCGTGCTATATGCCGGAAACTACACTCTTCATTCCCTCAGCCCCCGTCACCCATGCTGGCTCTGGACTTCATATAGGCATCCCCGCCCCCACATAAATTAGTTACGAAGGGCCCGATGTAGGTAGGCCGTTACCGATCGGTAACGGCCGAAAATACCGATTTCTGGCCCTTACCGATCGGTAAACAGCCATCGAGATGTAGGGAACCAAAAAAATAAATATTCGGAGTGAAAACCGATTCGGAATGTGTACCGAATGGGATAGAATCCGATACGTACATACCGAAAATCGGATATGTAACGAATCGGTAACACACCGAATCGGATGCAAACACCGAATCGGTCCATGTACCGAATCGGTAGTGACACCGAATCGGAAAAGAACCGATTCGGTCCAGGTACCGAATCGGTAGTGACACCGATTCGGAGAATAACCGATTCGGTCCATGTACCGATTCGGTAGTGACACCGAATCGGAGAATAACCGATTCGGTCCATATACCGATTCGGTAGATGGACCGATTCGGACATGAGCCGAATCGGAAAACATACCGATTCGTATGAATCGCCGATCGGGAAATTCCCCGATTCCGACAGATGGGGAGATGTAGGGAGGCACAGAAACACCGAAATCGGCTCAGAATCGGTAGAATTCACTCGGTATTTACCATGGATTCCAATCAGGTGGTAACCAACTCCAACCCATATAAACAGTCCCAAAATGCATTGCAAGTTGCAGGATGGCAGCTTTTTATGTCATTGCGAGGCGGCTACGGCTACAGCAGGAAGGACAGAGGGAATGGCTACGAAATGAACAGGTCTACAGACAGAGGATAACCCTGTTCATGCTCACAGAGGCAGAGATCCTACAGAGATACAGGCTGGACTCTGACACCATACTTGAGCTCATCAGGGATCTCAAACCATTCTTGGACCACCACACCCCAAGGGCACACGCCATCCCTGCGCACATCCAGGTGCTATGCAGCCTACACCTGCTAGCGTCTGGCAGCTATCAAAGTGGAGTTGCAGCGGCAGGAGCCAGAGCAGCCTGTCAAGGTTCTTCCACACATTCCTTGACGCCATGATACACAGGATGGACCAATACATCTCTTTCCCTGCAACCCACGCAGAACTGCTACAAACTAAAGCTGACTTCTACCAGATGGCACAATTTCCCCAAATCATTGGTTGCATAGATGGCACGCACATTCCGATTTGCCCACCAGCGGACACCGAATACATATACCGCAATCGGAAATCTACACACACCATCAACGTGCAGGTGATCTGCAATGCAAAGTGCACCATCACAGACCTGGTTGCAAAATTTCCAGGGAGTACCCATGACTCCTATATTTTCCAACAGAGCGGTATCTATGCACGGCTGATGGCTGGCGAATTTGGTGAAGGATACCTCCTAGGTGAGACACATCATCAGACCCCCATAACACATAGTAGCTAGGTGGAATACATGTATGCATGTGTGTAATGTAACCCCTTTCTCTTCCAGGCGACAGTGCATATGCCCTCCGGTCATTCATACTCACCCCCTACCTCAACCCCTCCACACCCAGCCAAAGGAGGTATAACCGGGCCCACATACGCACAAGGAATGTTGTCGAACGGACCTTTGGCATCTGGAAAAGTAGATTCAGATGCCTGCACAAGAGTGGAGGTGCAAGGCAGTATACCCCCATCACCTGCTGCAAGATCATAGCTGTATGTGCAATGTTACACAACCTTGCGGTGAAGAAGGGCACTGAGGTGGAGTTGTCTGACTACGAGGACCATGACGACGACGAAGCTGTGCCACTGACACAGCCAGCTGGGGCGTGTACGCCAAGTGATGGCAGATACAGACGTGAGGAGATTACTGAAAACTATTTCTGAGTGAGTACAGATGCAAAGACAGCTAAATGGTTGTTGGGAAAAAACACATTTTAATACTGTTGCAACACAGTTACTGCACTGATGTGCAACAAAAAAATGGTGTAATGGAAAAGAAAACAAAAGTCCAAGGTCCAGGTTGCCTCACCCACCCTTGCAAGTCTATTTCTTTGCCCGCTTGCCAGCCCCACTGGGGTGTCCCTCAGCCCCCTCTGAATGACCAGCAGCATCTGCCGAGCGCCTGGTGCTCCTACGTGGCTCAGACGCTGCGCTGGCCGGGCTGCTGCGGCTGCTGCTGTCCCCAGCATCCCCCAGGTCCAGGGCAGGATTTGTGGCTGTGTTCGAAATGATCATGGCCTCCATAGCAGTGGTGATCCGGGCCATTCCCCTTGTGAGCTCAGCCGTATTCTGACTCAGGCTAGATTCCATGTTTGCGCTGCGCTGGCACAGTTGTGCCGTTGCCGCAGCAAGGCGGCTCATGGCGCGGTTCAGCACCCGGGCATCCCGCCTGCGCACCAGCTCATGCTCCTCCTGTCTGCTACATGATTGGGTTATGGCAGTGGTTAGCCTGCCTAAACCTGCTGCCACCTCCTTGTTTGATTCCACGAAGGCCTGAAATCCCTTTACCATTTCTCCCATCTGCAGGTTGTGCTGCAGGAGCTGGCGTTGGCAGGCCATCGTGGATTTTGCCTGCTGCCTCTGTATCCTGACCATCTTCCCCTCGAGGCCCAGGAAGACACTGCCCTCCCGTGCTGGTGCAGCAGTGGTGGTGATGGCACGGCGCCGGGCACTGCTGCTGCCGGCCTGCTGAGTGGGCTGGGGTGCCACTGGTGGGGGTGTGGTGCTGGCCGGTCCCTGAGCCCCTGCTCCCAGGACAGGTTGTACTGGTGGCAAAGCCATGGTTGTGGCAGGAGCTGGTGTAGGTGGAAGGGGGTCCCTTGTCGGGGAGTTCTCTGGGGAGAACTGCAAGGGGGGTGTGCTGGCCATTTATGGGGAGTGCAGTGCATCGAAGTCTATCACCAGGTCTCCCTCCATACCAAGCCCTAGGGTGTTTCCGTCCTCCTCCTCCTCGGCAGCCTGGCTGGTGCTCGGCCCTGCGAGTGCAGTGTCAGATGGTGCTGCTGCCTCTGATGACAATGTTTGTCCGCCTGATGGTGCCCCTAGGTACAAATAAGCATTTGTAAATTGGGTGCCGATGTATTACAGTCAGTACAATTAAAGCATTCCACATGTCCTTGCATCTCCTTAGACTGTGTTACACTGTTTGCTGTCTTGTGATTCTGCACTGCCATATTTTGCTAACTTCTGCTGACTACGTGTACCATGATGCTTGTCTCTTGTATGTTGGTTACAGTACTGTGCTGGGGTTTGCCTATGCATTGTGTCTAATGGGGAGGTGTCTGGTAGGGTGTGTCATGATGCGCATGCTTCTTACCTGTAGCTGTAGCTCTGGCAGAGCTGTCCAGGGTCCCAATTCCAGTGACACTCTCCCTCTCAATGGTGGTGGAGACCATTTCCTCGAGGTCTGTGAGGGGTGGCGCCGGGTTCCTGCCTCCACCAGTGCCTCCAGCCTGCCTCTGGATCTCTGCCATCTTCCTTTTTGTGAGGCTGCGGATGTCGTAGAATCTCTTCTTGAGCTCATCCAGGGACCTGGGGGTGACACCCACAGCATTCACCTTTTGGGCGATTTCGCTCCAGATCCTCCTCTTGGTGCTGTCTGGCACATTGAGGGACAGCTTTCCAAACAGCTGGCGGTGCACCCTCACCACCTCCTCGACCAACACCTGAAGTTCGGTGGTGCTGAACTTAGGCTTCCTCTTTTGGGAGGACTTCTGGCTCTCGCTCTGGTTTGCCATGTTCTTCACTACAGTTCACAACCTCCTACTCCCACTGCTGCTAACTGTGATTGTTGAGCTCAGGCTGGCTCTCCAGAAACTTCTTAATTAGCTGCA
Source organism: Lissotriton vulgaris (assembly GCF_964263255.1). Lineage (NCBI taxonomy): Eukaryota > Metazoa > Chordata > Amphibia > Caudata > Salamandridae > Lissotriton > Lissotriton vulgaris. The sequence continues at coordinate 1,853,606,498 of NC_141694.1, read as the reverse complement.
CCTGCCAGGGTTGCCACTCCCTGTTTGGGTGGCGGAGGGGGAGCCACCTCATTGGCTGAATCGGCTTTTGACGAATCGGATATTACCGAATCGGATATTACCGAATCGGTAAAATCAGATTCGGTAATATCCGATTCGTATTTTACCGATTCGGTTTCTTCAATGCATTCCTATGGGCTTTTTCGCCATGGGTGTGTTTTCATAGCTACGATTCTATGATTGCCGAATCGGATTTTACCGAATCGGCTATTTCCGAATCGGTGTTAGCCGAATCGGTACTTTCCGATTCGGTGTTAGCCGAATCGGTACTTTCCGAATCGGTCCGTGCCGATTCGGAACGTACCGATTCACATTACCGATGCCGACCGATTCGGTATTAATTCGCCTTTTTTTAGCTACATCTCGTTTTCCGATTTCAGAATACCGAATCGGACCGCCTCGGTATTTTGAAATCGGAAAATCACATTTACCTACATCGGGCCCTTAATTATATGCTTTTACTCTGACGTCCACCTCTATTTCTTCGGATCAGGCGCGGGAGGCCTGGGGCGCTGATCTGGGTATGGACATTGCGCAGGCTGACTGGCTATACTGATGTAACCAAACAAAGAAGCTATCACCCAATTACAGGCTCCGGCTGATTCATTTTAAGTACTTGCATAGTGTTAGAAGTGGGATTTCTGGTTGGCTGAGGCTTGCGCCAAAGCCAGGCAGAAACCACCACTCTAGTCAGGGCAAGGGAGTTACATGCCAAAGATAACCCCTGCTCACCCCCTTGGTAGCATGGCACGAGCAGTAAGGCTTATCCCGGAGGCAATGTGTAAAGCATTTGCTCACGCACCCACCAGCAACAACATCCCAGGCCCCCCACAAAAGGAACTCCACACAAGGTTATATCAAAAATAGCCTTTGTGTTCTCAAAACACATCAGATAGTAATCACACCATATACAGTGTGCCAACTGGCAGGGGCAATATTTACAAGGGATTATGTACACCTGACAGGGCCACCGGGACCACTGTCAGCATCAGCAATTGGTAGAAATAGATAACTTGGTCATGGTGAACTAAATCATAAACATACAAGGAAAAATAGGTCACAGAACGTACAGCCAGTAAACACTAATATTCACTGCACTTGCAACAGTCTGTGCCATGAAATCCATCATGCACAGTATCCCACCAGTCTAACTACATCAGACCCTCACCACCTAAGTAAACCTTACACTAGGGGCGTAAATCACACAGGGAAGTATAATCTCCCTAACACAAACCTAAACAGGTAAAACAACCTCCTATGCATAAACCATATCTATAGGTATCAAAACAGGGTGCGCAAAACATACTACACACTATACATTGCCTAGCACCCAAAAGCATTAGTACATAATTCACATCTATCACATAAATCACATTAGGGCCTGCGCCCTACAAATGTAACAACCTCCCTGGCCAACTGGCCATCTAGGAAGGGGCTCAAATGCCCTATGTCCACAGAGTCAGGGCTGCTGTCTTAAGCAGCAAAAGTCCAGGTTGCGCCACTGCGCCAAGCCTAAACGTTGCAGCTGCCCACTACTTGCTGGGCAGATGAGAACAATGAACTGGAGCCTAAACAGTGCAGCTGGCACTAAGTGCTGCGCAGCTGTGGAGGCCAAGGTAGGGGTGAAGGGAGTGCGACTCACTCCTGGGTTCACAAGCACAGGTCCCCTGAAAGGAAAACCTAAACGGTGCAGTTGCCCACTACCTGCTGGGCAGCTGTGAATCAAAACTGCGACATGGGCTTTCACTGGCCCTCAGGAATAAAGACTGTGCCAAAACACAGGAGCCCTCTAGGCTCTAGGACAATACTGCGCAGAACGGTAGAGCCCTCTGGGCTATGAACACAAATGTGCCCGGGGTTGGAGCCACATGGCGCTCTGGAAATAATGAGGCCAAAACACGAAGGAGCACTCTAGGTGGAGAAGTGTGGCTCAATGGTTAGAGCGGCAGACCCTGATGCAGAGCTCTGGCCCGGGACCAGGGTTCAATTCCCGCCTCGGCGGCTCTTGGACTTAATCTCCCCGGACCTGATAATTCTCGCCTCGGTGCCTAGTCTAATCATGGGTCCCACTCTGTGACTCTGGGCAATAGCTTGCTTAATCTCCACAATGGCCCCAGCAGCGCTTGGATGCCTGGCTTCACCTTGGGGTGCCCAGGAGTGGACATCTCATCCACAGCGGTATAGTTCAAGTTCGAGAATTTATATAGCGCACTACTCACCCAGAGGGTCTCAAGGCGCTTGGGCAGGGGGTTTATTATTTATCGAATAGCCAGGTTTTAAGTTCTTTTCTGAAGGAGATGTGGTTCTGTGTAAGGCGGAGGTGAGTGGGGAGTGAGTTCCAGGTCTTGGCCGCCAAGTAGGAGAAGGATCTACCTTGGATACGCGGAACTGCGGCGAGGCCTTGATTGGAGGATCTTAGTTGGCGGGTGCGTGTGTAGAAGGATAGTCGAGTGTTGAGGCATTTGGGCCCTAGTTTGTAGAGGGCCTTGTGTGCATGGGTGAGGAGACGGAATGTTATTCTCTTGTTGACGGGAAGCCAGTGGAGGTCTTTCAGGTGGCTGGTAATGTGATCTTGGCGAGGGATGTCCAAAATGAGTCTCGCTGATGCGTTTTGGATGCGTTGGAGTTTTTTCTGTAATTTGGCTGTAATTCCGGCGTAGAGGGTGTTTCCGTAGTCTAGTCGACTCGTAACCAGTGCGTGGGTGACAGTCTTTCTTGTCTCGGCAGGGATCCAGTGGAAGATTTTTTTGAGCATACGAAGTACGTTGAAGCAGGAGGATGAGAAGGCGTTGACTTGTTTGGTCATCGAGAGTGAGGAGTCTAGGATGAAGCCAAGGTTACGTGCGTGGTCTGTGGGTATGGGTGCTGAGCCCAGATCCGAAGGCCACCATGAGTCGTCCCAGGCAGAGGGGGATGATCCTAGGATGAGCACTTCCGTTTTGTCTGAGTTAAGTTTTAGGCGGCTGTTTTTCATCCATACGGCTACATCTTTCATGCCTTCGTGAAGATGGGTTTTGGCGGTGTTGGGGTCTTTGGTGAGGGAAAGGATCAGCTGGGTGTCGTCAGCGTAGGAGATGATGTTAAGGTTGTGTTGACGCGCGATGGAAGCGAGTGGACTCATGTAAATGTTGAAGAGGGTGGGACTGAGTGATGATCCTTGTGGTACACCGCAGTTGACTTTGGTGGCCTCTGATTTGAATGGGGGAAGTCATACTCTCTGAGTTCTCCCAGCTAGGAACGAGATGATCTAGTCCAAGGCTTTTCCTTTTATGCCGGTGTTGCTGAAGCGTTGTATGAGGGTGCTGTGACAGACAGTGTCGAAGGCGGCGGAGAGGTCGAGTAGAATGAGGGCCACTGTTTCTCCGTTGTCCAGTAGTGTTCGGATGTCGTCTGTTGCTGTGATGAGGGCGGTTTCGGTGCTGCGTTTGGCTCAAAAGCCAGACTGTGAGGGATCGAGGGAGTTGTTGGATTCGAGGAAGGCGGCGAGTTGGCAATTGACGGCTTTCTCGATGACTTTGGCCGGGAATGGGAGGAGGGATATGGGGCAGTAGTTTTTAAGTTCAGAGGGGTCTGCTGTGGGTTTCTTCAGGAGGGCGCTGACTTCGGCATGTTTCCAGCTTTCTGGGAAGGTAGCAGAGTTGAAGGAGCAGTTGATGACATCACGGAGATGGGGTGCGATGATGGAGTCTGCTTTGTTGAAGATGTGGTGGGGACATGGGTCGGTTGGCGAGCCAGAGTGGATGGAATTCATTAGGCGGATGGTGTCTTCAGTGGTGATTGGGTTCCAGGCGCTGAGGTTGTTAGAGGGCGGTTTAGGTTCTGAGGGGGGTGGAGAGGATTGTTCGTTGGAACTGTTTTCGAAGCTGTTATGTATGTCGGCAATTTTGTTGTAGAAGAAGGATAACAAATCGCAGAGGTCTTGGGAGGGATTGGTGTCGTTTGAGGCTGCGGTGGGGTTGGTGAATTCTTTGACGATGTTGAATAGTTCCTTGCTGTTATGGGCATTGTTGTCGAGTCGATTCTTGAATGCTGATTTCTTGGTGGATCGAATCAGCTGGTGGTGTTTGCAGGTGGCTGCCTTGAAGGTGGTCATGTTGTCGGTGGTTGGGTTTTTTCTCCATGTTTTCTCGAGAGTACGGCATAGCTTCTTGGATTTCTTAAGGTCATCGTTGAACCAGGGGGCCTTTTTGCTGTCTTGTTTGGTGTGATGGTTTTTCAAGGGTGCTAATTTGTCAGCGCTGTGAGTGATCCATTGTTTGAATTTGATGGCAGCTTGGTTTGGGTCCGATGAGAGGGCGGGTGGGTTTTGGTTGAGCGTTGTGAGGAGTTGGTCGGTGGTGATTTTGTTCCATTTTCTTCGGGGAATAGGTTGTGGGGGGGTTGTGGGTCGAGGTGGTTTTGTAGCTGAAGTGAACACAACTGTGGTCCGTCCAATGGAGAGCTGTGGTGCGATCGAAGGAGATGTGTTTGCTGGAGGTGAAGATTGGGTCAAGCGTATGTCCGGCTACATGGATGGGGGTGTCAACAAGTTGTTTGAGGCTGAGATTGGCCAGGTTGTCAAGAAGGGTGGTGGTGGTGCTGTCGTTTTTCTTTTCCAGGTGGAAGTTGAGGTCTCCTAGTAGAATGTAGTTCTCGGAGGCGAGGGCATGTGGACTGATGAAGTCAGTGATGTCTTCGCTGAATTGTTTACGGGTTCCTGGAGGCCTGTAGATGAGGGTGCCTCTGAGTGTGGTCCTAGGGTCGGTGGGGATCTGGAAGTGGAGGTGTTCGGCGGTTGTAAGGTTATCGTCGGAGCTCGTCGTGATTTTGATGGTGTTCTTATGGACGATGGCGATGCCTCCTCCTGTTTGGACGGTGCAGTCTTTTCGGATGATCTTGTAATTGTCCGGGATGGCTATGGCGATGTCGGGTGTTGATGATGCGTTCATCCATGTTTCAGTAAGGAAGGCGACATCCGGTGATGTAGTGTCGAGTAGATCCCAGAGTTCGGTGGCGTGTCTGTGGACCGAGCGGGTGTTGAGCAGGATGCACTTCCGGTGGTTAGAGTCGGAGCTGTGTTTGGGGTTAGTGGATGTGGTATGGGTCTTGATGCTGGTAAATTTGCAGGAGTGGCAAGCAAAGGGACCGTGGGTACGTCCCGGGGCAGCTTCGTAGCATTGAGGTTTGCGTCCGGGGTTAAGGGCAAAGAGGGTAGCGGCGTCATACGTTATACGGGTGGAGAGGGTTTTGCGAGGACCAGGGGACATGGCGCTGGGTGCGGTCCAGGCGCGGATGGGCGTAGACGGGCTTACCTTTGGCGCACCTTCGGCGCGCATAGGGCGCGTTCGCTGCGTATGAACGCTGCGCGCAAAAGCATCTGTCATAAGTGGATAGTGGAGGGGGAGGGGCGAGGGAGGAGCAGCTGGGAGGCGGGGGCGGGGCGTAGGTCCGGGCAGGGAGGGACAACAACAAAGCACAAAATGGCTGCAGGCCAAAAACGAAACTGTATTGGAGGCACAACCTGATATGGACGCTATGCATAATTGCACTATTTAAACAAAGTAATCAAAAGTAGCCAGGCACAATACAATCCTGCTGGCTGCGCGTTTACTGAGTGTAGCGCGACAAAACTTATTTGGCTAAGCGCTACGAGCAGTAATTTGAAACAGACATGCAGCTGTAAATGTTAAACAATTGTAGAAACGCTGCGATCTCCTAACAGCAATAGCGCGCTGCAATTCCACAAAAGCTCAAGCGCTATAGTATATTAATTTGCAGCGGACATGCAGGCACAGTACAAAAATAATGAGGGAGCAATGCGGGTGGGCGCAAGCAGACAGGTATGAATACAGCGCTACGAGACCTCTGGGTAGAAGGCGCTATATAAATACAAACACATTTACATTTACTCTAGGCTCTTAGTCACATTTGGAACCATCTCGCTCCTGAAATAAACATATGCTCTCAAAAATGTGGAAAGACCACGGGACACTGGTGCCTTAAATAACTGTGCCCCCCTTTGGTGGAGCGACCCCATATCAGGCGGGGGCCGCTCGAGACTGGCCAAGGTACTATGCCTCACAAGGCACCACAGCATGCCCGGAGCTCCCCCCAGCCCGTTTACACTCACCGGGCTGTTATCTGGCGGCAATAGGACGACTCTGGCACTCGCGGTGGGGGCAGGCACCGGCAATGTGCCTCGCGCCCCCTCCGCTGTTCACTGCTGCTGGCTGGCGCCCGCGGGGCTCTCCCTCAGCAATGGGAGCCCGGCACGGGCAGGCACCAGCATCCTCTCTCTCGGGCGGCACTTTTCCTCACCCGGACTTTCCTCAGGCGGCTGCGTGCGCGGGACTTCCTCCGGCAAACCGGAAGTCCCGCCTGCAGCCAGGCGAAATGCTGCCTGACTTCCGTTTTCGGCTCGAGGGCCGCGGCGGTGATTCTTTGGGACAAACGAGGGGTAGGCTCCCTCGAGACCCACAACAAACAGCGGGGTGGGCACCCACTGTGATTAAAATAAGGATATGGGCAAAGTCGCTGGGTGGGCACCCTGCACCTAGAACATCAAAACACGGCATAATGCAGGGTGGGCACCTGCAGCACACGACGGCCACCTCGGGGGGAATCCCTTTGCCGGGGATTCCCTTGCCTCGTCAGGCAGCACCGCCGCGCCGCCAAGCCCACACATTCCTCCTTCCCAGAGTCCTTAAAATACAGCCCTCCCAATGCACTTAGGCTCTAACAAGCCTTGGTAAAAGCAATCCTGAAGAGCCAATGGTCCAAGCAGTCCTGGAGGTATCAGGCGAAGCAAAAAGGGGACCCCAAACAAGAGATCCAAGGCATCCATGGGCAGAGCTGGGCCCAGGGAGGCAAGCCTTCCTCTGGGCCCCAGAAGCAGCACGCCCCTGGTAGTTTCAAGTTGCAAGAACAAGAACATTTACTTAGGGTCACAGCCCCTATTTTTTACACAGAAATCCTTTGTTGTCAAAGGTGCAGGTAAGGGGTGAACCAGATGCAACTGGTTCTTGAGCACTTCGTTCTGCTCAGCCCCTCTGCCTATTCACAGGATGGGTCAGGGACATCAGACACACCACAGGGGTTGGAGCCAGCATTGTGGAGCGAAGGCCCAGCCCTATTCAGGTCCCAGGTGCACTCTTCTCTCCCATCAACATGCAGATCTCTCCATTCACCACCTGGGCAGACCCATCCTGACTCCTGGAGCCAGGCACACCTGCCAGCTCCAGCCAATCACAAGCCAGACAGTCAATTCACATTTACTGCCCAGACAGGCCAACTTCTAAAAGTGGCACTTCCACACTAGACACATTAAATCCACACACATCGTGCAGCATTTAATCTCACGAGTTCGCACATACCAAACTCGACCCTGCACTCCCCACACATCAGGAACTACCATGAACACACATATCCCCTATGCATTCCTATGGGAGGGCAGGCCACTCTCACCACACGCACTCAGACTGCGCACTCACTTTACACTGGGACACAGTGTCAAAGTGCGCAAAGACCAGAAATCCCTATAATTATCTAATATTAAAAGGCAAAAAGTTCAGGGGTGAACCTGCCAGAAGGGCCAAGTCCAACACATAGGTTATACCGCACCCCAGTTCAGCTCCACAGGCTTGGGCTCATTCCACGGGCGCTGCACTGCCCCTGCCATGGACTTTGCACATTTAGAGTGGTTATGCCCTAAGGTCTCTGAATTCTGGCGGGAGGTGTGTTCCACTATTTCTGATATTACTGGCACCACAGTGAATCCTGACCCTCCAATGTGTCTCCTCGGTTTTGTAAAATTCTGACCCGATGCTTCCCGACGCGTGATTGCGATGCTGCTGGTCCTGGCTAGGCGTAGGGTGGCCATGTGCTGGGGTTGTAGACCTGCTCCTAGAGCTGAAGGCTGGCTGGAGGATGCCTCGCGGTGTCAAACTCGGTTGTCGGATTTCTAGGACCTACTGCCTGCCAGGTCCCGACCTGTTGACATTTGGGGCCCCCTAGTGACTTATCTCCATTCCCGTTCCCACTCCAGTGGTGCTGCCTCTCCCGCACTCCCCACCGGCCCTGTGCCTGCGGCGGCCGCCGGTGCTGGCCAGTGACTGCCTCCTCACTCTTTCTTGGCCTCCCAGCACCCCCTTCTGATGCTTTTTCCGTATGTGTGTCCCCTCATGAGGGGAGTGACCCCCTGGTAGAGACGCTGAGATTGCAATTTTAACATGTTCCTGTATGTGGCACGGGGGAATCTTCTTGTTTCCGACCGCATGACTTGATTTTTTTCTGTGGCAATTTGGACTGCTTAGTGTAATGTGTCTGAAAATTCTTTCAATAAAGGTTTTGAAAGAATCTGTGCAGTATAAATGTAAAGTGCATTCCATTAAGAGTATATGGTGCTGGGAGTTTGTCTTCACGAACTCCACAGCACCATAATGGCTGCACTGAAGCCTGAGAAGTTTGGTATCAAACTTCTGAGTACATTAAACCCACAAATGCACGACAGAGGGAATCTTAGAGATGCCCCCTGAAACTCAACCAACCGCCAGTGACCTGACTGAGTGGTTGCCGAGGCTGCCATCCCCAGACATGTTTCTGGACCCCAGGGTCGAGAGCTTGCTGCTCTCGGGGGCCTGAAACAATGCACATCCTGGTTCGAGGTGCCAAGCCTCCTCCCCCAGGATGGGCAGGGTTAACGAAGGAGAAGCTTCAAAGGTATGCCGCCTTTGTGAGCCTCTCCAAACCACTTACTGTGCTCAGCAACTGGTCCCCACTGGTTCTACCCCCCCACACTTTGGGCAGGAGACCCGGTGAGAAAAACAAAATGAGGAAGAGAAGTGTGCCCTCCTCTGCCAACTCCATCCTTGAGGTGGGAGAGGTGAGGTGAAGCACAACCTTGAGTCTCCGCCATCTTGAGGATGGGGGGACCCAGCCAACCAAGGACAGGCTCCTGCCCCCATCCCACTGGAAAGGGGCAGAATAGGGGGTGTACCCACCCCAGGGAAGGGACCCATTGGTCCTTGACCTTTACCTACCTGTAATGACCCTAAATTTAGTATTTAGGGGGCACCCTGAACCTTCCTTTCTCAGATCCAGCAACCACCAGAAAAGAAGAAGGACGAGAAGGTATGCAGAGCTAACAAGAGGATGACGCCCACTGACTTGGCCCCAGTCCTACCGGCCTGTCCCCCCTCGAACCTGCTCCTGCGAAACCCTGGCATGTCCAGCAGCCAGCAACCTCAAAAACCCCGGAGGAAAAGCCTGCATTTGCTTTCCAAGCTGTTTCTCCCGTGAACACCAGACGTGTTTAAAAGGCAGCTTCTGGTGCCAGTCAGAATCGGCGAATCCAGCACACTCTGCACCCGCTGAGCCCAGCCCGTGTTTGAGTGAACAGACACCACGAGGAGGTCCCACCGGCAATCCGGACCCGAGATCCGGCGACCCCTGACCTGTCTCAAGCCTCCAGACGACGCCTGCAGCCTCAAACCAGAGGACCCCCCTAATGTGGCAGGAGCACACCTGCACCCGACGCGCCACGGCCTTGTGTGCCCAACCAAGTGGTGCCTAACCAACCCTCTACATTCCTACTTACCCCTTGAAGTGTTGGTCACTCTAGGAAGATCCTCATCCACGAGCCTGCAGTGTTTCTTTGTGCCGGAAATTTCTATAGAAGTCAACAGGGCACCCGACCTCAAAACAGCACCCTGCACCCGGCTGCCCTAGCGCCGCTGAGGGTGCTCCTTTGGTGCTAACTTGGTCCCCAACTTGCCCTGAGCTTAACCCTAGGAGCTTTACTCCCACAACCCTGTGGCCTGCTTGCCAGCTGCCACCAACCAGAGCCCCCCTAACCTCAGTAGGATAACATTGGGTCTCAACGCTCTGCACCCGGCAGCCCGAGTGCCGCTGAGGGTGCAACAAGAGTGTTTCACTGACCCTGGGAGACCCCTGAGTCTAACCCCAGAACCCTAACTCAAAAGACTGATTACTTACCTCGAAAATGATAACTAATTTTTCCTCATAGGATAACATTGACACTTTTTCTCCCAAAAAGTTTCTAAGTGTTGACTTTTGAAAACTACAAATATTCCTTAAAAATCAGCCAAATAACCAAAAAACGCATTTTCTCAACTGTTTTCAGGAAATGTCCCAGTGCTGAATCCAGGATCCAGCACTGAGTAAGAAAAAGTATTGATAACCTAACTTACCTGCTAAGTGAATTTCCTCCCATAGGATAACATTGGTGATTCTATGTGAACAAGTGCCTAAGTGTCAACTTTTGAAATTCAGTAATATTCCTTAAAACTCGTACCTTTCACCAAAACGCATTTACTCACCTGTTTTCAGGAAATGTCCATGGGCTGAATCTAGGATCCAGTCCTGTGTTAGCAAAAGTAATCTGAAAAGTAATTAACTGCATTTTACTTAAAAGACAATTCAATTGAATGCACCATACATGCAATGTGTTGCAAACTGCTTTTTTAAAACTGTAACCAAAACCAGTACAAGTTACACTGCTATTTTGAACTGCGTTCATAACAGTAATTTACTTCTGAAAAGTATTTTTATGCTTACCTGTACCAGGCTTGCTTGATTCTAGAAATAAAACAACAGTATATTTTTTATACAAAACAATTGGCCTAGTGTTCAGTTCTTGAGTGTGTGAGACCATTTGCTGACTGAGTGTGTAGATCAAATGCTTTACACTGTCCTCTGATACTGCCTTACTGCTCGACCAAGCTACCACTTTAGAGAGTAAGGTTCTATCTAACTTCAACCTTTGCCAAACCTTTGGAGACCCTTGGACTCTATACACACTGTACCTCACTTTGGTGCAGTATATATAGAGCCAGTTTCTCACAGGGTGTGGTAGGTGAATCATTCACCAAGAAGGTTGCTTCTCTCTTTCAGATCCAGCACTGGCTCCCCACGAGTTGACCATAATCCTGATGCTTTAACCCCTTCCATGCTGCCGTCGGCCATTGGCCGTCGGCAACGCTACCTCGCTGGTGCTGCCGTCGGCCAGCCCCGCCCGTTTTGCAGAAGTGCCGTACTTCCGAAAAAAATTGCGGGCGCAGTAGAGGGGTTAAGGAGGCTACTGGTAGGGTTAGTGTCCAATTTTTTGTAATATCTAGTGTCTGCCAGTTGTCTGTGGCACTCCAGATCATATCCAACTGTGTTCATGATCACAGTGGTGCCTCCTTTATCAGCTGGTTTTATGATGATGTCTTCATCTTGTGTCAAGGAAGTTAGGGCTATTCTAAGTTTGTTAGAAAGGTTATTGAAGGGTTTACCCTGTTTTAGACCCCCCACGTCTTTGAGGACTGCTATTTCAAATGTCAAGATTTCGCTTGGAGTCATAGCAGCTGTGGGGGTGAAGGTCGATGGGGTTCTCAGTCCTGTGTCTGTCTGGGTGGAGCTGGGCTTGTCTTGAAAGAAAGAATGTAGTCGGATTTCCCCCAAAAATGTATTTAGTTAGCTTGTCACACTAAACTGATCTTCACAAGGGGTGGGGATGAAACCGAGTCCAAGCTGTAGGACGCGTTTTCGTCTTCACTTAGTATCCTTTCTGATAGGTTGACAATTAGTTTCTTTGGCTGTCTGGCTCCTGGTTTGGCAGTGGGTCTCGGTCTCTTGCCAACTTACTTGTTTGTAGTTGCCTCTTCTTCTTGCTCTGCCTCTGCCCCTCCCTCTGTTCCACAATGGTTGAGGGACAGGGTTTTGGAAGAAGGGTTGATATGGTTGTTGTTGTCCAGGGAAGCCAGGATACCACATGGGGTTAGTGTCCGGGAAAGGTGGTGCTTGAAAACCATACATCGGGTGTTGTTAGTAGTCCCTGGCGACTCCTATTTCTTCCTCTGCGGTCATTGCTGGAGCGGGAAGTCCTGTGAGACGATGTTGCACAGTGGCATCAATGTGGAAAACTTTTATTAATGGAATGTACTTTACATTTATACTGCACACATTCTTTCTATTCAAAATGACTAGATGTTAACCATACAAGGGCATCAGCTTTTATGACAAGTACAAAAAAGAGAGCATTGATGAGCACACCCTTATATAATAGTAAGTCTTCAGGTATTAGGCCATGTGCAATTCATTTTGGAACATACAGAAATTATTTTTTTAGATGGTACTAAAGTTGTAACCAAATTCTATTGCAAACTCCTGGCAATGCAATAGAATTTGGTTACAACTTTAGTACCATCTAAAAAAATAATTTCTGTATATTCCAAAACGAAATGCTTTCTTTTTTGTACAATTCATACACACAAGAGGTTCCTTTTGTGTATAATCATATTTTTTGGTAGTAATTGTGGTAGAGTAGCAACAGCACCCAGATTCGTAAATTGATAGATATTGCTACATTTTCATACTACATTACTGTGTATGTTGACACTGAATGATTTATTGAGGTGCGGTTCCGTTTCCTGTAGAGGAAAACTCTGCTACCAATGTACCTTAGCTTTTATGACAACCTGGCTGATTCCGCTTATTACTGCAACCCCAATATGAGACTTACTTGATTTCGAACTGCACGATTTCTGCCCACTTTTATTTCCTTACATTTTGTGTGTGTCTTGCATTTATTTACATATCTCTGGAAGCCACTCCAGCTCCAGACGCACATTTTGGTCCACGAGAAGAGACATTCTGGTCAATAGGATGTTCTTATGTCAGAAACATGACGATTCTGCTGCTTTATTCATTTCTTTCTTTAACAGATTGGACAGCCAACACCGAGACAAGTAGGTACCACTTATAGGGAACCTTTATCGAAACAATTGTGGGGTAGGAAGATCCACCCATTATTTTTGTCCTGAAGAAGCGCCACGTATCCTCCTGACCACTAGTGGCGCGAAATATGTTGACTATAGTTTGACCCTAACTAGGGTACAAACATCAAGCTACTAGGGTACTTTATGACTCCATTAGTAGCATTTAACCTATAAACATTTTTTAATCTGACAGGGAAGTCAGGTTATTGAAATTTTTTGGTGACATCCCTAATCAGTTTTAACTCACACCCAAACACACTTAAAACTACCCCACATAGACTCTTTCTTGCACTCATCATACAACCATCGGAACAAAATATCTCTGCCAAGCTTACTCTACGGGGACCCGTAGGGCATTGCGGTGCAAGTCCAATGAGGATCAACAGCCCTATGATGAAGCATGACATCCCTCAGGAACTGTGAGGGCACCGAGATACAGTCTTGTTGGCTGTGCCCAATCTTTGTTCAAACTGTTCAATCTGGCTATACCTCTCCTTTCTCCCTACTAGGAACAGTGACCCCAGTTTTTGCATTTATCTTAACCCCAGGAGCAGGGGCACCAAACCTCCTTCCAGCTCCTAGTCCTACCCCCTTTCGTACTTTTTGATAGATAACCACCAAGTTACATTGGTGATGAGAACGGGATACTTCATGTAGAGTGGAGAGCACCTCAATATCAGGGCATCGTGCGGGCAGTCTTTGCCTGCTTGCTTTGCTATACAGCGTGAGTGTGGCAGTTGGACAACGGAGTAACCTCTCATGTGAGATATCTGTTGAGTTTGCAGCGCTGGCCAACTGTACAACGATGAAGGAGTGCCCCAGTTATTTTCATGGGAGTAAGTCTGCATTGTGTGGCCTGGAGCAACAGTGGTTTGGGTAGGAGATTGTTGAAAAACAAGCTCTGCTGCTGCCGGATCAACAAATGATGGTGGTAAAACAAGGGCAATCTCCGGTAGACGGCATGCATAGCGACATGCATGCCACCACTGTAGAAGCCTAAATAATAAAGTAAAGACACAGACTCCATCAGCATTCATTGCCAACACCAGCACAGGGCAATGGATCTCTACAGAACAAAACACATGAATGAGAACCAATAATCATCAAATGCCTTGAATAAACAAATAGGCAGCGCACGGCGCTGTTACAGTGATTCTTTGAAGAGTCTGTGATATCTTGCACCTCTAATTGAATCCACGCAAGTATCCCCAAGTACAGAAGATAGCTGGCCCAGATGATGGATGATGAAGGGCCAGCTGTAATGCAGTCAAGTAAGGAATGGAAGGGACAAATAAAGTGGACTTGCCTAATGGCAGAGGACAACCCCAGCCTACAGGCGTACGTTGTGCAAAAATAACCTAAATACCTAAATAGAGAGAAACCCTTAGGCCACCCGGCCGGACGGCGGAGACCAAGCCCGGCCGTCGGGCGGAGTAGCAACGAGGAGGCAAACGAAGACCAGAAGCACTTGCTCGGCCAGACAGCGGAGACTAAGCCCGGCCGTCGGGTGAAGCAGCAAACAAATAGGTAAATGAGGGCAGGGAAGCGTAGCCCGGCCGGACGGCGGAGACCAAGCCCGGCCGTCGGGCGGAGCAACAAACGGGAGTGGGAGTAGAGCAAAAGTGCCCAGCCGGACGACGGACACCAAGCCCGGCCGTCGGGCGGAGCATAGAAAGGGGAGAAGAGTTAGCGAGCTCCAACAGTGAGGAAAGTAGGAGCCTCGTAAACACTTCCAGAACACGAAGGACAGACACTTCCTTCTGAGAGCACACAAAGCGAAAGAGGACAAGAACCGGAAGTCAGGCACAAGGAACAGGACGGAACTGGAACACAGAGCTAGACGCAAAAACGTAAAGCGTCGCTCCCAGGGCTCATTTCTGATTTATAGTGGCTTGGTCTTAAAGGGACAGTACATGTACTTCTCGGGGCGTGATTCTCGGGGCATGACAGTCTCTGGGAGTCGACCTTCCGAAATAAAATGTCCCACCCTTCCTAGGGCACTCTATCCATATTGATATGTTATGCTCGATGAGGAGTATAGTCCTAACCGTAGTGCAACCAACATAGCTCGGCATTTGTATTACATTATAGCTCAATTTGTCCTCTGCACTTATTGGTAGGCGTGTGTTTGTACCTACCATCAGTGTTTTGGTTGTAAATGTTATGTCTGGCATGTGGTGTTCTACCTTAGTTTATAATTACTATCGCTGTGTTGCACTATCTTTGGTACCTCTTGGTCAGTCTTTGGTGGATACATGATATATCGCTGTCTGTGGTAAGATGTGTTGACACTATTACACTTGGGATATTTGGGTCATATGAAACCTGGTCATTCATTAGCTACCTGTTGGATGTGAACATTGGGGAATAAATCTTTCTTTTCCATGCATTCTAGAATTTGGTATGCCTCTGAGACTACTTATTGGTCTATGTTCAATATTGACTCCTCCTTATACTATCCCTAAACTCAGAGTTTTGTAACGCCCTGTAATTGATGTCAACGTCTTATTAGACAGGTAATGGAACACTCATGTAGGTGTATTTACTTCAAAGCTGTAGATGGTAACATGTGATGTTCTCTATTACTCTGTAAGTCATTAAGTACTAGGCGCAGTTAGAACAGGTGTGCAGAAATTCTATATTACACAATACATGTAACTGTGCATTACATTTCACTTCTCATTCAATATAGTATGTTTCCTTCAAAGCATGTTGTACATTTTCATCTTCATTCTTCATTGTATTCTTGAATCTGCGGTAAATGTTCAAAGTCTCAATGTCATTCAACGTTCCTAATTGAAGTAGAAGGTATGTGTTTGAAACCCGCAGGCACCATGAGCAGTACGGGTAGCACAGATAACAGCATTTGCAGAGGTTTCAGTTGTTGTTGTCTTGATGAATTGCAAAGGAAATGTAAAAATGATCAATCTCCTGTATCTTATTTAGTACATCAGAGGTGGCCAGCACTTGAGCAATAGATGCTCTAGAATGAAGGCGAGGTGCTCTAGCACGGATGTACCAGCAGCATCCTTGTCGGTGCTTCAGCGGTGAAGCACCTACTTTGTGTGAGGGCTTGGTGTCCAGAAGGTCAGCCCCTCACACTTGACGGCTATGGCAGTTGTCCAGAGATATAGCTGTGAAATCATAGATGTCTGATGTGGATGTTGGCAAGGGACCAGGCTCCCAATTGGAGATCATATCCAGCTGGTTTTGTTCAGACAGGAAGGGCTTGCAGTACCGGATGATGAGGGCTTGTAGGAAAGTAGTATCTTTCTTTTATGGTTACCCACACTTTCTGCCTAGTGTCAGTACGTTTTTACAGTAGTTTGCTGGGATCCTGCTAATCAGGACCCCATCATCTGTGCACTCTCTTCCAAAATGGCTTTGGTAAGTACTTTGGTACCTCCACAATTGGCTACTGGTGTATCCTCGTAAGTCCATAGGATATGGTACTAAGGTACTCAGGGCATAGGTACACCAGAGGTCTCCAATGGGCTGCAGCATGTATTGTGCCACCCATGGGAGTCATCTTAAACTCTGACTACAGGCATGTCAGTGCAGTCTGTGTGAGATGGTGCCTACACCTCTCACAACAGATATATGTTTTCTTATATCAGAGGTCACTGCACTTAAAATCTATATTTATTTATTTATTTATTTAAAATATTTATAAAGCGCGACTGTCACCTGGCAGGTATCCTGGCGCTGGTAGCTACTCTTGTGGTTTATTGACGGGGGTGGGCTAGGAAAGGCCGGTTTTTTTATAGGGACAGGGAAAAGAGCCAAGTTTTGATACGTTTCCTGAATGGGAGGAGATGAGGGATATGGCGAATGTCGGCAGGTAGACTGTTCCATAGCTTGGCTGCAGCTACTCTGAATGATCTTCCTCCCATCCTGGCCTTCTTACATCTGGGCACTCTCGCGAGGCAAGCAGTTGTGGACCTAAGTGTTCTGGTGGGGGTATACCAGGAGAATAGACGTTGAAGAGGTCTGGGTCCTATTCCATGTAGTGCCTTGAAGACCAGACAAAGGGCCTTGAAGGCAATGCGTTGCCTCAAAGGCAGCCAGTGTAACTCGGCCAGTGCGGCAGTGGCCGAGGATCTCCTGGTCCAACCCAGAGCCAGTTTGGCTGCTGCCGACTGGACTCGTTGGAGTCTGTCTAGTAGTGTCGCCGGAGATTCAAGCAGCAGGGCGTTGCAGTAGTCAAGGCGACTAAGAATAGTACACCTGACTACTAGTGCTCTGGCGGAGGATGGAAGCAGAGGCAAGACTTTGCGCAGTGAGCGCATAAGGCCGGTGCAGATTGCGACTGTTCTTGAGACCTTAGTCTCCATGCTCAATTGGTGGTTGAGCATGACGCCCAGGTTGCGGACGGTGGTAACTGGTGGGGGGTTGTTGGAGTTCTCCGGGGGCCAGAACTCAGCGGGCAGAGGGCGGGGTATGCGACTCGCAGGGCAGTACATCACCTCGGTCTTCGAGGAGTTGAACTGAAGTGAGTTCTGGTGCAACCAGCATGCCGTGTCTCGTAGGCAGTCATGGAAGGCTTGTAAGGAGATGGAGTCTTCGCCTTCCCACGAGAGAAGGAGCTGTGTGTCGTCCGCATAGTTTACTGTGGTCATGTTGTGTGACTTAATTAACGTGACCAGAGGTTTTAAGTAAACGTTAAAAAGAATCGGACTGATAGAGGAACCCTGGGGGACACCGTGAGGGACCGGGGAGAAGACCGATTGGAAAGGGGGGAGGGAGACAGCTTGTTTTCTGTCGCTGAGGTAAGAGTGGAACCAGATTAGGGCCGTGCCGTCAATCCCTGCCGCTCTCAACCGCTGGAGCAGGACTCTATGATTGACAGTATCGAATGCGGCAGACAAGTCAAGTAAAATGAGGGCCACAGCTTGGCCCCTGTCTGCGCGCATTCGGAGCTCCTCCATGGCCGTGAGCACCGCGGTTTCAGTGCCATGGGCTGGGCGAAACCCAAATTGGAATTCGTCCAAGAGATGGTGCTGCTCGAGGTGGGTTGAGAGGCATTTACTGACCCAGCGTTCGAGCACCTTCACTGGGAAGGGCAAGAGTGATATGGGACGGAAGTTGGACAGACAGTCTGGATTTAGCGTGGGTTTCTTTAGCAGCGGGGTAATAAGCGCTTGCTTCCAGGAGCGGGGAACGACGCCACAGCTCAGGGATTGATTACAAATCAACCGAAGGGTGTGAAATAGTTGGTGCCCACAGGCTTTCCATATTTTCGGTGGCAGAGGGTCAAGGGGGGATCCGGAAGTGATGCCCTGTGTGACTATTTCAAATTCTGCTTGAGAAATAAGAGGGAGAGCCAGCAATTTATTCGTGGGAAAACAGGTTGGCCTCGGAGAATCAGGGTTGGTGGAGTTGATTTCGGGGAGGGTGGAGAGAGTGGAAGGCGGGGGTGTTGCCAGGTATAAGTCACCCCTATGGTAGGCCCTTCAGTCCTGAGGGCAGGGTGCTTGCTTATAAGTGTTAGGGGGCCCCTGCATGAGCAGGACACCCCTAAAAACCTCAGAGTCGATACTCCAGGCTTTGTAAGTGCGGCCAGTCATTTTAAGACATATAGTGGACATCTGTCATTATGAGATATCGAACTATATAGTGGCTGCGCTGAACCTGGTCATGTTTAGTATCAAACATGTTGGAATCATACCCCAGCACCGATTCCTTTGTTGGAGGTATAATCCCATGTACTGGGGAGCTCCTTAGAGGAGGCTCTAGTACTCCCGGTTACAGACTTTCAGGGTCTGCCAGCAAGCTAGTGCTGCCGCCGACCACAGGCACTGTTCTGCACTCTTCTGCTGAGCTGAGCTCAAGCAGGGGATGGTAGGACAAAAGGTTTCCTGTCACAGAGAGGAGTGACCACCTCCCACACAGGACTTAGTGTATTAGGCTGGGGAGGGGGCACTTTCCAGCGCCACCAGACTGCATTAAAGGACATATTTGGGACCCACCTTGCATCCACCGGTTTGAGCCAGTTCAGGAACCCTTGGCTCCTGCTCTGGCACAAAACTGGACAAAGGACAAGGGAGTATCCTCCCCTCTATCCAGCCCTTCCTCTGGGAAGGATCTCCGAGTTGTTCCAACCCTTTCCTTGGGTATTTAAGGGCTCCCTGTGAGTGAGTCCTCACATTCATCATGGAAGAAGACTCACCTCTGAAACCAAGTGTCAAGTTCTTACTTGTGATTCCGCAGTAACGATATGCAAGATGAAAGTTACCAACTCCCCCCAGTCTCTCACTGGACTCAACTGAGTCAAAGCACCAGTGGTAAATCAGGGGAAGAAGGGAAGGCAACAAAAAATGGTGAAGTTGTCCCGCGATGATTCCCATTCTTGAATAAGACCAGGCAGCCGGGAGGATGTCCTAACAAGAGAGGGATAGAGTATATGAGTACGCAGAAAAGAACTGTATTGAAGTAATGGACTAGGTAAGGTCCATCTCTTTGGACCACCTTGGTGATTCCCTTCTTCCATTATACATCAAACAATTGGTCGAATGGGATCTGTGACTCTATCTATAGAAAGACAAATTGGCAGTGTCAGTGAGGTAATGCAACAATATTGAAGGAAAGGAAATAAAAGACAAACCTAATAACTCCCACCTAAGTCTTATTGGAATCATCCCATGACATTAGGAGATCTTCAGTGGACTAAAATGTCCCTTAGAAACTTGCTAGTACAACGTGGGAACTCTATACAACAAGCATTTGCAATGCAATAGGTCTCGCATTAGGAAAGTTTGAGCTATTGGTATTGTAAATGACATTTTTTATTTATGCGTTGGTTTTAAAAATACTGAAATTAATAGCTTTGTCATTTACAATGCCAATAGTTTTAACTTTCACAAATGTGACACCTATAGCTTTTGTAATGCAATATGTGTTGTATTTTCACGAAAATCCAAGAACAGAATTGAAATATTAACATCTTTTTGTGACATTTATAAGACAGACGTCATCGTTGTTCGAGTACTTTACGCTGGTGTTTGGATTCCTGTAAATCCCCAGCGTTGCAGGGTGCTTAAGAATTTTGTGATCACAGTTGTACTGTATTCCGTGCTGGGGGGGAGGGGAGGAGAGAGAGAGAGAGGGGGGGGGGGAGAAAGAGAGAGAGAGAGAGAGAGGGAGAGAGAGAGAGAGAGGGAGGGAGGGGGGAGAGAGAGAGAGAGAGAGAGAGAGAGAGAGAGAGAGAGAGAGAGAGAGGGGCGGGGGGAGGGGAAGAGAGAGAGAGGGGGGGGGGGAAGAGAGAGAGAGAGAAAGGGGAAGAGAGAGAATTGGAGTTATGCTAATGCAACCAACACTTACCCTTGTCAATGGTCCATCTCTGTGCAGACTTCCAGATCCATCTACAAGGTTCATAAGACCTCCAGCACGTCCTGGTAACTGGCGTGTCACACTGGATTGGTTCCGGGTGCACTAACTTGTGTTAAATTCTATTGTAGCTAATACCGGTCCAGCGTTCGTCACAGAATATGTTTTTGACATTTTTCAAAAGTTTATGGTAGCAATAAATAATAACAAAGCCTCACTCATGAGTCGATTTCTTTCATTCACAGTACTTTGCCCAACCTGACTCCTCCTTATCAAGGGGAATATCATGTAATTTTGCAAACCTGTCATTCAAATGTAGGAGGCGCAGCTACTGCTAGGCAGTGTATTTTGTGAGGCATAATACTTTTAACTCTGCTTCAAAGTCCGCTCAAGCAGGACAAAACTGCAACAACATTATTGCATTTGATTTATGTCCACTGAAGCCCGCTGCCATAACAGTTTTCCAGTCGAATAAAATCCGGCGCTTGTACTTTATGTAAATGAGGAGCTCATAGGCTAGATTCTGTTGAATTAAAGAAAATGCAAGTACATCTTAATAAATCTAGTTTATTGGCCTTTAGCGCATCGGTTTGTTTGTGCGGATGGGAGAAAAGAGAGGGCAGAGATTTAGAAAGAGGGAATGGAGAAGAGCTAGCAAGAAAGAGAGGTTGTGAGTAATAGAAAGATCAAGAGAGAGAGTTAGATAAAATGGTGAGAAGGGGCAAGAGAGAGAGAAACAAAGCGAGGGGACAGTGGAGGGGCTAAAGAGATAGAGAAACTATAGAGGGACAAAAAGAGAAACAAAAGTGGAGATAGAAAAGAAAAAGAGAGTGACAGTCAGAAAGAGAGAGAAACACAGAGAGAGAAAAGGAGAGCGATCGCAGACTTGAACTTAGTCTGCCACTGGGGCACACCCTTTCTTCACCAAGGCTTCGGCAATAACTGTTGGCATCTGCGTGGGGGTTCTGATACAAGGCACCAGGGATTCGCCTGACAAGTGTCTGACTCCGCCCCTGTCCTAATGGCCTTCCAGACACGGGCTGTCGGAGCATTTCTTTCTTTGCACAAGAGCACACCGTTCGAACTGCTTTCCACTTGCACAGCTCCTCTGTAGAGTTCTAAGCAGTTGGTGGGGAGTGCCCCGTGAGCGAACAGCCTGTCCTTCGTGTTCACCTCGCTTGCCCAACGGAAATGTAAGAAACATCACGACACAAGAGCCTGCCTATGGCCAAGAGGAGGCGCTGTGATACTCCAAGCAGGCAGGGGCCGTGCACTGTTCGTAGCACCAACACGCACATTCTGCATGCCATCACTATTCATGCACGGCTAAATCACAACAAACTAAAGTGGGCTCAAGTGCTTGCTAATAATGCATTACCATTTCAGGTACCTGTGAAGACTGGAAGTCTGAGCTGCTGAGCAGAGCCAGCTGGAAATCCAACAATCTCTGACTTGGATTACCCTGGCAGGCGCACAGCCCGCTGAGCTATCTTACGATCACTGTCAGAGCACAGTGGAGGGACTGGGAAGTGGGGGATTCTTTTCAAAGGCATGCGCTTTTGGCGACGTGTTCACCAAGGAAAAGTAGTAGCAAGTAGTAATACAAGTATCAGTTCTGTTCCTATTGTGAAGCATTCTGACGCCTTCGGGTAAAGTCCGCGCTATATAAAAACGCATTAAATAAATAACTAAATAAAAAATGATACCCTTTGCAGTGAGGAGATTGTGAGTGGGGACTTGGCGCCGTCTCTGCACATGTCACTGTGTATGCGGCGGCTACTGCCATAGCACAGGGATGCAGGGCTGCTGAAAAAAATCAAAGTGCGCACTGAAAATAAAAAGTGTAAGCAGTGCCCTGAGCTGCGGCGAAAAGACACCCGAGCTTGGGAGACGAGTGTCTGGGCACCCCCAAAGCCATACCGAATATTGGGAATACTCACTGTTACCTGGCAGCGTAGACTGCCTCTGTGCTCACACAAAGCGATACACGAGCGAAGGCGGCCCCGCGGCCCTTGTCCTTCTTCTACTTCCATGGCCCTGGTCTGCTCGCTGTTCTCAGGCTGGGGTCGTGCGCAGCTGATATTAGATCTGGGTCCTTGTCCGTACTCTCTTTCTGCGGGGGGCGGCATGCGCGCGCTCGCTCAGTTCGTAGGAGGGACGCACTGGTCATTGTTATGTTACGCATCTGTATAGGAGGCCGAATGGGGGCACGCGCCGGCAGTTAGACAGATGCCATGGAGCCGCCGCTTCTGATCACCGCCTGCCTCCTGCTGCTCGGCGGGGCCCGCGCCGACCCCTCCGGTGAGTGCCAGCACGTTTCCTTCAAGCCTTTTCCGTGTTCGCTTGTATAGGAGGCTGAATGGGGGCACGCGCCGGCAGTCAGACAGACGCCATGGAGCCGCCGCTTCTGATCACCGCCTGCCTCCTGCTGCTCGGCGGGGCCCGCGCAACCCCTCCGGTGAGTGCCAGCACGTTTTCTTCAAGCCTTTTCCGCGTTCGCTTTGTTTAGGAGGCTGAAAGGGGGCACGCGCCGGCAGTCAGACAGACGCCATTGAGCCGCCGCTTCTGACCACCGCCTGCCTCCTGCTGCTCGGCGGGGCCTGCGCCGACCTCTCTGGTGAGTGCCAGCACGTTTCCTTCAAGCCTTTTCCGCGTTGTGGAATCCTCACATGCGGTGTGGCTTCGGGGGCTGTAGAGTGCGAGCACGTTTTCACATAAATGAAAGCGAAACTGACACGCGCACGTTAGACCTGAATGAAAGCGCAACAAGCAGCCAAGGCGCCAAAGCGCGCCCACGAGCACAAATCTCCGGCAGGAGACGCTCGTAACAGTCTGCTGTCCACATTCCCCTGAAAGTGATGACATAAGTTGTCGACCTAGACAGCAAGCAAAGCTTCGCTTTGCTTCCGTCTAGGCTCGACCTAAAAAACTATGATTAATACCTCCTTAAATACAGGAGAAGGTAATGTTGTGCCCATCTAATTTCAGGGGGAAATAATATTGTCTTTCTATTTTTATAGGAACACTCTTGATTCAGCAAGGTCAACACAAAAGGAAAGAAACAATATCTCCAAAGACGAGAGCACCAACTTTAGATAAGTATTTGTAAATATATGTTTTATCAATAAAGAGCTTTGGCAGAGCATAACCGTTGTTACCATAATTCAGAATGACTGGTTAATTCTGTTGTTTTCTTTGTTTTTCAGGGCCGAATAACATTGATGGCCATGACGAGGTTCAGGATTTGTGTGTTTGGAAGCCCCGACTGAGCCAAGAGGAATGCCAGGATCTCGCCGCAGGAACAGGACATGTGCAGGTAAGAGACCCAGAAGTGAAAACGTACCAAATCCCAAAACGCTAGAACGCACAGCATTCAGCTTCAGAATAGCGTCCATTGTATAGACGTCTGCCACCACCCACAGTGCAACAAGCACGACACCAAGACACTCTTTGACCATCTGGACACTTGGACTTCGCAGGACTTCGCCTGGAACTGAGACTGCATCAAGGAAGACTCCTGCTGCTCCTGGTCTCGCTGTGCTGAAATGTATTCTGCCTTGTCTGTGTCTGTGCTTTGCTCAGGTTCTCCAGAAGACCTGTGGGCATCAAGAACATACGAAATAATCTCAGTTAGAGTGAAGGAGTCACTTCCCTGCATCTGCAGGCACCACATCTTTTCAATGTCAGGTCAGCATTATTCTGTAGGCTTTAAACACAATTCCTACACCAAAACTCAGTTTGTTCTTACAAAAACCTATTTATGCTGCTCTTATTCAGTTTTTTAAATATGTTAAGCCCGTTTTATTATGGCGCTCAATTATACCCGGATCACTTGTTTACTTTGACCCTGCAAATTTGGGCTGTCTTTTTCACTTCTGAGGCACAAAACCTGAATCCATACAAATGAAGGTTTAATCTCACCTCATTTCAGCCTACGCAGGCCAGCTGCTAATCGTGAACATAACAGATCGCTTTAAATAGGTAAGAGCCCTCAACGCCTTTCATGAGCCATAGTGACTCTTTTGGCGTCAGCATCTGGTTTTCTGTTCATTTACAGATAGCGTGCAGTTCCCCCGTAGTCAGTCGACCGGGCAAACACAGGGATACTTTTCCTTCAATTTATATGCACTTACAACAACTGTGTAAGTACCACAGTCAAGTTTCATTACTAGGATTACTAAGGCTGCCTTGTGACTATTGGCAATTTAACATTCATCACCCTTGTTTTTAGGGCTCGGCCTACGTCACCACGAAGTGGGGCGGAGCTCCGAGCTCCTATTGTTAAAGAAAAAAAAAAAGGGTTTCTTTAGGGCTCGGGCCAGACACATTCCTTAGTGCGCGAGCTTTTTTTTTGGCATCTGCATAGTGATTCGTCTTCCCTGTGCTGTCTTTTTAGTAGCCTTGACGCGATAGGCTACATGTTATTTCCGGTCGCCATTTTTGGCATTTTCTGTGCGGTTATGCGCACGGCCGTCCATAAATATCAATTAGGAGCTGTCAGGGAGGTGCTGTAATGGAATCCAGATGCTGTGGGCGCGTTCACCATTCTGCAGTGCATTTGGTGGGCGCGCGCCATGCAAAGCACAACATTTGTCTGGTGTGCATCACAGCCTGGTGCAGACAAGAAGATTCTTAAGATGGGAACATTTCTTGCTCCGTGCTTTGTGCCGAGTGTGAGTAGTTTTCACAGCTTCCCGTTTGGTGTGTAATTTTTTGGAGTCATTGCACAACCAGATCATTTGTGAAGCAGGGAAGTGTAGGTGCGTGCGTAGTCTGTCTTAGTGTCAAAATCTTTTTTTTTCGACTATATTTGGTGTTTGCAGTTTTATGTAGCGTGAAGTCGATCTGAAGGTAGTAGAAGATATTAAATTAAACCAAGCTATATTTATTAGGCACGGGGAGTTTAACCCCTTCCATGCGGCCGCGATTCCCCTGGTGTGCTGTAAACAACACGAACAGGGGCGGGCCGTGACGAACCCCAGCCGTCATCAGCACACGAGCACCGTAGTGCATGACGGCTGGGGTTCGTCATCAGCATGGAAGGGGTTAATTGATGCTTAGAAGCATATGCTGGTAAGATGCTACCGTAAATCGAGCATTTTTAATGGCGACAGTTCTGTTTGTTATGCTACATTTTTTAATTGCTTTGCTGATGCTCTTTACTATTGGGTGGCATCGTATGATTGGCTTAATTAAACTGATGGCATTTGGTAATCTGGGAGAGGGATAGGGTCCTAAAGCTCCAGCAGTTCCTAAGAGCGTATTCTTTTCAGTACCACCACCACAACCAGTACTAGCAGTACTACAGACACCAGTACTACCACTACCACCACCACCAGTACTAACAGTACCATGACCACCAGTACTACCACTACCAGTACCACCAGTACCACCAACACCAGTACTACCACTACCAGTACCACCACCATCACCAGTACTACCAGTACTACCACCATCAGTACTACCAGTACTGCCACCACCAGTACTACCACTACCACCACCAACAGTACTACCACCACCACCACCCGTACTACCAGTACCAGTACTACCACAACCAGTACCACTACCACCACCAGTACTACCACCACCACCACTACTACCACTACCAGTATTACGGGCAGCAGTACCACCACCACCAATGCTACTGCTACCAGTACCACCACCACCAGTACTCCCGCTACCAGTACCACCACCACCAGTACCACCACTAACATTACTACCACCCCCAGTACTACCACCAACAGTACTACCACTACCAGTACCACCACCTTCAGTACTACCACTACTACCACTACCAGTACCACCACCACCAGTACTACCAGTACCACCACCACCAGTACTACCAGTACCAACACCACCAGTACTACCACTACCAGTACCACCACCACCAGTACTACCACTACCAGTACCACCACCACCAGTACTACGACTACCAGTACCACCACCATCAACAGTACTACCAGTACTACCATCATCAGTACTACCAGTACTATCACCACCAATACTACCACTACTACAGCCACCAGTACTACCACTACTACAGCCACCAGTACTACCACTACCACCACCAACAGTACTACCACCACCACCACCAGTACCACCACCAGTACTACCACTACCAGTACCACCAACACCAGTACTACCACTACCAGTACCACCACCATCACCAGTACTACCAGTACTACCACCATCAGTACTACCACCACCAGTACTACCACTACTACAGCCACCAGTACTACCACTACCACCACTAACAGTACTACCACCACCACCAGTACTACCAATACCAGTACTACCATAATCAGTACCACTACCACCACCAGTACTACCACCACCAGTACCACCACCACCAGTACTACCACTACCAGTATTACGGGCAGCAGTACCACCACCACCACCAATGCTACTGCTACCAGTACCACCACCACCAGTACTCCCGCTACCAGTACCACCACCACCAGTACCACCACTACCAGTACTACCACCAGCAGTACTACCACAAACAGTACTACCACTACCAGTACCACCACCTCCAGTACTACCACTACTACCACTACCAGTACCACCACCACCAGTACTACCAGTACCACCACCACCAGTACTACCACTACCAGTACCACCACCACCAGTACTACCACTACCAGTACCACCACCATCACCAGTACTACCAGTAATACCACCATCAGTACTACCAGTACTACCACCACCAGTGCTACCACTACTACAGCCACCAGTACTACCACTACCACCACCAACAGTACTACCACCACCACCAGTACTACCAGTACCAGTACTACCACAACCAGTACCACTACCACCACCAGTACTACCACCACCACCAGTACTACCACTACCAGTATTTCAGGCAGCAGCACCATCACCACCAATGCTACTGCTACCAGTTCCACCACCACCAGTACTCCCGCTACCAGTAGCACCACCACCAGTACTACCACCACCAGTACTACCACCACCAGTACTACCACTACCAGTACCACCACCTCCAGTACTACCACTACTACCAGTACCAGTACCACCACCTCCAGTACTACCACTACTACCACTACCAGTACCACCACCACCAGTACTACCAGTACCACCACCACCAGTACTACCACTACCAGTACCACCACCACCAGTACTACCACTACCAGTACCACCACCATCACCAGTACTACCAGTACTACCACCATCAGTACTACCAGTACTAACACCACCAGTACTACCACTACTACAGCCACCAGTACTACCACTACTACAGCCACCAGTACTACCACTACCACCACCAACAGTACTACCACCACCACCAGTACTACCAATACCAGTACTACCATAATCAGTACCACTACCACCACCAGTACTACCACCACCAGTACCACCACCACCAGTACTACCACTACCAGTATTACGGGCAGCAGTACCACCACCAATGCTACTGCTACCAGTACCACCACCAGCAGTTCTCCCGCTACCAGTACCACCACCACCAGTACCACCACTACTACCACCAGCAGTACAACCACCAACAGTACTACCACTTCCAGTACCACCACCTCCAGTACTACCACTACTACCACTACCAGTACCACCACCACCAGTACTACCAGTACCACCACCACCAGTACTACCACTACCAGTACCACCACCACCAGTACTACCACTACCAGTACCACCACCATCACCAGTACTACCAGTAATACCACCATCAGTACTACCAGTACTACCACCACCAGTACTACCACTACTACAGCCACCAGTACTACCACCATCAGTACTACCAGTACTACCACCACCAGTACTACCACTACTACAGCCACCAGTACTACCACTACCACCACAAACAGTACTACCACCACCACCAGTACTACCAGTACTACCACAACCAGTACCACTACCACCACCAGTACTACCACCACCAGTACCACCACCACTAGTACTACCACTACCAGTATTACGGGCAGCAGTACCACCACCAATGCTACTGCTACCAGTACCACCACCACCAGTTCTCCCGCTACCAGTACCACCACCACCAGTACCACCACTACTACCACCAGCAGTACTACCACCAACAGTACTACCACCCCAAGTACTACCACCACCAGTACTACCACTACCAGTACCACCACCATCAGCAGTACTACCAGTACTACCACCATCAGTACTACCAGTACTAACACCACCAGTACTACCACTACTACAGCCACCAGTACTACCACTACTACAGCCACCAGTACTACCACTACCACCAACAACAGTACTACCACCACCACCAGTACTACCAATACCAGTACTACCATAATCAGTACCACTACCACCACCAGTACTACCACCACCAGTACCACCACCACCAGTACTACCACTACCAGTATTACGGGCAGCAGTACCACCACCAATGCTACTGCTACCAGTACCACCACCAGCAGTTCTCCCGCTACCAGTACCACCACCTCCAGTACTACCACTACTACCACTACCAGTACCACCACCACCAGTACTACCAGTACCACCACCACCAGTACTACCACTACCAGTACCACCACCACCAGTACTACCACTACCAGTACCACCACCATCACCAGTACTACCAGTAATACCACCATCAGTACTACCAGTACTACCACCACCAGTACTACCACTACTACAGCCACCAGTACTACCACCATCAGTACTACCAGTACTACCACCACCAGTACTACCACTACTACAGCCACCAGTACTACCACTACCACCACCAACAGTACTACCACCACCACCAGTACTACCAATACCAGTACTACCATAATCAGTACCACTACCACCACCAGTACTACCACCCACCAGTACCACCACCACCAGTACTACCACTACCAGTATTACGGGCAGCAGTACCACCACCAATGCTACCTCTACCAGTACCACCACCACCAGTTCTCCCGCTACCAGTACCACCACCACCAGTACCACCACTACTACCACCAGCAGTAATACCACCATCAGTACTACCACTACCAGTACCACCACCTCCAGTACTACCACTACTACCACTACCAGTACCACAACCACCAGTACTACCACTACCAGTACCACCACCATCACCAGTACTACCAGTAATACCACCATCAGTACTACCAGTACTACCACCACCAGTACTACCACTACTACAGCCACCAGTACTACCACTACCACCACCAACAGTACTACCACCACCACCAGTACTACCACAACCAGTACCACTACTACCACCAGTACTACCACCACCAGTACCACCACCACCAGTACTACCACTACCAGTATTACGGGCAGCAGTACCACCACCACCAATGCATCCATCAACACAATTTAGAGAATCATATGCATCAGATCTGGAGTGTGTTGCGTGCGTGCTGCTGCTGTGAAGGGAACTAGGCTTCAGTGCCAGGCAGCGGCTGCCTGCAGACCCAAGAAGGATGAAGACACAGAGCAGCCCTGCAGATTCCATCAACACAATTTAGAGAATCACATGCATCAGATCTGGAGTGTGTCGCGTGCGTGCTGCTGCTGTGAAGGGAACAAGGCTTCAGTGCCAGGCAGCAGCTGCTAGCAGACCCAAGAAGGATGAAGACACAGAGCAGCCCTGCATATTAGATCAGCACAGATCGGCAGTGCCGCGTGTGCGTGTCTGCCGTGCTGCTGTGAAGGGAACTAGGCTTCAGTGCCAGGCAGCGGCTGCTTGCAGACCCAAGAAGGTGACAGTGAGTGCAGTGTGACAGTGAGTGCAGAGTGACAGTGAGTGACAGTGAGTGTAGAGTGAGTGCAGAGTGACAGTGAGTGCAGAGTGACAGTGAGTGCAGAGTGACAGTGAGTGCAGCGTGACAGTAAGTGCAGCGTGACAGTGACTGCAGCGTGACAGTGAGTGCAGAGTGACAGTGAGTGCAGAGTGACAGTGAGTGCAGAGTGACAGTGAGTGCAGAGTGAGTGCAGAGTGACATTGAGTGCAGAATGACAGTGAGTGCAGAGTGACAGTGAGTGCAGAGTGACAGTGAGTGACAGTGAGTGCAGAGTGACAGTGAGTGCAGAGTGACAGTGAGTGCAGCGTGACAGTGAGTGCAGCGTGACAGTATGTGCAGGGTGACAGTGAGTGCAGGGTGACAGTGAGTGCAGAGTGACAGTGAGTGCAGAGTGACAGTGAGTGCAGAGTGACAGTGAGTGCTGAGTGACAGTGAGTGTAGAGTGAGTGCAGAGTGACAGTGAGTGCAGAGTGACAGTGAGTGCAGAGTGACAGTGAGTGCAGAGTGACATTGAGTGCAGAGTGACAGTGAGTGCAGAGTGACAGTGAGTGCAGGGTGACAGTGAGTGCAGCGTGACAGTGAGTGCAGCGTGACAGTGTGTGCAGAGTGACAGTGAGTGCAGAGTGACAGTGAGTGCAGAGTGACAGTGAGTGCTGAGTGAGTGCAGAGTGACAGTGAGTGCAGAGTGACAGTGAGTGCAGAGTGACAGTGAGTGCAGAGTGACAGTGAGTGTAGAGTGACAGTGAGTGACAGTGAGTCACACACCACCAGCCATCAGTGCACGCATCAATTGTTAACGCATCCACAATTAACTATTGTAGCAATCGCAGTATGGTACACTTTACTTTTAAACATATTCATCTAAAGCACAGCATGCCACCATTGGTAAAATTACAATCCAACCCACATAATTCCACTACACACCACATGCACACACTCAGTAACACATGGCCAAAAGACATTGCCATTTACAATGCCATTAGCTCAAACTCAAATAAATCCGAGCCCGATTGCATTTCTAATGCTTGTTTATTTAACCTATCATTTTATTTAGCCTGTCTGGCTAGAGTTATTGCAAAACACACAAGGTGATGGACGGAATATTGCACATTGGCAAAGAATTCACCCCCAGTCACAGATCAGGGTTTAATCTATCATTATTTTGCTCACCACACCACCCTAGTTCAGACATGGCCATATGCAAATCAGTCTTGACCCTGTGCCTCATGGGAACAGCCCAGCCCGAACTGCCAAGCCATGTCTTCCCTGGACCGGAATCAAGCATCCTAGGACCAGTTTCTGGCTATCAGCCGTCATCAGCCAGGATAGTTTGACTCCAGTGGCGTAGTGAGCACAGGACCCACGTCTGGGCATACCCTTCCCACAATGGGCGAACAGCAAAACACACAAGGTGATGGACGGAATATTGCACATTGGCAAAAAATTCACCCTCAGTCACAGATCTGGGTTTAATCCATCTTTATTTTCTCACCACGCCACCACAGTTCAGACATGGCCATTTGCAAACCAGTCTTGGCCCTGTGCCTCATGGGAACAGTCCAGCCAGAACTGCCAATCCATGTATTCCCTGGACCGGAATCAAGCATCCTAGGACCGGTTTCTGGCTATCAGCCGTCATCAGCCATGATAGCTTGACTCCAGTGGCGTAGTGAGCACGGGACCCACGTCTGGGCATACCCTTCCCACATAGGGCGAACAGCAAAACACACAAGGTGATGGATGGAATATTGCACATTGGCAAAAAATTCACCCCCAGTCACAGATCTGGGTTTAATCCATCATTATTTTGCTCACCACGCCACCCCAGTTCAGACATGGTCATATGCAAATCAGTCTTGACCCTGTGCTTCATGGGAACAGTCCAGCCCGAACTGTCAAGCCATGTCTTCCCTGGGCCAGAATCAAGCATTCTAGGACCCGTTTCTGGCTATCAGCCGTCATCAGCCCGGATAGCTTGACTCCAGTGGCGTAGTGAGCACGGGACCTATGTATGGGCATACCCTTCCCACATAGGGCGAACAGCAAAACACACAGGGTGATGGACGGAATATTGCACATTGGCAAAAAATTCACCCCCAGTCACAGATCTGGGTTTAATCCATTGTCATTTTGCTCACCATGCCACCCCAGTTCAGACATGGCCATATGCAAATCAGTCTTGACCCTGTGCCTCATGGAATCAGTCCAGCCCGAACTGCCAAGCCATGTCTTCCCT
Source organism: Lissotriton vulgaris (assembly GCF_964263255.1). Classification (NCBI taxonomy): domain Eukaryota; kingdom Metazoa; phylum Chordata; class Amphibia; order Caudata; family Salamandridae; genus Lissotriton; species Lissotriton vulgaris. The sequence continues at coordinate 1,853,574,390 of NC_141694.1, read as the reverse complement.
GGACCGGTTAGAGTTATGCGGCATGCTTGTTAAGTGACTTACATATGGCTACCGGTGAGCTATTTTAGCTGTTAATACATATATTTCATGAATAATATTTGTGCTTCATAGAATAAGCATTTGTTGGTATTCCTCCAATACTTACCCCGTGTTTCCTTCTCTTTCACCAGTATGAAATTAAGCTAATACTGCTGGCAGTGCCCGAGTTCAGATTACCTTCACCTGATATTTCTCTGAAGCTTATTGCTAAAGAGACGGGTACATATATCTATCCTAGGCTAACGTTTATGCAGAAGAACATGCTATTCTATCCACCGCATAGTTGCTCATGTAGTAAATATTCTTGTTCTTCATCACTTTTTGTACATAGGACATTGCGATCCTTGACTTCCGCCCATTGGTGCATATTCACGGACCAGAAGACAGATTGAGGTCCTCAACTCCAGAGACCTTTCATTAAATTAAAGCCCCATGTCTACGTTTTGGCAATTATATGTATTCTAAAGCTTCTTTAAATAGTACTTTTATGGCATGACCTCAAGAGTAACTATTTGGAATCTTTAGGTCACCCTTGTTATTTGGATTCTGCCATGCATGACACTCCATGGGCATGGTTAATTTTATACATACTGCATGTTTTAATACATTTGGGCATTTTTCTTTGTACTCCGTATCTCATTTGAATTCTTCTTTTAGTCACAATCCTTTCTTCTTTCACAAAAACTGGTGTTTACTCTTCCCCTTCCCTTTTTTTTCTTTCTCATTTGTGGGATTTTTACGATATCATTTTATTTCATTCTGATATCGACAAGGGACATTTAGGGCACCACCTGTTTTTTTAACGAGTATGCTATCACTAGGATTGTTGATACTACACCAGTTGCAGGCATACATATCATGCAGCCTTTTGTTTCTTTGTGTCCTTTCTAGTGAATGATGGGAAGGCTTCCTGAGGAAGGCATTCCTGCCGAAACATGTCTAGTCTTATCACACTGTCAGCCACATAAAATCTTAGCCATTCACTTTATGAGCTAAATTTATATTGCATCATAGTTCAATGAATCAATATTTCTGGTTTTCAGTCATATGTATTCATGATTTTTAGACTGAACGGGCTCATATGGACCGCTTGATTAAATAACATCAAATGTCCATCAAATGTATTTATGATTTATCTCATGAATTGATTACTGTATAGGACACTCTTTATGCAAATAATGTATCATGATATTCACAATTCTACATTTTTAAATACTGTCCATAAAACATTAAAAATTATTTTGTGATGAAAATACTAGAAGCCTCCTTAGTCATTAGATGAATTGTAGTTAGATTGTTTAACACATGTTAGTTTAAATATTGTATGCTTGCACATTTATATTATTTGTTTCTTGCTCAAGTTTCTTTCTAAATAACCACATGCTGACCAGTCTGCTGCTCCTGTCATGCTACGGACTTCCTGAGGCCTAGCAACACAGTTGGTGGTTCCCTCGAGGCCTGACCTATTTTCCCTGCAATGTGGAGGACAGTATCCCTCGTCGGAGCCGCTGGGACCAAACCCTTGTGCCCTGCATTGACTTGCCATTGCCAAGACTTGTTGGCTCTGCTCTCCAGAGATCTTCAGGCTACAAGAAACTCCAGCCTCCAGCACCTCATCCCTCGATGATCAGCATACTCCCTGTATCCCTTGCATTGCAGGCGTACATATCATGCAGCCTTTTGTTTCTTTGTGTCCTTTCTAGTGAATGATGTGAAGGCTTCCTGATGAAGGCATTCCTACCGAAACATGTGTAGTCTTATTACACTGTCAGCCAGAAAAAATCTTAGCCATTCACTTTATGAGCTAAATTTATTGTGGGGTGTGGGGGTGTGCGGGCCGGAATAACAGGCGTGGAGGCCGAATGTAGTGTGCTATGGTTAGCAAGGATTTTATTAGATACAGAGGAAGTCAAATCCTTGGGCACGGTGTCCGGGTACACTGCTTCCGGGTCCTCGAGAGGGGGTCCGAAGAGGAGAACACAGGTAGGTCTTCCTCCGCTGGGCTGGGGATCTCCTTCCTGCCGGCGGGCGTTGGGGTGTCCGTCGGAGGTAAGTGAGAAAGACACAGGGCAGTTAGTTCCAAAGCACACGGAACTTAGACGACTGTCACCGGCACCGGGAGTGTAGGGAAGGAAATAGACCGTGAGGGAGGACGATAGGGTAGGGGAAGAAGGGAAAGTACAGGGAGGCTTCGGAATAGAGTGGTTGTCGTGAAGGGAGGGGGGGGGGTGGTAGGTATCATACAGTGTAGGGGTGACTATATTATACAGTGCGGGTGCGCGTGACATCTGTACAAGTTTTACACTATTCACACTAATTACACAGGGTGGGGAAAACACGGAGAATGATAACAGATTACTCACGTGCCCCGCCGTAACTCTCATCCGAGTTACGGCCGCTTTCCAGCCACCTCCTGAGGATGCCACCAATCCTCGCACCACAGTTCTTCCTCTTCTCCGCTTTCTCCTCGCGTCCGCTCTTCTACAACCTCCTCCGCTGGTCCTTCGCGTCTCGCCAACTCCTGCCACGAGTCCATCGCTGGGAACCACTCCACCTCTGTGTTGCCGGTCTTTATACGATCCACTCGGGTCGCTGAGGAAAGGCTTCCGGGGTCAGGCGGGGTCACTTCCGGTCCTTTAGTGGCCGTTGCACTTCCGGGGTCAATCCAGGTCGTTTCCGGTCCGCTGGGCGCCGGCGATGCTGTCGGTACCTGCAGGGAGACAGAGAGAGGTGTAGCCGGTTTGGGCTGCAGGTTAGTGTTGTCGCCCCTATGGGCGTTCGTACGGGGTTGCTGCGACCTGGAGGTAAGCTCTGCCCCTTCACATCCCCTTTCCCTAGGATTGTTTCTTGTAGGGGTCAGGTTTGGTGGGTACCGGGAGAGATAGTCTGCGTTACCCTGTTCCTGCCCTTTCCGATGTAAGGTTCGGAAGCGAAAGGGTTGGAGAGAGAGGAACCACCTGAGTACTCGATCATTGTTACCCCGGTTACGTGCCATCCATTCAAGAGGGGCATGATCTGTGTATAGAATGAATTCCCGCCCCTCCAGGTAATACCGGAGGCTTTCGATTGCCCACTTAATGGCGAGTGCTTCTTTCTCTACCACTGAATAATTGGTTTCACGGGGAAACAACTTCCTGCTTAGATATAGAACGGGTTTTTCCGCCCCCGATTCGTCTTTTTGAGACAATACTGCCCCCAAACCCTGGTCAGACGCGTCGGTCTGCAATATAAAGGGCTTGGAATAGTCAGGACTCATCAGCACTGGTTCTGAGGTCAGGGAATGTTTGAGGAGATGAAAGGCTTGTAACAACAAAGGGGTCGGTTGTTTGAGGATCTCCTCCGTTTTCGTTGTTTTCTTTAGGAGATCCGTCAAGGGGGCTGCAGTATGGGAGAAGTTAGGTATAAATCTCCTGTAGTAACCCAGCATACCTAGGAACGCTCGGAGATCTTTACGAGTTTGGGGAAAGGGAATGTCTTGGATGGTCCTGACCTTACTGTCTTGTGGCCGAATATGTCCCTCCCCCAGCAAGTATCCTAGATACTTCACACTTTGGGCAGCTAACGTGGTCTTGGAGGGATTAATGGTGAAGCAAGAGGCACCTAGGGAGGTTACGATTGCTCGTACATGAGACAGATGTTGTTCCCAGGTGTCACTGTAGATGACTATGTCGTCTAGGTACGCACCCGAGTAGTGGGAGTGGGGCTGTAGAACCTGATTCATGGCCCGTTGAAATGTTGCTGGGGCTCCATGAAGGCCAAAGGGCATCACTCTAAACTGAAACAGTCCCTCTGGGGTGGAAAATGCTGTTTTGTGTTTATCCTCGGCTCTCAAGGGAATCTGCCAGTATCCCTTGCAGAGGTCGAGGGTGCTTATATACTGAGCCCTGCCGATGCGTTCGACCATCTCTTCTACCCGAGGTAGGGGGTAGGAATCGAAGGCTGAGATTTTGTTTACCTCCCTAAAATCAATACAAAATCTGGTAGAACCATCGGGTTTTGGTACTAGGACTATGGGCGAATTCCAGTCGCTACGGGAGGGTTCAATGATGCCCATCTTTAACATTTGATTGGTTTCCTCTTTTATGACTGCTCTTCGGGCTTCTGGGACACGATACGGACGCTGCCTGACTATTTTCCCCGGTTCTGTATGGATGGCATGCTCCACTACTGTAGTGTGTCCTGGGAGGGAGGAAAACACGGTTTGCACGGAGGACAAGGTCTGGCAGAGGTCCCGTTTCTTGCTCTCAGATAGCTCTGTATCAAAGCAGCATTCAAAGGGGAGGGGGCTAACACCAGTCAAGACGGGTCGAGGACCCTCCCATTTCTTTAGGAGGTTGATATGGTATATCTGGGTGGACCCCCTGGTGACGTCCATTTGGACTTCGTATGTCACGGGAGTCACTTGTCTGGTGACGGTGAATGGACCCTGCCATTGTCCTAGCAACTTATGGTCCGAGGAGGGAAGGAGCAACAGGACTAACTCCCCGGGAACAAAGGACCGGAGTTTGGTTCCTTTGTTGTATTGTTGTTTTTGAGACGTTTGAGCGGCCAGTAGGTTCTGTCTCACAATCTCTCGGATCTCTCCTAAATGGGTCTTCAGGTTGTTGACGTATTCGGGGAGAGGACGGGTCCTATCAGGTTCGGCTTCCCAGGCCTCACGAGCCATGTCCAAAAGAGTTCGGGGGGCGCGACCATAGAGCAGTTCGTAGGGCGAATAACCCGTGCTACTTTGTACCTTGCACCGGATGGCAAAAAGGGCCAAAGGTAACATCTCCTCCCACCTTTTGCTCTCGAGACCCAAAAGTTTTTTCAAGGTGGTCTTTAGCGTGGCGTTGTAGCGTTCCACCAAGCCGTCCGTCAGGGGGTGGTATGCTGATGTTCTTATCTGTTTGATCCCCAGTTTGGAACAGACTTGGCGCATGAGGGAGGAGACAAAGGGGGTGCCTTGATCGGTTAAAATCTCTCGGGGAAACCCCACCCTGGAAAATATGGCAATGAGCGCTTTGGCTATGTTCTGGGTGGTTGGTTGACGGAGAGGCACTGCTTCAGGGAATCGGGTGGCGTAGTCCACTACTACTAAGGCATACCTACAGCCGCTCTTGGAGGGTAACAGGGGGCCTATAATGTCCATCCCCACCCTAGTGAAGGGGATATCTATCAGAGGGAGGGGGTGTAGGGGAGCTCTCGGTGGTCGGTACCGGCTGGTTTTCTGGCACACCGGGCATTCCCGACAATAGCGTTTAATCTGAGCGTACACGCCGGGCCAGTAGAACTTCTCCAGGATCGCTTCTCCAGTCTTTTCATCACTGAAATGCCCTCCTAACAGATGACTGTGCGCCAGAAACAAAACTTTCTCACGGAACAACCCCGGGATAACCAGTTGAGCATTGGCCTGGGCTCCTCCTTTACGATACAAGAGTCCATTCCGTATGAAGAAGTAGGGACCTACGTGTAAGGGGTCTTCATCGGGGAGTGCCCGACCCCAAGCATCCTGCAACACTGGATCTTCTTGCTGGGCAGCTCTGAATTCCCGATCGGTTTCCCACGGATGAGGGTCCACCTGTGCTGGGCAGGCCAGGGCGAACCCCCTCTTTTCCTTTTTCATTTGGGCCTTGGTCTTCCAGGGCTTGGGTATCTCGACAGCAGCAGGGGGATCACGGGAGAAGGGAGCCTCTGCCCACCATTTCTTCAAAGAGTCTGTGGTGTCTTGGAGGAGATGAGGAAGACCACTATAGTCGCTCCCTAGAATTGCCTGTTCGGGTAGGTTGGGAACCAAACCGACTGTCAACAAGCTTCCTGGGTCGGTAGGATGTTGTACACGTACTTGGGTGGTCGGGTAACATTTGGTGTCTCCGTGGACACATTTGATGGCCACTGACCCGGTCACGGGTCCCACGGCGTGAGGTAGCTCTTGGGGACGCAGAACACTGTGGCGACACCCGGTATCCGCGAGTGCCATCATCCTTTGTCCATCGATCTGTACGGGACACCTGAAGGGTGGAGGGGTTGTTTCGGTGGTGAGACACACATAATTCCTCGTCAACCCAATCTCCATGGGTTCCTCTTTCTGAGGGCATATGCGGGCAATGTGTCCATATCCACCACAATGGTAACATTGTGGTCCTGGTGGCGGTGGTCTTGGCATGACCGGATAAGGCATCAGTGGGGCTACTTCTGGTTTTCTTTGCACCGGAGGTGGTCTGGTTGGCCGGGGATGGTTGCCCCGACCTAGGTGGGTTGGGTGTTCTTCCCTCGGCCGCTGGCCTTCCTGTGCTCGATTATAGGCACTGGCTATTTCGACCGCACTGTCAAGAGTCAAACGGGCATGTTGGCGGACCCACTTCTGCGTAGCGGGATGCAGGGAAGCCAGATATTGTTCTAGGTATATTTTGGCCATTATTTCAGCCTTACTTGAGGTTGCTGGTTTGAGCCATCGGTCGGCCAAGTCTTGTATCCTGAACGACAATGCCCGGGGATTCTCTTGGGGTCCCTCCTTGGCCTGGCGGAGCCTAACCCTGTAGGTTTCGTCATCTATCCCCAGACGTTCCAAGATGCATTTTTTTATATCCGCATAGGGAGTCTGTCCCTGGATGTTGGCCTGCTGATAGGCTGCTTGCAGTTCCCCTGTTAGTAGGGGTCCTAGGTAATGGCCCCATCGATCCGCGGGCCAGGCAGCGGCCTGAGCAAGACGTTCGAAGTTGGTGAAGAAAAAGTCTGGGTCTTCGCCAGCCACATACTTCTGCAGGACTACCGAGGGTAACGATGCCATTGGTCTCTGCTGCCCCATGACGGTGGTCAATTTTTCCAGAGCCTGGTCCTGGGCGGTGCCCTGCCCCTTCAGGACGTCGTGCAATTGGCCCCTGTCATCTCCTGCGGTCTTCAGAAACCTCTCCATCAGTTTGCCGAGGAGTTCCTGGCCCTCGGCCAGCTGTTTGACGGCGGCCTCCATGCTTCCGGGCGATCCCACTTCTGACACCACTTGTGGGGTGTGGGGGTGTGCGGGCCGGAATAACAGGCGTGGAGGCCGAATGTAGTGTGCTATGGTTAGCAAGGATTTTATTAGATACAGAGGAAGTCAAATCCTTGGGCACGGTGTCCGGGTACACTGCTTGCTGGTCCTGTTCCGGGTCCTCGAGAGGGGGTCCGAAGAGGAGAACACAGGTAGGTCTTCCTCCGCTGGGCTGGGGATCTCCTTCCTGCCGGCGGGCGTTGGGGTGTCCCTCGGCGGTAAGTGAGAAAGACACAGGGCAGTTAGTTCCAAAGCACACGGAACTTAGACGACTGTCACCGGCACCGGGAGTGTAGGGAAGGAAATAGACCGTGAGGGAGGACGATAGGGTAGGGGAAGAAGGGAAAGTACAGGGAGGCTTCGGAATAGAGTGGTTGTCGTGAAGGGAGGGGGGGGGGGTGGTAGGTATCATACAGTGTAGGGGTGACTATATTATACAGTGCGGGTGCGCGTGATATCTGTACAAGTTTTACACTATTCACACTAATTACACAGGGTGGGGAAAACACGGAGAATGATAACAGATTACTCACGTGCCCCGCCGTAACTCTCATCCGAGTTACGGCCGCTTTCCAGCCACCTCCTGAGGATGCCACCAATCCTCGCACCACAGTTCTTCCTCTTCTCCGCTTTCTCCTCGCGTCCGCTCTTCTACAACCTCCTCCGCTGGTCCTTCGCGTCTCGCCAACTCCTGCCACGAGTCCACCGCTGGGAACCACTCCACCTCTGTGTTGCCGGTCTTTATACGATCCACTCGGGTCGCTGAGGAAAGGCTTCCGGGGTCAGGCGGGGTCACTTCCGGTCCTTAAGTGGCCGTTGCACTTCCGGGGTCAATCCAGGTCGTTTCCGGTCCGCTGGGCGCCGGCGATGCTGTCGGTACCTGCAGGGAGACAGAGAGAGGTGTAGCCGGTTTGGGCTGCAGGTTAGTGTTGTCGCCCCTATGGGCGTTCGTACGGGGTTGCTGCGACCTGGAGGTAAGCTCTGCCCCTTCACATTTATATTGCATCATAGTTCAATGAATCAATATTTCTTGTTTTCAGTCATATGTATTCTGTGATTTTAGACTGAACAGGCTCATATGGACAGCTTGATTAAATAACTAGTCCTTCAAATGTATTTATGATTTATCTCATGAATTGATTACTGTCTAGGACACTGTTTATGCAAATAATGTATCATGATGTTCACAATTCTACATTTTTAAATACTATACATAAAACATTAAAAATTATTTTGTGATGAAAATACTAGAAGCCTCCTTAGTAATTAGATGAAATGTAGTTAGATTGTTTAACACATGTTGGAGGACAATTTGGAGGACAGTATCCCTCGTCGAAGCCGCTGGGACCAAACCCTTGTGCCCTGCATTGACTTGCCATTGCCAAGACTTCTTGGCTCTGCACTCCAGAGATCTTCAGGCTACAAGAAATTCCAGCCTCCAGCACCTCATCCCTCGATGATCAGCATACTCCCTGTATCCCTTGCATCATGGGCCTGCGTCATTGGTGAGCTGCCTGAGGTCCTCTTGTGACTCCTGTGCCTTCAGCCTATGGGGCCTCTTGAGGGTCTTTTTCTGCTTTGGTGGGCTCCCCTGCTTGCTTGGGGCCTGCTCTGACTCTCCTGCACTTGGTGAGTCCATTTGACCTTGCTGATCTCAACAATTGCATCTTTTCAGCTCCATGCCAGTTGCGGCTAATAAGGCTGGTGCTCTCGTCGGACATCGACCACCTAGACACCAACATTTGACGTTATCTCCATTTGCACATACCGGATGAGATACCGTGGTGGAAGCAGGGGCTGGCACCCTCCCCGAGATGTCTGTGGTGCTGGGAAGAGGCTTGCCACATGTGGTCTTGTGGGGCGTTGACCTCCTTATGGGAGGTACTGCTTTCTATAATCTGGGAAGTGCTGGGCTGGCGAATCCCAAGAGACCCGAAGCTAGTTTTGCTACATATTCAGGCTGACCTGAACAGTAATGGATACAAGATGGCCCTGCTCTAGATTGCTCTAATGGTTGCGAAACACTGGAAAAACAAGCACACCCCCCCCCCCACTTTAAAGGGATGGAATAAAGGGACTAGACATCTGCATGAGTTTAGAGGTTTCCGGTTTATATGGCCAGAGGCTGCCTGCATGCACATCTGAAGATTTGAAGAGACTGGGCCTAATACATGAGAATGTTCTGGAACCCGCTAGGACACAACTGGAGTCTGTGGATTACAAAATCATGACTTTGTTTGATCCCAGAATAGGAAACAGGCATGGGAGCTAAGGGGACGAAGAGGGGTGACTGTTTTTGCACAGATTCTGTACAGTGATTACTCTATCTGAGAAAGCTATATGTTTGTGACCTTGACTATGGAGAAATACTTAAAATGTTTTCCAACAAAAAAAAGGTTGTTTTTGGTTTCAGGTACTGTATTAACATGCTAACATGTCTATATTTGGTATTGTATTTATGCCATTTGAATAAAGGATACTATTGCTTTTACAGATACGTAAGCCACATATGTGACACAGAGAAAGCTAGCTGAAGCTATGTGCTGGCTTTGGTTCACCCCTCAGCCATCACCTACCCAGCCGGACATCAGACATTGTTTTTAACGGTTCTTCACTGTCTTCTCTGTCTGTTTATTTTTTGCTCTGACTGCTTTCTCTCCCCTGAAATACTTTACCCTTTCTGGTATACATTCCTTTCCCTGTTTACCTTTCCCCCCTTTTCCTTCCATTCCTCATAAAACTTGTTGTCTTGGATATACTACGCGCTAATAACCTTTTGTTATTGTGCAATCTCATGTTCTTCTCCTATGCCTTTACTTGTAACTGTAACTGATGTAATTTCTTATAATTGTAACTGATGTAATTTTTGTAACTGTAACCGATGTAATTTTTGTAACCTGTAACTCACTGATCCTCATGTAAAGCGCTCTGATACCTCCAGGTCTAGCCAGCGCGATATAAAACTTTTTTCAAATTCAATTAAAATTCAAACCTATGAGTAGGTATATGTTACTACCTATAGAAAATTGTCTTACTATTCTTATCAATTACCTACTAAAATATCTTCTATTATAGGGACTATTCTCACTACTTAAAACAACACAACTCAGAAGGAGCTCCTTAACAAACAAGGGCACCACTCAGCAGATTTCTCTTGGAGTTTGTTGCTACGAGGACCTACAGGAGATTTCAGTGGGCGAGATGGACTATCATCTATTGCCGGAATATACCTGAAGATTAAATAAAGATCTGAAAACATTGTTCCTTTAAGTTAAAAAGTGAACATCTGACCTGGCACTTTGGGTCCGCTTACATCCAGAAAAAGTGGCAGTTGGTGTCAAACCAATTGGTCGCATAGATTCAATGCCACTTTTGACAATTTACAGGGCTCCCATGAATGCCAAGTGAATTTGCTATTAGCAAAATTCTGATGATTGGAAGCCAACTTCCCACAATATGCTCAATCACACTGAGTATATGGTGATTGTAAGCATTCCTGTCCACTATGAATGGATATCTATCCCAGACATTCCTTCAACCAGTGTCTGTTGCTATGGCTTTGTTCTCCTTGCAGGGTTTGACCTAGGTTACCACGATATGGATCGGCAACTCATCTCTTTAGTTAGGTGTGTGGCCATAACCATGCTCTAAGGCCACAGGCTGATGTGGATTCAAAACCAGACTCATAAAACTGGCTTACATTACCTGGAACAAGCATGTACAATGCAATGGTCTCGGCATTATTAAAGGTAGAGCTAATGGCATTGCTCATGACATTTTTTTTTAATCATAAATAAATGTCATTGTCATTTACATTGCCAACAGCTTAATCGTTAAATAAATGCATTGTCATTTACAATGCCAATAGCTTCATTGCTCGCAAATGCATGACCTATTGCAGTGTTTCCCAAACTGTGGTCCGCGGACCCCCAGGGGTCCGTGACACATTCCCAGGGGGTCCGCAGGCTGCAGTTTTAAAAGCACTGAAAGTTCCATGTATAATTAACAGTTTTCGAGCAACAGTGAAAGTGTCAAGATAACATCAGTGATTAAGTACCTGCTGGAGCTGAGGAGAGTTTTGTCCTGTGGCAGCTTTGACTTATCTAATGTAGCACCGAGAGTTGGTTAATATACCTACTGCAAAGAACATGTACCATGCATTTTAAAAAACTGAATTTAAATTAAATTAAAGTACTAAAAAAAGAGGATTCTCAGGCAAGAAGTCCTAGATCTTGTTCATGATCAAAAGACCACTACAAAACTTTCTCTTGATTCCCTGTTTTATAATATCCAACTTGCCTATTTGGATGTCCCTTATTAGAGAGTATGTTCTATGCTGAAGGCCTAGTTGTTGCATTGTAAGGTATAACTGAATGCTAACGCCATGCAACGCCTATTAGGAATTTGGGGCATCAATGGCATTTCTTCACTACAAACCTCAGCTCGCCAGGGCCGGAAGAACTATTCAAAATGTAGAATTTTTTTTTGTGGTCTCAAAAGCTCACATTGCTTCTTCCACACAAAAATTCTTACCCTGCAGCATATTTACTATGTTTCTGTCATTAGGAGGCGCATCTCTTGGTGGCTTCTGTTAAATATTCTGCTATCCTCCCAGCCCTACATTTACAAGGCAGCCAGTACTTGCTCTGACCTTTTAAGAATCGTTTACAACCAGGCAGACCATAGAAGGAGAAATACAATTTGACGTCAACTGAGCATCACAGAATGACAGCCTCACCAACATAGAAATACAGAAGAGGTACTAAGAAAATAAAATGCAATTTTTAAACTCAGTATTATATCTGTTAGCTAAATTGCATTCTTAAAACAGCGTCTAACTAGCCCAGATTTGGAAAACATAAAATAATATATAAAATACTCAGGGGGATATTTACAATAGAAGTGGAGGAGCATGTCGTTAGCCTCCCTGGCTTAACAACACGCTCCGCCACTTCAGAAATGCAGGGCTGCACCATATTTACAAGAATATTGTGCAGACCTGCATTTCCTCCTGCGCTGGCGCCACACTTAGCAGTGTAGCGCCAATGCAGGCACCCTTGCACCATAGTGCAAGGGTGCCTGCCTGAAGAGGAACATTGTTTATGTACAGGAAGGTCGCTCTTCCTATACATAAACAATCTTGAAATGTTGTTTTGTCACTTCTATGTGTGCTGCTTAATACAGCACACATGGAAGTCATTTTTTTAAAAAGATTGTTTATGTGTGGAAGGGTCACCTTCCTGAACATAGACAATCCAAGGCGTTTCGCTTTTTCCATGTGTGCTGCACAAGGCAGCACACATGGAAAAAGCAAAAACGAGGAGAAATAGAGCATTTCTCCTTGTTTTGCCAAGTTAAGACCAGGTTTTCCCAGGTCTTAATTTTGGTGCTACATCCTTTTTACGACACCCTTGTAAATAGGGGGCATCCTCAAAATCAATGGGTGTTGCGGTGGAACGCCCACCGCAACACCCACTGCCCACCCTTGCGTGAATGGGGGCCTTATTTACAAGGCAACTTTAAGCCATGTTGAGTGGCTTAACGATGCCTTGTAAATACAGCGAAGCCCCTATCGCCGGGAGAACATCTCAAATAGTGACGTTTCTATGGTGATAGGGGCTTGAAAATATGCCCCTAAAATCCTTAGTAATTCGAGTATATTTATTTGATATTTGATATTTGATATTTTGTGGGTATTTGTAAAGCGCAAGCGTTCGCTCCCAGGGGAGCATCATGGCGCTGGGCGAGTTGCGGAGGAATAACTGAGGAAGAAGTGGTGAATGAAAGATAGAGCTTCTTTTTGTGTGCACAGGTGTGTTTACTTTTTTTTCAAATTACTTTTTTAATGTTTGAAATGTAAATCCTACAGGTTGCTTGGGGGTCCCTGGATTTCAGTGGTGGCTCAATGGGGGTCCTCAGAAGTCAAAAGTTTGGGAACCACTGACCTATTGCATTTACACCCACACAGAGCCACACACACAAAGCCACCCACACATACATACAGAGCCACCCACACAGTCATTCACATACAGCCACCTACACAGAGCCACTCTCACACAGACAGTGCCACCTACAGAGATCCACTCTCACACAGACAGAGCCACCCACCCATAGAACCATCTACAAAAAAGCCACACACACAGACAGAGCCACAAACACACAGACAGAGCCACACACGCACAGACAGAGCCACACACACACAGACAGAGCCACACACAGAGAGAGTCACACACACACAGACAGGGCCACACACAGACAGAGCCACACACACACAGACAGAGTCTCACACACACAGACAGAGTCACACACAGACAGAGCCACACACACACAGACAGAGCCACACACACACAGAGCCACACACACACAGACAGAGCCACACACACACAGACAGAGCCACACACAGACAGACAGAGCCACACACAGACAGAGCCACACACAGGCAGAGCCACACACACAGACAGACTTCTTGCAGTACCTCGCAGCTGAACTTTTGGCGGTTCTTGTTTCCTGCTGTTCGGATTTCATAGTTGGGAGTCACTTTCTTTTTGCCGCACCAGGCGAAGAGGAAATTCTTGACATCACCCTTGTCGGCAGCTTACAGACTGCTCTGTTCGAATGCTGGTGGAAAATCGACTCCGGCTATCAGGAAAGACACAGACACTGGGGACTCAAGATCACATGTAGACATCCAACGGTTCATCACCATTAACATGCTGCAGAAATAAATCTTAACTTTCCAATACTATTGAAGCCCTTATTCAGAGCAAAGAGATCACATAGAATCATGACATTTGACGCCCTGGTAACCGACCTTCATCAGGGAGATAACACAGTAGCTAAGGGATTCGATGGCAACAGTTTGAACATGTTAGCTTTCAAAGCCTTTGCCGTGAAATCAATCATTCTTAAGCCAAAGGATAACAGAAAGCTGCAGCCACGTGCGTAGGTGGAAAGGGAATAGAGCATTTGATAACCAGTGAGAGAAAAGAATGTGAAAAATACCAACATGGGGATGCTTTCTCTAATCTTCGAGTAAGGACACATCTCAGTCAAGACGTACTCCTTTATACGTACAGGTAATTAATTTGGTGTGGAAGCTATCCTCTGAGCAGTTAGAAACCCTTTAAGATTCTTATTTTAAAGCATTAATAAAAGGAGCTTTTGGAGAACGTATTAAACGCTAATTCAGATTAACTGGCACCGGTCGATCCAGATGGACACTACCGTGGTGTTAGCTTACAAAGGGGTGACCGAGGGTTCCGGGGCAACAGGGTGTTCGCATGGGGAGTACAGAGACTGTACGTATTCGTGAATCTCTTTAAAGCGGATATGTTTACTATTGAAGATAAGAAACAGGTACTGGAATACATAGAATTCACCGTTCAAACCAACAGGGCGCACAGGTACTGTCAGAAAAAAGAGCAGCGTAACGTCTTAAGAGGAGAATGGTTATTTATCAAGTGGCCTTACCAACCGGCTTTGCTTACCTCCACCTGCTTGTGGATTAGTCTGTCCTGTTGCAGTGCAATGCAATCTCTTCTTTTACGCTGTCTCACAAGGAAGTAATCCGGGAGACAAAAAAGCATAAAGAAGTGACACACGCACACAGTAACTGCGCGTTTTTCACACGTCACTAAAGGGCGACAGGCAGACAGCAACGCGATAGTAGGTCAACGAATCACGAGGGAGTAGGGAAGTGACGCGTACTGAACAACAGAACCAATCGTGGAGTCAGAGAAGGGAAGTGTGCAATTTCTGGGCTTTAGAAAACTTCTTACAGGCGCTTGCGCTAAACTTCAATGCACGTCAATGGGCAAAATAAATCATATTATTTTTTTATCTCCATTTTCTGCTTTCCCAGTGTTGGCATGCAATATGTTAGAAATTAAAAGTTATGCAAGGGAGGAATTCCACCGATTTGCCTACTGCCGCGGTGCCACTGCAATCAACACACTCAATTCACATGCCGTTATGAGTTTACAATAAGTTAGTTTACCCCGTCAGGGGTGTGGAATTTTTTGAATAATCTACTTGGCCAAGGGACAAAATGGTACTGTGATCTACATGTCCTGTAAAATCCACTTGTCCCACCTACTCCATAAATGAATTATAAGGGCTGCCCGAGACACAACTGTCTAGTTTATGGGAAAATACGTACTTTTCCCACTGCTCGCCATATGCGCAGGATGATATCACAGTCCGCTTTATGTGAGGGCAGAATTAATGATGGATACATTTTCTCCAGGAACCAGCAGCCTCTCCTATAATATTTAGACCAGAAATCGGCCTGCCACCTTTAAACTGGGCTCAAGAACCAACACCCCTAGGCCATTCAACTCCTAAGCTGAGCACATGCACCAGTGCCTCCCTAATTTTGTCCCTCGAGCCAGAGCCCTCTAGAGCACACCCAGGGGTCTTCAGCCACCTCTAGAGCACGCACAGGAGTCTCCAGTCTATTGACAAGGCCCAGGAGTCTCCAACCCTGCAACAAAGTTGAGCCTTTACTCCCTAAACCAGATGCAGAAGCCAGCATTAGCACCCAACCTCCCTCCCAAACAAGGCCACAAGTCAGCACCCAATTCACACCCAAATAACTCAGGCCTACAAGCCACCATACCTACAGTCAAATAAGGCCAATAAGACTGTTTCGCCAGCCCTCTAAAACAGGCTGATCTGCCACTGTATTACTCCTCTAAAACACAAGGTCAGGAAGCAAGCGTCAACGCCGCCCCCCCCACACCCCCCTCCAAAACACGTCCCAGGAGCAAGAATTTCCTCTAAACTAGTCACAGAGGGAGCAATGTGCATAAATAATTTACAGCTGGACAGTCTGCACTGTGCACATGTCCACAGATGAGGAAGCAGGCAAGCATACTGGACCGAGAACTCACCGATGATCACAGAAAAGAGAGCTGAAGTCTACTACTCCAGCGCACAGGGTACTGGAGCCAAAAAGGAGCCAAGAGCATAAACTGCCTACTTGCACACAATCGAAAGAATATATACATTACAAGCATGATGGGAATTAATTCTCAATCTTGCAACTTTGGAAGGATTAAAAGCATAAACCACACATCAACTCCCCCTTATTTGTGTGTGTTGTCCCTCTTGACATCACTGTAAATCCATATTAAAAAAAAGCTAAAAACTTACAAGACTCCAACAGCATTGCCCAAATGCATAATTTAACCTTTATAAGGGGGGGCAACAACTTACTTAAATTTCACAACTGAAACTACATGTGATACCACAAGCAAGGGGTGTAAATAAAGTAAATGAGTATAGAGAACTGGAGAACAGAGCCCATCCAATTAGAGACAGGTAAAAGCGGACAACCAACAACCTGCGCAAAGAAGAAAAGTTTGAGAGATATGAGGTAAGGGACAGTCCACCCCCTGCACCCAGAAGTGGGAATATGCAGCGCACACTGAGCAGGTGGAACCCTTCTCCCTGCTACCATCCGGATCAGAGGGGTCAATGGGACAGACACAAAGCTTGCATCCCTGCACTAAGGTGAATGTGATGTGTACAGAAAGGCAAGGGGGAGGGGACCATTTCCCTGACTCCTAGAGAGGGGTTAGTATATGAGGTGTGTACAGAGAGATGGGGCAGACCTACTTTCTCCACCCAAAAGACAGGCGCATTAAGGGGCCCATCCTGCCTGAATCAGGGATACACAGGTTAGAGAAAGATGCACAAAGACTGTACATCACTGAGGGTATAATCATTTTAAGCATGATTACATTATGTACTGGGAAGAACAGATCCAACAAGCCCTTGCACGAATTGCAGGAGAGGAGAGGCAGACTGGAAAGCATCTTTCAAAAAGCGAGGAATTCTGCTGTGAGATGTTTGAATAAGTTAGTGCTGGGGAAGGCCCCTCTTATGGCTGGATTTATAGCAGTCTTTGAAACTGACTGAGGGAGGTAGCTGGTACCAGAGACGGGTTTCAGGTAGAGGCTGTAGTTGGTTCTTTGGTTAGGGCTGGTAAAAGGGAAGAGTCGGTAAACGGGGGACAGGCCAATCCCCCGAGGATAAGGAGAGATCACAAGATTGCGGTGCGAGTGGAGGGTCATGGAGAACGGGTCGGTGCCAAGTGAAGATGGTCTGTGAAAGGAGGTGTGGCCTATGCCACCACTGCTACAGTCGCATGACATACTGCAGGTTTAGGGTGATCCTAGCATTGGTAATGTGTCTGCTCCACAGCTGCATCCCTGGGAGTCCCTTAACTGCAGCCTCTTCTCTCTGCTCAGTGGCAGGGCCAGAGCAGCAGTGCTTAATTTGTGCCGGTGCTTAACACCGGCAGCTAATTAGCAGGGCCGGGTCTACACACGCTGTTGCACGTAATTGATGTACAATAATTTCCGTGCTTAGCTATTGCTACGGGACTTGCCAGTGGCACAGTGTTACTGTTGAACTCAAGTGTTCAACTACTCCTCGTCCGGAGACACTGTCTGCCAATATGACTTCCTTCACTTCTTAGAGACACCCCACTCATTCTAAAGAGCTGAGATTTTAATCCCCTGCTGCACGAAATATCCTTCATGCTCCCTAAAGCACTTGCCAGCCCTTTCTAGGCGGCTGAGCGCCGAGCGCTGGTGGTTCAAAGAACAGGGGGGGCAGACACCTGTTCAGAGAGAAATAGAGGCATGGAAGGAAGGAGCAGGGTCTCTGGGAATGGAAGGAATGGAAGAACCATGCGGATGGGAAAGGGTCGACCTCCGCTCCCTCCTCTTGACACGGGAGCATCTGGACCAAGAAGCATGCAGTTTTTTTTTTTTACAACAGAAAGGCACTTCATGAGAATTCATTAGTCGCACCTGGAACACACATGCAAACATTAACCTGGACATGTATAACACACTCATACAGGCAGACACACAGATACATAGATGCCCACACCCCAGACACAAATACTTCCATACACAGTCCTAAAAACTCCCACCCAAACTTAAATACTCGCGCACAGACAAAGACACAACAGGCAGACACGCACTCAAAGACATATAGATAGTACCACGCACACTTACATACACTGGAGCCAAAGACAAGTAGGTGTGCCTCCAACAAAGATTTGAGCACCTGCACTTCAAATTTAACAAATATAGCACTGCAGAGCGGCTGCCTCCGTGTCTCTCTCCTGTCCCATGCTGCCAGTTCTCCTCCTCTGGTGGCTGCCCCTTTCTCCCTCCCCAGCTTCAGCCCCTCCCTGAGGCCGCTCTGACAGGGAGGCACACCTATCCCTGTTCACAGGCTGCTCTCTGCCGAGCCCGTCTGGTCTGTAATTCCCAGAGCTGCCTCTCTCGCTCCACCCGGTTCTGACCCTCGGATAATTTCTTCCCTCTGAGCAGCCTGCACACTGCTCGGATCATAGCTACTGTGAGCCTGTCTCTGTCTCTGTCTCTGCCCCGTGACCAGCCTCTTTCTCCCGCAGCCCCAGGCAGACAGCCTCTTCTTCCTCCCACCATCCTAAGTACACCAGACAGTGTCTGTCTTCTAGGCAGCCTCAGGCCTGGTCCTCCTCTCTCGGGGGTCTGTCTCTGAGCCCCCATACTCGGCCTCTGTCTTCCAGTGTACTGGGGTCTTGTGTCTGCTGCCTCCCGGGCCCCTCTCACGGGCCCGATCTATGTCTCCAGCCCCGGCTCCACTCTTGGGGCCCTGTGCCCGTCCATCTGCTCCTGCGCACACTGGCCTCTACCTGCCAGCAGCTGCAGAGACAGTACAGTTCTCTGCCTATCTCTGTGTCTCCCGCAGCTCCACTTCTGGGGCAACGGCATCGCGCTTCCAGATCACAGAGCGAGGGAGCTGGAGGGCAGAGACCCGTGTTCAGTGATTTAATGTCTTCTTGTCCGTCGGACAAAATAGACACTAAATCTTCTTGCCCATTATAAAAATCTACATGGTTCGGGCGTCGGGCGATATGATTCCCCCACCCCTGCCCGTGTTTTGAGAGTCTCTATACATTATGGATTTTGGAGCCTGCGGCATGGGAGGACATTTAAGGGTGCCTTTGTATTTTGTGGCTAAGGTATATGCTTATATAGCAACCATTTACCTGTGACAGTCAAGTGTTTGCATTGTGCCTGTGTGACATTTCAATACATTTTGCTTAACACTTTATCTAACGGGAGCAAAGGAATTATTCTCCTGTAATGAGAGTAATTATAACAAGAAAAACGGCACCAAAAAAAAATGGTGGCCATAAACATCCGAACAATTTCAGATTCAGGGGCGTGTTTTGGCGTTCTGAGTGACGGATGACATCACAGGTGGAAAGAACGCCAAAAACACGCTCCCGAATCCGAAACAGACGGGGCTTTATTGGAGTGACGCCTGTCTCCTCCAATGGCTGGCCTCCGTTTAGGAAGCCAGCCAATGGAGGAGAGAGGAGGAGAGAGGCGGGTTCAAGCCCCTATACTCCAAATCATTAAATCTCCGACCGGAGACTGCGCAAGCGCAGCCTTTAGGTCCTCGACCTAAAAAGGAATTGGGAGAGGATGCAAGGCACAGAAGATATATTTGTGTTAAACCTACACCTTTTCAATGCTCTACAAAGCCTGGGCTACATGCACATCTGGCCTTTGTATTAACACACATGACACTCCAGGTATACAGGCACTCCTCGCATATAAGTCTTACATTCAGGAGGCTTGAAAGTGCCCGGACATGACACAATATACTGGTTTACTAAGGAGAGCCAATAGGAAATTGCTCCAAACTAAGCTGCAGGCAAAAGGGCCTGTACCTCAGAACTCTTAATCTGTCACTAACTGTCAGTTGTGTCATGGCCTGTGCATGGTGTTCGAAATCACAGTTAAAGGAGTTTAACACTCAGCTCAGGAGCAACAAGAAGTAGAGCACTTGCTGCTTATCTGGCACTGACGTTTGTGCAGGGAAACACATTGGGACCTTACACAGGTTGAAAAGAGGAGCAGGGAGGCACAAGGATATTATAGCATGGCTCTGTGACCCAGCAGCTGGAAACAGAGCTGGGCGCTCAACTACCCAAGTCCACCAACGCAGGCCATGGCTTTTGTTTGCATTCTTGTGCCTGCGGTTCTGATTTTAAGTTGGGTTCACCAAGTATCAGTTTAGTAACAGAAGGAGACGTCAACAACTCAAGAGCATCAGGCTGCGAGCTGCTGGGCTGTTCTGCTGATATGTAAACACGTGACGTAACGCGCACGTTGCGTGTCTGTCACTGCACGCCGTCGCTAGGCCGCGCCCCCTGCCGTTGCCAGGGTGCTCGGCGCATGCGATGACCTCGGTGGATCGTCATTTGTGCGCGCCCCTGGGAGAGTGTACAGTTTGTTGCCCCGGGTTACCAGGGAAGGGGCGGGGCTTCGGCCTAGAGGAGAGGAGACCGGAGAGCGGTGTCGCAGAGCACAGCTCCGGAGGCAGCATCATGCAGCTCAGACACATGAAGACCCTGCTCACCCCGCAGGTGAGGAGGGAGGCGTGACCCCGCCGAGAGGGGAGGGGAGGGGAGGGACAGATGATGGGGGTCCCAACCAGCGGCAAGGGCACACAGAGCGCTAAGTGGCTTAGAGGATGGGATGGGGCATTTCAGAAATCAGGGCGGGCTGGTAACTAGAGGGGTTCTAAAGAATCAAAAAGTGTTGTGTAAAATAGCTCCACAAACTGAACAGTGGTTAACATTTACCAATGATTGTTAACCGTAAATAATGAAAGTGATGTATTGTTTTTTTGTATTGTAGGGGGTTTAGTGTCAAACCACCAGTTTAGGTCCTAAATCGCACGGGAGGTAATCAAAGAGCAAACCATTAGAAGTGATGCTTAGTGGCAACAACGGTTAAGGGGGGCTCATCTGTTATTGTCTTGGCCCCTCTTGTGCCCCACCACCTGTGACAGCCAACAAAAACTGCCACCATATTCGATTTAGTCTTGCATTCCCCAAGAGTACTTGTTCTTCCAGAATGGTATGCTTCTGCAGGTTTTTCATTTGACATATTACTATTGTACAGTGCGCAGTGTGAGAAAAGATTTACTTCTGTTCTATGTACCTATGTGAGTTCAGTTTGTGGGTGTGCTTGTTTGTGACAGGACTGAGAGGTCTGGAGTTCAGGCCAAACGCAGTATGAATTTTTCATAGTGCATGTCAGTTGGTCATAGAGGAGTTCGGAATACATGCTCATATAAACCTTGACGCTTCTGCAGAGTACAGAGAACAACGGCCAGGTATGCCAATTGTGATTATAAGCAAAAGCGTGTGAAAGAGGTACATAGCTGTCAAAATATTGACAGGATGAGTTAAAGGAAATGCATCACGTACAGGTGAGTGGGTGCATTGTGCGTGGAAGGGATTGGCGAAGCGAAGAAGCTGCAAATAAGTGCATGCAGGCGCGAGTGAAAAGAGGATGCTGGAGAGGAAAGAAAAGAGGTGTGATATATGTAGATTCAGTGCTTCTTAAGGAACATTTCTAGCAAAGAGACTACAGGAGAGTGTGGTGTGAAAAAGAGAATGGGAGAGATTGAGACACTCTAAAGACCCTGCCTCTTCTACAGATCACAGTATTGTTTAATTCACAGTCTGCTTAAAAAGTTTAAATTACTTTGTTTTTGGGTATATATATATATATATATATATTCTCCCAACACTAGGTCCCTCAATCCTCGGGACTGGTCTTCAAAAAAAGAGCACTCAAAGTCACGCCAAAACAAACGCGTTTCGGTGTTGCCGCCTTCTTACACTGAAGAAGGCGGCAACGCCGAAACGCGTTTGTAACCTTGTTATGTTATGTTATTTATGTTATGTTATGTTATCCAGTTTTTTAAAGCGCAAACAGCTGCCCCAGCAACGGGGCGTCCCGGCGCTAACCCAACCAGTACCTGAGGGGTGAAGGAGGATAACCAACAGAGGACTAGATAAGGGAAAAGTATCTGCAAATGCTGTAATAAAATATGGCTAACCACGCTGGAGCGACTTTGAGTGCTCTTTTTTGAAGACAAGTCCTCAAGATTGAGGGACCCAGTGTTGGGAAAATATCACGCACACCACCGTGCGGCAAGAGGCACCCGCGGAAGAAGTGGAGCCGCGGTTGGTGGAACTGGTGTGCAGAAAAAAAAAAATCTATATATATATATATATATATATATATATATTTCACACACAAAAGGTTACCCTTGAGGAAGAGCCGCCAGGTAGGTTGTTGTTGCACTTATTTTATTGAGATACTGCAATGCGTTCGAGCAAAGAAACGTGCTTTGAAGTCCATAGCGCCTTCTGCCAGACGCGTTTCGAGTGTCCTCTTAATCATTGGCATTCAGGTGCAGCAACGAGTTCAGGCAAGCATGCTGCTTAATATCACACATGGACCGCCCTTGTGGGTGTGGCCGCTACTGTGGCCTTCTGGGTCATGTAGTAGCATGAAACTGTGTTTCTCGAGTGAGATTTGCCCAAAGTCTTGCGTTAAAAAAGTGAAATCCCACAGTTTCATGCTACTACATGTTCTGACATCGTTTATGACATCACTGATGACATCATCCAATGAGTAAGTTAATTTGTTTTACAGTTTACATAGTGGCTTCTAACTACCATTTTACTTTTCTGTCTAATTTTGTACAGCCTGTGTCCAGTTAATTGGCATAAGTGTTTCCAAAATTCATGTGCTCCTAATGCACCATAGGTGTATAGAGGTATTGAACACATTATAAATCTTTATATTGAAAAGTAACTCTGTGTGCGGGTGACAGTTGACTTGTGTTCATTATGCTCTACACAAGTTTTTGTTAATGCAGAGAATGTTTCCAGCAGGGCAAAGATTTTCGCACTACATACTTCGTATTGTAAGTGCCATTAGTTATTAGGGAGAATCGTCTCGGCATGGCAATTTCTACTTAACATCGAAGACTGTTTGCACCTTCAACGATGATCTCAAGAAGTCCAAGAAACTGTGCCGCTCCCTTGAAAAGGCCTGGAAAAAAGACCCATCCACCAGCAACAAGGACGCCTTCAAAAGCGCCACCCGTACTCACCACCAACTGATCCGAAAAGCCAAGAAAACAGCATTCAAGGATCGACTTGACAACAACGCCCACAACAGCAAGGAACTTTTCAACATCGTCAAGGAATTTTCCAACCCCTCGGCCAACTCCAACGACATCACCCCCTCTCAAACCCTCTGCGACTCCCTAGCCTCTTTTTTCCACAACAAGATTGCTGACATCCACAACAGCTTTGACAACCAACCCGGAAGCCAACCCACCCTACCATCTGCTGACCATCTTCCCCCCGTAAACACCCTTAACGCCTGGAACCCAATCTCCACTGAGGACACCATCCGCCTGATGAATTCCATCCACTCTGGATCCCCCACAGACCCATGCCCTCACCACATCTTCAACAAAGCAGACTCCGTCATTGCTCCGCACCTCCGAGACGTCATCAACTGCTCCTTCAACTCCGCTACCTTCCCAGAAGACTGGAAACACGCTGAACTCACCGCCCTTCTGAAAAAACCAACAGCAGACCCCACCGAACTCAAAAACTACCGCCCCATCTCGCTTCTTCCATTCCCGGCCAAAGTCATCGAGAAAGCCGTCAACAACCAGCTCGCCGCCTTCCTCGAAGCCAACAAATCACTCGACCCCTCACAATCTGGCTTCCGAGCCAAACACAGCACTGAGACCGCCCTCATCGCAGCAACAGACGACATTCGAACTCTACTGGACAATGGAGACACAGTCGCCCTCATCCTCCTCGACCTCTCTGCAGCCTTCGACACAGTCTGCCACAGCACCCTTTTACAACGCCTCAGAAACATCGGAATCCAAGGAAAAGCACTGGAATGGATCACCTCGTTCCTCACCGGAAGAACCCAGAGAGTCCGCCTCCCACCATTCAAGTCCGAGGCCTCTGAAATCATCTGCGGCGTACCTCAAGGATCCTCACTCAGTCCCACCCTCTTCAACATATACATGAGCCCCCTCGCGGCCATCGCCCGCCAACACAACCTCAACATCATCTCTTACGCGGACGACACTCAACTGATCCTTTCTCTCACCAAGGACCCCAGCACCGCCAAAACTAACCTACACGAAGGAATGAAAGAAGTCGCCGAATGGATGAAACAAAGCCGTCTGAAACTGAACTCAGACAAAACAGAAGTCCTCATCTTAGGTACATCCCCCTCTGCATGGGACGACTGCATGGGACGACTCCTGGTGGCCGGAAGCCCTCGGAAAAGCACCCATCCCGACAGACCACGCACGGAACCTTGGCGTCATCCTGGATTCTTCACTCTCAATGAACAGACAAGTCAGCGCCGTATCCTCTTCCTGCTTTAACATTCTTCGCATGCTCAGAAAAACATTTCGCTGGATCCCCACCGAAACAAGGAAAACAGTCACCCACGCTCTTGTCACGAGCCGACTGGACTACGGAAACACCCTCTATGCAGGTACCACCGCTAAACTCCAGAAAAAACTACAACGAATCCAAAACGCCTCAGCCAGGCTCATATTAGACATCCCACGCAACAAACACATCTCTGGTCACCTTAAAGACCTCCACTGGCTACCCGTCAATAAGAGGATCACTTTCCGACTGCTTACCCACGCACACAAGTCACTCTACGACATCGGACCAGATTGCCTCAACTCTCGACTGTCCTTCTACACCCCCTCCCGCCAACTTCGCTCTTCCAGCCAAGCCAAGCCACTGTACCTCGCATCAACAAGACCACCATGGGAGGCAGATCCTTTTCATACCTGGCTGCCAAAACATGGAACTCACTCCCCGCTTACCTTCGCCTCACCCAGAATCACCTAGCGTTCAGAAAGCAGCTTAAAACGTGGATATTTGACAAATAATCCTCCTCCCCTTCCTCAGCGCCTTGAAACCCTCTGGGTATGTAGTGCGCTATACAAATTTTATGACTTGACTTGGACTTGACTTTTAGACCTTGATTATTTTAAGTGACTAGTCGCTGTTTGAACAAGTTTCGGATGGAGTGTACACAGTTCATAGTAGATTCTTTTAACACTCTGTGGTGTATTTCCCATGAGAGTTTCACTGTCTGCAAACAGTGTGGTATAGAGTACATTCTCTCCATAGAGTAAACAGTGTTAACAGTACCCACTTTTCTACTCCTATCAATTTCATTTCTCAATTTAGGTTCAGAGACTTTAAAGGGTTTGATACAGGTAAAGACTGTCTGTGGTAGGGCATTCGTTATATTACAGGACTTAAATATCTGGAGGAACTTGGTTGTCCCAGAACAGTTGTGTACAGATTGAAGACTGTGTGCAGGATAGGTTATCCTTTCACCTTTGGTTAATAGTCAACATGAACTCAGCGACCCATGAACTATATAGTATAGGGTTAATGTTACACATAACATAATCTTGCTTTACCTTTGGTGGTTGTATGTTTGATAGTAGTAAAGACGCTTCATAGTCTTCTGAACTATTTTGCACTTACTTTGATACCCCTAGTGGTGTGCCCGTTTATAGAGCAATGTGTACAAAAGAAGCTTAAATGATGTCATCAGTAATGTCATAACCGATGTCATAAAATATGTCATGAGTGGCATATGTGAGATCATAAGCAGTGCATGGCGGTGATGCAAGTTATAGTTAGCACTGCTAACTATATAACATGAATTTCTGTGTTTTTTTTTCTGTTCAAAACGTCAATTTTGGGCCCTGGGGACCCCATCCCCTGGACTGGCCGCATGAAATTTATAGGGTCGAGGGGGGCATGCGGCCAAAATTCTACAGCAGCAGGGGCCACACAGATCCCCTCCCCAGGCCGATTTTAGACATGTAGACCCCATCCCAGGGTCTGGCACTGTTGGTAGTGGGTGCTGGCGAAGTCACAAGACTTCCGCGACCCCAGCCAGCTCACTGCATCCAGCGGGATCCTGCATGGCTGCCGCCCCCAAGGAGCAGTTAAAAATGCTGCTCCCTCCTGGCGGTAGCAATATTTAGATCAGTTTCTGTGCCTGCATCACTGCATGCAGGGAAACAGATCTAAAGTCTGCTCCCAGTGGGCTTGAGCATTTTTGAAGCAGTCGCCTGCGGGGCGCGGAGTTGGTGTTTGCTCCCGCTTGGTGGAAGATTTAAAAATGCTCCCCATGCAAAGTATATTTGGCCCCTGTGGTGGGCCTCCGATGGCTAGGGGAGGGGGACTGCGCGTAAACATTGTTTTTGGCCCTGGGAGTGGACTCACCGGGGCCTGTGGAGGCCATGCAGCCCCCCTTCCCTTTATGAATGCAGCCCTGGGGGTAGGCTTTCCTGGGCTTATAATAAATTTATGCTGTTTAGCCGCCATTTTTTTTTGGTTTTTTTTTTCCGATCTCACGAGTGTCTTGTAGAATCACAGTATTTTTTGTTGTTGTTTTTTTCCCTCGTTTTTGTCTTGGAGGTGGGGGTGCTCTGGGTCCCTCCAATGGGACCTAGAGTGTCAGTGTACCTTGCCCCCTTACATCATTTAAAAAAAAAAACTTTAGGACTGGGGACGAAGTCCCAGAGTCCTGTAATGCCTGTCGGCAACATTATTCTGATGTTGCTGGGAGCCAGTCAAAGCGCTCGCTCTCGAGTGAGTCTAAATTCCACAGGTGCGAGATGACCCGAGCGAAATCAGGCTCCCTGGGCTAATCAGAATGCTATATTTTTAAATTGGCGTTCCTGCCAGAGTCTATATCAATATCTGTAGGAACTGGGGTCACCAGGTCCCCGGGGGTAGCTTGGCTCCAGCAGGTAGGCACCCGAAGCTTGTAAAGTGACTACACAGCACACACATCCGCTGAAACAATGAATGCACGCAAAGACTGAGACCACACCAGTATGGTTGATTAAAATAAATAAGTTTTATCTAAGATCAAGATCAGGGTAATCAAAAATCACAGTAGTATTGACTTATTTCCTTCCCTTAGAAGCACATGTTTTGCATTACCCGGCCATAAATACTTAAATAAATAAATATTAAATATTACATAACGGTAGGCCTGGCAACAGCCCTGCTCCTAGTCAGCACCTGCAAGAAATTCCTTAGAAAGACATTTAAATAACATTCCATGAATTAGGAATAATCGGATCTCTACATACTAGGCCACATCTTGTTAGACAAGAGGAAACATTTCACCAAGTAATTATGAACATTGCATCAGGGATGAATAACCTTCCAGTAAGTAGAAGTGAACCATTGCCTTAAGTAAAATTAATGAGGAATAAACATTTCATCAGGCCAGAAATAATCATAACCCTCTGGGCCAGCCCAAGGCAAGCGTGAACAATCCGTTCCCTAACAGGGGATATTTCCAATCAACGCAGGCCTCAAGGGAGTCCTGCAGGGTTCTGGCCCAGGTCCAGTACATTAACAGGCCAATTAGGGCCAACGGGGCCCAGCAACAGTCTTCCCCAGGGGAGGGGCAAACTCAGGCCTCCTCCGGCCTTCCGCCCTCCTCCCCGGGGGGTTACCTTGGTCTTCGGGCCTCTCCGGTCCCCTTGCGACGGTGTCTCGTAGTGGGGAGGGCCCTGGGTCTTCCCCGAGTCCTCCGGTGAGGTGGTGACCTGTTCCCGGGTCCGTGAAGACACGGGAGGCCCGGGAACCAATCAGGTGCAAGGCGCGAAAGGAGGCTCGGCCACAGCGGCCAATCAGCAGGCAGTACTGGAGCGCGTGGCAGCTTCAGCCTATCGCTGCGCAGCGCGGGGCCTAATCGGGGCGTGGTCTGAGCCCCCCGTCACGTGGGGCTGGTTGTTGGCTTAGTCAGGCCTAGCGCGGCCCGCTCTGGAGTAGCGGCGGCCTGACTGGAATTCATGGCGGCCGGCTTGCAGTTCGCGGCGGCCTTCCCCAAGGCTCCGGGGGCCACCGCGGGGACTCTTCACGCTCTGGCTGGGCACGGCCCACAACAGCACGGCGGCGGACCTCTCCTGTCGCCGGGGGCCCGCCGGAGCAGATGCCAGTCGGGAGGGGGATTTCACAGTGCCCACAGCGCTCGATCTTTACAGCGCCTCGTGGGAAAGAGGAGCGCTAGAAAGTTCCTCACAGGTTCGTCCCTACCAGCGCTCCACAGGACCCAGCAGGTGAGCGCTTGAGGCTAAATTACAGTGCCTCGGGGGACACAGCGCTCCAATGCGTAATAGCGCTTCAGCAGCCAATAGCGCTTCAGCAGGCAGCAGGCTGCAGGGGTCCAGCGCTTCTCCAAGGCACAGAGGGGTACGCTGGAGGGGGGCACAATTCGGTTGCGCAGGACAAGCAGTCCAGCTGGCTAGGCAGTTCAGTATGCTAGGGAATGAGAGCACTTAGCAGGCAGTCCAGGCAAGACAGCAGAGGAGATGGGCAGGACGGCGCTGGGGCCACAGGGCAGACAGAGGGGCAGATTTGGCACAGCACAGTACCTGGCTGATCCCCAGTAGTCCTGATTAGCGCAGGGGAGTTCCTTCTTAGCGCTTGTTGGTTCTGGCGCCCTTTGGTTGAAGTTACTTGAAGAGAGGGGGGGGGTTTGAGTTGAAGGCTTGTCAAGTTTCCTCAGCAGATCTCTTCAGGTGGTCCCTGGGCTCCCTTCCCGCCGGGCCAGATCAGTGAGCTAGATCAGTGTTCCTCACACAGCTTCGTGGGCAGCGCCTAAACCCTGTCACACCCAGTGGTATAGGTTCCTGACTAGGCCCTACCGCCTAAGTCTCCTGCGTAGGGTCCCCCAGGTCAGTGATGCCCCAACTGCCAGAAAGTTTCCCTCCCTTTTCTTTTATAGTGGCAGTTGGCAGATGGTGACCACTCCCCTATTCTGGAAGGTTCCAGGAGCTTCCTCACTCTAGCTATGGGCAGGCAGGCAGGCTGGTATTGCTACAATGTTTAGGGATTCCAGCCAGCTCCTGGCTACTAGAGTGCGTCTAACAAGACCACGCTGCGGTAGCAGGGGTCAGTGGCAGCCATGTTGGGGGAAGAGAGCACCTGCACCTTAGCAATGATTAGCAAGGGGAAGGTGCCCAGAGACCTAAGGCCAACCAAAAAGAAGGTGGGAAAAATGAGGCAAAAGCGAAAAAAAATAGGGAAAGACCACCCTAAGGCTGACAGGTCTAACAATATCTATATATTTTTTACCCTAAATTTCTCAAAGACTACTGAACAGATTTACAACAAATCACAAATAGCACAAGCTGCGGAGCAAAATCCACCTCCCTGTTGAATTGGGTGTAATTCCGTTCAGAGGTTTTTACTGAAGCCTTGTCTAAAGAAGTCTTTAAAATATGCATGGGTATTTTGCGTTTTTGGATCCCCCTTTTTTTACTCGGTCCCTGTTTGAAGGATCACCCCGAAACTTTCCGGGAAGCAGCTGAGGTAGATGTTCTTTTCTTTGGAAAGTCGTGTGAAGCTTTGTCGAAAGGGGAAAAAGTTATTAGAAAACCAAAAACCGCTCAGTCTATGGAAAAGCAGATCTACTATGACTACCTAGTGGCGGTCGGTAGGTAGGTATATATCTATATATCTGTCTATGTGTGTGTATGTATGTATATGTATATGTATTTGTGTATATATATATATATATATATATATATATATATATATATATATATATATATATATATATATATATTCAAAGTTGCTTGGCGGCCGCCAAGCTCCGCTCCCTCGAGCCACTTAACGAAGGCGGTTCGCGTGTAGGCAGCGAGCCTTCACATGAAATCGATTTCTGACTTCCTCATTCCTGGCAGAAACACACGAACAACTTCTTGCTGAGGAAACGCTTTTATTGCAGGTTTCAAGCAAAAATACTCTACGCATTTCAGGAGCTCACCTCCCTTGCTCACAAGTAAAAGTGTTGTGATCACGATAGGTTTTTAAACAAACATGTGACATTTACGTGCATAATCATAGAAAGCAGACTAGCGCTGCAACTTAACAAGTGAATAGATACTAATGTTGATACTTCACCGAGAGCAACAATGTCAGCATCCTCGAGTTATTCATTCTATGCAGAGCATTATGACAAATTAAAGCATGTGCATTTGCATACTTAAAATGACACACTCGCACATGTGAAACAAGCCACATAAATCATTATTTACGATTTACCATTTTTACTCGCTATTTAGCTAGTTCGTATTGCAATTTCCTTGCTGTGTGCCACAGAGTTATTCTGCCCAAGTGGGCTTAAATTCATAGCTCCATTTACTAATCAATCTGAAAACATTTCATTTTCGATTATCAACTATGCTAGCAGATGCATTGGTGTGCTCTTGCAGTTTCTGGGGGTATCAATCATACTGTCACTGCTTATCAAAGGTTACAATGAATAGTTATACTAGCTTCTGGCTAGTTAACCTCACTTCCAGATCAGCATAACTCTGCTGATGTGGATAAGGAACTGAAAGTCCTTTTGCCCTAGTGGGCTTATAACAGTTCATAGCTTATACGACAGTTATTCTGCCCAGCTGGGCATACACTCATAACCCTCATTCTCCAAAAGTCTGTCTATGTCAACAATTCTTCTCTTTTTCATCCTCTTATACCCGGCTGACATGCATCCAAATTTTCTTCCTCTTCTATTCTTCATTAGTATCTATGAAAATACATAGACAAAAATTATATTAACCACACATATTCCAACATACCCCTGTGAATTAAAAACCATCTTCTTGTTATTTAGTAATGCAAGACTAAACGTTATCATTCTTCATGTCCTAGAGACCTAATGTATAACTGAGAGATACTGTGTAAAATTTCTTTGAAAATGTAACCACGACTTTTGAACCACACCAGTCTCTAGGACATGAATATATATATATATATTCACTGAAAAAACCATAGGTTATAGACCATATATAGTTAGGAATTAGCATTTACAAAACCTTGAAAATTCACTGAAAAAACCATAGGTTATAGACCAAAAATAGTTAGGAATTAGCATTTACAAAACCTTATTTTACTCACACAAAACCATTGAAATTCGCATATATAGTTAGTTGCACTAACTATATATCGCGCACCCGCAATCCGATGCTGATCATGTCACATATTACATCATTCATGACATGGTCAGTGACATCACTGATGACATCACTGATGACATCTCAAATGACATCACTGATAACATCACTAATGACATCTCAAATGACATCACTGATGACATCTCAAAAGACATCATTGATGACATCACTGATGACATCTCATTTGACATTACTGATCACATCACTGATGACATCATTCATGTGATAATACGATGAACCTCTTCAGACTCTAATATAACCTTAGATACACTCAGTGTAAACAGACACTCACAGACTGTCACTTATCCATGGAGTTACTCACACACCTAGTCAGTCATGCAAAGAATCAATCACACCTCCATTTCCTCAACTATACAGTTATACACACCTTACTTATTCAAACATATACTAACACATATTCACTCTCTTATACAATCCCTGATACAAGTTCACAATGATCCATACAGCCACTCACACATTCACTGGCTCTTATGCACAGTTATTTATATATGTCAACTCTCACATGTACTGTGTTTTACATATGTACTTACTTTGACATGTAGCACTGAGATATCCATTCACTCACCAATACACTCATGCACACAGTCAACCGCCCATACAGCTGTTTCCACATGCACTTTTGAACCCATACATCTAGTGAATCAACTGCTCACACATCTATGCACAGAGTCATACACCTCACAGCCACCCACACACACACACTCAGTCTCCCATACAAATACTGGGCAACCAATCAATAACCCATATAGTTACTCATATAGCTACTGATCAACACATGCAGCAGTTTACAGAACAACAGACATAATGATGCACAAATTAAGACAGTTTAGTCACTAACCCATGCACTCAGTGAGACACATTTAATCACTCACTCATACAGTCAGTCATGCACCTACTAAATCCTTCATTCAGACACTTATACATCCACTCATTCTTCAATATGTAAGACATATTTTAACTTTACAGAAACATACAGACACTGGATGTTGTCATCAGTGATGTCATCAGTGATGTCATTTGAGATGTCATCAGTGATGTCACTGACCATGTCATGAATGATGTAATATGTGACATGATCAGCAGTGGATTGCGGGTGCGCGATATATAGTTAGTGCAACTAACTATATATGCGAATTTCAATGGTTTTGTGTGAGTAAAGTAAGGTTTTGTAAATGCTAATTCCTAACTATATATGGTCTATAACCTATGTTTTTTTCAGTGAATTTTCAAGGTTTTGTAAATGCTAATTCCTAACTATATATGGTCTATAACCTATGGTTTTTTCAGTGAATTTCAATGGTTTTTTAATAGCAAATATCAAAAGCTGTAAAATGTATTCTTCTTTTAAAGGAAAAATATATTTTATATGTATTTAATATAATTTTTTTATGTATATAAATTTTTTGAGGGAACGAATTTATCAACTATCATGCTGAAGAAGAGTGTGGGGAAAAAAACCAAAGAGGAGGACTAAGAGGAAAGAACAATCAGTTCAAAAATACAATTGCTTTAAAGCATGAAGTGCTTTTCCACACATTTACATTTAAATAACCCATATTAGAACATACAGAGGAGACGGTGTACATTGAATTTTAGACGCTTCATTGGTACCTACATATTGGTACTTACATCACCCACACAACACAACAGCTCTATTCAGAGCTACCCTACCTCAAAGCACTCTAAAATATTATCTTACTATTTTCCTTGGTTTTCCCCATGTTACGCTTTCCGGAACGCTACCCGGTGCGCGGACCGGGCGCTAACCGTGCGAAAATTTGAAAAAAAAAGGTTTTTTTTTTTACATATATGGGCCTCCTCAGCCACCCTCAGAAAACCTAGGGGGTCAGGATATGTCTCCTGTGCCCCCTTATACCCATTCCCAACATTGTTTATCCTCCATCTTGTGACTAAATTCGTCCGAAACACAAGATGGCGGACTCCCGTTACGCTACCGGTGAGCTACCCGGTTCGCGTACCGGGTAGCGCTTCCACCGCGAAAAATCGGAAAAAAAATTATTTTCGTTTTTTTGCCCCGCAGGGCCCTTTAATAGCCCCCACATCAATCCTAGGGGGTCAGGAGGGGTCTACCTTGCCCCTTTCATTAATTTCCCCCTTCGTTTATTTACACCTCTTGTCTCTCGATCCTACCGAGAGACAAGATGGCGGCCGCTCCGGACTGTTTAGAATGCTGAGAGTCACCGGAGAGCCAATCCGCTTCTCCTCGCGAAGTTCCGTTACGCGTCTGGTACGCGAACCGGGGCGCTAACCGGGACGCTGTCACAGATATATATATTTTTTTGAACGTTAATTTCTCAAAATCCACTGGAGCACATATCTTGAGACCTAGCACATCGGGCAAACAGTCTCTACAATTTTGCCAAGTTTCATAGAAATCCATTCAGCCGTTCGAGCTAAAAGTGAGTCCAACTGCCCTAAGGAAAACTCAATGTTAAAAACACGTTTTGGTACCCCCCTTTTTTCTCGGCCCCCGCTTGACGAAACCCCCCCAAACTTTCAGGGGACGCTCAGAAACAAAATGTGCCATTTTCCTGAAAATTTCAGCCAATTCCGTCCATCAACGCCAAAGTTATTTCACATAGAATTTTCAGAAATCCCTATTCAAAAAAATCCTAACTATATATACACCTACTGGCGACCGCCAGTAGGTAATATATATAATTATTATTTATTTATTTTTTACACTCAAACTTTTTTTTAACCAACCACAGTCACTGGATGATGTCATAGTGATGTCATTTGAGATGTCATCAGTGATGTCACTGACCATGTCATGAGTGATGTAATATGTGAGGTCATAAGCAGTACATTGCGGGGGAGCGAGTTATAGTTAGCTCAGCTAATTATAACTGCTGTATTTCTCTAGTTTTTGTACGAATGAAATGTCAGCCTAACTGTAACGTCCCTGTAACCTTTACTTTTTACAGTGAATTTCTAAGGTTTTTAAAAATCTATTTATTACCTATAAAGTCCCTGTAACTTTTGTTTTTTTCCACTGAATTTGTAAGGTGTTTCAAAATCTTTTTCGCAACTATAACGTCCGTGTGACCTATGATTTTTTTATTGAATTTTTAAGTTGTATTTTCTTTCTAAAATGGGTCTATAAGACATATTTTTTATAAGCTTGTATTTTTCTCAGTGGATTAATAAGCATTGTATTTTTTTCTTTGTTTTTTATATTCACGACGATGTAGCGATACCCACAGTGACGTTGAGAATACGAAAAACAAAAGCAGACAATCAATGACCACCAAAATCAAAAATAATATGTAAAAAAATCCATTCTGAACATTGCACTACACATATTACTATATACATATGTCTTTCAAAGCTTGTTTAAACTCATATTTTTCTACTAAGTTTCTTTAAAACCTTCTTCAAACAATATATTCTGTTTTCGCGGTTATTCGGGACATCGCAATTATTTTGCTAGCATTGACTATTGCGCCTTGTCAATAAAGTCTAAAACACATATATGCACACATATTATAGTATTTTACACACCAAGGGGTTGTAGGAAAGTAGGATCTGCTTTCATGGTTACCCCTACTTTTTGCCTTGTGTTATGCTGTTTCTGACTAGTCTGACTGGGATCCTGCTAATCAGGACTCCAGTCTCTGTGCTTTCTCCTCTAAATTGGTTATAGTGAGTACTTAGGTACATCCCAGATTGGTTACTGGTGTACCGTTATAAGTTCCTAGTATGTCGTACGGAGGTACCCAGAGTATAGGTACACCAAGGGTTCCCATGGGCTGAAGCATGTATTATGCCACCCATGGGAGACCACTCAAACTGTGACTACAGGCCTGCCATTCAACCTGTGTAAGCTGGTGCTAGCACCACTTACAACAGATATAGTTTTTCCTTTATCTGAGTTCACAACACGTAAAACCCATAAGTCACCCCTAAGGCAGGCCTTTGAATCCAGAAGCCAGGGTGCTTGGTTCTAATTGTGAAAGTGCTCCTGCATGAGTGGGGCACCCCTACAACCTACGGAGTCCATTCTCCTAGGTTGTAAGTGCATCAGCCATATAACATATAGAGGGGCACGGCCTGCCTTACACACAAAGCCCTGCACACAGGGAAACCAGAATACCTAGCCTCTAAGCTCCAGAAAGCTGGTCAGTCTCAGAAGTTCAAACTCCCTCCTACTCATCCCCCTGAAAACACGCAAACAAAAAACTGCAGCCTGCTCCTTTGCAGGCAACGCTCCTAAAATTTGGAACTCCATCCCTGTGGACATCAGAACTACCCCCTCCTTTCCAGGATTCAAGAGCAGACTAAAAATCCTCTACCTCAACTGTGCATTCCCGAACTCAATCCCGTAACTTACATGCCTCTGCCTGGCAGCCACCTGTCATCGCGCACCGATTCCCTTACACGTCCCCTCTCTCTAACCCGCAACCCTGACTCTTCACTTCAAGGAAAGAAGTCCAATAATAACTTTGACTCTGCATCGAGAATACTATGAATCGAAAGTGTCTCCGAACCGCTTTACCTCAACAGCACTCCCTGAAACTCTGACCGCGCTACCTCAAAGTCGCACCTTCGGCGCTACACAATTTTTAATCTCTGAACATGTATGATTATATTTTGCTTTATTGTTCTATACTTGTCTTCTCTCCATCCTATGTAAAGTGCTCTAATACCCTTGGGTCTGGCCAGCACTATAGAAAACTTCTAAATAAATAAATAAATAAATAATGATCTCTAAAATGGCTGTAACGAACCCTGTCATGTTTGGTATCAAACATGTTGGAATCATACCCCCACACCGAGGTATGATTCCATGCACTGTAAATCTCCTCCGGGAGGCCCGTAGTGCTCCGGTACCAGTCTTCCTGACCAGACAGCAATCTAGGACTGCGGCACACCAGAGACCAGTTTCTGCCCTCCTGCTGTTGAGCCAAGCTCGAGCAGGGAAAGGCAGAACAATAGATATCCTGTCACAGGGAGGTATGACTACATCCTAGACATGGTTTAGTTTATTGGAGCAGGGTGGGGGCACTTGCCAGCAGCACTGAGACTGCTTGAAGGGCTCACTTTGTGGCCTCCTTGCATACTCCAGTTCAAACTAGTTCAAGGAGTGGTTGGCTCGAGCTCTGACGCAAAACTGGACAAAGGACATAGTAGTATCCTCCCCACTGTCCAGCCCTTCCTCTGGGTGGGACCCTTGAATCGTCCCAACCCTTTTCTTAGGGGACTTAAGTGCTTACCTGTGGGTGGGTCCCTAGATTCGTCGTGGGACAAGATTCAAATCAAGACACCACTTCATCTTCGACTGTCTGGGCACTCTGGACTTTGCAGGACTTTGCTTTGGGCACCGAGCCTGCAACTTGGAAGACTACGGGTGCTCCTGGTCTTGTTGTCCTGCTCATCCACTGCAACGTCTGTGCCTGTGCTCCATACTCCTGTACTTCTAAAGCCTGTGTACATCCAAGACACCTGAAGGAATCTCCCTTGAAGTGAAGGAGTCCCTTTCCTGCATCTGCAGGCACGCCAACCAAACTGACCGGTCTGCTGCTCCCTGGGCTCCCACGGACTCCGAAAGGCTCAGCAACACAGGTGGTGGTTCTACAACTTCCTGCCTGCACTGTCTTCTCACAGAGTTTGAGGCCAGTAGCCCTCGTCCGAGCCGCAGGAACCAAACCCCTGTTCACCACGTCTACTTGCCGTTGCATAGGCTTGTTGGATCTCTTCCTCAGAGATCTTTGGGCTCCAAGAAGCTCCAGCCTCAAGCATCTTCTACAGCCAAGATCCTCGTCCTCCCCTATCCCTTGCATTGTGGGCCTGCTTCTTAGGTGATCTAATTTGGGTCCTTTTGCCTCTGGCCTGTGGGTCGTCGCAAGGGTCTTTTTCGACTCCAGTGGGCTCCCCTGATTGCTCGGAGTCCACTCCGACTCCCCTGCTTTTGGTGAAGCCCTTGGAGCTTGCTGGTCCGGATACTGCCCCTTTTATCGCTTGCCACGTCATTTGCCGCTGCCAAGGCTTGTTGGTTTTCCCGACGGACACCAACCCCTAAACTCTCGACATCCGACATGGGACAGCTCGTGAACGGTTCCTGGTCTTCTCCTTGGCCGCCTGGTCCACACATCTGCAGCTCCATGGTCACCATCAAGTCTCCTGCAACACCCGTCAGTGGGCATTTGTCTTCCGTGCCTCCTGGTCACTTCTGAGCGGCTTAGAGTCTGTCTGCTCTGCTTGCAGGTACTTCTCAACTTGAATCCACCTTTGGGTTCCACCTGACACTTTAACCTTCTTCGCCAGCGGCATCTTCATGAAGTCCTCCATTGAGTTTGACTGAGGTTTTCTATGCCACTTTGCACCTATGCACCCAGCTTCCCTGGTGTAGGTATCCTGGTTCCTAGGGTATCCATGGGTGCGGTGGCTCTCCAACCTTCTGTCTTCCACGGGGTTTCTTCAGGGTACACTGGGAAGGGTCCTTCTTCCTTGAAATTACAACTGCGACTTACCCATTGACTTGAATTGAGCACACGGTCATGTTCCTGGTTACTTACCATGGATTGGTCCTTGGGTCCCCAGCACTTCTACGTCTTCTGGGTATAGTCTTGACTTGGGTCGTGGTTTGCATACCACTATTTTAGTATATTGTTTGTCCCCCCCTGGTGACCACTGTGTACATCGTGCTACTTACCTGTTTTCTTTGCAAAGTATTGTGTGCAGTGTGTATGGCGGAGCGAGTTCTTCGCTTCCCTAGATTTCTTCTCCTCAGAGACTTCAATATCCATGTGGATTCCCCGGGGGCCCCTGACACATCGGCCCTTCTGGACCTCTTGTGTGTAACTCAGTTGACCCAGTGGGTCTCCAAACCCACTCACACGCAGGGTCATGTGCTAGATCTGGTGTTTTCGAACTTTGCACTAGATGTTAAAGATCCCCAGCTGGTGACTTGGTCAGACCATGCCTTGATTTCCTTTTCATGGGACATGGGAAAGCCGTTTCGCCAACCACCTCCTTCTTCAGGGCCGCTAACCCGCAAGATCAGCATTCCAGGTTTGGTTGAGGCCCTGTCTCATTCGCAGGTTGTCCCTGCTGATGATCTGGATGGGCAAGTTGACCAATTCAACGCCTGGGTCAGCATGGGGTTAAATCCATCTGTAAACCCGTGTCTAGAGCCCGCCAGTGTGAGCTGCCCTCTCAACCCTGGTACTCGCCTATGCTAAAAGATCTGAAGCTGAACTGTAAGAAGTTAGAACGGCTATGGAGGGCGGCCTACTGCCCGCAAGCCAAATCTAACCTTCGCTCATCACCGAGAATATACTATACTGCGGTGAGGAAAGCAAAAAGCGAGTACTATGCGTATAGAATTATGAAGGCAGACAACAATGGCAAATCTTTGCCATAGTACAAAGCTTTATGTCACCTCAAGCTGAGCGGAAGTCTATCCCCGCCTCCGCAGGCTAGTGTGAGTTACTTTCGTCCTTCTTTATCAATAAGATCAAACTTATTGAAGAAAGCTTAGCTCGGGCCAACATAGCCAGGGGGCGGACATACACATTAAACAGTGTGGGGCTGAGCGCAGAGCCCTGGGGAACCCCACATTCCAGAGGGTGCCTGCTGGACGAGTACGGCGGGGCGTGCACCTGGAAGGAACGGTCGGCTAGAAATGACGCAAACCAATCCAGGGCACTCTCTCTGACTCCGATCTCCCACAGTCTCTCAAGCAAGATCCTGTTTGAGACCGTGTCAAAGGCCGCTCTCAGGTCCAGCAGAATCAGAAACGAGGTACCGCCCTGGTCCTGCACCTCCCTTAGGTGTTCTGTGACGGCCAGTAAGGCGAACTCCGTGCTGTGTTTAGCACGGAATCCGTTTTGGGACTCGTCCAGAATTCCGTTGGACTCCAGGTAGAATGGAATTCACATGAGCTTCCGCCACCGTAGCAAGGTACGGAAGTAGGGAAATAGGTCTGAAACTATCCGACCTAGCGGGGTCCAGCATGGTTTTTTTTAAAAGAGGGACTACCTTAGCATGTTTCCAGGATTTAGGGATGGCTGCTAGCTGAAGTGAGTTGTTAATCAGCGTCTGCCCCTCCCGCAGAATAGAGTCCTGGAAAGTTCTAAATGGATCAGGTTTCACGGGATCCTCCGGGGAGCCGGACTTTACCTTTAAGGCCAGGAGTGCCATCTCAGTCTGCTCAATGGGTGGCAGGGTTTGGAGTGAGTATGGAAGGGCAACTGGGCCTATGGTGGGGCTGGGAGTCGTAGTGTGTCCATCTGGGTGTAGAGAATTGTAAATCCCTTTGACTTTGTCCAAAAAGAAACATGATAGCTTTTCGCACTGTGCGTCAGATACTATCAGGTTACCTGTACCCTCCGGAGCCTTGGTCAGGTCCTTCACCAAGGCAAAGATAGTTTTGGAGCGGTTGGTGCTGGAGTTGATCAAGTCAGTATAATAATTTGCTTTGGTCGACTTTATGAGTTTGTGATATGCTTTAGTTGCAGATCTAAAGTTGATTTTAGCCAGGTGATCGTAGGATCGCCTCCAGATTCGCTCCAGTAGCTTGCATTGCTTTTTTTTCGTTGCAAGTGCCTCAGAGTACCATGGATGGGACTGCACACGCTTAGGCCTCGACCGTTTCATAGGGATGAAATGATCCAATGACTCATTTATCCATTCCCTGTAAGCTGTGTTGGCCTCCTCCATATTGCTAGGCCAGACAGGGCAAGATGTTTTCAGTCTGGTTTCAAACAGGACGTTATCCAGTTTGTTCCAGGGGCGCCTCCACAGCAAGGAGGGAAGTTTGTTCCCTGCGGCTAACTGGGATCTAAATCGAGATGGGGATCGGGAAATTATCAGTCCAACTAAGGGACTAGGAGTAGTGATTGTGACTTCCTGGATGTTTGTGAACACCGGATCTAAGAGATGACCCGCCTGATGCGATGGCCCATTGACTAGCTGGCTAAGCTGGCAAGCCTCCAGGTCTCCCAGAAACTTTAGTATAGTGGGTGAATCACGACGCTCAAGATGGAGATTGAGGTCCCCCAATATAGTAAAGTTTGCTGATTGTGAAGCATCTCCCCCCAATGCCCCGCGCAGTGTGTTTAGTCAAATGTGTTTCCTGTAACAGGGCTATGTGTATCATGTGCCGATTCAGGTAGGCTAGCACTTGTCTAACTTTCTTAGGTGAGTTGAGGCCTCTAAAATTCCAGGTCAACATTCGGAATCTATCACCCATCACACCTCTGAGCAACACCTAGTAGGCGCAGTGTCGACACAAACATCCATGGGGGGTGCTGCTCACCTCATGCCCAGTTGATCCAGCATAATGCACATTCCTTATTCCAACCAACTGCAATACCTCAGATACTTGAGAAAAAAAGAAAAAATACAACACACACCCCCCTTTACCCACACTCCTTCCTCCACCCACTTCAACCTCCCAATTAGGTCGAGGCCACGACCCACCCCCCACCCACACATCACCCCCATCAACCATGTAACTCAACATATGGGGAATACCCACTAGGGGGAGAGGGTCGGCAACAAATACGCACACAGAGGTGTGGTCGCCAGATTGGAACTATGTGATCCACCGTGCACGTGAACTAGAAATGCGTCCAGTGTCGGACATATTGATCAATAATAAATTACTGTAACCATATGACACTATGAACACGTGTAGGAAATCTATCTCCGCCCGCTTCCCGCACAGCAGATAACTTCAGGTCAACATGTAAATATAAAGTCTATCAATCTTTAGAGAAGCAAAGGCCCCAACTTATCCATCAGATTAATTACAATATTGCCAAGATCAGTCCTTTTCCTCCAAGCCCGATTGCACAGCTGCACCTTCCGTTCCTTCTCGCCGCGGCCTCGATTTTCAGATGTGTTTCGTGAACTTCAGAGCCGATTTTGAGTTCGTAAAAAAGTGCGCCTGCCCCTTATGTGATATTTTCAGCTTAGAGCATGGCATAATGGCATAAGGCACAGATACAGCCTGCAGCAACTTCTTTACTGGCACAAACTCCCTCCTTAGGCCTGGGACCCAACGAACGGTGTGCCCTTTCCACTATCATCACTGGGGACAGCACCGAGCCAAACAGATCACGAAGCATCGTGTCTATGAATGTCTCCATCCTGGAAATAGCGGTGGACTCCGGCAGACCAATTATGCGGAGGTTGTTGCGCCTAGAGCGCGCTTCCAAATCCTCATTCTTAGCATGTATAATGTCCAACACCTTCTCCATCTGCAAGATTTGGGTCCGTGATTCAGCTTGGGAGTCCTGTGTGTCGGATAATCTATTCTCCAGTACGTCCAACCTGTTCTCATGTGTGTCTACCTTCTTCTTTACGACATCCAGACTGGTCGCCAGCGCATCTATTTTACTATCAATCAATTTCTTGCCAGCTCGCAACTCCAGCAAGGTGGTTCTGGTGTCGTCTTCCATATCCTCCGCCATCCCCGAGGCACCCTGCGATCCGGTCTGATCCACCACCACTTCACTGGCACGTGTGCTGCGCTTATTCTCAAATTGCAGCTTGGATTGCTTAGGTTCGGATTTTTCCATAGTGGTGAGAATGGCAGCAAAAGAGGCATGCAAAGCTCAGTCTCAACACAGCATTCACACCCAACCTCAGTGAGGCCACTCTTCTGATTCCGTACTGTGTAAAATCTGCTCGTCCCAACAGCCCATATTCAAATTCGCATAAATGGGGGCGAAGTAGGTGCCCATCGCAGTCCCTTGCAATTGTTTGTACAAATCAATATTGAACAGAAAGATGTTACTATCAAGACACCATAAGTTCATATTCAACAGTATTTCATTGTATTCATAAAAGTATATAGGTCTAGTTTTCAAGAAATGTTGCACTGCTGTCAATATTCTCAAATAGGCTACCTATATCTGAAATGATAGGCCTCCCAGTAGGGCAATCCTGATTCTTACGAATTTTGGGCAGTAGGTATAGGATCAGCATTTTAGGATGAATAACCTTAAAAAAATGTTTTTCTTCTAATCTAATTAATTTAGCTTCTCACCACTTTTCCTAGTTCATGGTAGAAATGTTGTTTTAAGGTGTCATATTAATTTCTGGTTATTTGTTTGTAGCATGCTACGTCATTAAGTTGTAGATCACTTCTAGAAAATCGCAATCCATGAAAGCTACCCTTGTTAAAACGGAGGTCAACATTATAAGCAACTGGTGAAACCTAGCAATGGCTTAAAAAAATGTAAAGCCTGCCAACATGGTAAAAATATTACGGAAATCAGTTCTGATCTAAGAAAACGAATACAGATCCAAAAAACATTAAATTGTAAATCGGATCATGTTGTTTATGTACTAGAATGTCCCTGCCTGAAGAGATATATTGGCAGCACAATACTACAGGCCCATAAGTGATTTATGCAACACATTTGAGCAGTGAAAAACATTAATGAGATCTACCCGGTGCCGAGGCACTATAACGAACATCACAACAGTAATCCTAATCTCCTAACCTAAAGCTTATTAGAACAAGTGGAAACATTATTTGGGGAGGTAACAGGGAGAAATCATCGAGACCGCTCGAATGTAGATACATTGTGAGATTAGGCACAATGGAAACTTGGGGACTGAACATAGATAATGAGATATATTTTTCCTTGCCGCTTTTTAATCAGATGCTGTTATGTTTGCTAAAGGATTTGAATGAATTAAATATTTAGCACCACACAGTGTGCCGTTTCTCAGTTGACGAAGACGGAGGAGATACCATATGGTATTTATGCCTGGGCGCGGGTGTGATACGGGCACCCTTGGCGTTCTGGATGCACGCCGCTGTATGCAGCCACTGAAAGTGATATATATATCCTACGGTCTGTCGCCCTGGGGACCGCCACCACCTGGGGCTAGTTTTAATATTAAAGCC
Organism: Lissotriton vulgaris; assembly: GCF_964263255.1. Taxonomy (NCBI): domain Eukaryota; kingdom Metazoa; phylum Chordata; class Amphibia; order Caudata; family Salamandridae; genus Lissotriton; species Lissotriton vulgaris. The sequence continues at coordinate 1,853,531,479 of NC_141694.1, read as the reverse complement.
GGGGTGAGGGTGAGGGATGGGATGCAAGTGTCTGTATCCCTGCCTGCTGTGAAGCGAGCAGGGAAACAGACCTATTGCTGTGACACTGAGGGAGCTGCATGTTAGCAGCTTCCTGGGTGTCAAAGCAATGCCGGCTCTCGCAGGAGGCGGGGAGCCAGAAGGGACCGCAGGGGCCTTCAGGCTCCTCCACGGTCCCATTGGCGAGTGGGTGCCCTGGAGGCGCACAATTTAAAAGGGCAGGCCCTGGAGATGGGGTCCCCGGGGCCCAGTTCGGCCTGGGGAGGGGGGCGCACAGCCCACCGCACCCATTCGTAAAATTCATGGGGTTGGGGTACTAGTTTCTCCTTTTTACATTTTATCTAAATACAATTGAATTTGGGAACCAGCACTCTAACTTGGTGTGCTCTCTTGGTCCATCCTGCAGACAGCAAAGAAAAAGCACAAGGCTCACGGCAGCCCTATGGGCGAGGCCGCCCAACCAAAAACCCACAGATTTCTAAAGCAGTCCACAACCGGGGCCTCAAACTGCAGATCTAGCAAAATCGACACACTGATCGAGGAAGTAGAAACTATATTAAAAGGCAAGGACAAGGGAGCAGTGAAAAAAAGGATTGTACCTTCTGATACCCCTAAATATGTAGAGCCTGATCTAGGCATGGACTCCAGCTCCCTGCAAAACAAAAAGTACTCTTGTCCACATGTAGAAGTTGTATGCTCTAATTGTTTTGCCGCTTTACAGGACCCACAGCCATTAGTGGCCCTGCAAGCGATGACTTCAAGTTCCTCATCACGGGAACCTCTGGTAGAAGATATCTCCTCACTAAATGAATCAGTGGGTCTAGTTGTCAAGTGCTTCCTGTATAACGCTATTATTTAAAAAAACCCTTTTTGATATTTTGGTTTTTATATTATTTGTCGTATCCCTGTTCTTAATGGGTCATCTTAAACGCCCCTTACCTGCACTTTAAATTGGATCCCCCACCGCTGTTTGGCGGGCCAGGCTCCTCGGGTGGGACTGGTTCTGGGCGCCATATTGAAGTGGTGCACTTCTGGTTCAGGGTACATCGTCGAGCGCGCTAGCGCTCTGGCTGAGGCGAGGGACGCCTACTTATAGCTCCCTCTACCGCGCAGCGGATCAGCGCAGCGGATCAGCGCAGCGGATCAGCGCAGCGGGCGCGCCTTCCCTGCGCCTGAGTCACGCCAGAGTCCTGCCCGTCTGCGTCCGTCAGCGCTAAGGAAGTGCGGGGTGCGGCAGGACTCTATCGTTTTTGCTTTACATCATGCCTACATCTACTATCAGGTATTACAGGGAAGACCTGTTGGCTATTCGAGAGCGTCTTCCTACCTGCTCTTTACCTCTAGTAGCACCGCTATGTGGCCCTTACCGCTGCACTTGTTGCAGCTGGCGACTGCCTTCCCCTTCCCGTATCTGCTCTTTAGAGTTACCATCCCGGCAGAATTGCGTGCCTGGGGTGAGCGCTATTAGCATATGCAACCTAAATGTCAGGTCTCTGGTTAAACATCATCTGGAGATCTTTGACATTCTTACCAATGATTCCCCGGGTGTGTTTTTTATGACAAAGACCTGGCTACAGGATGCAGATACTTCTATATTAAACTTAGCTTTTCCCCCTGATTATGCCGTGCTTACCCTCAATCGCGGCTCGAGAGGGGGGGGAATTGCTATGGCGGTGAAGCGCCGTTACCCCTGTGAATGGAAAGAGGTAATGCTTTCGGGATGTGAATGTGCCCGGTTCAAAAATTCTTTTAGTCATTGCTACACCTTCTCTGGCCTTCTAATATATCGTCCTCCGGGTTGCGATGCTGCCTTTAGGGCCGCTCTCCCGGATGTTATTAGTTCAGAGGCTCTTGGATGTGCGAATTTTAATGTGCTAGGTGACCTCAACTTGCACTTTGACTGCCCTTCTCAGCCCTCCATTCGGAGCTGTCTGGCCGATTTAGAAGCCTTACAGCTTTTACAGAGGGTGACTTTCCCCACCCATCAAGGTGGGCATACACTGGACCCGTTTTTTACTAATTTAGAGGAAATAAGTATATGCCCACCTATCCAGTTGATCTGGACTGACCATATGTTGGTTAAAGCAACCATCCCTATGTCTGAACCCCTCTTTATACTTCAGAATAAAACCACCCACATACAACAGTGGAATAAATTAAAGTTAGAAGATTTTTATCTTCTATTGGAGAAGGCACCCTTGCCCCCCTTCTCCGATGTTAACTGTGGCTACGAATCATTCTGTAACAGGATTGTCACAGCCCTTGACTCTTTAATCCCCTTGGTCTGCTCTAATTGTCGGACTAAAGTTCACAGTCCTTGGTATGATGAGACCTTAGCGTCTCTTAAGAGAGACTGTAGGCAGGCAGAAAGACGGTGGAGAAAATCCTTCGACCCTGCCCTTAAAATCTGCTATTCAACCCAAACTAAGCTTTACTGATAGAGCGCGTAGGTCACCCGAGTCACTGGTTTACCAATTTCCACGCACTGGGCCCTGGCGTGCATAAGAGGACTGTGTTTTACCTGAACAAGGTGATCTTTCCACGCTACTATGAGTAATTCAGAGGGTGACTTTTCTCACCACTATTATTCATGTACCTGACTTACCACAAGCACATTTCTCCTGATGGATCAGGAGCTATCAGTGGATAGGTGACAAGGTTCCAAAAAAGAGTTGAAAACCCTTACACATCAGTACATTTGATAACACTTTATGATATATAATGACCACAAACACCTGATGGGTTTTCAAAAGTTTATATAAAGTAAGTTTAGAATGAATATGCCATGAGTATAAGGCAGATACAAATCAGAACATCAATGATCAAGATCAAAGCCAAAATGTAACTATGGATTAAGGCAAGCACCATAGAGTACTAAGGAATACTACTGGGTATGATCATTAGGGAACATGCTAATCAGTACGAATTTAAACTGAGGCAGGGTGAATGAGTAGGACCTAATATGGGTACTTAATATTCTTGTTCTAATTACTAAACTCTAAGCTATCTTCACTAAATTCACAGCAACCATACTAAAGGGAAGGGATAATGGAACAAGCTAAAATAAGCAGTCAGTTTTAATAATATCCTGTAGGTAGGGGAAAAAGCGGAACATTACTTATAAACAATTCCATAAAAGTCACTTTCGAAAAGGTGATAGGGAAATACCACAGGCAAGAGTGCTTTATTTAGAAGAGGAAAAGTAAGAGTATAGTTAGACGGACACCCACAAGTATATTTACCTAGGACAGAATGAGGACTAACCCTGGCCACGGGTCAGTTTGGGAATAGGCGGAGACAAGGACCCTCAAGGATTCGGAATGCCAGTAGGCGAGCAGGTACAGCTCATGGACAGTCAGGACAGGATACCCCTCAGGTTTTAGGTCAGGACTGGGCTCATCAAAGGGCACGACCAACACCTGCAGCTTCAGATACAACGCCTGCGTTACTCCCATTCTGCACGGAATCCGCCAGTAACCCCGATTGGGTCTTCGAATCTCCCAGCAAAGTGCTTCGCCAGCACTTAAGACTATTTCCACCCCTTGGAGTTTGTGGAAAATACGGACAGAGTGCTCTGCAGCGCTCTGTATCAATCACCTATAGAGTTCGTAGGGTCAGTGACAGGTCAGCTACTCGGACAAGTCGGACAACTTTCTCTAACTAAACTAGGCTAGTTATACTCTATTTGGACCCCCAGACCACCCACTCATGTTGCAAGTGACAAGGTCCCATCTTTTGATTGGTCAAGAGAGGTGGTTAGGTCACTGTCACCTCCTAAATTCTGCGTTCCCATGTTTAATATTCAAATGACAGTACCCACCCCTTACATTCCTGTTCCCAGGCATACGTGTAGAAGAGGACAATAGAGCATACAGTAGAAAGAAACAAATGTTGCATTTCAGGTGAAATTCAGCTTCTCCTCTCTGGGTCATGAGGCAGGTTCCCAGGAGCATCTCCGCTTCGGTAGCCAGCTGGCTGAGTTCCACGGATGCAAGGCCCGGTCCTCATGTCATGTGACCAAGTCCACACGGGCTTCTAAAATGACGCGGCTCCCCAACTCCCAGGCCCCCAGATACGCGGTACATGAAAAGTAAGCGAAAACAAATTAGAAACACAGAAAAAAATGAATACACTGTATACCATGAAAAGCTTCACTGCACCCCTTACTTTATAATATCTATAGCATTGAGGGTTAATGCGGGAAAGACAGATATGCAGAAGCAGCATGAGCTAGCAGAGAGCATGGTTAAAGACAAGCGGCCATGTTTAGCAGTAATGCGCATGAGCGAAAACATCCCTCCAAATTGCGAGTGCGTCACATCACGTGGGTATGACCGACGCATGCGCAGACTGGATTTCTGCGAAGCGGCCATTCAGTAGTGCAAGCATCATTATGATTTAACAAAACACAGATGCGAGCTTCTCTCGGGCACCCGCGTGTACTGAAAAAGGTGAAATTTAAGACGGGCAGGATTGGTTAATACTTATTAAAGGTTAGACGAGGTTCATGAATGAGAGCAAGTCGCTTTACGTGCGAATCCTTGCTCCATCAATCCCCTCTTTGATGATATTTACTATCATCACTATAAATGGAAACAGATGCCAACTTCATTCTTGCATATCATTCATCTCAATTTCCACAAACTTGTTGTTGAGCTTTCTTCCTGCATCCTTATTAGGATGAAAGCTTTTAGCTCTCTTGTAAATTTCGTTTTTCAATTCTTCTAATTCTAGCTCATCAACATTACGCTTCACTCCCCTTTTGTTCACTGTATATTTCTTTTTGCATTTTTGGTATTTGCAGCAGATAAATATAATCAGTACAACCATACCTATTCCAGCTATTGGCATCAGTATTTTCCATAGAAGATTTTTACCCAAGTTAGAGAACCAACTACCTACAGAGGAGAGACCATCAGTCAGTCTCTTCCAGGCACTATCAACCTCCAATGGTTTGAGTTCTTTTTCCAAACTAGTTATGTTTCTCACATATTTCTTTATTTCAATGCTTTTATCAGGAATGTAAGTGCAACAATGTTGCGCCTTCAACATTCGGCAGACTCCGCCCTCTTTTGCCAATAGAGTGTCAAGAGCAAGGCGATTCTGTAAAACCATTGATCTGATCGCAACCATTTCAGTATTGACCAGCAGGAATCCAGCAGCAGTGTCAGTTGATAACCGATCCACTACTGTAGATAATTTGCAGATACGGTGAGTATTCAGAACTACCCCCATTCCAGGTATCAGTGCACTAAATATATCACCTATAATTTCTCCTACACTCTCACGTCTACTACGCACTAAGCCATTAGTGTCTTCATCGCTTCCAGCAGCATTGTTCACATGGTATATTTTCGGGAAAACAATGCCAAAATAGCAGCTTCCATACCAGTGATCTGGCAATTTGAAATAAGCCTTGTTTCCACATATATAATAAATTCCGGGAAACACAGGTTCCGACCCATTTTTGAAACCCCAACCTCCAATTACCTGGTAATTATGTTCACACTCGCTGGAACCGATGAATACATTGTTATAATAACTAGTCTTTTCTCTATGCAGACAGAGCTTCCCTTTCCGTTCAAAATCCAGCAACAATGCAGGACTAGCTTCGCCTTCTGAGGTGCTTTCCATATTTTCTGCCCATCTAGGGATTCTATCTTTCTCATCATTGGCCTTTTTCTGAAATGTCTCCCTCCTTCTTTCTGCCATTTTCAAGAACATCTTTTCCTGCTCCTGTAAGGAACAGGTCAGATTATTTTTTCTAGCTGCATTTAAGTCTATGTCACCTATGGTCAGGAAATATTCTCCCATATAACGGGTTACCTCGCTTCTAGTATGTACAATGTTCAGGTTTCTTCGAACAGAAAGTTCTGAAAAGATTACGTCAGTGTTTGAGTAGTAGTACTGTAAAGTGCTTCTATAGAATAAGCTTGCTAATATACTACAGGAAATTCCGTAGGTCAGGGGTAAATGGTGATATGTCACGCTTTCAGCTACAGAAGTAGGTAGCTTCATGCATACGTAACAATCTTCTATCTCCATAGCTTCTACATAGTGCACTAAAAGATTAGCGAAGACATTTAACTGAGTTCTGTTTTTCATTTTGTGAAAATGTAGTCCACCCTCATCTGATGCATCTAGATCGGGTCGTTTTTGTTTTTGTACAGCAGAGTTGTCACGTCTTTCTACACTTCGTGGTGTTTCTTCAGTCTGTACAGCTTCTGTCTCTAGAGTCTCTGGGTTAGTGAGGTACAAGTTAGGATCTTTACTTATCATGAAAGGTATAAAAACGGTTAGTCCTATCCATATTACTATCAGTATTGCTATACTACAAAAACAGATTTTACAGCAGATTTTACAACAGATAAATTTGGATCTTCCATTTACATTCGAATCAGACATAGTGGCTTACAGGTGGTTCTCCAACCCCTCTTTGTTTCTTTACACCGTAGGTTCACTCAGGTTTTTCTCACGGAGGGTCTTCGTCAGAACTCCGATCAGCAATTGACTCTTCGTCACTTTTGCCACTGGTTTCAGGCTCATCAATTTCCTCCAAGACCAAGTAAGTCCATTCAGGGCTCCGATACAGTTTGTTTTGTCTTTTTATTCGTGTACTCCGTCGATTGGACTGGTCTCGGGCTTCTTTTCTTTCACTGGCAGCCCTTTTTCGGTCTTCTAGTTTTTCTTCAACTGTCTTTATCCTTAGTCTCAGTCTTTTTATGTATCGGGGTTCATTCTTCTTCTTGAGCCCTTTGGTGGTCGAGGAAACTTGGCCTTCCTCGTGAACTCTCGTGAACTCTCTTGTTCTCGCTTCGTTGTGGCACTATTGTTTCGGCAGTGTCTATTTCCCTTCCTGTCTGACTAGATCCAGGTCTTTCATTAGTTTCTTCTGCCTGGTTTCTAGGCTGGCCTCGTTCAGGTTTAATTTGTATTTGATTTCCACTTTCAAGCAATTGTGACTCTGTTTCCTGAACGCGTTCGTCTATTTCTATCTGTTCCTGTTCATGCACTTCGACCCCTTGATTTTCTTCCGCATGAACCTCAGCTTTAATCACTATCTGTCCCTTTCCAGTTTTTGGAGTTTCAGGAGGAGTGTCGATGACTTGGTCTGTCCCTACTTGGCCTATTTCCTGATCAGGTTTGTTGTGGGTCTCGATGACCTGACCTTCGTCCTCTAATTCTGTCTCACCTTCACTATCCCACTCACTATCTAGGTAAGAATATTTTCGGGTTCTTATTGGATCAAGAACTTGGTCGTCGGCAGGGAACCATTCGACGTCTTGACTTGAGCTCGGTAGTTCGATGTCAGCGAGATCTGGACCCTCTCCTGGAGCCTCCTCAGCTGTGCTACCTTCAGCTTCAGTCGCGATTTCTCCTGTCACTGGCTTCGTGTGACTGGCATGGATCCACTTCGGTACACCAGCACACTTCACAGCAGTTGTGGTGACAAGGATCACTTGCCTCGGCTTTCCCCACTTTGGTTTAAGGCAATTCTTCCGGGTGTGTTTCTTTAACACCACCCAATCACCTGGTCTCAGTTTATGTGCTGGAGTTGTAGGCCATTCGACAGCAGTCTCTTCAATCTGGTAAGAGATAGAACGCACTTGGTCACCCAGCTGCTTGCAGTATTCTAGCACTAAATCATCAGAAATACTTAGCAGTTTGTGTCCAGGTACCCATGCCTGTCGCATCACTCTTCCCATTAGTACTTCAGGGGGCTCAGGCCTGTTTTTCGGTTCGGAACACTTCTCAAACTCATCAGCACAAGGGGCAAAGCTTCTATCCAGTTCATTTTGGTAGAATCGCACACTTTCGCCAGTCTGGACTTGATGGTGCCATTCACTTGTTCAACTATTCCAGAAGCCTCTGGATGATATGCACAGTGCAGCCTCTGCTCGATCTTAAAGGCTTTACAGAGTTCTTTTAGGATATCGTTGGAAAAATGCCCACCTCTGTCTGTTTCAATCGTCTCTGGAATTCCAAATCTAGGTATCAGCTTTCTAAGTAATAATTTGGCTACAGTTATGGCATCATTTTTCTTTTCTGGGTAGGCCTCCACCCATCTGGAAAACAGGCAAATTATGACCAGGACATATCTGTATCCTTTGCACATGGGCAACTGGATAAAGTACGCCTGCATCCTGACAAAGGGACCTTCTGCCTTCCCAATCGTACTTTGTTCCACTACTGTCTTCTTTCCTGCGTTGAATTGTTGGCACACTAAACACCTCTGGCAAAGTTTTTCAGCTATGTTCCTGAACTTTGAGTTATGAAATACCTTGTCAAACATACGGCACATGGCATCTCTCCCAATATGGGTGTCTTCATGTATGATCCTAGCCATTGGGGCTATCAGGCTGTCTGGTAATACAGGCACACCAGTTTGGTTAACCACAATACCATCCTCATCCCTAAGTTTACATTCATCCTTCTCCCATCTGTCCTTTTCCTCCCTGTCTGTTGCCTGTTGCAATTCTCTCAACTCTTCCCAGGTAGATACACTCTCAAACACCATAAGTTGGCAGCTGCTTCCACCTCCCCATAATTTAATTTGGAGGGACATTTTGTATCGGGCACAGTATTGGGCGATTTGGTCAGCGTACCGGTTTCCGTCTGTCACATCATCATTCCCAGATCTGTGAGCCGCACACTTGACCACAGCCAATTCTTTGGACAGTTGGATTGCTTCTAGTAAGTTCTGTACCACCTTTCCATTTCTGATAGGGGTACCTGAGGAAGTCATGAATTCTCTTTGTAACCATAGTTGGCCGAAGTCATGAACAACCCCATAACAGTACTGGCTATCAGTATAAACAGTTACCCTCTTGTTTTTCCCTTGTTTACAAGCTCTTGTCAATGCGATTAGCTTTGCTACTTGTGCAGATTTTATGTCGCACAGGTAAGATGCTTCCAGGATTGTCTCCAATGTAACTACAGCATAGGCAGCACTCAGACCTCCATCCTCATGTCTTAAACATGAGCCATCCACAAACATCATAAGATCCTCATCAAGTAAGGCTATTTCTTTGATATCAGGACGTGGCTTAGTGCTAAATTCAGTTAGGTCTATGCAGTTATGCTCAATTTCACCCTCTGCTTCTATATCCAAGGGAATGGGCAACAGGGTTGCAGGGTTCAGAACATTACACCGGGAAATGATTACATTCTCAGCACCTATAAGAATTCTCTCGTACTTAGTCAGCCGACTAGGGGTGAAATACTGGGTCTTGGTTCGGGTCAGTAAGATCACAACTGAATGCGGAACATATACAGTGACAGGATGTCCCATAACAATGTTTTCACTCTGTTCTAGACTAGCGCAAGCAGCAGCTACTGCTTTCAGGCATCCGGGTAATCCAGCAGCCACTGGATCCAGAGTGGCCGAAAAGTAGGCCACTGGACGTCTAGTCAGTCCATGTTCCTGTGTTAGGACTGAGAGCGCACAATTGTCTCTTGTATCACAGAACAGTTCGAAGTTCTTGGAATAATCAGGCATTCCTAAGGCAGAAGCGGAGCACAGACAATTTCGCAATTTTACCAAAGCGGTCATGCTTTCATCGTCCCAACTAACTGGGTCTTCCACTCCTTTCTTGGTCATTTTTATCAAAGGCTTGGCTAGAGCAGCGAATCCCACAATCCATTGTCTGCAGTACCCTACAACTCCTAGGAACATTCTTACTTCTTTCTGGGTTCTGGGTAGTTCCATCTCTCGAATTATTCTGATCCTTTCTGTAGTAACTTTCCGGATTCCTTTCTCTATCTGGTGCCCCAGATATTTTACTGAGCTCTTACAGAACTGTAATTTGTCTGGTGATACTTTATGTCCTCCCTTTCCTAGGTGATTCAACAAGGCAATGGTATCAGTGACACAGTCGGTTTGACTTTTGGACACCACCAGAAGGTCGTCTATGTACTGTACCAAAACAGACTCCTTTGGCAGTACTAAAGATTCAAGGCATCTTTTTAAGATCTGGTTGAAAATCGAAGGACTTTCAGTGTACCCCTGGGGGACACGATTCCAGACATAGACATGGCTGTCAAATTCAAAACTAAAAAGAAATGTGCTTTCGGGATGCAATGGGATGGAAAAGAATGCATGACACAAGTCAATGACAGTGAACCGTTCCGCATTCCAAGGAATCTGATACAGTATCACTGCGGGGTTGGGCACAATGGGACAGCAAGGTACAACAATTTGGTTTACCTTGCGCAGGTCCTGCACTACCCGGTACTTTCCGCTAGGCTTTTTAATTCCAATTATGGGCGAATTACAGGGACTGCTCATTACTTCTTGTATGATGTTGGCTTCGAGCAACCGGTTTACTTCAATTGCGACTCCAGCTTTTACTTCTGCACTCATTTTGTACTGTCTGGTTCTTGGGTAAACGGCATTTGTTTTTATTGCTATTTTAACTGGGTCCACATTCGCCATTAAGCCTACATCTCTTCCAGTGAAATCCCACACTTCAGGTACCACCTTTAGCTGTAGTTCTTCAGGTAAGTCTTTAATGGACAGGAGCTTAATTTCTGTGTCTGGTCTTAGTAACATCAATTTGTACAGGCCATCTTCATCTGGAGTCTGAATTTCGACGCCGTTTGGTGTGCAAAAGATGGTACAATTCATTTTGCACAACAAATCTCGTCCTAGCAGGTTCACGGGACTGGAGTCACAGACCACAAATCTGTGCATTTCTTTGAAATTTCCGATGGAAATCTCCATTGGTTCAGTTACCGGAGTACTGATTATTTGATTTAAAACACCTACTACTTGGATAGCTTCACCCGAGAGGGGTAGGTTAGGAACATCCACGGTTCTCACTGTGGAACGGGTAGCACCAGTGTCCAACAAAAAGGTGACGTCTTTTCCCTCAACCTTTCCTTCAATGTATGGTCCTGTCTGGTCTACCGGTAAGGAGGCGCCAAGTACGCACTCCTTTTCCTCCCCCCTCAGGCCCCATCAGAATTGATCATCACAAAGGAAAGAATCGTTTAACAAAAACTGTGAAGTTGCTGCATTCCTTTCATTCTCTCCTTCCCACACCTCGGCCCTTTCATTCTGCTGAGCCTGATTCTTATAATTTTGTCTAGGAGCGCGAGGCAACGGAGGCTGCTTTACCTGTGGTTGGTTCTTCCGTGTCCCCTCTTTCTGCACCTGTGGATTTAAACCATTAACGGGGGCATTACCAGCCTGCAAATGTGGACATTCGTCTCTCCAATGCCCTATCTGACCGCACCCGTGACAGGGAAATTTCTTCATAGCCTCTTCTCGACTCATTTTTACCCGGGGTTTCCCTCCTCCCCCAGTAGTGGTATTGTGTGCGTTATTATTATTATTCAATTTACTTAACTGTTTTTCTTGCTGTTCAGCCAATTTCACTTGTGCCCACATAACTTTTTCTTTGAGGGCTTTCTTTTTGTTCTCTATCTCATCTTCGCAATACTTTGGCATATTTCAAGACATCATCTATGGGCTTACCTTGCCAACTGATTTTATTATCTCTAATCCACTGAGATATTTCAGGTCTTAATCCTAACACGAATCGGTAACTGAAATGGGTCATATCCTTCATGTCCACATTATCGATTCCACTGTAGGTTTTGAACACCTGCAGTAATCTTTCATAAAAGGAGTGGACGGTTTCATCGCGCTCTTGAGTAGTTCTATCTATCCGGGTCCAATCAGTTTCCTTTGCGGGCACCTTTTTCTTCAGGTATTGTATGACTTGATCATACTTCCTCATTACCTCGGGTGAGGGAGCTCCGGTTTGGAGTCTCATATTCATCACTGGGCCAATCGATTTCAATTTTGCATTCGGTCCATGTGAGGGTGGGTGTGCAGCGGGCCGGAAAAGCAGGCGAGGAGGCCGTATATAGTGTGCTATACTGGTTGTTTATTGTAGAGAGTCAAAGAGGAATGTCACAGGGGAAAACAGAGAAGGCTCCAGGCTACGGGATCCGCTCCGGGTCTTGGGTACAGCTCCCGGTCTTCGGGTACTCCAACGACGGCTCCGGTGACGCGGAGGATCCACGGAGGGCAGTAAGAGAAAGAGAAAACAAGGGACTGTTAGTCCTATCCTAGTCTCTGGACACTATGTACCGCTCACCGTCACCCGGGACGTGTATTGAAAGGGACGGAAAGAGACAGTGAGGGAAGGGAGGTATCGGGAGGTAGGAACACAGGTCGGTTGAAAGAAAGGGTGCTCAGGCGGGACGTGAAGGGAATGGTTGGGGCATGCAGTGGGGTGCTATACAAGTATACTACAGTGCAGGGGACGTGACACTAAAGAGATAGGGGAGAATGTACAGGGACTTTACAGGGGCTCCTAGCGAGCAGGAAATAGGAAGGTTTAAGGCACTCACGCGGTCCGCCGTAACTCTCCAGTGAGTTACGGCCGCTCTTCAGCCACCTCCTGTGGACTCCACCACTCTTCGGTCCACACGTCTGCGTCGCACGTCTGCTCTCCGTCTCCAGCTCCTTCTCCTTCACCACCTCCAGTCCGAGGGTCCTGCCACGAATCTCCGACGGCGTTCTGTTCCTGGTTCTCGGTTTTATCCTGTTCTGCCGCTGCCACAGGGGCGGAGCTTCCATGGTCCGCGAGATTTGATTCCGTCAGACTCGGTGCTCTGGTTGGTCCCTGTGGGAGAAAGAAGGGCGGGGTTCCCTGGGTTATGGCTGGTGCTTCAAGTCTTGTCCTTGCTATGGCGTTTTGGTGCCGGGGATGCAGTCCCGGTGGTAACGAAGGAGGTATGTTCGGGGGAGGGCGGTGTTCATGTTGGGGTCGCCGGGACGTCGTCTCACATCCCCTTTCCCTAGCTGTCCTTCTTGTACTGGAGGGAGAAGAAGGGTATCGCGAAAGGAAATCCGCATTACCCTGATCGGATCCTTTCCGATGTTTGGTTTTGAAGTGGAAGGGCTGTAGGGATAGAAACCATCGGAGGACCCTGTCGTTCTGACCTTTGTTCCGGGCCATCCACTCCAAAGGGGCGTGATCGGTGTAGAGGACAAAGTCTCTGCCCTCCAGATAGTATCGCAGATTGTCCACCGCCCACTTTATGGCCAGGGCTTCCTTTTCCACCACAGCGTAATGTTTTTCACGGGGGAACAGCTTGCGGCTTACATAGAGGATGGGCCTTTCGTTACCTAGGGCATCTTTCTGGGATAGCACCGCCCCTAACCCATGATCGGAGGCATCCGTTTGTAGGATAAAGGGTAGGGAATAGTCGGGGGGGACCAAGACAGGACTTGAGGTCAAGGCTTCTTTTAAGTCCGTGAAGGCCTGCCATGCTTCGGGAGAGGGGTTCGCAACATCTCGTCGGATCGGTTTGATTTTTTTAGCAGATCCATCAGTGCGGCTGCTCTCGGGGAAAAATTGGGCACAAACCGTCGATAATACCCGCGAAGCCCTAAGAAGGCTCGAAGGTCCTTTTTTGTTTGTGGGAAGGGAAGGGACCGAATAGCTACTGTTTTACTTTCTTGGGGTCTTATCAGGCCATCCCCCAGAAGATACCCCAGGTATTTCACTGTCTTCGCCGCCAGGGTGGTTTTGGCGCGGTTAATGGCGAAACCAAAGGAGCCTAGGGAGGAGACAACGTCGAAAAGATGCTTCAAGTGTTGGGGCCAGCTGTCGCTGAAGATGATGATATCATCTAAATAGGCGCCGGCGTACTGTGAATGGGGCCGCAAGACGTGGTTCATAGCACGCTGAAATGTGGCTGGGGCACCATGAAGACCAAAGGGCATGACTAGAAACTGGTATAACCCCTCAGGGGTGGAAAAGGCAGTCTTCTTTTTGTCTTGTTCCCTGAGAGGTATCTGCCAATACCCTTTGCATAGATCCAGGGTCGATATATACTTTGCCTTTCCTATCCTCTCAATCATTTCGTCCACCCTGGGCAAGGGATAGCTGTCGAAGGTAGAGACCTTGTTGACCTCACGAAAGTCAATGCAGAAACGGACTGACCCGTCTGGTTTTGGCACAAGGACGATAGGGGAGTTCCAGTCACTAACTGAGGGCTCTATGATTCCCATCTTCTGCATGTCAGCTATCTCCTGTCGTATAACCGCCCGGCGGGCCTCGGGGAGTCTGTAGGGTCTCAAGCGGACTACTTTCCCTGGTTCCGTTTCTATTGCATGCTCAGTGATACTGGTTCGACCAGGAGAAGAGGAGAAGACCCCTTTCAGAGGTTCTAGGGCTTCTCGCAGCTCCTGGGTTTGTACGGGGGTCAGTTCAGGGTCAAGACAGGGGTCAAAAGAGAAAGGAAGGGGTTTGCGGGTTCCGGACAGGACTGGACGGGGTCCTTCCCATTTTTTTAGCAGATTTACGTGGTATATCTGGGAGGTTCCACGTGTAGGGTCTATTTCAACCTCATAGGTAACCGGGGTCACCTGCCGGAGGATGGTGTAAGGCCCTTGCCACTGTCCCAGAAGTTTCTGGTCGGACGAGGGCATCATGAGGAGGACCAAATCGTTGACAGCAAAGACGCGGGACCGGGTGCCCTTGTCATACTGCTTCTTTTGGCTGTCCTGAGCGTTCCCCAGATTCTGTCTGACTATGTCCCGGATCATGGATAGGTGGGTTTTCAGATTCTCCAGATATTCGGGGAGCGGACGTGTACGATCCGGCTCGGCTTCCCAGGCCTCCTGTGCCATGTCTAGCAGGGTACGAGGGGGACGCCCGTACAGCAACTCATACGGAGAGTAGCCTGTGCTACTCTGGGTTTTGCAGCGGATGGCGAAGAGGGCCAAAGGCAGCATGTCCTCCCACCTTTTTGCTTCCAGGCCCAAGAGCTTTTTTAGAGTCTGCTTTAGGGTGGCGTTATAACGCTCCACCAATCCGTTCGTTTGCGGATGATAGGCAGATGTTCTGATTTGTTTTATTCCGAGTTCAGAGCATACTCGTTTCATCAAAGCGGAAACAAAAGGCGTGCCCTGATCGGTCAGGATTTCCCGGGGAAACCCTACCCGAGAAAATAGGGAGATCAGTGCTTTCGCTATCGTCTGTGTAGTGGGTTGGCATAGGGGTATGGCCTCCGGAAAGCGGGTGGCATAGTCCACTATGACTAGGGCATAGCGACACCCACTACGGGATGGCAAGAGTGGTCCTATGATGTCCATCCCTATTCGGCTGAACGGGATGTCTATGAGAGGGAGGGGTTGCAAAGGTACTCTGGGGGGTCTATGCCTTTTCTGGCATACAATGCATTCACGACAGTAGGTTTTGATCCTTTGATATACCCCGGGCCAATAGAATTTCTCCAGGATGCTTTGACTGGTTTTCTCGTCCCCGAAATGACCCCCCAGAAGGTGGCTGTGGGCCAGGAAGAGGACTTTGTCCTGGAAGGGACCGGGGACAAGTAGCTGTGCGTTTTGTTGTGGCCCCCCTTTTCTGTATAGCAACCCGTTTTTCTTATAGAAGTAAGGACCTACTTGCAAGGGGTCTTCGTGATCGAGGGCTCTTCCCCATGCTTCCTGAAGAAGGGGATCCTCCTGTTGAGCCGCTCTGAACTCCCTGTCGGTCTGTCACGGGTGGTCTTCAGTAAATGCGGGAAAAGCGCCGACGTACTCTTTCTTTTCTTTTCTCTTCTGGCTTTTAGTTTTGTGAGGTTTAGGAACTGTCACTGGGTGGGTCTGTCCCTGATAAGGAGCGTCCTTCCACCACTGTGTCAGGGAGTCAGAGGTGTCCTGGAGAAGCGTAGGCAGTCCCGGATAATCGCTCCCTAGAATGGCTTGTTCGGGGAGAGCGGGCACGAGGCCAACGGTGAGGGATGTTCCGGGGTCGTTCCGATGCTGGACACGCACCTGGGTAGTGGGGTAATGTTTGGTGTCCCCATGGACACACTGGATGGCAACTATCCCCGTAGGGTTACTGACCGGGTGCGCCAGGTCTTGTGGCCTCAGGACGCTCTGACGGCAACCGGTGTCGGCAAGGGCCATAAGTCGTTGACTGTCAATAGACACAGGACAGTGGAATGCTGGTGGTGTGGTCCCTGGAGGGGTGCACAGATAGTTCCTTACAAGGCCGACCTCCATCGGCTCTTCCTTCTGCGGGCACAACCGGGCGATGTGTCCGAACCCACCACACGCATAGCACTGGGGTCCGGGATTAGGGGGCCGGAACATGACCGGTGAAGGAAAGAGGGGAGTAGGTTCTGGTCTTCGATTCTGTAGGGGCCGGGGAGGACGAGAGTGCATAGCATTCGGGGCCCGGTGTGGATGCTCCTCCTTACCCCGCTGGAGTTCCTGTGCTCGACTGAAGGCTGAAGCTATCTCAATGGCCGTCTCCAGGGTGAGTCTGGAGTGTTGCCTCACCCAACGCTGGGTGGCCGGGTGTAAGGAATTCAGGAGCTGTTCCAAATATATCTTCTCAAGGATGTTGTCCTTTGTGGAGGTCTCGGGTCGGAGCCATCTGTTTGCAAGATCCCTAATCCGAAATGAGAGGGCCCTTGGATTCTCTTGGGGCCTCTCTTTTGCCTGTCGTAGCTTTAGTCTGTAGGTATCATCGTCAATCCCAAGACGTTCCAATATGCACTGCTTGATATCCGCATACGGTTGGTGCCCTGTATGTTGGCCTGTTGATAGGCGGCTTGTAGGTCGCCCGTGAGAAGGGGACCCAGGTATTGACCCCAACGGTCCACTGGCCAATTGGCTGCTTGGGCGAGTTGTTCAAAGTTAGTGAAGAAGTAGTCCGGATCTTCTCCCGGGACGTACTTCTGCAGTACCACAGAAGGGAGGGAAGTTATAGGTCTTTGTTGTCCCAGGGCAGTTGTTAACTTTTCCATGGTTTGCTCGTGGGCTGTCCCTTGTCCCTTCAGGACGTCGTGTAGATGTCCCCTGTCGTCTTCGGCGGTCTTTAGGAACTGCTCCATCAGTTTACCGAACTGTTCCTGGGATTCCGCCATCTTTCTAACAACGGCCTCCATGCTTCCAGCGGATCCCACTTCTGACACCAGTTGTGAGGGTGGGTGTGCAGCGGGCCGGAAAAGCAGGCGAGGAGGCCGTATATAGTGTGCTATACTGGTTGTTTATTGTAGAGAGTCAAAGAGGAATGTCACAGGGGAAAACAGAGAAGGCTCCAGGGTACGGGATCCGCTCCGGGTCTTGGGTACAGCTCCCGGTCTTCGGGTACTCCAACGACGGCTCCGGTGACGCGGAGGATCCACGGAGGGCAGTAAGAGAAAGAGAAAACAAGGGACCGTTAGTCCTATCCTAGTCTCAGGACACTATGTACCGCTCACCGTCGCCCGGGACGTGTATTGAAAGGGACGGAAAGAGACAGTGAGGGAAGGGAGGTATCGGGAGATAGGAACACAGGTCGGTTGAAAGAAAGGGTGCTCAGGCGGGACGTGAAGGGAATGTTTGGGGCATGCAGTGGGGTGCTATACAAGTATACTACAGTGCAGGGGATGTGACACTAAAGAGATAGGAAGGTTTAAGGCGCTCACGCGGTCCGCCGTAACTCTCCAGTGAGTTACGGCCGCTCTTCAGCCACCTCCTGTGGACTCCACCACTCTTCGGTCCACACGTCTGCGTCGCACGTCTGCTCTCCGTCTCCAGCTCCTTCTCCTTCACCACCTCCAGTCCGAGGGTCCTGCCACGAATCTCCGACGGCGTTCTGTTCCTGGTTCTCGGTTTTATCCTGTTCTGCCGCTGCCACAGGGGCGGAGCTTCCGGGGTCCGCGAGATTTGATTCCGTCAGACTCGGTGCTCTGGTTGGTCCCTGTGGGAGAAAGAAGGGCGGGGTTCCCTGGGTTATGGCTGGTGCTTCAAGTCTTGTCCTTGCTATGGCGTTTTGGTGCTGGGGATGCAGTCCCGGTGGTAACGAAGGAGGTATGTTCGGGGGAGGGCGGTGTTCATGTTGGGGTCGCCGGGACGTTGTCTCACATCCCATAAGTCTACAGGCACCACAATTTCGAAAAACCCATCCAGGTCTTTCAGAAGACATTTCTGAACCTTTATGAAACGTTCGACCTGTCTGTACCAGTCGACGGGTTTCTCCCGTAATTTTGGGAAGTCATTAGTAATTGATACAATTTCTTGTCTCGACCAAGGGACATGGACATATTTTCCCCCAGGTACTTCTCTCATGGGGCATACTTTTTCTGCTGGCCCTACTTCTTCTAGTACGTATTCTGAAGCCGTGGGTTTAGCCCTACTATCTTCCTTTTTCTTTGCCCACCGGGTTTTCCATTTTTCTACATCTCCCCATTTCTGTAGGATTTTCAGTAATTCTTTATTTGGGTTTGTTTTCCTGACACATTCATGTTTTCTAAGTCTTTGTCAGAAAAGTCCGCTCTGTAAGGTTTCTGAAGGACTTTGGAACGACTAACATCAATTCCCATGTCAGCGGCAGTGTCCATTAATCTCTCATGGAGCACTCTGGTGTTCCGGGTAAGGCTTTTGCTGATAAACAGCAACTCTTCCTCACTAAGGGTGTTCAATCTGTCCAATCCCACATTACCGGCCATAAGTTCCTCGATCTCTATTCTTAATCTATAGATCTCTAAAGGTTTGGGTTGAGGTGTGTCCTTTAGGGTGTCCTTTTCTAATTCTTTGGTCCATCTATCCAATTCTTCTGGAGTTACTACAGTGGCACTCCTGACCCCTGAAGTGGTTTCAATCAGGACCTCTTTTGCCCTAGCTTGATTACTTGCCCTTGGCACACTTGTTCCAGGTTCCCTTATGGGTAGATCCATTAAAGAGATTACAGACTCACATTCACTTTCTTGATCATCGACTATAAGCGGCTCTTTTCTTGGGGGAGGTACAATTGGAGTAATAATAGGAGTTCTTGGACAAGCCAGTCTATCCCCATAAAGAGGTATAGCTGGACCAATGGTTACCGGGATAGTCAGTGAATCCGGGCTGGGATTTATCTGGGCTATGGTCTGAATTAAATCATTTCGCTGTTTGTTCAGGGCTTCTTTTTCTCGCTCATGTAAAAACCTTCCTGCAGAATTGTCATGCATCACTTGGGGTACCAAGGTAGGGTAAATACTTGGGGCTGTCGGAAGGACCAAACTTGGTCGGCCTTCCCCAAAAGGTCGGTAATTTGGGACCGCGGAACTAGGTCTGCAAAACCCATCACTATCACTGGCCTTACTTTCCGTACCAGTTACATCTGTCTCACTGGCCCTTCGACATCTAGGATATTTAGAAAACTGGTTTTGTGAACTCACAGATTCTGACTCTGCAACATAGGGAGGTGGATTTTTCATCAATAAATCCTCTAGGTGTTCATCCTCTGAGTCCCCCATAGCCATGAGGTGTCGGCTTTTCTCCGTACACTTCCCTTTCCCCTCTTCGAGTAGTACCCCAAACATTGGAAACAGTCCCTCAACCATCATATTCTGTCTCCACTGTTGCATCTTTTTCTCTTTAGTTTCTTTTTGTACCTTTGGATACCATTTACTCACTCCCTTATCCATTCGGGGTCTGTCTCGTTCTAGAGCTTCAATTTCCCACTCCTCTAATGCTTCGTATTGAGTTAATCTGGGTCGGGGATGCAATTCATTCATTCGGGTTCTTAAGTTAAACAGGATCCTACCATTAAAGGTACCATCAAGGGGAAATGCTAAGACCCCATCATCTTCCGTATATCTTACCCAATTCTCCAACCATACACAGGTATGATACCCTTTATCAAACATCATGAAGGAGGCAGGAGTATTTGGCAGGGGAATGATCACACCCTCCCAAGTTCGTATGGGCTTATCTTTCTTGAAATAATTTTAATCTTATCGGCAAATGACAATTTTCTCTTTCCTCCGTACATATTGTAAGGTCTACCTCTTAGCATCTGCTCCCTATGAAAACCTAGATTCTGTGGATTAGGCAAGAATTCAGGATACCACATACACCTTTCCAGACTAGCTTCTAACTCGGCTTGATTAATTTTGTTTACTTTTGTGCTTCCAATGCTAGCGCAACTTCTATCTTGCAGCAACTAATCGCACAGTAATTACAAAAACCATTGTCCAATGGGTGCGCGGTCTTTCGCGAGACGTGGTCTCACGCTCCGGCACTCACCCCTCCTTTACAATTTCAACTTCGCTACACACCCGCTGTCTTGACCAATACCAGCGCGGCACGGAGTGACGTCAGAGCAGCCTTCCGACTGACTCCCTCTTTCACAAGGTAACGGAAACTTTGAATTTTTCTTAAAGTGCCAGTGCTTATTTTAGTTAACAATATATAACGTTCGCCGCTGTGTCGGAGTGTCCTAAAAAGAAAGAAAGTTTTTCTCCCGCTACAAGCAAACCACTTCTGTCTACTTTTCATTCACATCGGATAGACTTCGCTGCCTAACCTTTCACACAAGCAATATAGAACCTGCTACTCCTCTGACTTATCCACTTATTTCCGGGATATATACTAAGTCAGGCTTTCACCAGTGGACTACCTTGCTTACCATGCAAGCTTTGGAGACCCTATTACTCCTTCCTCATGTGGCCCTTACTAGGTGATATCACAATGGAAGTTTTACACAATAGGACTCGAGGCTATCATTTATTCAAATACAAAAGATCCTAATTAGCGCTTCCAGTTCTACCTAACTATGCGCTAATTTTTCCTCCTGACAAGCGACCTCTGCGCGAGATGGATTCTACTCACCATCCGCTATACAATTCCCCGGGGATTTCAGACAACATAAAACTCTTTACGGACAATTCTGTTAATATCACATATAGCAGCAATGCAAAGCAATCAAAAATATAAAAAACTTTTGCGCAATATTTGAAGCAATGTTATCAATATAGCAGCATTGAAATCTAGCAGCACATTTTCATTCTCATGGTTTATTTGTTAACTATCTTATCTACCTATCTTAACTAGTCCTAACCATACTACTGCTACCAGAAAATTACTGATAGAGCGCGTAGGTCACCCGAGTCACTGGTTTACCAATTTCCACGCACTGGGCCCTGGCGTGCATAAGAGGACTGTGTTTTACCTGAACCAGGTGATCTTTCCACGCTACTATGAGTAATTCAGAGGGTGACTTTTCTCACCACTATTATTCATGTACCTGACTTACCACAAGCACATTTCTCCTGATGGATCAGGAGCTATCAGTGGATAGGTGACAAGGTTCCAAAAAAGAGTTGAAAAACCTTACACATCAGTACATTTGATAACACTTTGTGATATATAATGACCACAAACACCTGATGGGTTTTCAAAAGTTTATATAAAGTAAGTTTAGAATGAATATGCCATGAGTATAAGGCAGATACAAATCAGAACATCAATGATCAAGATCAAAGCCAAAATGTAAATATGGATTAAGGCAAGCACCATAGAGTACTAAGGAATACTACTGGGTATGATCATTAGGGAACATGCTAATCAGTACGAATTTAAACTGAGGCAGAGTGAATGAGTAGGACCTAATATGGGTACTTAATATTCTTGTTCTAATTACTAAACTCTAAGCTATCTTCACTAAATTCACAGCAACCATACTAAAGGGAAGGGATAATGGAACAAGCTAAAATAAGCAGTCAGTTTTAATAATATCCTATAGGTAGGGGAAAAAGTGGAACATTACTAATAAACAATTCCATAAAAGTCACTTTCGAAAAGGTGATAGGGAAATACCACAGGCAAGAGTGCTTTATTTAGAAGAGGAAAAGTAAGAGTATAGTTAGACGGACACCCACAAGTATATTTACCTAGGACAGAATGAGGACTAACCCTGGCCACGGGTCAGTTTGGGAATAGGCGGGGACAAGGACCCTCAAGGATTCGGAATGCCAGTAGGCGAGCAGGTACAGCTCATGGACAGTCAGGACAGGATACCCCTCAGGTTTTAGGTCAGGACTGGGCTCATCAAAGGGCACGACCAACACCTGCAGCTTCGGATACAACGCCTGCGTTACTCCCTCTCTGCACGGAATCCGCCAGTAACCCCGATTGGGTCTTCGAATCTCCCAGCAAAGTGCTTCGCCAGCACTTAAGACTATTTCCACCCCTTGGAGTTTGTGGAAAATACGGACAGAGTGCTCCGCAGCGCTCTGTATCAATCACCTATAGAGTTCGTAGGGTCAGTGACAGGTCAGCTACTCGGACAAGTCGGACAACTTTCTCTAACTAAACTAGGCTAGTTATACTCTATTTGGACCCCCAGACCACCCACTCATGTTGCAAGTGACAAGGTCCCATCTTTTGATTGGTCAAGAGAGGTGGTTAGGTCACTGTCACCTCCTAAATTCTGCGTTCCCATGTTTAATATTCAAATGACAGTACCCACCCCTTACATTCCTGTTCCTAGGCATACGTGTAGAAGAGGACAATAGAGCATACAGTAGAAAGAAACAAATGTTGCATTTCAGGTGAAATTCAGCTTCTCCTCTCTGGGTCATGAGGCAGGTTCCCAGGAGCATCTCCGCTTCGGTAGCCAGCTGGCTGAGTTCCACGGATGCAAGGCCCGGTCCTCATGTCATGTGACCAAGTCCACACGGGCTTCTAAAATGACGCGGCTCCCCAACTCCCAGGCCCCCAGATACGCGGTACATGAAAAGTAAGCGAAAACAAATTAGAAACACAGAAAAAAATGAATACACTGTATACCATGAAAAGCTTCACTGCACCCCTTACTTTATAATATCTATAGCATTGAGGGTTAATGCGGGAAAGACAGATATGCAGAAGCAGCATGAGCTAGCAGAGAGCATGGTTAAAGACATGTTTAGCAGTAATGCGCATGAGCGAAAACATCCCTCCAAATTGCGAGTGCGTCACATCACGTGGGTATGACCGACGCATGCGCAGACTGGATTTCTGCGAAGCGGCCATTCAGTAGTGCAAGCATCATTATGATTTAACAAAACACAGATGCGAGCTTCTCTCGGGCACCCGCGTGTACTGAAAAAGGTGAAATTTAAGACGGACAGGATTGGTTAATACTTATTAAAGGTTAGACGAGGTTCATGAATGAGAGCAAGTCGCTTTACGTGCGAATCCTTGCTCCATCAATATCATAGAGCGGTCTGCAGAGCCCGCGCCGCCCATTATGCTCAGGAGTTTCGGAATAGCCCCAAACCCTCCAAACTGATTTTTAAGGTCCTAAAGGACCTTATGACCAAGAGGGCCACCGCAGCGGAAATATGAACAGATTCCCACTGTGAAAGTCTGGCATCTTTCTTTATTGAAAAGGTGCAAGCAATTTATCGCACTTTCCCAACCTATCTGCAAAACTCGGACTCGGTTGGCTGCCCTATGGGTGATGATGTGGTCTTGGACCTGCTGGCCCCCCTGTCCGATTAGGCGTTTGATTTACTGAGCCAGAAAATTAAATCTGGTTCCCCTGCGGACCCACTCAAACCCGCTCAGTTTAGGAACATGCAGGCGGCATGTCGTACTCCAGTGCTAGCCCTTATCAACTTGTCGCTGGTCTCAGGGATCGTGCCCACCAGGTGGAAACAGGCGGTAGTTACACCCATCCTAAAAAAGGCTTCCCTAGATCCTGTAAAACCTGAGAACTACCGCCCCATTTCACTGCTGCCTTGGGCCGCCAAAGTTACTGAGGCCCATGTGAATGGGATCTTGGCTGACCATCTTGCCAAAGCTAACATCTTGGACCCCACTCAAAATGGGTTTCGTGCGGGCCACAGCACGGAGACTGCCTTGCTGTTTATGGTTGAATATCTGCGCTCCGTGCTGGATACTGGTCGAACAGCGGCACTCTTGTTATTAGATCTGAGTGCCGCGTTCGACACGGTTTCACACGAGATCCTTTTGCGGCGGCTAGAGGAAGCGGGTGTTAGAGGGTCCGCCTTGTGTTGGTTCCGGTCCTTCCTCTCAGACAGATCATTCCAGGTTGCTATTCCACCCGGCAAATCTACCTCTTACCCGCTGAGACTGGGGGTCCCACAGGGATCATCTCTGAGTCCCACTTTATTTAACCTGTACGTTAGACCGCTGGCTGCGGTAGTCAAGCGTTGGGGCCTGACAATGGTCTCGTACGCGGATGACACGCAGCTGGCGGTCACGTTTAGTGGGGACTCAGATGTGGAGGCCCTCAGGTTTTGCGAGGGTTTACGTGCCGTGGCCAATTGGATGAATCTGAACTGTCTCCAATTGAACACTAAGAAGACAGAGGTTATGGTTGTGGGAAAGCAGGCAGGATGGTGGAATGATAACTGGTGGCCTTCGGAATTGGGAATGACCCCTTCTCCTGTAATGGAGATAAAAAATCTTGGGGTCTGGCTGGACCCTACACTCAGTTTCACCTGCCATACCAAAAGAGTGGCAGCCTCTTGCTATGGCATTATTAGGGGCCTAAGACCAATACTTACATTTTTCGATGCCCCCACCAGACAGTTAGTGGTTCAGGCCTCAGTACTATCCAGGATAGACTATGCCAGTGCGCTGCTGGCAGGAATCAACCAGGCTGAACTTACGCGGCTGCAGCGAGTGCAAAACGCCGCAGCCAGAGTGGTGGAGGGTTTGCCCAGGCGATGGTCGGTTTCGAGAACACTGCAATCGCTCCAATGGCTGCCTGTTGGCCAGAGGATCGAGTTCAAGGTGCTTTGCCTGGCCTCTAAAATCTTAAAAGGCATGGCCCCCTTAATCCTGGCGAACCTCTTGACCCCTTACGTCCCCTCGCGATCCTTGAGATCGATGGGTCAGAACTTGACGGCTGTCCCACGTTTCAGGTTGAGTAGGACAGGCGGCCGCTCCTTTCGAGTAGTGGCCGCAAAGTTGTGGAACTCCCTCCCCGCTGAGACTCGGGCACTGGATGATCTACTCCAGTTCAGACGGGCCATCAAAACTTTTCTTTTTAATAAAAATTCCTGATTGAGTCTCTTTTAATGCTGTGTTGTGTATACCTTCTTGTGGCGCCAGGACGCCCCTTTGCTGGGGCAGCTGTGCGCGGTACAAAAACAATTAACATAACATAGTTATGGCTTTAAGAAATGAGGTTGCCTCTTTAAAGGGTATCTTACTAGGTGTCGTAAAATCCCTTACTAAGCTCACAGAGTCCCCAAATTCACCAGAACAAGTTTTAGAAAATACGGCCACTTTGAATCATTATCCAAGCTATACCAACTTGTATTTATAGAATTAGGTGCACTTTCTGAAACTGAACTGTCCCCAAGGCAGATAGTGACAGCCCATAACAGTTTTTTCATTATATTGGGTAATCTATTTGTGAAAAATAGCAAGGGGACAAAGAGCCATAGGACTGTGAAGCCAAATGAGTGGTTCAATGACACATGTAAAAGTGCCAAAAGTGCCCTTAATCAAGCTCTAAAACACAGGTAAAGTCCTATGATTGCCATGACCAGACAGGAGTATGCTCAAAGCATCAAGGCTAGTAAAGCCCAGTGGCAATAGAGAGTTTGAGATGACTTGTTAGCGGCAGCTAGAGGCAAAGAGAATAATCGCTTTTGGCAACTGGATGACATATAATGGGCCATCCCAACCTGACTGATCCATCTCGACCTGACTGCCACATCCCTCCTGAGGAGTGGTCAACACATACTTCCAGGGTCTTTATGATGAAAATAACTTGATCACTGTAATGCAGACAAAGTGACAATCTCCTGTTATCACAGTCCGGATGAATGCCAAAAAGAATTCTCACTCAAAGAAACTTTTGCAGCTATCCAGGCCTAGAAACACTGCAAAGCCCCTGGCTTATATAAAATCCCTATAGATCTTTATTGTAGTGAACCCCTGATTTCGGGCCCCTACATAAATTCTTTGTCAAACGCTTTGATCACAGGAGGCCAAATTCCAAGTTCCTGGAATGGAGCTCTAATAATCCTGATCTGAAAGAAGGGAGACAGATCTAGCCTGCGCAATCACATACCCATTAGTCTGACTGACAATATATAGAAAGTATTTAGTTCACAAATACTGATTAGATTGTGGGACTGGATTACCCAGCACAAGTCGCTATCCCATTTGCCGGCTGGGTTTAGACGAAAGACCAGCCAACAAATGGACGACTGTTGACATTGAGAACGGTAGGTTATTAGTTGCATTCATGGATCTACGATCAGCATTTGATCTTATCCAGAGGGCTAAATTATGGAAGGTTCTGTCTAGGATAGGTATACCAAGTGGCCTGCTGACTCTAATACAGGAGTTGTACACAGATAACTATGCAAGAGTCAGGTGGGGCCTCTTGGATGAATTGGCACATGAAATCCCAATACGAAGAGGAGTTTGACAAGAGTGCTTATTGGCCCCTATGCTCTTCCTTCTATACATCAATGCATACATCCCGTATCTGTTCAATTGCGAAAATGTCTCCGCTAAGATCAAGGACTCGAAGTACCTTGTTTACTTTTCGCAGGTAACACCTTGTTTTTATCAAAAAGTCCCACAGGTCTATCAATCCATTCAGAAAAGTTCTCTCTCTTCTGTAAAGATTATGGATTAGAAATCAATAACAACAAAACAAAATACATGGTGTTTGGAGACCCCAAGAAGGAAATAAGAAGAAATGTATCTCTACTAGGTGAGGTGCTAGATAGGGTCCTTGAGTTTGATTAATTGGGAGTTCGATTAGAAGAGTCGCATAGATGGGCAACCCAGTTGCAGATGAGTACTATGATCCTTAAGGAAAGAGCTTGGTCTATCATAAGATTTGCTAATAGGGCATCCTCCTTCCCTGTTTACCAACCTATGGAAATTTATAAGACCCAAGATTGTGGGGCTTACCTTTATGGAGCAGATATCTGGGCCAATTCAATTTGGACACTCTGGAGAAAGCAGCGAATACATTCTTAGTCATTATTAAAAATTCCATAAGTGCCCCATCTCTTTTATCTACATGGACTTAAACCTCATATCCATCTCTGACATTGCAGCATTGAGGCCTATCCAATATTAGATACGAATGTGGTCGACTGAGGATCTAGAGTCCTATAGGGAATGGATCTGTGGCCTGCTGGATGGTGCCCATGCTGAGGATTCCTTGGTGGATCCTCATAAAAAGATGGCTATTCAAACTATGCCTGGGGGACTTCTGGCTACACCCTTAAGAGTTTACACGTAATGCTCAAGAAACCTTAAAATCATCTTATTGGAACTTTGTTTTGGGTGGGAAGATTTAAAGAGTTGTCTCCCGCAGCTTGACTGATTCTTTCTTATTACTTAAATGTTCATTTTATTTTTATTTTTATCATAACGTGCGCATGCCAAAGGTTTAGATATGGAATCTAAACCTTTTGCACACGCACTTTATGTCAAGTTTAGACTGGGGATCTTACCGTTAGCAGCCTTTACTTGCTCATGGAATAACAAGAATGCCATGCACTGCTAATTACCCCACCTATTACATCACTCACAACAGTACCGACAACATCACTTCTAAGATCACTGCAACATCTGAAATGACTTAATTGATGAAAACACTGTGCATGGCGCGGGTGCGAGGTATAGCTATTTTAGGGCATGAGTTATAGTTCCTTGAGGTAATTATAACTGGTGAATTTCAGTGGTTTTGCTAGTTAAAATTTTAATGTTTTCATGTTTTCACAAACATTTTCGCCTAACTATAGCGTCCCTTTAACCTTTTGGCTTTTTCCGTGAATTTCACAGGCAAAGTGAGTTATTATTATCATTCCTAACTAAAATGTCACTTTAACCTTTGTTTTTTTCAGTGAATATATATATATAAAACACATGCACAATCTTGACGATCGCCTGTTGTAGATGGGCCACCAGTTTTATCTGTGGCTCCTTGTGCCCCCCACCCCCATCTCAATTATTTCTAGGTATTCCACTGGGGATGCCAACTTTAATTAATAGGGGAAACAATGTGGGAACCTAGCAATTGATGGAGGTAGAGGGAATGTATGTAACATCAGAATGTATGACGTTACAACCCATACTTTTACAATGCATACCTTTACAACACATTTTTTACAACGCAACATCCATTACAACACATTCCATTACAACGCATTCCATTACAACGAATATTTAAAAACTACCTTTACAACGCATTCCATTGCAACGCATACCATTACATTGCATGTATGGTAAGTATTGGATAGTGTAGGAGTAAAAATTACTATTCTAACTCCAGGGGGGTGCAACAGTAGGGTAAGTGTTGGATAGTGTAGGGGTAAAAATTACTATTCTAACTCCAGGGGAGTGCAACAGTAGGGTAAGTGTTGCATAGTGTAGGGGTTAAAATTACTATTCTAACTCCAGGGGGTTCAACAGTAGGGTAAGTGTTGCATAGTGTAGGGGTAAAAATTACTATTCTAACTCCAGGGGGGTGCAACAGTAGGGTAAGTGTTGGATAGTGTAGGGGTAAAAATGACTATTCTAACCCCAGGGGGTGCAACAGTAGGGTAAGTGTTGGATAGTGTAGGGGTAAAAATTACTATTCTAACTCCAGGGGGTGCAACAGTAGGGTAAGTGTTGGATAGTGTAAGGGTACTATGCATTGTAATGGTATGCGTTGTAATGGTATGCATTGTAATGTCATGAGTTGTAATTGTATGCGTTGTAGTGTCATGCGTGGTAATGGTTGGGTTGTAATGGCATGCGTTGTAAGGGATGTTTCGTTGTAATGACTGCGTTGTAATGGTAGTGCGTTGTAAAAGTTGAGTTGTAAAGGTTGTTCCCGTAACATCACATGAGTTGAGGGTCCTAACAAGCGGGGTGAAGAGGTACCTAACCACTGGAGATTAGAAGCGAAGGATTTCACCAGAAAGGGTTGATAATAATCTTACCTGTAAATGAGGAACCAATGAATAGGGTAGGAGTAGCCTTTGTCAGACATGGGGGAGTAGGAGAGAGAAAAATAAAAAAATCAAAACATGCCAGTTGAAGTGGCGTCCTTCCAAAAAGAATCTAGACGGAGGGATCAAGGGTTGTGTACAATAAGGGAGGATGGTGTAGCTATGTATATTAATTTGACTAGAATAGCATCTGAACAAAAAATACTGTGCACTACTTTTGAGACCGTACAAAAGAGTGTGTGATCATTGGTTAACAAGCATTTACAATGCAATGGTTTCAGCATTATTAGAGGTAGAGCTATTGGCATTGCTCATGACATTTTTTTTTCATTTTTTTTTTAAACATAAATAAATGGTATTGTCATTTACAATGGCAATAGGTGAGTATTAGAGAGTAGTAGAGAGTATTCGCGGACACAGAGCCACACAAACAGAAAGCCACACACACACACACACACACACACACAGAGAGCCACACTCACACACACAGAGCCACACACACAGAGAGCCACACACAGAGAGAGCCGCACACACACTTAGAGAGACCCACACACACAGAGCCCCCCCCCACACACACACACACACACAGAGCCCCCCCACACACACACAGAGACCCACACACACAGACAGAGAGCCCCCCCACACACACACACACACAGAGCCCCTCAAACATAGAGAGCCCCGCACACACACAGAGAGCCCTCACAAACACACACAGAGAGCCCCCCCCACACACACACAGAGAGCCCCCCACACATTTACAATGCAACGGTCTCGCCTTTGCAAAAGTTAGAGCTATTGGCATTGTAAATTACAATTTTTTTTATTTATGTGTTGGTTTTGAAAACATATAAATAAATGGCATTGTCATTTACAATGGCAATAGCTGAGCATTGATGTGTGTGTGCTCACACTGCTCACTTCTCACTAGTGGAGAAGTTACGGCGTGAGCGTTGTGGGGGAAGGGGAATCCTTTAAAGAGAGCCATTTTCTCTCTAGATTTCCTTTCTCTTTTTGAAACTAAGGAGCAGCAATATTGTCTTGGTCATTGTCTTGGTGTCACCAGGGCTTTAAGTCGAAGCATTTCCAATATTATATGCAACCCATTGTTGCTGCTTATTTATCTTATGTAACTAACGACTATTGACAAAGTCAATAGTCTTGATGTGTTGCAGATATGTTACTTTTATCATATATCTGTATGTAAGGACAGAAACAGCAAAACATAGGCCGGTAACACACTATACTATTAAGCACAGACTTTAAGTTTACATGTTTTTAAGCCACGCCCTTAATTATATTGGCCACGCCCTTTTGAGAAACCCCCAGTTTTTTTCATCCCACTTAAAGCCCAGTCTACATGATTTACTTCTTGCCCCCAGAGAAGGTTATTTCTCTGCTCTGATTACTTCGTCCAACCGTCACACGCTGCTGCACTCACGCCCGTACCTGCACACTCCCCCGTGTTCTTCTCCTCAGTGTGACTGCTTGCCGGTATGATCTCTGTGTCTCGGGCGGAGCGGCCTCGGAGAGGGAGAGGCACGGAGAGGGAGAGAAACAATGAAGAGGGCCGGGGAGGAAGAAACAGAGACGTATAGCAGCCACTTGTGC
Source organism: Lissotriton vulgaris (assembly GCF_964263255.1). Lineage (NCBI taxonomy): Eukaryota > Metazoa > Chordata > Amphibia > Caudata > Salamandridae > Lissotriton > Lissotriton vulgaris. The sequence goes on along the minus strand of NC_141694.1, from coordinate 1,853,501,137 downwards.
TCTGGTTGATCATGATGAGTATTTTTAATGAGAACAGCAATTAACTATTTGATGTTCCAAAGGAGCATAATTTCTAGAATTTGGCAAATCATTAAATCAAGCTTAACATCACACCTCCCTCTTTTATGGTTCTTTTATTCGTAAGCAGGAGATACATTTACTAACATCCATTTCAGATCATTCTTTCGACCTTCCCTTTTTACCCTACCCATAGCAATTACGTAAGCATTTTACATATTTTTCCTTCCTAAAAATCCATTCTCCCTATTGTTGGAAGGCACCCATTTATATAGTTGTAAAGTAGGACGGGGGAACAAGTTGTAAGTTACCTACCCATAGGCTTCTTTTCATTTCAGAACCCAGGTTTTTATTACCATATTCAAATATACTAATTTTGTCCTTGTAACCTGCAGAAATGGGTTCTAATCCTAGCATCAGCACATGACCCAAAAAACACAGTTGATGGACACATAGAGATGAGACTGATCAAAAACGTACTACTTGGGCCATTTTGTAAAAAAAAGAAAAGTCTCATGCTTTCGTGCCAGAAACAGGAGTGTATTCTCATCAGAATTTGAACTCTGCTAGGGGAAGTGGCAAAAGGCAGTACAGTTAGAAAATTTGCTCTACTGAGACTTATAAAGTAAGCCAGAACGGTTTTTACTGAAGCTTTTCAACTTTTAGCCAATTTCTTTGCAGAGGAGAGGTTGTAAAAATAATGAATAGGCTGACTGTGCCTTTCTCTGGCCCGCTGGGCTCCGCCCACCATCTGCCGCCACGTTGTTCTGGCTCCTACACTGCTTTTTTTCCTTTTCCAGCACTATATTTCTCATGCAATATAATTAAATTATTAATAAATCATTCAGTGTAGATTAGGTGCTCCTTTCATAGTAAATACACCAAGAATTCTGAATGAACTGAAAACGTTCTTGTATCAAAGGTAATGTCAACTGAGCAGCGTTTGTATGTTTGCTCACAGAAAATCTACTGGTAAGAAAATAAAAATTTGACGTGATGTTTAAAAGTGAGGGGACAGTGATGAGGGAGGCCAGGGACAAGTATGGTCCTTGGCCGATGTACTGTGATCACATAAACAGACTATAACTGGAAATATCTTGAGAACATGGTTTTTGGAAAGAATTATTTGAAATAGAACATCTGTTGTAAAATACGTTTTTAACACTGCTCCTTAAATCACTTCGGTTTCAAAATGTTGTAAATAGCCAGTTTTATTCTTCCCAATAAAATGGTGATCAAATTACCGGCACGTTAAAGATGAGACATTTGGCGTAGGTCGGATTCGAACTCGTGACCTGCAGCTTGCACCAGATGCCAATGATGACCAACACTTCACAGGCGTGCACCCCAAAAGAAGAAAACAATCGGCAAACTCCTTCTACAAGCATAACCATGCACACAGTATCCTGCAGAAATACATAACAGGATCTAGCCGGCCCAATGCAAGACCGTCCTTTCAGTAAACCAGGCCGGCCAATATCCAATAGAATCATCATTGAATCAACAGAGAACAAGGAAATGCAAAATGCACAGAACAGTGTGCCTCTGAGCGAGCACCTCAGCACCGTAAAGTGTGCCCAGATTCCAAAGGCGGTGCTGCACTATACAGATGGGTATAATGGGCTATACAAATGCATGGAGCATAACATATTTAAGAACAGACGTCTATACCCTTACACACGTTGATTGCCTTCTACAAACGTTACCGTGCTGAAGTCTACTAACGGCATACTTTGCCCTTCGTTTGAAGTCATCCCTGTATTTTAGAAAACAAAAAGTATTCCGGATGTACGGTGAGATATACTCTCTGAATAACATCTGCAAAAATATGTATACACATTAATATTAAACATCACCCAACCTGCGTCAGCTGGTATATGTGTAGTTCGGGTTCCTTTAATGTGTGCTGTGCAACCGGCTGCACACAGGGCAACTTCCTCTCAGTGGCGAACTGTGGTTGTCCTGTTTCCATATTCACAGAGCTTTGTGCAGCGAAAGGTAGAATTGGCGGGAATACCAACATGAAAGCAATACCACAATTTATTCCTCAATCCTCGCTGAACTGCACAAACAGCAGTGCACCCCAACAACATGTTAAAACGAACAGTGACGTGGCAAGGGAGTCATTGGCCTATTATGCAAGGAAAGAAACCGTGACTGTCTGCAGACAGTTTGGTAAAAAAAGGCAATCATGATTTGTTGTCAGACTCATACCTCAGGTTCCCGGTGCCACTGCACCTGCTGCACTATTGGTAGCCAAGCTCCAGAACCAAAGGAAACGCAAGTCCTACAGCACACCTGCTCGCCGTGGACTAGTTTGGAATCCACTATGCTCCTCACGCTGTCTGTCATGTACAAAGTCCAGGGGTAGGGCTAGACAAACCAGCACAGCACTGTAGAAGTGAGAACGTGAAAGAATGACACGGGTGCCTTCTCAGGTACAATGGGAGACCTGTTCCTGTGTGTGGAGAAATACAGGAAAATTACGTTTTTGCAACAAAAAGCTGAATGTATTTCTGAACTCAGCATTTTAGGAGGATGTGTAACTTTTAGCACTATTGTTGTGAGGGAACATGGCAACCTATTTAAGCCTGACCTCTTGAGCATCTTACTGTGAGATCAGTTGTTGCGTATAGTATCAAAGATCTGTATGTGGGGGACTGAAAGCATAGTCAATTGTAAACAATGTGAGGACGGTCAGCAGCACCATCAAGTGTACACGTGCACCAGAGGATGAGTCTGCAGTGTGCGCGCATGCGCACCACCGCCCTCGAGATTACTGCATAGAGGGCTCGAGGGAAAAAGTGAAAATGTTAACTTTTAGCAGACTCCTAGACTCGCAGTTATCTGTCAGACTGTCAGCTTGAACCCTGGTAATTGTTATCAATGACTGACCTCAAAGTGACCCCAATTACACAGGTGCTGCACCCCAGGCGGTGGGAGAGCAAATTATTCATCCCAGTCTATGTTGCCATGTACTTCAAATGCACCAGTTACACTTTGGATAACGTGTGATGGGGGGACAGTTATTGCAAATTATACGCGTTCTTGCAAATTATAAGTGTTTCCATTTATAAATGAAGTTTGAAAATAGGTAGCTTGGCAGACGGGATGGCACATCTGGTCAGAAAGCACAGCACATCTGCACGTGTGTAAACAGGTGAGGCGGGCCCTCCTTTCAAGAGCATTGTATTGTATTGTATTGTAAGGGGTGCTTGTAAAGCGCACTGACACCATGGGTTTCCTGGCGCTGGTTGGAAGTAGAGGGGACAGAAAGACTAACCAGATTGGGGGAAAAGCCACGTTTTTAGAGACTTATGAAAAAGGATCAAAGAGTTAGAAGTTTTAAGAGAAAGGGGGAAAGAGTTCCAGAGCTTGGGGGCCAGGTATGCAAATCTCCGGCCTCCAGATCTGCAGAGCTTATAAGAAGGGACAGTCAAGAAATGGAGGTGAGAGGATCTCAAGTTGCGGGATGGGCAGTAGGGTCTAATGAGGGATTTCACGAAGGCGGGACAGGGGCCGGCTAATGACTTGAAGATAAGGCAGCCGATCTTGAAGGCTGCCCTTGAGATGACAGGGAGCCAGTGGAGTTTGACAAGGAGGGGCCTGGCGGATTGCCACTTCGGAATCCCTAAGGCCAGTCTCGCCGCCTGATTTTGGACCACTTGCAGTCTAGCCGTCGATGTTTTAGGCAGACCATGATAGATCGCGTTGGAAAAATCTAGGCGGGAGAGGACGAGGGCCATGATAACCTGCAGGAGGGCGTCAGGTGTAAGGAGGTATGCCACTTTCCTGATCCTGCGCAGTAGGTAGATACAGGACGAGACCACGGTCCCCACCTGCGGCCCTAGGGATAGAGCGGAGTCAATAGTGACCCCCAGGCTCTTCACCGAAGCCACGGGAGTGGGAGAGGGGCCCAGTTCCGCCGGCCAGAATTGAGGCCCCCAGAAGGTGGCGCTCCTACCGGGGAGGAGGAGCTCCGTCTTACCGGGGTTCAACTTTAACTGGTTGTGGCCCATCCACTGGAGAATGTGGGACATGACTGCCTGAAAGTTGGGGATAGCAGAGGGGGAATTGAGAGAAAAGATGAGTTGCAGGTCGTCCGCGTAATTAAACACGGTAACGTCCCAATGCCTCAAAGAAAAAAGAAGGGGGCGAAGATAAAGGTTGAAGAGAAGAGGGGACAAAGAAGAACCCTGGGGGACCCCGCAGAGCGAGTGCTCCCTAGGAGCCCTGAAGGTGCCCAGGCTAAGGGTCTGGGACCTGCCAGTCAGGAAGGATCTGACCCAGGCCAACGCCAGGCCCTGGATGCCAGCCTGCTCGACACGGCGGAGAAGGATGTTATGATCCACCGTGTCGAAGGCGGCTGACAGATCTAGTAATACCAGGGCCTGGGGGGGCACCCTTGTCGACACCGTCTCTCAGGGCGTCCAGCACGGCCAAGATCACTGTCTCCGTAGAGTGGCCGGGTCTGAAGCCTGCCTGGTTGGCCTCGAGAAAGTTGGAACTCTCTATAAACTGTGAGAGACAGGTGGTGACGTGGGCTTCCAGGATTTTTGAAAAGAAAGGTAAGAGAGAGATAGGGCGGTAGTTCGCCGGGACGGCGGGGTCAGCCCCCGGCTTCTTCAGAAGGGGCACTAGCACGGCCTCCTTGAAGGAGCCCGGCACCGTACCGGAGGAAAGAGAAGAGTTTAGCAGGGGGAGAATGCAGTCAGGTAGAGAGTGGCAGATGTCCCGGAGTATGGAGGGGGGGCAGCAGTCATCTAGGGACCCCGACTTGATGCGGGTAGCAAGAGTGGCCAGAGAAGTGGAGTCTAGAAGAGGAAATTGTGTGAATGAGGAAGTATTGTGAGGGGGGGGAGACAGATCCAGCGCCAGGAGACGTGACAGGGATGGTGTCCTTAATCAATACAATTTTTTCGATGAAAAAAGTGCTGAGGGTATTACATGCTTCCTGTGTGGGGGCCTGCGTAGGGAGCGTCCTGGGGTCGGAGGTAAATTCGTTAAGGACTTTGAAAATTTCCTTAGACTGGCAGGGGGCAGATAAGATTTTACCTGAGGCATAAGTTTTTTTTGCAGCCAGAATGGCGAGTTTATACCTATTGCGGGCAGCCACATAGGCGTCTCTGCTTGAAGGGCAGTAGTCTCTCCTCCACTTGCGCTCAAGCTGGCGAAGTTCCAAGTGGAGGGCTTTAAGGTGGGGGGTAAACCATTTGTGGGAATTGCTGTGCCGGGATTGGGGGAACTTAGTGGGGGGGGCAAAAATGTCACTGGCTGTAGTGAGCCAGTCTGCCACAAGCCCATGGAGCTCGTCGGTACCAATGTCGTTAGGTGACAGGGGATAGGTTTGGGACAGATGAGCCAATAGTTTGGGGGGATCGACAGCCTTCCACTTGCGAGCCGTGCCACCCTCCCGTGGGGGGACCTTGATCTGGCCAACCGCCGAGAATGTGGTGTCGATCAGACAGTGGTCCGACCACACGCAAGGTGTTATTAGTGGGCGAGAGGACTTGACTCCATGGGTCCAGATATGATCGAGGATGTGGCCACCCTTATGGGTGGCAGACCTGACTAGTTGGATAAAATTCAGGCTCGAAAGACCCTCGAACAGTTCGGAAGCATGTGGGCCAGCGTCCTCGTGCGGAAACCAGTAATTAAAGTCGCCAATGATGACAATACGGGGGGAGCAGGTAGCAATGTTGGTCAGCTGATCGATAAAGGATGAGGGGAAAGACGGCATGGAGTGAGGGGGACGATATAGTAGTACAAGAGTAACTGCACCTACCTCGGTCCCCAGGCTAAGGACCAGGGTGTCCACTTCCGGTAGGGTCATGGCCGCGGAGGCAATAATCTTAAGATCCTTGCGTATTACCGCCGCCACCCCTCCCCCGGTGCGACCCCCTGATCGGTTGGTGTTCAGCAGAAAGTAGTCAGGGGGTAGCGCGGCCAAGATGTCTGGGAGTGAATCGTCGGTAAGCCAAGTCTCTGATAACAATAAGACATCGGGACTTTCAGACATGAGTAGATGCAGGATGTCAACTTGGTGCTTGACCATTGAGCGGGTGTTTAGGTATAGGACCCGAATTGACGACTCGATAGGAGCCGGAGCGATAAGTGGTGATGTCGGCGCAAGATGAGGGAGTGGAATGCCTGCAATGCCGAGTGATGTAATGCGAGTCCAGGTGTCGGGGGAGAGAGGGCTGGCCGAGGCATGTAAGCACTTAAGGGCGCAGGACGAGTAAGATACAAGAGTGGCAGCATTACTGGCCCCATGGCCCGTCCGGCCGCGGACGGGCGCAGACGGGCTGGACTTAGGCGCGACTTCGGCGCGCTGACGGCGTGCCCGCTGCGCCCGTCCGCTGCGCTCCCTGTAAGGGGGCGCCATTTTATGGGCTGAGGTCGTGAGTGGCCGAGCGCTGCACCGCTCGCCTCCTCAGCGTCCTCACCCAATATGGCGGCCAAACAGCGCGACCCGGCGGGAATTAATCTCCTGCGAGGGCGGCTGTCCAGTATGAAGGTGGCGGCAAACCTGCACAACAAAAGAGGGTTAGTTGTATGCCAGCGCGATTAAAATTAGGTTTTTAAAATAAGGATTAAATGTGCGCGAGTAGCGCGGAAGGCAGCGCGAGCAGCGCGAGTACAGCGCGTCCAGCGCGAGTCAGGCAAGTGGCTAGGTCCCACTGACCGGCTCTTGGCTTCCAACCAGTCGTGGAGGCAACACAATGGTTTTTATGGGCTGAGGTCGTGAGTGGCCGAGCGCTGCACCGCTCGCCTCCTCAGCGTCCTCACCCAATATGGCGGCCAAACAGCGCGACCCGGCGGAAATTAATCTCCTGCGAGGGCGGCTGTCCAGGATGAAGGTGGCGGCAAACCTGCACAACAAAAGAGGGTTAGTTGTATGCCAGCACGATTAAAATTAGGTTTTTAAAATAAGGATTAAATGTGTGCGAGTAGCGCAGAAGGCAGCGCGAGCAGCGCGAGTACAGCGCGTCCAGCGCGAGTCAGGCAAGTGGCTAGGTCCCACTGACCGGCTCTTGGCTTCCAACCAGTCGTGGAGGCAACACAATGGTTTTTATGGGCTGAGGTCGTGAGTGGCCGAGCGCTGCACCGCTCGCCTCCTCAGCGTCCTCACCCAATATGGCGGCCAAACAGCGCGACCCGGCGGGAATTAATCTCCTGCGAGGGCGGCTGTCCAGGATGAAGGTGGCGGCAAACCTGCACAACAAAAGAGGGTTAGTTGTATGCCAGCGCGATTAAAATTAGGTTTTTAAAATAAGGATTAAATGTGCGCGAGTAGCGCGGAAGGCAGCGCGAGCAGCGCGAGTACAGCGCGTCCAGCGCGAGGCAGGCAAGTGGCTAGGTCCCACTGACCGGCTCTTGGCTTCCAACCACAGAAGCTAGGTCTCCACAAACTAATAATCTGTTTACATTATAATATTCACAATCCTTGTTTTGGAGGTGGTGCAATTGCTGAAGGACCCGTGAGACAATTCGTTCCCAAAAGCGGAACAGACTCTGCCCTATTCCCCAAATTCTCATCACTTCAGTGGAACGTTTACCCTGTACCAGAACTTCCAATGTCAGGTAACTCTGATAAAAATCCCTGGTAGGTTGAGAGCTATCTAAACTTTACCCACCCCTTTCCAGGTAACCTTTGTCATTATTAACTCAGCAACCCCCTTTACCCAAGAGTGCAGCCGCCTACAGGAGTCCGGCTGCAGCTGTACCCACACTCTGCCGCCGCCCGTTGTCTGCCTTCATCCCCGGGAGGGGGCCAAGCATGTTTATCACGAGGCATCAAGCCCCCCGGTGCGGCTGGTGTCGACCTCCCTCCTCCCCGGCCCACTTTATGTGGAGCAGTGTGAGCGCTGGGTGGAGAGGGGGGGTGCTCGTTGTCCTGCTCTCGCACACACTTTTTTTTTTAAATTCGAGTCTAATCCGTACTCTGCGCTTTGTGCCCGGGGGCATTCTTTAGTCCGTGCAAGATGTTCTGCACAAAACACCAAAAGTTTAAGTGAAGTGGCGTACTTTGAGGAGGGACAGATGAGAGAGAGACAGATTATTGCACTTCACTTAAAAGTACAAGCATTTTCCAGGCTAAAAAAACAGTATCGTACCCTGAGAAAGCAAGCAAAACAGAACTGGGGACGTTGACTGTACATACGACATGAAGAACAGTCACTCCATCATTTTAGTGATGCACAATAGCCTAAATAATGCACGTACGGGACAATAAATGAACTATCCCATGGCCTGAAATAAACCCGTGAGTTATCAAACCATCAGATCCCGGTGGCTTTCAAGTCTTTCAATCAGCGGCCTCCTCGCCTTCCAGTTCTTGTAGCCGTATATTTTCTAATCTCAGTAGCTCTCCAATCCTCCTGTCCCGGTCCCGTCGAGCAGTCCGACCCCGGTGACTCAGTTCTGCAGCCCGCCTGCCCTGCTGTCTGTCGTTCCCGCCCTGCGCCCCTGGAATGCTAACCAGGGCACCGCCGTAGCTGGGAGAAGCCATTCTCCTTCACAGAACTGCTGAGCTCAGCGCTTCGCTTCCCGGGGTGTTTATTTTGTACAAAATCGCTGATCCTGTAAAGTGTCGAGAAACATCTGGGAATGCAATGGGTACATTTAACTTTCTGCGGGAGACAAAGGAGAGCCCCGGAGGCAGAGGCGCGGGCCGCCGGCGAGGCCCCAGAGGAGGGGAGCACCGCCCGCGGCACCAGAGGAGACGTCCAGCAAGGCCCCGAGGAAAAGAAGCCCCGCGCCAAGTACCGGTGAGTGCAGCGACCCGGGTGGGTGCCTCGCAGTGTGAGGGTAGAGCGGCCCCAGCAGACAGCAGGCCGCTCCCCTATCTCAAGGCGGCATTTGGTGATTTGGAGCCCCGAGGCTCCCGGGGGCAATTGCAAGTTCCGAGTCCCCAATGGGGGACTCCACCGTGACGGCCGCATTGCTGTAGAGCCCAGGAGGGCTCAGGGGGCAAAGTGCGTGACAGAGCCCCGAGAGGTTCAAGAGCAGTTTTCTTTCTCCCCCAAGCGGCCCCATGTGTTGACGAGTGCACTAAGAACGGCACAAAGAGGGGGGCAGAGGCTTACCTCATGTCCTCGGTAGACGCTGCTCGAGCAGCAATATGGCGGCCGGCAACTCTGAAAATTTTCGGATTCGGGGGCGTGTATTTGTTGTTTTGAGTGACTGATGATGTCACTGGCTAAAGAACAGCAAAATGTACGCCCCCGAATCCGAAAAAGACGGAGCTTCTTTGGAGGGACGGCTCTCTCCTCCAATGGCTGGCCTCTGTTTAGGAAGCCAGCCAATGGAGGAGAGACTGGGCAGGGAGGCGGGTCCTACAGCCCTACTAAGAAGCATTAATTCTCCTCCCGGAGACTGCGTAAGCGCAGCCTTCTCGGTCCTCGACCTAAAGAGGCTGATGTGGAAGCTGTGGAAACCAGTTGGTGACAAGTGCATTATATACCTAAATGGTTCACAGTCTGAATTAAAGAAAGGGGGAATTAGACTGTTGCCTTTCACCATGAAACCATGAATGTGGCATCAACTCGGTCGGATTTGTGTTGCAGGCCAGTCTGCCTCATGTCAATAGTTGGCCATGTTATGAGTGTTTTGAAGGGCTTATGCAGAAAGATGTTGATGACTGCGTGGAGGAGTGCAGTTGCTATAGTCAGGTTTGCGTTACCACAGAATATTGATCACAGGCTTTGAAGAAGGAAAGAGAAATTAAATGGAAGATGCGATTGACTTTTGGGAATGTGAAGGAGTTCTAATGTGCAGAAATCCATTTAGAGCGAAGGACATTTTCATTCAGGAGTGAGGGGGATTCTGAGGCTGATTGTTAAGGGGAGGTGGATAGGTTGATGTCTTGGAAAGGGAAATATGAATTAAATGAACGAGGGAAAGTTGATGAGCTCAGTTTTAGCAGAGCTCAACATGAGAATAGTTGAGGGCCATGAAGTGCCAGATATGAGGCAATTTCATGGTTTTTACTGGTCTTGGTAAGCAAAGGCATGGAAAGAAAATAATATCTGGATGTTATTGGTGAAAAATACAGTACATAAATCCAAGTGAGGAGATGACGTTTCTTAGTAGTATGTCATAAATTGCAGTGTTGGAAAAGGAGCGATTTGACGGATAGGAGGCAAACTATTCTCTGACATTGTTGGCTAGTCTCAGCTAGGCCCTGCTATATTTGTTTTCATTATTGGCATTACATCAATAGTAAAGCTATTAGAGTTATATGCCAGAGAGGAGCAAGTGGTTACGCTGAGCCATATTTTTAGGTCGAGCAGACCTAAAAAGCAGGCGAAGCCTGCTTGTCTGCGAAGACATCTCTTGCTGGCGTGTCTGGAGGAATGTGAGACAGCGATCGCCCACGCGCTTCGCTGTCTCAGATTCCTCCTCGAGGGCGAGCACGTCGCTGTGCACATCCCCTTCCTCGCATTCTATCTCAATCACACACAGTCACGCATGCGCACACACATTCCCTCGCGCACACACGCACACGCGCACACACTCCCCACCCCTCCCCCCCAGGCATACACACAGGCAGGCACGGAGTCCCCTACGGGGGACTCTAAATTCACATCAGCCCTGGGCCCCAATCACCGGCTGCTCTCTTCCGGCGGGGCTCCTCTCGCGCTCTGCTCCTCACGGCGTGTCTCCTCTTCTGGATCGGGGCTCCCTCAGGTCAGAGGAGCCCCGCAACAGGCGTCACACTCCTCCTTCTCCCCGGGCCCCTTCCTGGGGACCCGGGCTACCCAGGACCGGCAGGGCGCTCCATGTGCCGGCAGGCCTTCTTCTCCCGGACATCAGGAGGCGGGACTTCCGGTCGGCCGCGAGCGGATTGGCCGGCCGGGCAAGAGCTTCCGGGTCGCCGCGGGCAGCGCGGCGGCCCGTTTTTCATGGCTTTGTATTTTTTTTTAGGAGGCGTGCGTCGGAATCGGGGGTTAGCCGGTTCTTGACTTTGCTTGACTGGGCATTAGCAGAGTGCATGCTGTAGGCGTTTTATGTGAAACGCGCTTCCTGAACGCTCTATCTGGGGTTGCTGTTAAAGGCATTTCACCTTTTTTTCAGACGTGTACTGCTCACATTTGGGGTACGCATGTGTCTGTATTCAGTATGAGAAATGGCTAGTGTGTGCGCGCCACGGATAAAAGGGGGTGGGGTGAACGGGGGCTGCCTCGGATTAAGCATGCTCTATCTTTGTATACTCCTCTCTCCGCCGTGGGCTCTCGTCTCCCTGTCCCTCCTTTCATCATATGCTCTGTCCCCTCATACTCTTCCACTGTCCGTGGCGGGCTCATCTCTCCTCTTCCTGTTTCCTCCGTTCATCACATGCTCTATCTTCTCATACTCTTCCTCTCTCCATAGCGCCCTCTGTCTCTCGGCTCCCTGTCCCTCCTTTCATCACATGCTCTGTCTCCTCGTACTCTTCCTCTCTCCGTCGTGGGATCTGTCTCTCTCCCTGTCTCCTCCTTTCATCACATGCTCAATCTTCTCATACTCTTCCTCTGTCCATAGTGCCCTCTGTCTCTCGTCCCTCGTGTTCAGAAGCTGTCTGTCGTGTCGCTCTCTGTCCATCCACTCCTCGCAGGATCTGTAATGCCTGGCTGTATAGCACCTAGATAGCTCGAGTTATATTAGTGGCTCTACACACATTGTAGAAGGGTGAGGTGAGGGGGGTGGGGGGGTTCTGCGGCTCAGTGAGGAGCCTAATGCGTGTAGCAAACTGCGAGAGGGGGGTCACGTGACCGGCAGATAGGGGTTCCAGTGTGTAATTCTGGAAGGTGCTACAGAGCCAGTACCCATCAGATGTCCAGACTGACTGCTGCGAACCGTCAGTAGGCTGGTGGGGCTTATGGTATTGTAAATAACAATGCCTTTTCATTTTTGTAAAGTAAACCTTGATCAGTGTGAACTATCATAGCAATTTTATTTTATTTTATTTTTTGCATTCTATGGGGATTACAGGAAGTATAGAATCTTTTTGCATTTTTCTACCCGTTTACAATTTTTTTTTCTTTTGGTTTCCGATTTTCGCTAGGCTGTTTGTGATATTTTTGCAGCAGACAACATGGATGTATTCGGTTTATGAGAAGTGTGATGGTATGACTTTGTATTATAAGCTATAAAATACCTTCTGCCATACAGTAAAGGGTATTAAGTCACCTCTGAGTTTCATGCTCTTATAAAGGAACTTGGCCTTCCGTATCGCTCATATGCACAGAATATGCCTCAAACAAATGTCTGTATAAAAATGATAAATTATGGACAATACTAATTAGATTTTAGGTAGCTTTTTCGACACACTTCTGCTGTTTCTATGCCTTGTAATTGAAAGTTACTACCAAAACCAGTTTAATGTTACTGAACTGACTGTCCTCAGAAGGATGAAAGGCTAAATTGGCCTTAGCAGGATTCAAAAGTGTAAACTGCTTGCTATCTACAAGTCGTGAGTGGACATCTAGGGACTCACAAGCATACGTTTCATTTTTGCACACCATAATTTCACAAGTTTTTTTTGTCCCTATGGTTCAAAGTTGTTTTTCTCATTAAAAAAGGCAAGATATGCATTTACCACAGCAATGACATCTGCAAAGGCAGTCCATTTACTACCTTGAAAAGAGGATCTTCTAGGGTGAACATTCCAATTAACCAGTTACATATGGTCCCTACTGGGTCCAAATGCAGACCCATCGAGATTGGACAGCTAATAAACAGAAAGGGAGAAAATTCCAAGTGATCTGACGCAACCGATAGTTCGTGTCTAATTGTTCAGTTCTAATTCCAGCCGAGTGTTTGATTTAACCAGTAGAATGTAATGTTGTTTGTTCTGTGCATGAGAATTTCAGATCACCTTGTGGGTAACGAGTTTTGGAGTGTTCAAAACATTTTTGTGCGTTGTGAGAATTTTGTCTGATTCTTGTTCACACAAGCTGGCGATTTTTAAAAATCTCAGTCTCGCCCCACACTCTGTCCCTCGCCCCACAAGTAAAACAGTAACTTACAATATTATTATAATATAATATTATTGCCAACATTGCTTAATATTTTGCAACAGCTATCATCTTTATACACCAATACAGACTCTGCTAAAAATTTAATGCAACACATTGTCATATACAATGCCAATAACTCAAACTTTAATGCTGCGAGACCTATTGCATTGCAAATGCTTGTTATTTATGTATTTATTTGAGGTTTTATATAGCTCGAACCTGACCCGTTAGGGTATCCGAGCGCTTTACAGGGATAAACACGTTATTTACAGGTTAGGCATAGGCAAACTACAAGGATGGGGTAAGGGACTTGATTAGAATAGGACAAGACCAGAGTTATATACAATGATCTGTACAGTACCATAATTGGCATAAAGGAATTGACTACAATAGGACAAAGGCTAGAGTTATATACAAAATTCGGTACAGTACGAAAATCTCGACATGTCAGTGATAGAAGGAGAAAACCGGCAATTGTAATTGAGCGAACCAAAAGAAATCAAATGGTGGAGAGAGCTGGAAGAACGTTAGGAGTTGAAATTGGTACGCAGAGAGGGCCAAGCATTACAGGTGATTATGCACAGAAACCAAAGCCGTGAAAGAGGCGGAGTGCGCAACAACAGAAAGTTAATGGAGAAATTTGCTCATTAGGAAGGTTTTGGCTTCCTTTTTGAAGAATGACAGAGACTGTATTTTCCTGATAGAGGAAGGTAGCGAGTTCTAGATTTTTATTTATTTATTTATTTTTTTAATTAAAAGAGTTTTATATAGCACTGGCTAGACCCGAAGGTATCCGAGCGCTTTACATGAGAATCAACAATCAACAATGTAACAGAAAAAGATCAACAACTACACAATTCTTGGTGAAGCCCCAGAGAACGGTCGGTTGTAAGTTTTCTCCTTGCGGAAGCGGGTATGGCTGGAGTACACGGTCTTTGGCGGACTGGGGATTTCTGGAACTCCCAAATACCACAATTTTCTGGGCGAGATATGCCGGTGAGTTCGTGGACAAGGCTTTGGGTGTGATGCAGGCCAGCTTAAGCTGGATTCTGCCTTCAAGAGGAAGCCAGTTCAAGGCCTTCAGCTTTGGTGAAATGTGGTCAAATGAGTCTGGCTGCTGCGTTTAGGCAAGCCTTTAGGGGGGCCGTGGTAGTCTTTGGCCAGATAGGGTAGAGCAGCCATATTCAATTCTGGAAGTAACTAATACCGGAAAAGCGGATTTGAGGTTGGCAGTTTCAAGGAAGGGTTTTAGCTTTCTCAAGTAGCTCAGATGGAACCTGGCAGTTTTGGCCATTGAATTGATATGTTCACACATATTCAGGTTGCTGTCAAGATTATCCCGAGAGATTTGGCAGAGTCCACTACGGTCGGTGTGCAGTTGAGTACTGTGATTGAGTTAATCCATTTCAGGATGTCGATGGATTTTTTTGAGGGGGAGATGAGAAGGAACTCCGTTTTTTGGGCATTCAGTTTGAGCTGGTTGTTGGCAAGCCATTGAACAGTTAGTTTCATGGCATCATTCAGATAGGTAATCTCCTCAAGAGAAGAGATTTTGATGTATATCTGAGTATCCTAAGCGTACATGTGGAAGGATATGTTGGCCATGCAAAGATTTTCAGCTAATGGTTCAAGGTAGAGATTGAAGAGGGTAGGGGCCAGAGTACAGCCTTGTGGGACACCAATGGAAATCGAAGAAGGAGTAGGTAGGTTGCTGTTGACCAAGAATCTCTGTGTCCGGTTCTGAAGGAAGGAACCAAGCCATTTGATGACGGTACCTCCTAGACCCATCCTAGGTTCGAGGCGTTCAAGAAGTTTCTCATGGTTGACTGTGTCAAATGCCGAGCAAAGATCCAGAAGGATCAAGAGACAGGTTTTGCCTTGGTCAAGGGCTAGGAGGGCATCGTCAATGATGTGAAGAATGCTAGTTTCAGTGCTGTGCCCCGGCCTGATCCCAGATTGGAAATCGTCAAGCAAATTGAAAATAGCGATGTGCTGGCTTAGTTGTAGTTCGACACATTTCTCCTGTACTTTCGCAAGAAGAGGTATATTTGAAATTGGTCTGAAGCTGTCTGGAATTTCCGGATTCAGATTGGGTTTATTGAGGATGGGAATGACTTGCCCGGTTTTCAGAGAGTCAGGTATGGACCCTTGAAGAAGGGAAGCATTGATAATTGTGGTCCAGATGGGAATGTAGGAAGGTCGCTGCCAAGCAGTTAGCGGGGAGGGGGTTCTTGAAGTGGTTGTTCGGTTTTAATTAGGATTTTCGAGATGGAATGGTCATCATAAAGTTCGAAGTTGGGCCAGTGAGCCTTGTTTTTGTGTGTTGCTAGGAGGGGACGAGAGGAGAGATGGGACTCGGTAGGAGGAGGAGGGGAGATTGAGGTAGAATTAAGTTCGATTCCTAGCGAGTTGATTTTGGTTGTGAAGAAGGAGAAGAACTCATTGCAGGTAATTGGGGATTTAGTAGTTTCTTTGGATGACTTCGCTAGCTTGTTAGTTTGGAGTTTGACTAATTCGAAGAGTTTGCGGGGTCTGTTCTTGGCATTTTCCAGTTCTGACCTGAAGAACTGTTTTTTTGGGACATGAGGATATTCTTGTTGTAGGTATTTCTGGCTTGATGTAGAAGTTTAAGTCGTGAGGCTGAGGGATGCTGTCTCCAGTTCCTTTCTTTGAGTCCGAGAGCTCTCCTTTCGCTATTGAGGGGTCTGCTGAATCAGGGTTTTTTGTCTTTGGTTAGGGACCCTTTGAGCTTTAGCGGGGCTAGATCATCCAAAATGTTGGGCGTAGTCGAGTTGTAGTGCTCTGTGAGGTCGTTGACCGTAGATAGATTTGGGGGGAAGGGGTTGTAGGTCGCTCTTGCAGCGAGTAGTCAGCTTCTCGAGGTCAAGGTTCTAAGTGTCTCTGAGCCAGCGTTTAGGTTTCACCAGTTGCCCAAGTCTTTTCATGTGGTAGTCCGGTATTATGAAGGTGATGGCCTGGTGGTCTGACCAGTCTCAAGGCTCTATAGAATTCAGCCTGAGATATATAATGAGATTTTGGTAGAAGGAAGACTGGCTGGTTGAGGGTATTGGTGAAGGTTTAGAAATTACTTTTTATCTGAAAGGGGTTAAGTAATGCATGATTTTCCACCACTTGTGGAAGAGGGAGTGCATTGAATTCTTTAGAAATGAGGGCGTGCTCCAAAGTTACAAACAGTTAAAGAAGGCAGTGTAGAGAGCAGGATGCAACAACTGCTTCTTTATAATGGAGTTCTTAAACATGAGGTAAGTGTGTTTCAGAAGCCACTTTCCCAGAAAATGATTACAACACAAACTGAGAAGTGACTCCAAAAAGTAGTCACTATAAGTTGTCGAACAAAGCCAGTATTTTAAAAAACCTTCAAGAAGATGTTGATCAGACTGAAGAGCAGCCAGAGGTGGAGGGAATTAATTGCACTGTATAACCGTAGGTAACCTAGTGTTAGATATTTGGGAGACCTTATGCTTCTAAATGTATGGAATGTTAGATGGTAACCTGATGCGCAACATCGTTGATTTTCGACCCTTGATTGTCTGATTTATGTTATTTTAAGGCAGTCCTCTTCACAGTTGATAATAAAAATCTTACAACCTAATGTTTTACTTGACAAAAGTGTCATTATCATATGATGATAAATGTCAGCAGTAGAACGTTGAATACTTTCATGGAATAAAATGATTCTACATAAATGCACATATCAATGAAACCATACTAGAGAAGAAAAGTCTCTTATTTTACAGAATGTAGGTATTCCAAATAATATTTTTTACGTGTTTGTCTATTCATGTTGGCTTTAGTTTTCTATGGCACAATTAAGCCATTATAGGGTGTTTATGGTCTTTTAAGTAATTTTCTCCTAGGATTTCAGAATATAATATACATTTCAATGGTATTTGTTAGTACAATTAGGACCATGGAGCTTGTTAAACTGGCAAGAAGTCTCCTTCAGGTTGATACGTACGGTTTAATTTCTCTACAGCTATTTTACATTTTAGAGTTATGTGTATTAAATATCAATTTGCGCTGCCACAAAGCTTGCTCAATAAGTATTAGATAAGTGGGGGCACCAGTGATCCGACAGCAAGATAGTTGCACCTTAGTGCAGCTCTGCCAGCCGAGAATTTTAATCAGCCAAATATACTGCCATCCTACTGCTCTCATGCCCGCAAAGGGAAAGCTGCGTGCTGGAGAGAATGGGGCTACCCGCCTGGCCCCGTTAGATGACTCCTGGACTCCATTTGTAACGTCAGTGGCCTATGACTGCTCGCCGTGCTGGCTGCTGTAAAGCACCGGAGTGGAGCCAGCAGCGAGGCAGAGTACGGCAAGCTGATGTGGTGTTCCCTGGCTGCGCGATGACCTATCAGTGAGGAGTCCTTCTTGGTGAGAGAGTGGTGGCAAGCGAACCGGGAGGTGCTGGAGAGGCACGGACCAGAGCAGCAGATGAGAACTGTGGCGTGGGAGGCGGCAGCGCCTGATTGGAGTGGCTCAGTACCAGACTCCTTCTTAGCGTCCCCCCTACCACTCCCAAAGCTGCAGAGAACTGTATGGTGAGTGGTGGCTATCTCCCCTGGAATTGCCGGGAGGCAGTTCCAGTGGCAATGGAATGGTCCTGATTTCTAGAGCTGTGGTAATACGGGAACGAATGGAAAAACATGGTATGGTTGACATATGGAAGCTGAGACACCCGTTACAGCAGGAAGGTACATACATATCCTCTGTCCATGGATCGTCGTCTCGATTGGATTACAGGGTGGTATCCTGAGAGATCTGCGTCTGGACAGCAGAGGTCACACACCTTCCTAAGACTGTCTGAGTATGCGCCAGTGAAGTTAGAGATCTCAATTCCCACCCCATTCGCATGGAGTTTTCAAGTGACAACACTCCTGGATCCTGTGTTCCAGGTTGGGCTTCGCTCAGCTAATGTTGAATATTTTGACAAGAATGATGGTTTAGTGACTGGGACAGAAACGCTATGGGAGGTCGTTACGGTCACAATCAGAGGTGTATGCATTCGCACGCAGATAGGAGTGTTGAGAGCAATACGCCACAACTGTACAATACTGTGGATACATTTAGGTCCCTAAAGTGTAACTATCAGGACCTGCCCTCACCATGCCACCCTTGCTGCCATTCCGGAGCGTGGTTGGAGCCTGTAGACTGTCGCCCTGGAATGTGCTTACTGGGTCGGGTTAAGGGTTACCAGCCAGCTAATCCCAAGTTTGTGACAGTGGCCTTACGGTTGGCAAAGCGGAGAGTCGCTCTGGATTGGGGCAAATGAGTAGTACCCACTAAGCGACAATGGCTGTCGGATCTGGCCTACTGCAGGGACCAATTGGAACTTTATGCACTAGAGCTACTACGGCCTTCCAGGCCTAAAAACATTTGGACTCCCCTCACTACATTTCTTTGTCCGCCACAGAGGAGTCTTATTGGATGTTTTGTCTTAGACAATGGGATTACCTGGTATGAGGTATAGATATCTGCACGTGTAACAATGGTATTGCACAGTTGATCTTATCCATTCAAGTGTAAGTGACATTGGTGAGAGCAATGTTGATGTATCTTTGCTTGTTTCTTAAAAAAGGCAAATAATATTTAAAAAAACATGTGTATATATATATATATATATATATATATATATATATATGTGTGTGTGTGTGTGTGTGTGTGTGTGTGTGTGTATGTGTATATATATATATATATATATATATATATATATATATATATATATATGTATATATTTTGTAGGTGACCGCTTTCCCTTTATCAGGACCTATCCATTGTATGTGGAAAAGGTCAAGCTCCACTCGAAACCCTGTAGTGTAGCTGTGCAGTTTTCAAGGTGCTTTGTGTCACAAGCGGCAGGAGCAGAGGTCCACTTTCCCAGTGGAAGCATGTTATCTTGTTCCTACATCTTTAAAATTGTATAATACAGTGAATCCATATTTTTTTAGGCGGACTGGTTCAGCATTGCCACAAGCGTAACTGCAGTTGTATTGTCCATTTTGCACTGACCCACTCCTTTCACTCAGTATCTGCGATTATCACCATCCACATCCCCCAACTGTACTTTCTAACCCCTTCTCTTGTCCATCCACTGATCCCAAATAAATCAACCAGTAGCAAACACTCTTTTGTTGCCCACATTAAACAATGACAGCATGCACTGTGGTTTATTCCAGGATGGAGCTGCAAAGGTGACCTGCATGGCCTGGTCCCAAAATAATGCCAAGTTTGCTGTCTGCACAGTGGACAGAGTTGTGCTTCTGTATGACGAGCAAGGGGAGCGTCGGGATAAGTTTTCCACCAAACCTGCGGATGCGAAGGTAAGGCACTAATCTACTCCTTGTCACTACTCTGTCTGCTTTTGACATTGCTTTTGATAATATAATGCACATAAACTATACTGCCGGATTCTCATCCAAATATAAGCCATTTTCAGGCACAGTGAATATATTTTCTTTACAGTGCTTCTGAGCCAGGCCAGTGTAGGGCAGAGCCTGCAGGCAAATGTGTTCAAGATACTACGTCTTAACACCATAACTTATCTTCTGCTTTAGCAGAAGCTATTGGACACTTTTTATAGTACATAACTATGAAAACAGGAAGTTTATATGTTATGCTTTTTCTCCCTCTGATTAAACATATCCTTTATATACAGAATCGGAGGAAAAGAGGTTTTGCCACCGTGCATTGCTTCTTGTGCAGGAATTTTCAGAGGGCAAAACTTTATAACTACAAGCCATTGTGTGATAAACAGTCCTAAGATGTCATTGTCCAGCATTCGAGAAGTTCTCCGAACATTCATCGTTTAGATACAGCTGAGGGCAGGTTAAAAAAGTTTTGCTACACCTTGTATTGTTTTTTAATTTTTTTTATTATAAACTTTTATTAAACAACACACAACATACTGAGTGACCTAGAAAGGCCTTGTACAGTCAGTATGCAGGGTGTACATTTTGAATAATCATTATCTTCTAAGGCCCCTCTGCTTCCATGCTACATGAGAACGAGCGCAGAAACAAAGAAACCAAGGAACAGAAAATTAAGCAAATGGCACCTCATTAAAACTGGTGGAGTATAAGTTCCATGCAACAAGCGGGGAGAGAAGGACCAACCCATCTGCTCATGAGCCCGTCCCACACAGTCCCCACCTGGTAAAATTGTCCTCCGCAAAGAGTCCAGACTTGGTGACAGATCCATACCGTTGCTGTTAAACAAATGTCCACGATGGCATCCGATAGTTAACCGTGCGCTTTCTAGAGTATCTTTGCCCCGTGAGGCGCTTGGCATATCAAGTGTTTTGTTGGGGTGGAATGTTGTCTGAGGTGCTGCTGCTGAATCCGGGGATCCTCTGGAAAGAGTGGAGATATTTTGTTCCTCTAAAAGATTTAGATACTCCTGTAATGGTCCCCATATATCTCGTCGGCGGGATACTAGGAGAATCAACTCCCAGTAATTCAAAAGTTGCTCGCGACAGTATTCTGCATCCATGAGCCACTCCCTTTCCTTGAGTAATCTACGACAGTCCCGTACCATTGCCACTCTGCGTTTTGCTAACAGTATGTTATGTTATGTTATGTTAGTGCTATTTGTATTGCGCACGGCTGCTCCAGCGAAGGAGCGTCCCGGCGCACCGACAAGGTGGCGAACACAACACAACTGGGGAACAGAAATAATTATTAAGAAATTGGGGAGTGAAGGATTTAACAAAGCTCAGAAAATAAATGAGTTTTAGCGGCCTTGCGGAAGGAGAGCAGGTCACCAAAGGTCCGGAGTTTCAAAGGGAGAGCGTTCCAGAGTGCGGCTGCCCGCACCTTAAAAGAGCGACCCCCCACCCGACTGAGTTTGAATCGAGGGGCTACCGCTAATTCTTGGACTAGCGAGCGCAGAGTGCGGCCCGGGATGTAAGGGCGCAAGAGTTGGTGCAGTAAGGGAGGTGATAGGCCCTTCAGAATTTTGAAGGAAAGGCACAAAACTTTAAAGTGGATCCGCTGCCTAACGGGTAACCAATGCAAGGCTCGCAAAGATGGACCGGCCGAGCAAAACCTAGGAAGACCTAAGATCGCTCTGGCCGCAGCGTTCTGCACTCTTTGAAGTCGGGTTAACTCAACCTGGTTTAATCCTATAAAAAGGGAGCTGGCATAGTCCAACCGCGCCAAAACCGTAAAACAGTAAAAGAATGGCCACCAGTCTGCGTGAGGCAGGTGGCACATCCCTGACATACCCAAGGAGACCAAGTAGCGGTGTGTCCGATAATCTACATTTTGTTATAGTCTGAATAGTCTGAATCACTGTGGTCCAGTATCTTGCAAACCCTGGGCATGCCCAAGCCAGGTAGAGTTAATCTGCTCTTGGGGCACCACATCTGTGACAGTTCTCCAGATCTGTTAGCCCTATTCTCTATAGGTGAGCGGTATAGGTGGTGTAGAAAGTTAAAATGCATTTGCCTATGTCGTTATTCGGGTAGAGATCAGCTAATTGCCCACAGCAATAGTTCCAATGTGCTTCCGTGAATTCCACCCATGGACAAACATGAGGAAAGTGATTAGATTGAACTTTAGGATAAAAATGGACATTTATTTATTTATTTATTTATTTATTTATTTATTTATTTATTAATGACATTTTTAGAGCGCGAACAATGGCCCGTGGGCGTCTCGGCGCTAGGACGTCTGCAGAATTCAACCAAAGACGGGAAAAATGGGCCTACTGATTAAAAAGCCATGTCTTAAGTTGTTTACGAAAAGACCAGAGTGAGTGGCTTGATTTAATCGAAGGAGGCAGTGTATTCCAAAGTCTGGGGGCTGAAACAAGAAATCTTCTGTCTCCCCATGAGACAGATTTGCTGCGTGGGACCACCAAATCATTCAGGCTGGAGGAGCGTACGGTTCTGGACGGACAGTAAGGGATCAAATTTTGAGTAAAAAAAGCAGGTCCCATGTTATGCATGGCCTTAAACACTATACAGAGAACTTTAAATGTTATTCTGTTCCTTATGGGTAGCCAGTGTAGTTCTCTGATAGTTGCAGAGGCGGAATGAAATCTGGGGATTCTGCCCAGGAGCCTAGCTGCTGAGTTCTGGATTAATTGCATTTTGTTCAAAACTCCTTCTTGAGCATTCAAGAACAGAGCATTGCAATAATCCAGGGTCGACAATACCAGAGAGGTGACCAATGTTTTGCCGGAAGAATCTGGGAGAAAAGGAAGGATTTTCTTGATTAATCTCAGTTTATGAAAAGCGGCAGAGGTGATCTGGTTAGCATGAGGGAGAAAGGTAAGACGGTCGTCAAAAATGACTCCGAGATTCCTCACCTTGCTAACAGGCTCAGGGGGGAGGCCCAGTGACGCGGGCCACCAGCAAGAGGACCATTCCGGTGTCAGATGACCAAAAATGACTACTTCCGTCTTATCGGAATTTAATTTTAGGCAATTGGAAGCCATCCAATTCCCAATTGCCAACATGCCTTGATTAAGGTCAACTGCTTTTTTGTAGCCATCATTCTTGCACATGAAGTTGTTGGACACAGGAGCGGGGTTTCCCGTCACAAACTATTACCAACACCAGACGAAGGAATTGGATATGGAACGCATCTTGATATAAAAATGGACATTATATACATTTTTTAGTAATGACCTGATTTTTTAAATGTTATGTAAAACATAGTCTGCATTTCTTGTGGGGTAAGCTTCAATCAGTTCACATTTTGAGTCATTGGTATAACTCGGGCGCTTAAACGGGCAGAGGAGAACAACCAACAATATTTTGTGAGTTGTGACATGAGGGATTCTGGGAAACATAGTTTACAGCTAGAGACGATCCCAGTGAAGGTGGGCTTGCAGCGTAGGTAGTCCGTCATCAAGAGCAGTGAGTTCCGTATAGATGGTTGAGAGGAATCACCTG
The DNA here is from genome assembly GCF_964263255.1 of Lissotriton vulgaris. Classification (NCBI taxonomy): domain Eukaryota; kingdom Metazoa; phylum Chordata; class Amphibia; order Caudata; family Salamandridae; genus Lissotriton; species Lissotriton vulgaris. Next base: position 1,853,478,193 of record NC_141694.1, on the reverse strand, counting down.
GAAGGAGCGGGGGTGGGGTGATGTAAGAGTACGTCGCACACAGTTACTGGGGCTGCTGCAATTGCTAAGAAGAAATGTGCTGGGCACTGCAGGAAACATGATCGTGTTAAGAAGCTTTGACGGTGATTCTGGGAAAGTGGGCAGACCACCAAATTGAATGCTGTGAGAATCGTTGTAAAACAGCATATGTCACGGTGAGCTAAATATTAGTACAGTTGGTTTAAGGGAAAGGAGAAGCGATTCCTGACAAGGGCATGTTTGAGAAAATGCTTTTAACATCAGTAATGGGTCAATGGACGACGAAGGACGCTTTTTGGTGAAATTAAAGTGTGAGGACTGTGGAGGGTTACATGATCCTTGTTTGGTGTAACTCGATTTTCATTGAAACGCGGACAGGAATTAACGCAGGTTTTGTTTACAATAGACTGAGGAAGCTGGTCATTTAACTACATGTGTAAAAATTATGATGTTGGTAATACATATGAATTAGTTTGTTTTTTAGATGCCCCTGATGAAGGGAAGTACCCCGAAATGCATTGGGCCTTTTTAATACAGAACACGTGGCATGTGGCAACCACCTCTCCTGTGTTTTTTGTGAAAGTTTTAACATGAAGTTTGAATGAATAAAATGAATTGAAGCAAGTGAAAAGCGGTTAAAAGGAAATTGGAAGAAAATAAATGGACGAAGAGAAGAAAAAGAATATAGCATTGATTGATTTGATTCATTCGGGTACTTGGCTGTGCTGCCTGCATGAGATCAAAAATGTGGTCCCTATGTGTTCAGTTTCCGTGAATTCCACGCCAAGATCTAATTCCCAATGGGATCTCACGTGCATTACTATCTGTGGCATGTGATGCTGCATCGCGGAATAGAGCAGAGTTATTAATTTCCGGGCTACAGGCGTATTAAGCATCAGTTTTAGTGGGGTTAGCGTCTGTGGGGACTTTGGGAACACAGTTCTTGGATACAAGATCATCAGGAGGGATCGCGTCAACCAGACTGGGGGAGGCATCGCCATCGTCCACAAGAACACCATCCGCATCACGACCCACGCCGACGACACCTACACCGCCGCCGAACACCTCCACTTCCAGATTCACACCGACCCAAAGACGACCCTCAGAGGCACCCTCATCTACAGACCCCCGGGATCACGCACACAATTCAGCGAAGACATCACGGACTTCGTCAGCCCACACGCCCTCCCCTCCGCCGACTACATCCTCCTAGGGGACCTCAACTTCCACCTGGAGAACGAGGACCGCAGCACCGTCACCCTGCTGGACAACCTCGCCAACCTCGGACTCAAGCAACTGGTCAACACCCCCACCCACTATGCCGGCCACACGCTTGACCCCGTCTTCTCATCCAGCAAGCACATCGCCTTCAGCCACTCCACCGGACTTCACTGGACCGACCACAGCTGCGTCCACTTCAGCTTCAGAAAAACCACTACCCACCACTACCCGCAACAGGTTCCTCACAGAAGCTGGAGCAAGATCACCGCCGACCAGCTCACCACCTCCCTCAGCCAGAACCCACCTGCCAGCACACCGGACCCCAACGAAGCAGCCCGCACGTCACGCAGTGGCTGACCGCCTGCGCCGACGACCTTGCACCACTGAAGAACCCTCACAGCAAACCCAGAAGCAAGAAGGCCCCCTGGTTCACCGACGAACTCAAGGACTCCAAGAAGACCTGCCGCACCCTCGAGAAAGCCTGGCTCCTCGACCGGACCACTGACAACATGACCGCCCTCAAACACGCGACCCGCAAGCACCACCAGCTCATCCGCACAACCAAGAAGAAATCACTGAAGGATCGACTGGACAACAACGCCCACAACAGCAAGGAACTCTTCAGCATCGTCAAGGAGTTCTCCAACCCCAGCACCGGCAACAACGACATCACCCCTTCACAAGATCTCTGCGACTCCCTCGCCTCGTTCTTCCACCGCAAGATTGCCGACATCCACAACCGCTTCGGCGCACCATCCTGGCACCCAACCGTCGAACCAACGCACCCCACCGCCACCCTCCGCACCTGGACCGCAGTGACCACCAAAGACACAGCCCCCACGATGAACACCATCCACTCCGGATCTCTGACTGACCCCTGCCCCCACCACGTCTTCAACAAGGCCGAGTCCACTATCGCACCCCAACTCCGAGACGCCATCAACACCTCCTTCGACACCGCCACCTTCCCGGAGAGCTGGAAGCATGCCGAGCTCAGCGCCTTACTGAAGAAACAAACAGTGGACCCCACCGACCTCAAAAACGTCCGCCTCATCTCGCTCCTCCCTTTTCCTGCCAAAGTCATCGAGAAGATCGCCAACAGACAGCTTGCCGCCTTCCTGGAGACGAATGGATCCCTCGACCCCTCGCAGTCCGGCTTCAGAGCCAACCACAGCGCCGAGACCGCCCTCATCGCAGCCACCGACGACATCCGAGCACTTCTCGACAACGGGGAAACAGCGGCACTCATCCTCCTGGACATCTCCGCCGCGTTCGACACTGTCTGCCACCGCACCATAGTCCAACGCCTCAGCAACACCGGCATCCAAGAGAAGGCATTGAAGTGGATCATCTCGTTCCTCGCTGGAAGAACACAGAGAGTCCGCCTCCCCCCTTTTCGTTCTGAGGCCACCGAAGTCATCTGCGGCATCCCGCAAGGATCATCACTCAGCCCCACCCTCTTCAACGTCTACATGAGACCTCTCGCAGCCATTGCACGCCAACACAACCTCAACATCATCTCCTACGCCGCCGACACCCAGCTGATCCTCTCCCTCACCAGAGACCCCGACACCGCCAGAACCAGCCTCCACAAAGGGATGAAAGACGTCGCCGAGTGGATGAAGAACAGCCGCTTGAAACTGAACTCAGACAAGACGGAAGTCCTCATCCTTGGACCATCACCCTCCGCCTGGGACGACTCCTGGTGGCCCCCAGCCCTGGGCACCACCCCCAAGCCGACAGACCACGCACGCAACCTGGGCTTCATCCTGGACTCCTCCCTCTCGATGACCAGACAAGTCAACGCCGTCTCCTCTTCATGCTTTCACACCCTCCGCATGCTCCGCAAGATCTTCCGATGGATCCCGATCGAAACCAGGAAGACGGTCACCCAGGCCCTCGTCACCAGCCGGCTGGACTACGGAAACACCCTCTACGCCGGAACCACAGCCAAGCTACAGAAAAGACTACAACGCATCCAGAACGCCTCCGCCCGACTCATCCTGGACATCCCTCGACGCAGCCACATCTCCGGCCACCTGAGGAACCTGCACTGGCTCCCCGTCAACAAGAGGATCACGTTCAGGCTCCTCACCCACGCACACAAGTCTCTCCACAACCTGGGCCCCAAGTACCTCAACGACCGCCTGACCTTCCACATGCCCACCCGCCAGCTACGGTCCGCTAGCCTCGCCGCCGTACCACGCATCCGAAGAGCCACCGCGGGAGGCAGATCCTTCTCCTACCTGGCGGCCAAGACATGGAACTCCCTCCCCATCCACCTTCGGCTGACCCAGGACCACCTCGCCTTCAGGAGACAACTCAAGACCTGGCTGTTTGAGCAGTAGCGGCCCCCTTCCCCCAAGCGCCTTGAGACCCTTCCGGGTGAGTAGCGCGCTATACAAGTGTTATGATTGATTGATTGATTGATTGTCACGGCATGAGTCCCTGATTTGGTAATAAAGCATTGTATCCGCTGCGTTAGTCTGACGTGAATCATCAGATGCGGGTGCGGGCAGGAACTGGCCATCTGGGTATAGGTCCGAAAACGTATGCAAGTTGAGGCGCTGCGCCCTTCTCTGTGCTCCAATATCTAGGAGGTGAGGCATCATTGGATTAGGATGAAGTGGAATAGATGGGCAGATGGGGCATATAAATACAGGGTGTCCACCCTCCTATGTATTCCCTCCCAGGCCCATCGAACACTTTCTGCTGTATTTATTTCTCCACGTGGGGCTTTGTATGGGGCACAGAGGGCATTGTCCAGGGGAAGAGGGGCTGCAAGGTCCTGCTCAGTGCCACATGAGGTTGATAGGGAGTGGGATGTGTCCAGAAGTGCAAAAACTGGGCCTATATGCACAGTGCGTACAATTCAAAGTCCGGCACGCCCAGCCTGCCCATGTGAGGGGCAAGGCGAGGACCTCTCTGGATATGCGCTGCTGTCTTTCAGCCCAAATCAGGGAGATCAGGATGGACCGCAGTTTCCAGAAGAATGCGCAAGTGAGTGGCAGTGGGATATTTTGGAAAAAATGAAGAAATTGGGTAGGACGACTATCTTAATTATAGCTATGCCGCCGGCTAGCGATAATGGCAGTTTAGACCAAATGGGGACCCTACTTTCAAGCCAGTCGACCACTCGACAGTAATTAACTGTCCGCAATTCTTGAACATCACAACTCATCGAAACCCCCAACTAGCGCACTGGACCCTCTGCCTATGTCAATGGGTACTCCGTGTGTAATGAAGTTGTGTTATCAGTGAGAGGGAGTATGATTTATTTATTCTAATTATATATAGAGAGTAATGTGATCTGCATACAACGCTATTATCAAACCTCTCGATGTAAACCCTATGCCGTGCTGAGTATGAGGTTGCCTAAGCCTAGCAGCTAATGGCTCCATGTCGATGGCAAATAATAGTGGTGAGAAAGGCACCCCTGTCTGGTGCCGCAAGTTATTTTGATTGGCTCCGAGAGTAACCCGTTGAGCCGTATTCTGGCCGTGGGCAGGGTATATAGTAATTTTATATATTTAATAAAAGTGGATCTAAGCCCAACTCGTTGTAGCAATGTGAACAGATAGTCCCATGCCAGGGAGTCAAATGCTTTTGTGGCTTACAAAAGTGTGACAATTGACTGTACGTCAGGGTGCAAGTAATGTAACACCGCAAACAGTGTTTGCAAGTTGTGCGCAGGTGAGCAGCCAGGGATAAACCCTGCCTGATCCAGGCCAACCATTTTAGGAAGTAATGGGAAGAGGCAATTAGCAAGGATTTTGGCCAGGATCTTATTATTGATGTTGAATAATCAGATCCCCCAGGATATTGCGGCATAGATTTGCAAATAGAGCAGCACAAAAATGGACATTTTGCAGCATTATTGTGGCACATTATTTTACCCCTAATCATTCCTTTTCAACTTTAAATCAATGTAAACTGATTTAGCGGAGTAATTAACTTTGAAATAGCCATTCTAAACTGTCTGAGAGAGTTTTTTTGCTATATCCTCCTTTGTGGTAACATTCTGGAGCATAGGTTACGCCAAGCACAATAGCAAAGGATCCGCGTTTTTGCTCGAAAAGTTTGTGCTCTGTCTTTAATTGGTCGTGCAATCGATTTTACTGTAAATATTCTGGTCTTTTCTTCTAGTCTGGTGCGCCTTCTCTAAATATTTTAATTTATCTTGAAGTTATTGACAGTATTTCCATCTTATATCAACTTCAGAGCCCCTGAGACAGTCCAGAATGAGCAACAGTGCACACTTGGCACAGTAGAATTAACGAATCGGGCACCTGTATTCATTAAAGTTAATTCAACTTCAGTCAATCAACCTGCGTTTTACTATATGCCAGTGGTTAATTTGTGAAAAAATAAGTGCCATGGCTCTAGTCGGAAGGCAGCTTCCCCCAGACCATTGCTCCTATTAGCGCCGCCTATATCAGAACTAACCATTAACCATGAAACCCTACAAGTGGGGAGAGGATGTGGTATAATATTCAGAGCTGCTAACTTCGGAGCTGGAGAACCAAGTTCCAGTCTCGGCGTCGGTTCAGCATCCTGTGATTCTCTGCAAATCTCTTAATTTCCCCATGCTTATGAAAAATGAATGTGTCCTTAATGGGTGACCATGAACTTTGGGTTGGAGCTATAAGTACCGGTGTTGAAGATTAATTGCGGATGCTGCGCACAGAAAACCACAGGCTCAAATTAAGCACTGCTATATGCACACATTCTCTGGTGCTAATTCAAGTTGACCAGCTGTAAAAAGCTTCCACTGGATCCGTTTGGTAGGATAAGCATTCTCAAGTTCTATGGAGAAGATTCCATTTGATTCCAGGACACCTCAGGACTTTTTATATGACTCAAATGGTGCATTTTGGAATCAGATGGGCTTCTAGAGTAATGTCTACATATGAACCAGAACATACGCTGGCCACTGTCAAAGGAACACACATCCACAACTGTAGTCAGTACACACCATCTGTAACTGGTCAAATGAAATATCCACCAGGCTGTGGGTTAAAATATAGACTCAAAATAGAATTCTACTGGATGGTAAAAATGTAATTGTGCCATGAATTATACATCTGCGTACCGTTGCTGGAGCAGATGCTGGAGGAAGGATCACAGTCACCCAAAGCAGAGAGCAAGGATGAGACCCTAAGATGGCCCCTCACACAAGATTTCACACAAACCCAGCAGCAAATCCTGATCAACTGTGATTGAAATCTCATATACCAGTCGAAAATCGATTATATTCAGACTGCAGGATTTTGTGTCTAGATTTAGAATTTGTAACGAGGCATCATATCTTATCTTGTTTTTTTTAACGTTTTGTATATCAAATTTAATATTTTAAATGAAGCTATTTAAATGAAAAAGCATTTTAAAAAAGTTTTAATATAGACAATTAAACCACTCGAAAGCGTAGAAAAGAATCTGTCATCACCCACATATTATCTGCCAAGTTTGTTGATATCCTGCTTTAGTCCAGAAAGTACTTTACAATTGAATTTGTTAACCAAAGACAAACTAGCATCTCTCAAAGATGTTTGAGAGTAATACACTTTTCACCTTGTGTTAAGTAATAGTCATCAATATATTTTCCTTTTTCAATTTAGAAGAAAACGTTTTGAAATTGAGAAAATATATGTAGTATGGTGAATGGTCAGATTTTGTGAAAATATTAATTCTGGCGTGGTGTTTAGTTAAAGTTTTTTTAATTCAAGTTAATTAATAACAGACATCAATATTTTTAGATACATACAATGTGTACACGCCCTGCAACATGTTGTTTTGTTCTGTATTTTATTTGCCAAGCAATTGTGGGTTTTGAGGAATGTTTGAAAGCTAATTTTGTCTGCTATTTCTGTATTTTCTGATTTCCATACATGTCTTTTTATTTCTGCATGTTTACAATGTCAGTGACTTTCCAGATGCAGCCATGATGTTGCTTGTAATGTTATACTCCAATCTCTGATAATTTACTTATTTAACTAAGGGTTTCAGTAAAATTAGACCCAGTTATGCAGAGAGTTCAGGCAAGTAAAAATCGTCTGTTTGGCTTCAGATGTGACTGGCAGAAGAGGATTTTGTCATTTTTTAGCTGCACCCTGATATACCTCTAAGTTTTTGTGTCACTGTGTATTTCTACGGTGCAGCTTTTGCCAACTCCTTGCCTTTCAATGTTCTGTGCAGACACTAGTCTGTGGTTGTGATTCATCCGGCACACAGAAGCGGGCAGCTGCCCCCTAGAGTAACATTTGATCTGCCGAGAGGTGGCTGCTGCGGCTTCTTCGAGATAGAGTTCAGAGGTCGGTGCGAGTTCACTGCCAGAGATACGACATATATTGTCTTTTCACAGCCGTGTAAAAAAAGAACAAGCATTTACAATGCAATAGTTTCGCCTTTGGAAAAGTTAAAGCTATTGGCATTGTAAATGACAAAATTTGTATTTATGTGTTGGTTTTGAAAACAGATAAATAAATGGCATTGTCATTTACATTGCCATTAGCTTAATCTCTGCAGTCACTCTGCAGTCCCTAGCACTCCATAGCACTCCCTAGTCACTCTGCACTCCCTAGTCACTATGCACTCCCTAGCACTCCCTAGCCCTCCCTAGTCACTCTGCACTCCCTAGCACTCTGCACTCTGCACTCCCTAGCACTCCCTAGTCACTCTGCACTCCCTAGCACTCCCTAGTCACTCGGCACTCCCTAGTCACTCTGCACTCCCTCGCACTCTCTTGCACTCTGCACTCTCTTGCACTCTGCACTTTCTTGCACTCTGCACTCCCTTGCACTGTGCACTCCCTAGCACTCCCTAGCACTCCCTAGTCACTCTGCACTTCTAGCACTCCTTAGTCACTCTGCACTGCCTAGCACTCCCTAGCATTCTGCAGTCACGCTGCACTCCCTAGCAGTCTGCAGTCACTCTGCAATCCCTAGCAGTCACTCTGCAATTCCTAGCACTCCCTAGCAGTCACTCTGCAGTCACTCTGCAGTCCCTAACACTCCCTAGCACTCTGCAGTCACTCTGCAGTCCCTAGCACTCTGCAGTCACACTCTACTCCCTAGCACTCCCTAGTCACTCTCCACTCCCTAGCACTCCCTAGTCACTCTCCACTCCCTAGCACTCCCTAGTCACTCTCCACTCCCTAGCACTCCCTAGTCACTCTGCACTCCCTAGCACTCCCTAGTCACTCTGCACTCCCTAGTCACTCTGCACTCCCTAGCACTCCCTTGCACTCCCTTGCACTCCCTAGCACTCCCTAATCACTCTGCACTCCCTAGCACTCCCTAGCCACTCTGCACTTCCTAGCACTCCCTAGCACTCTGCACTCCCTAGCACTACCTAGCACTCTGCAGTCACTCTGCAGTCCCTAGCACTCCCTAGCACTATGCAGTCACTCTGCACTCCCTAGCACTCTGCAGTCACTCTGCACTCCCTAGCACTCCCTATCACTCTGCAGTCACTCTGCACTCCCTAGCACTCTGCAGTCACTACTCTGTACACTCACTTTGCACTCTGCACTCACTAGTCTGCACACTCACTACTCTGCACTCTGCACTCACTACTCTGCACACTCACTCTACTCACTCACTCTGCACTCTGCCTTGCATCGCCTTGTGCAACGTACAGACAACGCAACACCTTTTATAAATCCGGGCCTCGGTATTCAATTTTACACAGAAATCAACTCAGCAAACACATTCTGCAAAGTCTGCCTTCCATCCAACATAAACAGCTCCACGCCGACTGCAGCCCCACCGCATGCAAATGAAAAGGTCCACTGGATTGTGGAATAAGTGATTGACTCTGGACAGGTCACCGAGGCAAAGGAACTCAGCCACGCTGTCTTGTGACCAGCACAACACCGGGGATGCGAAATCAGCAGAGCAATACTTCCGCGAAAAGAAAGCTGTTCAATTCCTGCCCGATTTTAGGAAGGTGCCCGATTTCATACAATATCCCTTTTCCCTGATGAGGCGGACATGTAAGAGTGCTATTTGCGGTAAATTGAAAAACAAATATTAATAGCGTGTTCTTCACTGAGGGGTCTGGAGCCTCACTGTGCTCGACTCCAGAAGCCCCAAACTGATCCGCCGAATGCTCACTCCTTATAATATTTCAACCACACAGTTGAAAACGCTCTCTGAAACTCACGACCGAGATAATACAACCTCAAAAAAAACAAGAAAAGTGAAATGGCGCAGCCCACCCCTGCTCGGAGTAGGGAGCGGGTCGGGTCTGCGTCCTCACAGGGAGAGCGAGCAGGCTGGTGTGACGAAGGATGCCGGCCTGGAAAAAAAAATGACACCCGCCCACCGCCGCATGACGTGGCGTAAAGCCTAAAAATCGCAGGAACGCCCATGAATCTGCTCGAAGAATGACAAGCAGATCTCTGTTCCAATGGCTAGCCTCCATTTATGGAGCTAGCCAATGGAACAGAGGGGCGGGACTACACGCACATACTCTAGACAAAAGATTTCGCCTGCGCGAAACGCTGCTTGCGCAGCTTTCCACAGGCGAGTCCTAAAAAAGGATGGATGGAATGCTCGAGTTAATCTCAGCCACTGGTAATTACTCAGCCGCATTTCAGTCCATCTTCATTTGCATACCATGCCACCTCAGTTTGTACCCAGTCATATGCAAATCTGTCTTGACCCTTCTCCATTGCAATGAGTCCAGTACGAACTGCCAGGCCAGGTTCTCCCTGAATCAGAACACAAGCAACCCAGGACCTGTTTCACACTTATTAGGGCTCATTAGTTGGGTATAGCTTGGTTCCAGTGGCACTGCGGGCACAGGCCCCACGTCTGAGCATACCCATCTACCTTAGAGAGTCACACTGAAGGATATTTAAAGGGATGGATGGGATGCTTGAATTAATCTCAGCCACTGGTAATTATTCAGGCCGCATCCCGGTCCAGTGTAATTTTGCATACCTTGCACCCAAGTTAGTGGTGACTGTAGCTACACATACATCAAGCTAAACACTTGTAAAGTCAGAAACCGAGGCCGCAAAAAGCACACTTCACGGCTCTGAGACTGGTCGCCCATGAAAGACAGTTAATTGCTCTTACAGAACTAGAGACCGAATATACATACTGAAGCTGAGGGTCTCCCTCTCCCAACTTGGCCACAAATCAGCAAAAGCACCTTTGACTGGGGGCTTACTGTTTTACTCCAGACAAGTAAACACTCTCCCTTTTACTCAAAATGTGCTCTATACTTTCTCGTCCGTTTAAAACAATTTAACCACTTCACCGTTTTTGCAGTCTACTACGGATCGACTGATCAGAATCCATTTTGATCATATTAGCTGTTGTGAGTGAGCACTTGCCTGGCCCGACCTTGCTTTTGTTTTGCAGTTTCCATCTTGAGAAGCCATGCACGCGGGAGAAGGGTGGGGGAGGGGAGGTGGCCTGGCTCTTAAAGGGACTCCTTTCAGAGCTGGTCCAGCGAGTTATTTATTCACGCTCTGGTAACGAATATTAGATTGTGTAGAGCTGAAAATGGTTGCAGAGCGGGCCGACTGCTTGGGAAGCCCGGCTCCTTCTTGTAAAGCAGCTCCCCGAAGGGGGCTTGGGTTAGACATGCTTTTGTCGGCGTCAGTTAAATGCGCCTGGCTGGGAGTGGGGCGATGGGTAGATCCAGGCTATGGTCCGGGTGGGCGCAGGGGCTGTCTTGAAGGGGTATAGTCGTTGGTGTAAGCATAGGGCATCAGAAAGGCTAAACAGGATGGGAAGCATTGCATGTCAGCGACATGAAGAGATTGGCGTGACATGCCATTGATTCAGCCCCAGACACGAGCGTCTTCCACGGGCACTGGCTTGCTATAAAATCTTAATATGTGTCCACAGTCCCATTGCTGGCCATTCAGTCATACAAGGAACGAGAGACGCTGGCAAACAGCACCTTTAAACAGATGCAAGCAAGATGCTCGAAACGTCACATTCACAGAGGAGCATGCATGCCTAGAGGCGATTACTGAATAACAGCAAGTACACATTGCTCCTTTTCTGCTCCAAAGAGCACTGTCATTTGCTAGTTTCATCCAATTGTTTAACGTCAAGAGCAAGATGTTAACAAGCAATGACACGGTACCTACCTGGACATGTACACACACTGGCAGCATTGTTGGCGGAAAAGCATGATCTCATTTAGATTCGATTTGCGGTCACTCGTCCCGTCATGAATACTATACAAGCGAGGCAGCGTAAGCAGTTGACTGTTCACTCGACAAAAGCCACCAAAGATTCAAGGACAAAAGCCAACCGTCACGTGACCCAAGCGGCTGTTTGTCTGTTTGTTTGGGGAGGGCGGGCGGGAAAGGAACGGACAGCGGGAGGGGGGGGGCGGGAAAGGAACGGACAGCGGGAGGGGGGGCGGGAAAGGAACTATGATCGGGTTATTCTCGCTCCAGAGGAGGGTGGGGGCAGCCTCCTCTGAAGAAAAAAAGGAAGGGTGCGAGGGTGTTGGGATGATTTCACTCGCACGGACACACACGGACAGCGGGAGGGGGCGGGCGGGCACACGGACAGCGGGAGGGGGGCGGGCGGCTACACAGACAGCGGGAGGGGGGGGCGGGCAGGCACACGGACAGCGGGAGGGGGGAGGGAACGCCCAGAAAGGCACTCACCTGGACTTCCTCGGGCGGCGGTCAGCCACTGAATGACCAAATTAAACCTCAACGTTGGAAAAAACAAACCCCGCCCACGGCCTTGATGACGATGCGAAAAGGGTGGAGAGGGAAAAAAATGCAGGAACGCCTACGAATCTGGTCTATTGGCCATTTATGGAGCTAGCCAATGGAACAGAGGGCGGGACGAAGCTCCACACTGTAGGGACATTAGATTTCTCCTGGGCGGAGCTAGGAGCTCCGGCCCCAGGCGAAACCTAAAAAGCACTGCATTTTCCAAATTTCGAGGAAAGTTTTGTGAAAATTGTGGCCTTTTTACAAAACTGCTGATTTTGCAATTGTTTTTCAAATGGCGTAATCCTGGAGGGTCTGATTAATGAAAGTGGTCTGTAGGGGTCCCACTTTCGGGGCTGTGGTCCGACGTAAGCAGTGATGGGACCCCCGCCTCACGCCACGAAGGAGAGAACCCTCATACATTGCTAGCAGGTGCTGCTAGGAGCTCAGCCGTGACGCCGTTCCGCCCTGGGGCTTCATCGAGCCACACCAGCTGTAATGCTTCTGGGTAGTGAGGGAGTGACACTGATTGCACGGCAGACAGTGTGGTGTAGGACTCGGCCATGATGCCTAATACCGCCGCTGGTGAGTCCTGCACTGCAGACTCCTGGTCTTCGAATTCAAAGACAAAGGTTGTGGGGCGTGACAGATAGTTCTGGGCCTGTCCTCCTCCCCATATTGCCGTGCTCGAGCTTCTTTGTTGAGGTATTTGCTCTCACGCTCTGCCTCTGTTATACTCCGAGAGGAGTAGATGAAGAGCTCCCAGGGCCAGCATTCCTTCCTGTGCCAAAGTCACTCTGAGTTATGCTTTAGACATAGCACTGGAAAGAGGCCAAGAGATCCCCACTCCATGCACTACTTTATGTGCCAGAAGCGCCCCTGATTTTTATTTTAAGAGTAGGCCATCGGAGAAGCGAACCTTAGGCCCCTTGTCTCTTCGTGTGAAAGAGGCGCCCCTGTTTCAAACATTAGGCAAAGAACAGAAGAAGGTTATGAGCTCTTTCAGCCCTGTGCCAGAGGCGCCCCTGTTTCAAACATTAGGCAAAGCATAGGAGAAGGATATGAGCTCTTTCAGCCCTGTGCCAGAGGCGCCCCTGATTCAAACATCAGGCAAAGCCCAGGAGAAGGTTATGAGCTCTTTCAGCCCTGTGCCAGAGGCGCCCCTGATTCAAACATCAGACCAAGCACAGGAGAAGGTTATGAGCTCTTTCAGCCCTGTGCCAGAGGCGCCCCTGTTCAAACGTTAGGCAAAGCACAGGAGAAGGTTATGAGCTCTTTCAGCCCTGTGCCAGAGGACCCCTGATTCAAACATTAGGCAAAGCCCAGGAGAAGGTTATGAGCTCTTTCAGCCCTGTGCCAGAAGCGCCCCTGATTCAAATATCAGGCAAAGCACAGGAGAAGGTTATGAGCTCTTTCAGCCCTGTGCCAGAGGCGCCCCTGATTCAAACATCAGGCAAAGCACAGGAGAAGGTTATGAGCTCTTTCAGCCCTCCTGTTTCAAACATTAGGCAAAGCACAGGAGGAGGTTATGAGCTCTTTCAGCCCTGTGCCCGAGGCGCCCCTGTTTCTAACATTAGGCAAAGCCCAGGAGGAGGTTATGAGCTCTTTCAGCCCTGTGCCAGAGACGCCCCTGTTTCAAACATTAGGCAAAGCACAGGAGAAGGTTATGAGCTCTTTCAGCCCTGTGCCAGAGGCGCCCCTGATTCAAATATTAGGCAAAGCCCAGGAGAAGGTTATGAGCTCTTTCAGCCCTGTGCCAGAGGCGCCCCTGATTCAAACATTAGGCCAAGCACAGGAGAAGGTTATGGGCTCTTTCAGCCCTGTGCCAGAGGTGCCCCTGTTTCTAACATTAGGCAAAGCACAGGAGAAGGTTATGAGCTCTTTCAGCCCTGTGCCAGAGGCGCCCCTGATTCAAACATCAGGCAAAGCATAGGAGAAGGTTATGAGCTCTTTCAGCCCTGTACCAGAGGCGCCCCTGATTCAAACATTAGGCAAAGCCCAGGAGAAGGTTATGAGCTCTTTCAGCCCTGTGCCAGAGGCGCCCCTGATTCAAACATTACGCAAAGCCCAGGAGGAGGTTATGAGCTCTTTCAGCCCTGTGCCAGAGGCGCCCCTGTTTCAAACATCAGGCAAAGCCCAGGAGGAGGTTATGAGCTCTTTCAGCCCTGTGCCAGAGGACTCCTGATTTAAACATTAGGCAAAGCGCAGGAGAAGGTTATGAGCTCTTTCAGCCCTGTGCCAGAGGACTCCTGATTTAAACATTAGGCAAAGCGCAGGAGAAGGGTATGAGCTCTTTCAGCCCTGTGCCAGAGGCGCCCCTGATGCAAACATTATGCAAAGCACAGGAGAAGGTTATGAGCTCTTTCAGCCCTGTGCCAGAGGACCCCTGATTCAAACATTAGGCAAAGCCCAGGAGAAGGTTATGAGCTCTTTCAGCCCTGTGCCAGAGGACTCCTGATTCAAACATTAGGCAAAGCACAGGAGGAGGTTATGAGCTCTTTCAGCCCTGTGCCAGAGGCGCCCCTGATGCAAACATTATGCAAAGCACAGGAGAAGGTTATGAGCTCTTTCAGCCCTGTGCCAGAGGACCCCTATTTCAAACATTAGGCAAAGCACAGGAGAAGGTTATGAGCTCTTTCAGCCCTGTGCCAGAGGGGCCCCTGATTCAAACATTAGGCAAAGCACAGGAGAAGGTTATGAGCTCTTTCAGCCCTGTGCCAGAGGACCCCTATTTCAAACATTAGGCAAAGCACAGGAGGAGGTTATGAGCTCTTTCAGCCCTGTGCCAGAGGACCCCTATTTCAAACATTAGGCAAAGCACAGGAGGAGGTTATGAGCCCTTCAGCCCTGTGCCAGAGGACCCCTGATTCAAACATTAGGCAAAGCCCAGGAGAAGGTTATGAGCTCTTTCAGCCCTGTGCCAGAGACGCCCGTGATTCAAACATTAGGCAAAGCACAGGAGGAGGTTATGAGCTCTTTCAGCCCTGTGCCAGAGGCGCCCCTGATTCAAACATTAGGCAAAGCACAGGAGGAGGTTATGAGCTCTTTCAGCCCTGTGCCAGAGGACCCCTGATTCAAACATTAGGCAAAGCACAGGAGAAGGTTATGAGCTCTTTCAGCCCTGTGCCAGAGGCGCCCCTGATTCAAACATTAGGCAAAGCACAGGAGGAGGTTATGAGCTCTTTCAGCCATGTGCCAGAGGCGCCCCTGGTGCAAACATTATGCAAAGCACAGGAGAAGGTTATGAGCGCTTTCAGCCCTGTGCCAGAGGCGCCCCTGATTCAAACATTAGGCAAAGCACAGGAGAAGGTTATGAGCTCTTTCTGCCCTGTGCAAGAGGCGCCCCTGATTCAAACATTAGGCAAAGCACAGGAGAAGGCTATGAGCTCTTTCAGCCCTGTGCCATAGACGCCCGTGATTCAAACATTAGGCAAAGCACAGGAGAAGGCTATGAGCTCTTTCAGCTCTGTGCCAGAGGCGCCCCTGATTCAAACATTAGGCAAAGCACAGGAGGAGGTTATGAGCTCTTTCAGCCCTGTGCCAGAGGCGCCCCTGGTGCAAACATTATGCAAAGCACAGGAGAAGGTTATGAGCGCTTTCAGCCCTGTGCCAGAGGCGCCCCTGATTCAAACATTAGGCAAAGCACAGGAGAAGGTTATGAGCTCTTTCAGCCCTGTGCAAGAGGCGCCCCTGATTCAAACATTAGGCAAAGCACAGGAGAAGGCTATGAGCTCTTTCAGCCCTGTGCCATAGACGCCCGTGATTCAAACATTAGGCAAAGCACAGGAGAAGGCTATGAGCTCTTTCAGCCCTGTGCCATAGACGCCCGTGATTCAAACATTAGGCAAAGCACAGGAGAAGGCTATGAGCTCTTTCAGCCCTGTGCCAGAGG
This sequence comes from Lissotriton vulgaris, assembly GCF_964263255.1. NCBI lineage: Eukaryota > Metazoa > Chordata > Amphibia > Caudata > Salamandridae > Lissotriton > Lissotriton vulgaris. The sequence continues at coordinate 1,853,462,366 of NC_141694.1, read as the reverse complement.
CGCCCCTGATTCAAACATTAGGCAAAGCACAGGAGAAGGTTATGAGCTCTTTCAGCCCTGTGCCAGAGGCGCCCCTGATTCAAACATTAGGCAAAGCACAGGAGGAGGTTATGAGCTCTTTCAGCCCTGTGCCAGAGGCGCCCCTGATTCAAACATTAGGCAAAGCACAGGAGGAGGTTATGAGCTCTTTCAGCCCTGTGCCAGAGGACCCCTGATTCAAACATTAGGCAAAGCCCAGGAGAAGGTTATGAGCTCTTTCAGCCCTGTGCCAGAGGCGCCCCTGATGCAAACATTATGCAAAGCACAGGAGAAGGTTATGAGCTCTTTCAGCCCTGTGCCAGAGGCGCCCCTGATTCAAACATTAGGCAAAGCACAGGAGGAGGTTATGAGCTCTTTCAGCCCTGTGCCAGAGGACCCCTGATTCAAACATTAGGCAAAGCACAGGAGAAGGTTATGAGCTCTTTCAGCCCTGTGCCCGAGGCGCCCCTGATTCCAACATTAGGCAAAGCATAGGAGAAGGTTATGAGCTCTTTCAGCCCTGTGCCAGAGGACTCCTGATTCAAACATTAGGCAAAGCACAGGAGAAGGTTATGAGCTCTTTCAGCCCTGTGCCAGAGGCGCCCCTGATTCAAACATCAGGCAAAGCACAGGAGAAGGTTATGAGCTCTTTCAGCTCTGTGCCAGAGGACCCCTGATTCATTCCTCAGGGATAGCACGTAGGAGGAATGAAGAGATCCCCACACCCTCGCTGCTTCCGGTACTAGAGGCTTCCTTGATTTACACTATTAGGCGCTACATTGCAGGGCCCCTGAATGCGTACCCATCAGGTACACCACAAGGTAGGACAAAGATGTGAGATTCCTATGAACCACTTTGCTTCCTATACTGGACGAAGTGCTTCTGTACTTAAAAGATTTTTTAAAAATGAAGAGAGCACCTCCAGGAGTAGTCACTGATCGACTCCGGCCCAGCAGAGGATAAGAAGTCAAGCTATGATATCTAGTCCATGTGGCAGGACAGGGGTCTGTTAAATCGTCCTTTATGCATCCTTTATGTGCAGCAGAGACTGTGCTATATAGATGTGTATGTTTGCCATTGCTGTCTTTTCCAAGTGAACTATCTAACGTTTTACTTCTGAAATTTCAAGAGAATGAGCAATCTGTTTTAGGCACCACATCGGGCTTGTGTTTGGTAACTCTGCTAAGATGGAAGATTCTGCAAGAAGTGAAGATGTTTGTTTAATTTCGCACTCGAGTCATGAAATATACTCAATACTCCTTTACTCTCATATGAAGGAATCTATGATTTAAAGGTGTAGTGCTGCCCTACTCTGAGTTTTTTCCTACACAATGCTAGACTTCCTCTTTGAAGATACAAACAGTTTGAGTTTGGGATACTGTTTTCCCCCAGTATGTCATATGGTTTGTTTGAAGCCAAATAACAAGTGTTCTTTTTGAAGTTGAGTTTAAGCTATTGTTCCTCAAAGGTTGTATGATAGAGGTACGTTTGGCTAAACCACGCTTGCCTCTACCACGCAGCCCAAACTGCTAATGCTTCTTAACCACGCATTCCTTTCCCACGCATGGCTTTACAATGTAATTTTGTTGTAAAGGCATGTTTGGTAAGGAGGTATGCATGGTAAACTTCTCCACTACTCCAACCTCCTGACCCCCACCCTGAGACCTAAATTGCCAATCCCCTACCTACCACCTCCCCTGCCCTGAAGCCAAAAACCATGTCTGAAAACTACCCCTTCCCTGAGGCCTGAAACGCTGCCCCTTAACATACACTACCCGACCCTCCCCTGCTGTGCCTAAAATGGCCACAACCCCTTCCACTCCCCTGAGGCCTAAAACCGTCCTCTTCCTAATACACTCCCCCAAACCCAGCCCTTAAAACTACCCCAAACCCTCCCCCCTGCCTTGATCCCTAAAAACCTTCCCCCTTCTTAAAATTACTCCGACCCCTCCCTGGCCCTAAAAACCTGCCCCTTTCCCAAAAGTAACCTGAGCTCCCCCACCCCCACTCCATCCCGAAAGCGACCCTCAGACCTGGCCCCAGCCCCACTTACCTGTACTCGTCTGGAGCTTCCTGTTCCGACGGATCTCAGAGTCCCCGCCCATCCTGAACACTAGAGCGCATCTGCCTTAACCACGCATATGCATGTTTAAGGAACATGCATTGTTCGGGCTAGCATCACTACACTTGCGGTGTCCTGCAACGCGTGGCTCTGACCGCATTGTTCCGGGTGTTCCCCTTCCTCAAATTCCCCACTTCAAACTGTTTTACATGATGTATACCATAACTAGCAACTTCCTCTGAAAATATTTGTACTTTTCCCCAGTGGACCATTTATGCTTTGTCAAAACCTACTGCTCTAAGCACTCCATTGTAGATTGTAATACACTTGGTCAGTCCCAGGGCTCTCAACCAGTGGGAACAACGGCTGGCTGTGTTTAGTAGACCTGCAGTATTTTTGCATTTATGTACCCATCCTGTTGGAAAGCAATTGTGTATCTCTGCTTCATGGTGGAAATCTGACACACCCAGCGCAAGACACTGATATTGACTTTCAGTCTTCAAAAGACCCTGGCTTCAGTGACTACTAAAAGCCCAGTGCTGTCCTTATCTCGATACCTGCCCTTTAAAGCTGTTCTCGGAGAATCGCACCAAGAGAACCCGATGGTTGTAGAGACATCCTGAACTGCAGGCATCGTGGATTGGGGTAATTCTCCGATGAAAGCTCCACAGATGTCCTTCCTGCACAACCTCCCGGCAGAGTACTGGCATCAATCACTGGACAGTCAGTTTAAGCCTGTACCACTCTCACAATCTATTCTGACCATACTGAGGTGGGTGCCATATCCTCATTCCACCCTTGCCCCAACTTACTGCACAGTATTTCGGGACATTCCTGTTTGGCAACTTCAATTGGCCTGTGGAGATTCCCTGGGAGCCTCAGCTGCACCCATTGCTAACACAGCTGCTTATTCCTTTTCCACCAAAACTTCTAAGGGTAGTCCGTGTTGTGTTAGACTCCAGAGGTCTGGGCCTTCTCCTTTGTTTCTGCTGTGCTAGGCTCTCCCAATCCAGGTCCAGTGGGACAAGCTAATTGACAGATGGAGATATCCTCCTCACCCCTTCCTTTCTCAGGAATTGGGTCAAGCACTGTTCATGCCTCTTTTGTGCGGGGAGGCATTGATCCTCTTGCTGGGAATCTGAGAAATTAAAATTGGCCTTGTTGGGTAAGGGGGGCAAAGGCCTGAAATCATCAAAGACCGTCACTATGAATGCATGCTGACATTAGAAGGCCCACCACAGGTCAGCACCAATCCCTGAAGGGTCCCTTCTGTGTGAAACTAGCTGTGCACAGATACCGGCGTGCGGAAGAAAGTAGTTTCACATGTGCAGCCTGAACATGTGCACATACACGTGTTCACGTGTAACCAGCCCAGACGCTCGAACCCTAGCTGTGCAGCAGAGCCTTAGCTTAAAGGTGGACACTAATGGCTAACACTCCAAGTCTGTTTACGGTGAATTTACAGTGAGTGAGACTCGCCCACAGTAAAAAAAATTAAAAACGGATAGCCCAAAGCAAAACATCCTAGGAGTTTAAGTTGGTGGAACCCTGTTTGCAGCATGAGTGTGTTTGTATTGCTTTTTCGTAATTGTGTTGCATTTGGGTGCTTTATGGTTTAAATGTTTTTTTAATGTCTTAGTAAAAAAAAAATTCCTCCATCTCTTTCTCCTCCCTTTTAACCCTTTTATTGTCTTTTCTGTTGAATTTATGTTTCCCTTGAGAAAAGAAGATGGGCAGCAATTTGGAGTCAATAATATGTCCTTTAGGGTGACTTTGTTATTCATAGCCTTGCATCTAGTGAAAACTGAAGCGCTTGTGGTTTGGACAAGAGTGTGTACACGTGAAGGGAACAGGGCATGGCCATATATAACATGTAGCCATGTGGATGTCTTGTATCTGTAAAATAAGCTTTTAGGATACACAGCAGGTGCCTTAAAGACTAGCAATAAAATACTCGTCATAAGGCAAATATGATCAAAGTAATTAGAAGAGTGAATCTAGTTCAAATGTGTTGTCTCTCAGACAAATACATTAAATAGAGACTGCTCACATAAGTACGTCTTGTTGTTTCCTTGACATTGTCCTTTTGAAGTGTCCCATGTTTTTCTGTGGTTGTCTTCCTCATTTCTTCCTTAATATTGTTTTTTTTCGTTCCAGTATGGCAAGAAAAGTTACATGGTGAAGGGCATGGCATTCTCTCCAGACTCTACCAAAATTGCTGTTGGACAGACGGACAACATCATCTACGTGTACAAGATCGGGGAAGAATGGTAAGTCCACTTAAATTGTTTTCAGATCCTGTTTGTTGATAGATGGTTCAGTCCACAATGAGGAGCTGAAATAACAAAAGTAAGAGGCACTATGTGCCAGAGTCCGAACGATCACATGATCCGTCCCAAACAAATGCTAACAAACCCTGCATCAGATTTCAGAGAAAAGCAATAATGGTGATCTAGAGAGTCCGTTCCTACCAGATCCAATGCATGAGAACATTGATTTTACATAGAGTCCTGCTGAGCCTGTTTGATATGTGAACAGATAATACTGACTTGTGTAAAGTGGTTCCCTGCTCGCCATTTGAACTTTGCTGCCAAATCTGGGGTGAGACTACGACCGCCAGACATCTGTGAGGCTTATTGGGGCCCAGGAAACAGAGGAGGCAACGCGCTCAAAAGGATTTGAGAAGTCCTGCAGTGCGGGTTGTGCAAAGTGGTTCCCTGCCCACCAATTCAACTTTGCTACCAGGTCTGGTGTGGAACTGCAGCCCCCATACATCTGTGAGGCTCAGCGGGGCACAGGAAGCACAGGAGGCAACATGCTCAATAGTGCTTGAGGGGTCCCACAGTGTGGGTTTGCAAAGCAGTCCAAGTTAGCTTTCCTGCCAGGTCGGGGTGGGACTATGTCCCACAGACATCTGTGAGGCAGGGCTGCTCCTATGATGCACAGGAGGTAACGCGCTAAAAAATGCTTGAGGAGTCCCTCAGTGCGGGTCGTACGTGGGTCATGCACGAGTGAAGACCAGGCCAAGAATGGGCCTGTCTGTGCCTGTCTGCGGCCGGACGAGCCTGGGCTGGGCCCACTCTCTTTGGGGCCTGCCCTGACAGCTTTTTTACTGGACAGCAGGTGAGAGCCTCTTTTCTTTTTGTAAAGTCATGGATGAGCGCAAAGTTACTGGGAGTATTACTGCACCTCGTACAACAATGACCATTGATAGAATACTGGAGAGGGCAGTAGAGATAATCTCAAGATAGATAGTACTTGTGGAACGCAGACTCTAATTGGAACAAGACCAATTGTTAAGAAAGACAGGAGATTGTACTAATTTAATAATAGGGCTCTGGTGTCTCCAGAATCAGGAGGGGAGTCACAACCATAAGCCAGTGACTGTGATGAGAAAGCCGATAACACAGAAATCGTCTCTGAGCCACTCAGTCCATTTTCCACTCAGGCCTGCCAAGGCCCATCTGTAAAGAGAAAAAGACCCACAGGGAAGGATTTGACCGCTAAATGTAAACAACCTTCCAAAAAGAAAAAGGCCATCTCCTGTCTTGGATCCAGCCTTGATTTTAGTCCATTCAACTCAAGCGCATGTCCCTATGCCCTCGGACGCTCTGGGTTTTCCTGAGCTAAGTGTGACATTCTGCAGCATTCCGGAGGAAAAGCCGAAACCTAGATTTGAGCAGCTTGATCGTAATGAGAGTCTTAGTACATGCTTGTAGAATAAACACATTTCCAGTCTCAACAGGAACAGCCCCCCATCGCAGACCCAAACCATTCCTTACCATCCTGGGGATAGTAATTCTCAAGCAATGGCTAAGAGCTCTGCAATGGTGCACGATGGCACCCACAAACTTGTACCAAATAGAAGTGCTGGATCAGGGTATGTCTCTCGACAAACATGTATGAATGTCAACGGCCAAGCCATGGTATCCGGTACTCGCATGAAAGTTCTAAATGCAACAGAGGAGCGCCCGGTTTAGATTATTCTCCCAGTAAGGATTTATTGAGCTTACCACCTGCAGCCAGCGCATATGTCCTGATTCTAGCAGGCGTCCCCCCCTCTTAGATGCCACCAACAGGAAACATGGGACCAGCTGCGCAAGAGAACTATTCGTTGACTGAGCAAGCACAATCTTTTTAATGCAAATAGTTTAAATGAGATTATAATAGTGAGGAGGGTTGGTTGGTTGGGTGGGACAGTCGAGTAAAAATATTGAAGGGGATTGCATTACGATAAACTTATGGAATCCATCTTGTGTACAAAACACATTGAGAATAAAGGAATTTGGTTTCCATACTGAATCCAGGATTACCCCGCTCCCATTAGGATACATTTAAAGACCAGCACTAGCTCACCCATGTTACCTTCCTAACCAGGTGTCCCCACTGATGTGTAGATCACACAGTGGTGTTAATAGGGTTACACCGCTGTGTGATCTAGAGGACATAGAAGGACTACAAGGAGAGACATCAGTTCATAAGGAACAAGCATGTAATAGTACAGGGTCTCCATCTCGGGCTAGCGCCACCCACTCTACTGGTGTTTCCCTATATTTACAGTCTACCTCGTAGAGAATATTAAGCTGGCATGTGGCAGGGTATTGTGTTAAGCTCTGTCGCCCTGAATGGCTATCCTTTATAAAAGGATAAGCCATTGGTATGTTCCAGGTAATCTGGGCCACTTTGCCTTCTGTGATTGATGTTTTTTATTGTTTTTATTGTCTGCTATACCTTCTCATCACAGTCGAGCATCAGGATGCTTAGCTATTTGGGTAAGCATAGCTATTGGGTGCTGCGCTAGGACTTTGGAGACATCACACAGTAGTTTTGAAGTTGTACTGTTTAAGAGCCATCTGTACCTGTACCTAGTCAACATTTATAACAATGATTCCACCAAAATCTTAAATACAAAATGTCCAGTGCTATTTGATTACACTATCCTGTTGGTAGATGAAATCACCATCAAATTGCAGCCAGGTCATCTCTGTCTGGCAGGAAATTTTAATGTGAAACTCTCTCCCAAACATAGTATAACTTGTGCTGATGTTTGCCTCTGAATATTGACTCCAGAAGTCAAGAGTTGTTGACCCGTCTTGTCTCTTCTGATATAGCTGATCTAATGCTGGTTGTTGGTATAAATGATTCTGCCCAACCTACTGAGACGGGCAGAAACAGCCCCTCAATAATTGATTACATCTTATTCACACACAATTTGGAAGAAAGGTATATATATATCTTCACATGGCAATCCCAACCCTATCGAGATAGCCCTTTTAATAGCCCCAATGGAAAAATTCAGAGAGGTTAATGGGGCAAGCAGATTAGTATCGAGACTGCCTGATCCAATCCAGTTTTTTAATTCAGTAGTCGAGGAGACTATACGGCGGGTGGATGCGTGTTTAATGGAGGAGGATGTTGACCATCAGTTTTTTGAAGCATTTAATAGCCTGTGTATAAATAATAGGAACGCTCTGACAGGGGTGTGGAATTTATTAAAATATCTGCTTGTCCGTGGGACAGGGTGCTTCATAAATCTACTTATCCTGTAACCAAATCCACTTGTCCCTTTTGTGCAATGTAATGTGGCAATAAATTATGGCAGCAATCTCATTATATAAGAGCTCTTAAATAGCCTCTCCGATTATGCAAGGGTGCCTTCCATAGTAGGGTTTGAGTATTAGCAATTCCCTTATGTTGCCATGAATCCGCAGATCTACATACTGGGGCTGACGGTAATGGTAAGCAACAGTTCCAGGGTTGGAATGCCCTTTTGAGTCTGTGCAAACCTACTAACTTGCATGTTTTTTTAAAGATTTTCACCAACTCTTCTCTAATCTTTTTCCATACTGAGAAAGGTTGGAAATGTACTCCTGACAATGGCAGACATAAATCTTCTTCCAGGGTTGGGCAAAAAGTGGTTGGAAGGAAAGTAAACTTGCAAACTCTCAAATGTTCTCATGAGCAAATCTACACCTGTATATTTGTTCATGCTAAAAAGAGGTTCACTAATATTTTCTAGGAGTACTATTTATTGGCCTTCTTCTATAAAAGTCTTATGAATTCACGAAAGCCATATATTTGCACTTACTGCAAGGACGTAGGTGCACTTTTGAGACTTTAATAATTGGGCCCCTACTTAGGTCTGGCGTTAACTATGACATTTTGTGTGTATCAAAATTCTGTCTATTTCTTTCTCTCTATCGGCTAGCTTCACTGTGAGTGACAGCATTCTGTTATTTCACAAGGAGCATATAGACACACAGTCGGTTTGTTCACTGCCAGGAACTACTGTGGTAATGTGTGCTTTTTGAGGCCAAAACAATTTTTGGTTTTGCCAATGTTTGTTATAATGGTGAGGGCCCGACAGCTCCCACATCAATAAGGTTTTTAAAAAAACCATGCCAAAACCAAACGGCTGACCAACAATTTAAGACCTACTGGCTTTACCAATGCTTGTTTATTTTTCTGTTTCCCATAATCTTATCAAAACTGGTTACACTGATTTTCCCTTATGAATATTTTTGGGAAATACCAGCATACATCAACACATTTTACTAAATGATGCTGCAAAGAAATGGTACCTAAAATTTTACAATAGTTTAGTGAAGTGCTTTTGCATTTTTTTGTGAACATTTTATTTTGAAAGCAATGAATCGTCAATCTTGCTTTTAAGCTCCGGCAAATATTTGCATCTAATCAGAGAGCATTCTGGGAGCATTATACATAGACTCATATTGCTAAACGTTGAAAACATCTTATCTTATCTTATCCAGGATTTGTACAGCGCACGTACACCCGAGGGTTTCATGGCGCTAACCAAAAGTGCTGGAAACTAAATCCAAGGAAGAAAAGGAGTTACGCCAGCTTCTGCACAAAAAGCCACGTCTTGAGTTGCTGCCTAAACTGGAGAAGGGTAGAAGAGGAACGAATCTCCAGAGTGAGAGTGTCCCACAGCTTGGCAGCAAGCGTGGCGAACCTACGTCCTCCCTTACGTTGGAATTTGAAGCGGGGGACGATCAAGAGGATTTGAGAGGCAGACCGAAGATTGCGCGAAGGGGTGTATTTAGGCAAAAGATCTTGAATGAACCTAGGGCTGCGAGCATTAAGAGCTTTAAACGTCATGCAGGCAGCTTTGAAGAGAGTGCGTTGTACAACAGGAAGCCAATGGAGTTGCTTAAGCAGTGTTCTAGCAGATTGCCAGCGAGGGAGACAATAGATAAGTCTGGCGGCTTGATTCTGAGCCAGCTGCAGACATTTGCTAAGGGAGACCGGAAGACCGAGGTAAATAGCGTTAGAATAATCTAAGTGCGTCAGCACTAGAGCCATTACAACCTGGATCAGGGGGATTGGGTGAACAGTCGGCTGATCTTCTTTATTTTCCGAAGCGGGAAAAAACACGATGACACCACAGCATTAACTTGAGGTCTCAATGAGAGCTCATCATCAATCAGTACCCCCAAGCTTTTCACAGATTTGGATGGAATAGGAGGGGGGCCAAGTTTGGAGGGCCAAAAGTGTGGTCCCCAGAAAAGCTTACTTTTGCCCAAAAGGACAGGTTCTGTCTTTCCGGGGTTCAGCTTGAGATGGTTACTATCCATCCATTGACCTATAAAAAGCAAGGTGGATTGAAATTGAAGGGCAGATTCAGGGGAGTCATCGATAGTAAAGGTGAGTTGCAGATTATCTGCATAGTTGAAGGTGGTGACTTTGAAGGATTTTAGTAAATTCAACAGAGGGAACATGTAAATGTTAAACAAAATCGGTGATAAAGAAGAGCCCTGCGGAACTCCGCACGTAGTGTGCAATTTTGACTAGGAGAAGGGAGGGAGACCTACTGATTGAGAGCGGGAACCAAGGAAAGACCTAACCCAATGGTGGGCAAGGCCACGTATGCCGGGCCAGTTTGAAACGGTCGAGAAGGATGTCATGGTCGACCGTGTCAAACGCGGCCGACATATCAAGCAGAACCAGGGCCTGGGGAATGCCTAGGTCTGCATTGTAGCGTAGAGAATCCAGGACTGCTGTAATAACCGCTTCAGTAGAGTGGGCTCGACGAAATCCCGCTTGAGCAGGGTCCAGAAAATCCGACTGCTCGATGAAATTAGAAAGATGAGTGGTGACGTGAGCTTCCAAGACTTTCGCCAAATAAGGTAACAGAGAAATAGGCCTATAATTTGAAAGTATGGTGGGTCACAGCCTGGCTTCCTTTGTAGTGGTACTACCACAGCCTCTTTAAAGGAGCTTGGCACCACACCCAATACTAGAGAGTTGTTAAGAAGACTCAATATGGGCAGAGGAAGGGCAGTAATCACCTTTTTTAAGATTGAGGTGGACAACAGTCATGAGGGGAGCCTGACTTGACCCTAGCTGTTAGGACGAGCAAGGACGGAACATCCAGCAGAGGAAAGCAGTCAAGGGAAGAAGTATTGGAAAGGAGGGTAGCATCGTGGGGGGTGGGAAGAGTAACTGGAATACTGGACTTGATAAGCCTAATTTTATCTTGAAAATATTTATTGAGGGTATCACAAAATTCTTGTGTGGCTATAGGTTTGGGTTGAGTTCTTGCCGGGTTGGTGAGCTTATCAACAATCGAAAAAATGTCCTTCGACCTATTGATGGAATTTTCGACAATGTTGGAAAAGAATTCTGCTTTAGCCAACAGAATGGCCTTCATATAAGTGGAGCGAGCAGCCAAGTATTGGGTTTTCCCAGAAGGATCATAATGCCTTCTCCACTCTCGTTCCTTCTGGCGAACAATAAGTTTCTTGGCCCTAAGGTCTGGGGAAAACCATTTATCAGCGTCCGATTGACGCAAAGTTTTCGACATTTTTACAGGGGCGTGTGTATTGCTGGCTTTAACAAGCCATTCAGCAATGTCAGCTGCTGATTGATCAAGGTCGTCATGTTTGACAGGAATTGAATTCTGCAAGCTGTCAAGGAAAGCAGAAATGTCTAAAGAGCCCCACTTCCTGATTATGCCATTTTTAATTTCAATATGAATGGAGGGCTTAGGGATGGAGATATAGAATTGGATCAAAAAATGATCAGACCATATACACGGCGAGATTGTAGGTAGTGAAATGCTGAGATTGGAACTCCAAATCTGATCCAGCGTGTAGCCTTTAATATGCGTGGCAACATCAATATGGTGGCTGAGATTAAGTCCAGTAAGGAGATCCCCAAATTCGCTTGCAGCCGAGTCTCCAGACCCCTTATCCAACCAGTAATTGAGGTCGCCGACCATCAAAATCCTGTTATGATCAGTGACCAGCATAGCCAACTGATCACACAAAGAGAGTGGGAAAGAGAGCATACTTTGGGGGGGCCTGTACATTAATATACATAGAAAGGTGCTTGGCCCCGAATCAAACCTAATCACCAAATTGTCGACTGCTGGAAGGTCGAGTGACGTCAATTTGGTGAATGCTAACTGTTTATTTATAATGGCAGCAACTCCGCCACCCATTTTACCTGGAACTCGGTCTACCTGTAAAATATAATAGTTCTCAGGAAGTGCTGCTAAAATATCAGGTGAGGAATCGGTGTTAAGCCACGTCTCTGTGAAAAGGAGAATGTCAGGTTTTTGATCAGCTAAGAAAAGGAAAATATCCAGTTGATGTTTTACTAATGATCTCGTATTGAGATAGCAGATGTATAATTGTTGTTCGATATCGGCTTTAACTAGACTGGGTGGAGAAGGCCTAAAAACCTAGGAGGAGGGGATTGATAGATACTTAGTTGAGTAAGATGTCTGACCGAAGAAGGACTGAGGGGCCTGGCAGTGCTACAAAAATTTAGCAGGTCCTTCGAGGAGTACATCAGGGAGGAAATTAGGGGGGTGGCCCCTGGTCCCGGCCTGTCGCGGATGGGCGCAGACGGGCTTCCCTTTGGCGCGCCCGCTGCGCGCGTCCGCTGCGCGGCCGGGAGGGGATGCACATTTAAAATGTGCTCAGGGTCGGGTGTGAGGAAGCTGCAACGCCAACCGTGGGCTGTCCCCAAGATGGCGGACCCCCCTGTCACACCCGAAGACAGCACCTAATCGGCTGTTCAGGATGAGCAACCGAGACAATGCGGCGGATAGGTATGAGTCAAAGTGCAAACGCAGTCTTTAAAAACAGTAACAAAATAAAAAGGAAGACAGTAGCAATATTTTAAAATAACGAACGTTGCTCCCGGCTTCCGCCTCAGGAGTTAGATAGCAGCCTGTGTAAATATGTGTACATATTTTTTTACTGGAACCACTGATTGTCATGTTACATATTGTAATGTGAAAATACCAATAAAAATGTTCAAAAATAAAAAAGTAGTTCTGTCTGAGCTTACAACATTTACTTAGAGCGCTCACCCAAATAATAAAGGCTTCGCATTAATGAACCATAAATATTAGTTTGAACAGCATCAACACATGGACGCAAATATTACCTTAACTGCAGGAAATGCCTTTCTCTGATCCAAAATGTACTTTAAACTGGTTGCCAAAAGGGTTTGTGCTATAGGGGGTTGGGCCTACTTGTCCCAAGGACAAAATACAAATGAAAACTTGTTGCCCTTGACCCCAAACATTATGTCCCGGGCATCGGGCTATAGGAATTCCTCACCCCTGCTCTCCTAAAGCCTCTCTACCCCGCGGACCATTTCCCTAGATAGTTCAACCATGATTGCTCTGTGGCAAACCGCTTGTTGCGAGGCTCTTGTTGCCAAACTCGGAGACCACATAGTGGTAGCCACTTTATGAAAGCAGTACATAGAAGTCGCCTCTAAATGCAGGAGAGAAGTAATAGCGCAGCAATGGGATTCACAAGTGGAACCGGACTGTGTCCCCAATTACTTACCATCTTGCCAGTGACACCTGGGAGGCCCTTTTTGCTAAAATCAACACTGCTCCTCCTTCAAATGTTGTGTTTCTAATAGACACTAATAACCAGTTGGGTTTTCCGACAACTCTATGTGAAGTAGAGTATGTCATAAATCAGAGTGTTAGGGTCCAGATGGTGTCCCAATTGACCTGATGAAATGCAATACTGATTTCTGGGCTCCATTACTGACTAATGTTTGTTTTTTTTTGGTGCTTTTTTTTTGTTGAAACATTTTATTAGCTTTGACAGTGATACAATTATCAGTAAAAGTTCGTATGCAATATACATATACATCAATGTTCTCCAAGAGGAATAAATCAGTATACTCTATGGTTCACTGTCTCTGGCATGGATATATGTGGTACAGGTATATATAGTCCGTGCTGACTAATGTTTTTAATAATCTTGTTGGTGAGCAGTGAGAGTGTGTGCGGGAACCCCCTGCACCCCCAACCGTCGGTAGAAAGTGCACCCACCTCCTCACAGGTTCACGGAGTCTCGGTGGGGGCTGGGCAATAGGAGGTCAGCAGCCGCCTCCAGCTCCCGTCCAGGCCAACCCCGCAGGCAAACAGTGCATCCGGAGATGAGGGGGCCCCAGCAGTGACTTGGCAGGTCCCCGGATGCCAGTGAAATGGGGGACACCCCTGCAGTCCCGCAGCAGCCAGGCCTCAGAGTGACAAACGGGTCCAGAGGCCCTCAAAGGGGTGTCTCGGAGGTCGATGGTGGAGTGGAATAGCCGTCAGCAACCACGGGCGTTGCCCGGCTGCAGCAGTAGCTCGATCAGCTGCGAGGCCGGGTCAGCCAGGGAAGGAATCCCGGAGAGGCCCTGCCCACAAATAGGGCCTCAGGTAGCAGTCACAGCAACACAATGGGGTCAGGAGCGCCTGGGATCCCAGGGCTCAGGCGGCGGCTGCAGGAAGAAAGGAGCCCATGCAACCGGGATCGCCAACCGACCTGGTGGCCGATATGCTTCCTGGGTGGCCGCAGCCCCAAACGCCTCGTTCCGGCACCGTGTGGAGAGCCAGCAGCGACAGCAAGCCTGAGCAAGCCTGGCTGGGAAAAGGAGGGGGCCGTTTCACCGGAAATACCTGGGGCGCGTTACAGCAGCAGCAGGACCCTCCCCGGAAGGGGTCCTGTGCCGGTCGTCAAGGCCCGTGAGTCACAGGAGGCAGCAGTCAGTCCAAGCAGTATGTATTGCAAGCCAAGCAAATGTATTAGCATTGTTAAAAGCCATACATTTTTAGCATTCACTTTAAGATGTAAATATCAAAGCACGTCAATATGAAGCATTTACAACAATCATGCCCATGGCCGACTGGCACGCAGTACCAAATAAAATAATCGCCTGACATGCTGTACAAAAAAAAAAACGCTATTACAATGCTGCTGCGCAAACCTTACAAAGCCACAGAGGCAGCTTTTCCGCCATTTACACAAAAGCATACCCTCACACGGTGTTAAACTGCCACAGCACAGCACCCTCAAAACTCATAAATATTGACATTTATTACCGCCAGCAAGGCGCCACTTGATTTTAAGCAGACGCTGCTTTTACAACCCAGCAATACGAAAGTAAGCAAAACCTAATTGTAGCCTGATTAATGAAGCGCGTGTTCATGTGCATTACGGAGTCACTAAGAACAAAACTGAAAGTAAAGGAAACAAAGTCGGAAAGGGAAAAAAAAAACGATGACGTTCAATGTTCACTGTGTCTGTAAGCGCGCATTGCAAGGGAATTGTGGCCTGTTCAATGGAGCGCGCGTTCTCGTGCGCGTGGCCCGTTCAAACCGCTTTCTTGGAGAGGAGATGCGCGCGGCCAGGTCCTGTTTCCTGGAAAGCTAAGTCGCTAACTATAGGTCTCTGGCGAGACAGCGCTTTGCGCTGTAAACGCCACGAGACCTAAAAAGGTGACTGGTCCCAACCTGGATGCTATAGGCTCATCTTGTTAATTGACCCTACAGTTAAAACTATGGGAATTACTGCTAATCTGAATGTTAAGCAGTACCCAATCTCGCTCAACTCTTTTTGCCTGACGTAAACTGTCCTCTTCTCTGCACCTTTCCCCACAACTTTCCTCTACTTTCTAGTACGGCACAGGCTTGTGCCTTACTTCAAACGACAAATGTTTGTTGTCCAATTGTATCTTATACTTTGAATACTTGTTATGTTTTCTTAATAAACTCTTTACCCGGCTGGGTAGAAGAAAAGAGTATATAGTTTCCGATTGTGGTCTATATTACATCTCTTTGAAATAATGTTCTAGGCTTAGGACCTATGTCTCCAGCAGATGACTTCGGTAGCCACGGACTGGAACGGGGGAGGCGGACTCTCTGGGTTCTACCGGCGAGGAATGAGATGATCCATTCCAAGGCCGCGCCTTGGATTCCGGTGTCGCTGAGGCGTCGTATCAGGGTGCGGTGGCATACCGTGTCGAAGGCTGCTGAGAGATCCAGGAGGATGAGTGCGGTGGTTTCCCCGTTGTCGAGCATAGACCTGATGTCGTCGGTTGCTGCGATGAGGGCAGTCTCGGTGCTGTGGTTTGCTCTGAATCCGGACTGTGACGGGTCGAGGGATCCCTTGGTCTCGAGGAAGGCGGAGAGTTGTTGGTTAACAGTCTTCTCGATGAATTTGGCAGGAAACGGGAGGATTGAGATGGGTCGAAAGTTCTTGAGGTCCGTGGGGTCCGCGGTGGGTTTTTTCAGGAGGGCGCTGAGTTCGGCGTGCTTCCAGCTCTCCGGGAAGGTGGCTGATGCAAAGGAGCTGTTGATGACATCGCGGAGTTGTGGTGCGATGATGGAGTTGGCTTTGTTAAAGATGTGGTGTGGGCATGGGTCGGTGGGGGAGCCGGAGTGGATGGTGCTCATCGTGCGGGCGGTGTCTTCGGTGCTGACCGGGTACCAGGTGCAGAGGGTGGTGGTTGGGTGCGCTGGTTCGATGGTCGGGTGGTTGGTCTGTGCGCCAAAGCTGTTGTGTATGTCGACGATCTTGCGGTGAAAGAACGAGGCGAGTGAGTCGCAGAGGTTTTGCGAGGGTGTGATGTCGTTGTTACAGGCACTGGGGTTGGAGAGCTCTTTAACGATGCTGAAGAGTTCCTTGCTGTTGTGGGTGGTGTTGTCCAGGCGCTGTTTGTACGTAGTTCTCTTGCTGGTGCGGATCAGTTGGTGGTGCTTGTGGGTGGCTTTCTTGAGGGCTGTCATGTTCTCTGTTGTTTGGTCCTGGCGCCAGGTGTTCTCCAGGGAACAGCAGGTTTTCTAAGAGTCTATGAGGTCGTCCGTGAACCATGAGGTTTTCTTGCTGTGGGGTCTGCTGCGTGGTTTCTTCAGTGGTGCGAGTTCGTCGGCACAGTCGGTGAGCCATTGTGCGAGGTTGCGGGCTGCTTCATTGGGGTCCGTCGTGATGGTGGGATGGTTCTGGCTGAGGGAGGTGGTGAGTTGGTCGGCGGTGATTTTGCTCCAGCTTCTGCGGGGGGCCTGTTGTGGGTGGTGGTGGGTCGTAGTTTTCTTGAAGGAGAAGTGGACGCAGCTGTGGCCTGTCCAGTGGAGTCCGGTGGAGTGGCTGAAGGAGATGTGCTTGCTGGAGGAGAAGACTGGGTCAAGCGTGTGGCCGGCATAGTGGGTGGGGGTGTTCACCAGTTGCTTGAGTCAGAGGTTGGCGAGGTTGTCCAGCAGGGTGGTGGTGTTGCTGTCATTGTTGTTCTCCAGGTGGAAGTTGAGGTCTCCTAGGAGGATGTAGTCTGGGGAGGTGAGGGCGTGCAGGCTTACGAAGTCTGCGATGGTTTCGCTGAATTGAGTGCGTGGTCCCGGGGGTCTGTAGATTAGGGTGCCTCTGAGGGTGGTCCTGGGGTCGGTGTGTATCTGGAAGTGGAGGTGTTCGGCGGCTGTGAGGGTGTCTTCCGAGTTGGTCGTGATGCGGATGGTGTTTCTGTGGACGATGGCGATGCCCCCTCCTGTTTGGTTGACGCGGTCCCTCCGGGTGATCTTGTATCTGTCCGGGATGGCTATGGCGATGTCGGGGGCTGAGGAGGCGTTCGTCCAGGTTTCCGTGAGGAAGGCGACGTCCAGTGCTGTTGTGTCTAGGAAGTTCCAGAGTTCGACTGCGTGCCTGTGGACGGAGCGGGTGTTGAGCAGGATGCCCTTGAGGTGATTCTTGCTGGTGGTGTGGTTGGTGGGTGCTGGCCCGGGGTGGATGCAGGTGAATTTGCAATCTTGGTAGGTGAAGGGTCCGTGGGTGCGCTTTGGGTTGGCTAGGTAGCAAGCGGGGTTCCGGCCGGTGTTGAGTGCGCGGAGGGTGACGGCGTCGTATGTTCGTCGGGTGCGTTGGCATCGTCGGGATCCAGGGTTTCTGGCACTGGGCGCGGTCCAGGCGTGGACAGGCGCAGACGGGCTTGCCTTTGGCGCACAATCGGCGCGCCCGTTGCGCGTGAACGCTGCGCGTACGTGAGGACTCTGCCATAAATGGAGAGTGGGAGGGAGGAGGGAGGGAGGAGCAGCTGGGAGGCGGGAGCGGGGTGGCAAATGGAAAGGGGAGAGGGTCCAGAGGAGGGAGGGGGCGGGCCGTAGGGGAGCAGCGGCAGGGAGCGGGGTGTAACGGCGGGAAACGGCAGAAAAATAGAAAATCACTCTATCAGGGTCACCACACGGGGGAAAGAAACAGCAATCAGGGGGACCACACGAGCAGAGAACAACACTGCTGGCACAGAAAAAAACGGAGCCACAGAGGTCACGGCCTCAGGGTGGCGGCGAGCGGGCGGTGGGAGCAGGGAGACCGGGTGCACTCAGGAGGAGCCACGCGGCGGGTCGAGCGACCGTCTCTGACGAGGTCAGGTCAGGCTTTTCACTTAATTTGCCATGAAGACTTGGGCTTGCTTTACTTAGAAGACCGGCTCAGAGCACGACCGGCATTATTGTGTTTGGCAATTTGGAGAAATGAGGAAGCCTGTCTGTCAAGAGATATCATTCTGGATTGCCTTGCATGCAATAGAGGTCTCCAAGTTATTTGGATAGCATATGTCAAATCAGTATCTTTAAAGATTGGCATGAAGTGTGCTTTTATGGATCTGAAAACTAGTAAATATTTAAATAAAAAGCAAGTCCAACAAGCATTACATGACTGTAAGAACTCCCTAAGATTTAACAAGGAAGAGGGAAAGCCTAATATTACTGCTTATGTGAGTTTGACTCCACTAAGTTGCCTCACTAAGTATCTTGTGCGCACTGGGCATTGGGATTGATCCTTATTATTTTGCTTTTGAGCAGGCACAGAAAAATACCAGTTGTGTTTCCTGTTGGGCTTTGTTAAGAATTTAGATTTCAGCCCATGCCCCTGTGATAGCAAATCGGAGCTATCTATGTTTCACTTTGCATGTGTTTGTACATTTTATGTGTGGTATAGCCAACATTTTTTAATCCTGCTTTTAAAAAAGAAATGTCAAAACATCTGGCAATTCAGGACACCTTCTACCTTTTTAGGTCAAGCCTAGCGCAGCTCGCATGCGCTGCTCTAGGAGAGGGCCTCTTGGAATCACTCCAGACTTCCAAGAGGCTTCTCCGTGTGGGTCAGACTCCTCCCACACATTCCATTGGCCTTTGCGTGTGGCTTAAATGAAAGCACGCAAATGGCCAAAGGTGGGTGCATGTCCCACCTCTCTTTCAAAAGTTAACTCCCACAGCCTAAGGCTCTCGGGAACGAGCAGCGACGTGCTGCATTCCTCATCGTGGATCAGGTTACTGCGGCCGCGCTTGTTATTCCAGCTGTCTTCGGTGTGCAGGTCCCTGCCCCCTCAACTGTGTTTTTTGTGCCTTTAAAGCACCGTCATTTTCGCGGCTGCATTTGTTTCTCTTGTTTAATTAATACACTCGGGCGTTACCCTCCCTAACACGGATACATATGTATGTATGTGTATATATATATATATATATATATATATATATATATATATATATATATATATATATTCCACAAAACTTTCAATCCTTAATTGAACCCATGATCAAGCCTTGTGAGAAGGTGAAACGTGTTGGGCAACAGGCAAGTTTTAATAAAGTCACTGTAACCTTCTGAAAAAAACACTTGAGTGTGTGCTTTCCTACTTTTTTCAATTAAGGATTGAAAGTTTTGTGGAATTTACGATCGGCTAGACTCCTGCCGAAAGGAAAAGCACCCGTGGATAACAGAACACCAGCGTTAAAAGAAGGAGTCAACCCGGTTTGAAAAAAAAATATATATATATATATCAGTCAATTACCAGATTCCCAAACAGTGAAGTGGACCACAAAGAAGCTTCTTTGAAAAAACACTGGGTTTACTCACAACCTGCTTGTGACATCACAACTGGTTGCAGCCTCAGAATGTGTTCATAGCCAAACACGTTTCGGGATCACCATCTCCCTTCTTTGGTGGCGTTCAGTGAAAGCAAGCGATCTCGCTAAGTTTATATATTTCGGAAAAATGCCTGCCCCTGTGTGGGGGCGTGGCCGTAACTACAGCCTTTTGGGCGTTGTAGTCCATTCAGAAATTCCCAAGTGGGTAAGCGAGTTCTGTTGCCAGTAAGCACTGTTCATGCCCCAGTGGGTTGAGGGGGCCTCCAGCTCCTCTGACACGCAGCTTTGTAGTTGCAAACTGTGTTTGTGTGGGCGCGCACTAGAATAGCGCTCACACAGCTTTCCTCCATCCGCAGGGCTCCAGGTGGAGCTGCAGGCCGCAGGTGAATGCGGGGGTCCTCTTCGCGACCGGGACGGCCACCAACATCAGTCAATTACCAGATTCCCAAACAGTGAAGTGGACCACAAAGAAGCTTCTTTGAGAAAACACTGGGTTTATTCACAATTTGCTCGTGACATCACAACTGTTTGCAGCCTCAGAATGTGTTCGTAGCCAAACGCGTTTCGGGATCACCATCTCCCTTCTTCGGTGACGTTCAATGAAAGCAAGCGATCTCGCGAAGTTTATATAATTCGGAAGAACCCCTCCCCCTGTGCGAGGGCGTGGCCGTAACTGTGTCCTTTTGGGCGTTGTAGTCCATTCAGTAATTCCCAAGTGGGTAAGCGAGTTCTGTTGCCAGTAAGAACTGTTCATGCCCCAGTGGGTTGAGGGGGCCTCCAGCTCCTCTGCACGCAGCTTTGTAGTTGCAAACTGTGTTTGTGTGGGCGCGCACTGGAATAGCGCTCCCACAGCTTTCCTCCATGCGTAGGGCTCCAGGTGGAGCTGCAAGACCGCAAGTGAATGCGGGGGTCCTCTTTGCGACCGGGACGGCCGCTAACATCAGTCAATTACCAGATTCCCAAACAGTCAAGTGGACCACAAAGAAGCTTCTTTGAGAAAACACTGGGTTTATTCACAACTTGCTCGTGACATCACAACTGGTTGCAGCCTCAGAATGTGTTCGTAGCCAAACGCGTTTCGGGATCACCATCTCCCTTCTTCGGTGGCATTCAGTGAAAGCAAGCGATCTCGCTAAGTTTATATAATTTGGAAAAACGCCTGCCCCTGTGCGGGGGCGTGGCCGTAACTACGGCCTTTTGGGCGTTGTAGTCCATTCAGTAATTCCCAAGTGGGTAAGCGAGTTCTGTTGCCAGTAAGCACTGTTCATGCCCCAGTGGGTTGAGGGGGCCTCCAGCTCCTCTGGCACGCAGCTTTGTAGTTGCAAACTGTGTTTGTGTGGGCGTGCACCGGAATAGCGCTCACACAGCTTTCCTCCATGCGCAGGGCTCCAAGTGAATTCCGGGGTCCTCTTCGCGACCGGGACGACCGCGAACATCAGTCAATTACCAGATTCCCAAACAGTGAAGTGGACCACAAAGAAGTGGTAAAGCAAAAGACTTTGTCCATTTCTATCTCGGCTTGGATAGCACTGTGCTAATCCAACGCTTAAAGACTTTGATAGATAAGCAGACATTTGAGGTGAGCAGATCTAGAGTGTCGCTGGTGTTGAGAGAGCTCCATACAGGAGCTGCTTTCCACCTAAACTTGAGACCTACCCAGAGTTATCTGACTCTTTTATTGTATATATATATATATATCACTTTATTTTAATTGTGTACTATACCACGCTTTTCTTCTTCGAGGGTAGTGGTTCTACATATATTCGCGCCAAGCCAGGAGCGCGTCACGGAAGGTCCTGCTGACAAGTTACCCAGACTAGCCTGGCATTTCACTGCATGCAGTGTTCTTGTGGACTCTAGGGATCGAGATGTCTGGAGTACGCCGGAGGGACAGGAGGAACAGTGCGGTGGGAGGGATTGGCCCCGTTAGATTGTTGTGTTGCCACACGGCGATCCCGCACAGGTTCAAAACTGTTTACTTGGCCCAGCAGCCCTGAGGGGACCGGAGGAAGAACTTTGTAATGCGGATGCACTTTGGGAGTCTTACCTTCATCACTGCAAAATACATTGAAGCAGATTTTTACATTTTCTTCCTGCCTCCCATACCACCGGCCCAGCAGCATGATGATGGTGCATGCTGGGAGTTGGAGTTCTCCTATGCTCACGTGACCTCCAACAGGAGAGCCTATTTACAAGGGGAGGAGTCCAGTGTCAACCGCAGCACACAGCGAAGCAGTTATGGTGAAGCTATTCTGAGACTCTGGTTTGGAGCATGGGCACTGAGGAAGGCATTGTTATGCCGAAATACATTTGCCGCTACCAGCTGGTGTTTTCGTTTAATAAAGGGCTTCCAAAAGATTCCCATCTGACCTCTGCGCTTTTCTTCTTCGAGGGAAGTGGTTCTATATATATATATATATATATATATATATATATATATATATCACTTTTATTTTAATTGTTTACTCATTATCGTGTTACTTTTATAGATGTTCATTGCATCGGGATAAAGATTTTTGTAATTCGGATGCTGACTCGCCAAGCAAGTCAGAGTCCATCAGACCTGTGAGAGGACAGAATGGTTGAACCTTTGACTCCTGAGAGAAAATAATAATGCCTCACTGAGACTGAAGAGCCTTGAGGCCTGCAAAAGTGAAACACTGAGTTATTGAGTCAAGCAGATGTTGCAGGAAGCAACGCCAAGTCTGCCTGATCTGCAAGAGAGACTTACTGGTTCGCAGAGTCTGGCAGATCATAGAGGGAGACCAGTGAGAAAGGAGCACAGACTCCGGTGGGTTAAGTTTGCTCACTAAAACTGGTAGATCCAATCAGATCCTTGTGTGATAAAGAGCTATTGACTCACTACCACTGGTAGCACCTTCAGACTAGTGACTGTATTCCATGACTCCTTGGTCCTATCAGAGCTTTAGGGAACAAAACCTGACTTCTCTGAGATTGCTGGACCTTGTGAAAGGGTAACTTTTGTTCAGTGAGACTGTTAGTGTTACCTGTTCAGCTGTCTCACTTGCTGTGACTTGTGAAAGGGTACATTTGGTTCAGTGAGAGTGTTAGTGTTACCTGTGCATGTGTCTCACTTGCTGTGGCTACATGGGCGTGGCAGCGTTTCTTAGACATACAAGAGTTTAACTGACTCCTTGAGAAAAGTGCTTAAAACTCCTGTAGCAGAGCGATATTGGCTCACTGAGAAGGAAGTATTGAAAGACCAGGTAAGGACAAGGTGAAAAGTGTGTGGTCTTCCTACAATCTAGACCTATGACATCACAGCCCCCTTGTACATCTCAAGGCCAGCCATTACCCCTGGAACATAAAGATCTAATAAAGTCTCACTTGCCATCATGGCCCTGTGAAATAGAAGACCAACCTGAGCATAAAGACATGAGAACGAGAGTAGCATTGGTTTGCGTATGACATGAGAGTTTATTTGGGTTAAGAAGGACTTATACTGAGGGTATGAGTGCCTGTCAGACCTGTGAGAAAGTAAAACGGACTAGTGAAGATGGGGATGGCCAGACTTACAAAGGACTCAAATGGATTCACTGAAGATGGCAGAGCCTAGATAAGAGTAGATTATGACAATAGAATGTGTTAAAGTTGCAATATCACCTTGGTTATTTTAATTTGTTATTATTCTTTTTTGTCAGAGATTTACGCTTCCTGTACTGTGTACCTCTGAATAAATTAGTTGAGCTTATGACTAATGCAAATTAAATATTAACTTCTGTGTCCATGGCTTTTTTTTCAGGGGGGACAAAAAGGTGATCTGCAACAAGTTCATTCAGACGGTAAGTCGAGAAGTTATGCTGATTTGTGACAGTTGACTTACCTGGTCCCGTGAAGGCTTTTTCACTCAGTCTGTTCTACTCCTGCGCTGAGGTTTAATTTCCTGTTCAACTTTTCCCTCTGGAGCGAAGAGGAGGTGGTTTGAAAGGGTGTGCATAGAATTGTATGTGCCTGTAGGATACCTGTTGCCTTACAAATCTTTGCTTTGTCTGCGAAGAGCAAAACTCCAGTGGCTCTCACATCCTTTTTTTCTCAGTTTCACAGTACACACCCTACAGAAAGATCCAACCCAAGCATCCAATGTGTGATCAGACAGCCACCAATGACTCTATTTCTACACTCATTTGTTTCCTTGGCAATGGTGGGCACATGGCTCTTGCGACCCATTAATTGGGTTGTAAGAGATTCCCTCTCTAAACCTCGCTCAGGTTTAATCCTATCAGCCTCTTCCTTTGCACAGCTACATTTGCACACATTGTCCTCATCCTGAGTTTCCTTCAGTCCCCTGAAGCAGTCTTTTGCGTTCCTTGCATTGTAATATGCAAGAGTCAATAGCATACAACAAAGTGTTGTTGAGTGCATTGGTACCTTTCTGTGACTTTCCCACATATTGCCCAACTAAGGTGGGTGTAAGAAATTGCCTCTTTTTTTAAGACCACTCCCCAAACATTTGGAATGATGTGGCTAGCATGGGGTTGCTCTATCCCACATGCTAAGAGCTACTTAACCATGGGACCACGAAACACTACTCTAAGGTATCAGATTTAAAATAACTTTTAATGCAAAGATGACTTCCGAAAATCAACACTTTCTTGCCCCAGAGTTCTGGTAGCATTGCTGATTATAGCAGTTGTCATCTGAGATGGCCTGCTGCCCTCCTTCCAGGGAAAGGGAACAAAGGAGATCTAAACTCCTCCTTCCAGAATTGCCCCAGAACATTGGCCACAGATGGTCCAGCTTAAAAGGGCTACCTCCTCTGAGAGGCAAATGTGAGTCACACCTTAGCTTGCCCGCTCCTTTGTGTAGGTAGACAGGCTGGCATCTCCTGCAGAGGAGGAAAATCCATCCCAGAACCAGTTTTCAAGGGAAGGTGACTAATTATACTGGACACACTTTAGGGGTGTGCCCGTAGCTTTGGCCCAGGAAATAAGGGTCTCAACACTTTGGATTTGGGCAAAGAGATGCACTGTGGCATTGCATAGTGTCAACCCCACTGGAAATAATGTCAGAAGAGGTACGGGTGCCACATGGGAATTGTAGACCTATTTGCTAGTTAGCCCTACCGACCCACAAACGCAAAATTGACATAAAAGTGCAACCCCTGGCTTCCAGCATCAGAATACTGCTGGACTCATAAAGAACAGAAGAAGGACTGCACTTGTTAAACCTTTGGACCTCAGAAAGAAAGGCTGCATCCAGGAAGACTACACCCTCTGCACCTACTCAACTAAGACAGTACTTCAGAAAGAGAAGGGCTGCTCCCTGCCGTTGAACATAAGAGACACCAAGGGCTGGAACTGTTTCCACTTATGCCAAGTACCAGTGAGTGGACTCTAAGGGTTGGTTGGCTAGTCTCCTGTTAAGCCTCAGGGGCACAAAACCTAAAACAAAAGCTGGTTCCTGCAAAGTGCTCATCTGACCAGTAACTACTGGACTTGCCCTGGAATCCACTGGTGTGGCCTGGGAGATCAAATACAAGCCCCCAGGAGGTGCCTCCCTGGTCCTGTACCCTTGGTTGGTGCTAGAGTGTTCTCTTTCTTCCCACAGAACTGCAGCTTGCAAGCCAAAGGCAAAAGCTAACGTTTTTTGGGCACAGAGTCCGAGCCGCTTAGCATGCTGCTGCTTGCTGGTTTGTGGGTAGCTTTCAACGCTGTCGAGAATCAAGACTTCACCAGATCGCTGGACTTCACCTGTCCGTCGATGTCGAGCCCAGCTCAAGCTGCAGAAGCTGCCCTTGACCTCATTGTCGACAAGAAAAAGAAATGGAAAAGTTTCTTAGTGCAAATGTAAAATTTCGACCAGGACCAACCCAGCGCCCGCATCTGACCCCG
Organism: Lissotriton vulgaris; assembly: GCF_964263255.1. Taxonomy (NCBI): domain Eukaryota; kingdom Metazoa; phylum Chordata; class Amphibia; order Caudata; family Salamandridae; genus Lissotriton; species Lissotriton vulgaris. Next base: position 1,853,437,258 of record NC_141694.1, on the reverse strand, counting down.
ATTTCCATCGCTTGAGCCTGAAACGTTGACTTTGTCCTGGATACTCGTGTTTGAGGCTCATAGACTGCTGCTAAGAGTCAAAAGCAGTGCATCTTTTACACTGTGACATTCTTTGATTCCCAATCTACTTTGTCTTAATTTTTGCAAAGTAAGTACTTCCCTGTGATAACACTTATTTATATCATTTACATATTTATTAATTATTTCTCTTCATACATTTTTCTTCCCTCCCCTTTGCCCAATATTTTTTCCCTTTACTATTTATTTACTTGCTTACGCTTTATCTATTTGTCTATTCAATTATTTAAATATTTATTAGTACTATATTTATTCATATGTCATTTCTGTATGCTTTATTTAAATAACACATGCCATGTAATTATTGCTACTTTTGACTTATACAGGTTTCGTCATCTATTTATTACCAATCTTATTGCCTTCTTGTTTTTATTCTCGTGCTGTATTCTTATTATAAAATACAATAAAAAATGTCGACACAAAAAAAGCAGTGCTTTGTAAAAATCTTGCAAAAATCTTAACTGCAGTTCCCTTCATCTGTGTCATTTTGTTGTCTATTTAAAGATAAAAATATATACTATTTTTAGAAATTGGTGTATTGTATTATGTTGTGGTTCTTACTTATTGACTGGTATGGTGCTAATAAATGCTTTACACTTGCTTTCCTTTGCGTTCAGCCTGACTGTTCTGTTTGCGCGAAGGAGTGAGCGAATGTTTGACCTAACAGGACTGTGAGCGCTATCATCATGGTACATGTGGAGCAGTGTTGTGAAGCTGAATGTTTTGCTGGGCTATTGCTCAACTAACAGCTGTTGCTGTAGGTTTAGGCTGTGTCTGTGGGTTGGCTCACTCAGGATGGAGCTTGTTCATTCTTTATAATATTTAATGTAATTCTCAGCACCAGTGTGGTAGCTCATTTCTCTCTTACTTTGTTCCCAGAGCGCCGTCACCTGCTTGCTGTGGCCGGGTGAAAATGCCATTGTTTTTGGACTCGCTGAGGGAAAGGTACGGCCTGACTTGATTCACAGACCACAAGGCGCCAGCGAACAGTTTCTGATTGAAGTTCGCTGCAGTGTTTAGCAGGCACGCAATTCGATAGTGCGCCTTGGTATTTGTATTTTTCATTATTTACCAATGTATCTTCAACGTAGCAACAAATGGATGTAATCAGTTATCTATTTATGTAATGTGCTGGTTGTCGTTATGCAAAATCTCCATGGCACGGAGTTACACAGAAGGAAAAATACTGTAAAACCTGTAAGTAGCTGTTCGTTACAGTCCAGAAGGATGCACTTTTAACAACAACCTGCATGTTTTTTCAATCAAGATAACCTGGAAAAATCATTTCTTACAAATAATGTATTTAGGAGTTCAATTTTAAGGAGTTTCCTGAATCAGAGGTAATTGGTTCAACTCTGAGTTGATAAAGTTTGGGCCTTACAGCTGAGTTTGTTACAATTAAAACGGTTCTGAGGGATCAACAATTTGTTGTGAGATTCAGCATAGAAACACCATTTTTAATTAGGTCCGGTCTTGAACGTGAATATAAGGTAATACAGTCTAAGGCAGCATCAGACACGCTCTCTTTGATGTAGCGGAAGGAAGTGCATTAAACATTTATTCTATTCAACTATCTTCTTTTCAAACTCCACTCACCCTTGTTCGCTCTCCTTTTTAAGGGGTTGTTTCCTTCATCTGATTTAAGGAGAAAAAGATTGCTTTAGAAATAGAAGAGGCAGTACCGGTTAATCAACAATTACCAGATGTTGTGGAGGGGTATTTTGAATTCAATCCATCAACCGTGACCATAGATTGTTCCCAGTAGAACCCCATGTTAATCACTATTTATCTACAACCCAAGCATGCACATTCACAACTGTATGAGAAAGGATGTTGCTGCCTTTCTATGCCTCGACTGCCTTCCTGGCACGGGACCCAACAGTTCAAATGTAATTTGAAGGACCATTTCCTCCTGTGTGAGTTTATTTCTAAAGATTGCTAAGTCATGATTTCCTTCTGCAGCAGTCAGTTGTGGTTGAGAGCTGCAAAGGTAATTGCTCTTCTGAAGTTAAGGATGAGCTTAGGACAGGATTACCCATCAGAACATGTGCAAATGACCAGATATCCTGCACAGTTCTTCTTTCTCGGCTTACCTGGCACAGTCATGACTCTTTGCATCAGTATTTTTATGTGAGAATGTCAATGCCTGAAGGAAGCTGTATAATTAGGTGACATAAATATCAAGTTCTTGCATCTATAATGGCTTAGAGACAGAACACATTGTAATAACCCAGAAAAGGAGAATTAATATTTTTCCTAAATGAGATATTTTTGGTCATACTATTGACATTTACAGGAACAACACTCATTTGCCAGGATCATTGGAAATACAAATATTCTATCTTTCTTATTTTACTGCCTGTTAAGATATTTATAGTTGATTAAGTGAATGTAGCAAGGTTTTGTACGTGCAATTTAACGCAGCTCTTCCTATGGATGCATTTGTGGGCCAAGCAGAGGGTATTGAGGAAAACCTTACATCAAAACTCAGTCACTGGAATTCCTTTCAGCTTCTAGACTGGTTGTGGTTCTGCAGACCTCTTGCTAGTCTGGTTGAGATGCTGCATACTTGGAGGCAGAGGAGTTGATGAAATGGCAGACTAGGGAGTTAATCAGAATTACCACTACAGCTAGTTGTGGGAGTGAACAGACATCCGGGTAGAATTGAGAAGTAATATTATACTTTGACCAGAGGCATAAAATAGTTGATTTTTTAGACTAGTGTGATTCATAGACTGTTTTAGGTTTAAAGTATTTTATTAAGGTACAAAAAACATGGGGAAGGGAATAGGAGGTCAAGCGAACATACAGTACAAGACGCGAAACGTTGCAGCGATTCAGAAGGAAAGTAGGGAGGCAGGAAGCCCCGGAGGATAACAGGGCATAAGTCATAAGGCAATAAGGCGGTGCGAATGACCCTCCAGCAGACCCCCATTCCCCGAGCAAAGCCGACCTGGAGTAGCGTCCCGCAACACAGTGAAAAACACACCATCCCTCCAACCCCCCGTCCCCGGAAAAATAGAAGAAAGAAAAGCAAAGGAGAAAAAGGAAGAAAAACAATACCCCAACATCCCCGTCCGAAAGTCAGCATTAGAAGCATGTAACCCCGCCCCCCACCCCCCAGCCCCAAACCCCCGACCCCGCCGCATTCACTCTGCTGGAGCCGCCGGCGGCGTCAGCCTAAGGAGCCGCAGGTACCGTGGACATGTGAGCTCGCGAAATTCCGTGGACAGCAGTGCTAAAAAGGGGTGCCAGAGCTCTTCAAACTGGTCTACATTCCCAGCCACTGTTAGCGACATCTTCTCCATACCCAGTACCTGCCAGAGCCTGTGTAGCCAGCCAGTGATAGAGGGGGCAGTGGGGGTACGCCAGAGTACAAGGATGTTTTGAACCGCTGAGCCTAGCGCAATCGCAATCTGTCTACCCCTGCGGGACTTCAGCGGGTACATCAGGTCATTGGGGAGGCCTAGCAAAACATACGCAGGGAAGCGCGGGAGTTCGATCTCAAAATGCCTATCCACCTCATCCAAGACCTCCTTCCAATAGGCCGACAGCACCGGGCACTCCCAGAGAATGTGCGTGAGGGTACCCTCCTGTCCGCAGCCGCGCCAGCAACCTTTATCGCTGATTTTGTGCATCTCGTAGAGCCTCTCCGGGGTGTAATACCAATAGGTGGAGACCTTAGTAAAGGTCTCCGTCAGCCCAGTGTGGTGCGCAGAGTGCCTCGCCCGATAGGCGATCTTGTCCCATTCCTTGTGGCTCAAGGTCCTGCCCAATTCCCTGTGCCAGCGCTCCCTCCCAGGGTTATGGTAATGAAACGGCGGGGGTTGGAGAAACTTATACAAGTCGGTGATAAGCTTGGCATCCGAGGTCCGGGTTACCAGCCACCGCTCATAGGGCGTAATCGAACGGGCAGCGACGTCGCGCACTTGGGGTTGAAGAGCCCAGTGGCGGACTTGCATATAACGCAGTCTGTCCCCCTCCGTCAGGCCAAACTCCTGTCGGAGCTGCTGGAAGGGGAGCACACCCTCCAGCCCGTAGATCTGGAAAAGCGCCCTACAACCCGCGCTCACCCAGTGGGAAAAGGCTCCCGGTTCCAGACCCTGAGTGAAGTCTGGATTGCCAGCAATAGGAGTGAACGGTGATGGAAAAGTGGTGAGCTCACGAAGCTCACACACCGCGTCCCACACTCGCAGCGGAACCCGGGTGATAAAGGAGGCGTAGAGATTAGGCGGGCGGTGAGTGCGCCGCAGGAACGGGACCTCCTGGAGGGTACGGCCCGCAACTGCCTGGTCCTGAAAGAGCCAGTGCTTGTCCGATTCCCACCGGCTCCACTCCACCAAATATCGGAGTTGCGCCGCCTGAAAGTACTTCCGGAGGTCCGGGACACCGAGACCCCCCGCCTCCGGGGCAAGCACGGAGAGGACCCGTTTCATCCGAGGCTTACGGCCTTGCCACACAAAGCGGGAGATGTCAGCCTGCGCCTGCCGTATCCAACCTACAGGGGGCTGGAGAGGTAGAGCGCGAAAAAGATACAGGATCTGAGGCAGTATCGTCATCTTCACCGCTGCGATACGGCCCAGCCACGAGAGCAGGCCTTTGTTCCATCGGCCGAGTTCCTCCTTGATCTTTTTGCCCAGGGAGGAATAGTTGGCTGTGACCATCGCAGGTAGGGAGGGTGCAAGCAAAATCCCCAGGTAAGGCACCGTGGAGGAGGACCATTGCAGAGGAAAAAGACGCTGGAGGTCCCGCCTGGTGTCGACAGAGAGTGACACATCCAGGGCAGCCGATTTAGACATATTCATTTTGAAGCCCGCCACGCGGGCAAAGGAGTTCAGTTCCTGGACGCAGGCAGGGAGCGACCGCTTGGGGTCATCCAGGGTCAGCAAGACATCGTCCGCATATAAGCTGACAGTATGGGTGTATTGCCCCATCTTCACCCCGATAGCGTCCGGGTTATCGCGAATCCTCTGGGCAAACGGCTCCATATAGAGGGCAAATAGGAGCGGCGAAAGGGGGCAGCCCTGTCTCGTGCCGCGCTCAATGGCAAAGCTGCTGGAGCTGTGTCCGTTGACACGCACCGATGCTGACGGCCTCCTATAACAATTAAAGACCATAGTGCGGAACTTCTCGCCGATCCCCAGTTTCCCGAGAACCAGCTCGAGGTACGGCCAATGAACCCTATCAAAGGCCTTCTCCGCGTCGACCGACAGCAGCATCCGCTCCCCCGGGACGCGTGAGGCCTTTTCTAGCACGTGCGTCACCCTCTTGGTGTTGTCGACCGTCTGCCTACCGGGTACAAAACCGGCCTGGTCCGCCTCTACCAGACCTGGTAGGTGCAGACCCAATCTGGCCGCCAAGATCCCCGTGTAAAGCTTGAGGTCCACATTCAGAAGCGAGATGGGCCGATACGAGCCGCACAGAGTCCGGTCCTTCCCCGGTTTCGGAATAACCGACACAGTCGCCGAGAGAAGGTCCGGTGGGATGGCTCCCGGTTCCGAGAAGGAATTGAACAAGCGAGCCAGGAGAGGCGCGACAGTGGGACAGAAGGTCTTGTAAAACACAGGCCGTATAGCCATCCGGGCCCGGGGCCTTGCCGTGCTTTAACCGTGCAATAGCGGAGATAACTTCTTCCACATGAATGTCCCGCTCTAGGTGGTCCGCCTGGGCGGGGTCCAGGGCTGGGAGGGTTACTGATTCCAAATAGGCCTCAGCCTCTCCCGGTGGGGAGGGCTCTGCAGCGTACAGCGCCTCGTAGAAGGTACGGAAAGAATCCGCCACCTCCGCGTCACCGGAAACCGGGACCCCATCCGCTCCCACTAGCTCCTTTACTACGTTGCGCTGCTGTGCCGCCCTGAGTCGGTGGGCCAGGAGCTTACCGCATCTGTCCCCGCCGGTGTAAAAGGCATGTTTCAAGCACAACGCCGCATACTCCGCCCGGTCCAGGTCCAACGCAGAGAGGAGTCTCCGCGCCGCCTTCAGCTGCCTCCAAACTCGAGGAGCCCCCGTCCGGCGGTGAACCTGTTCAAGTTCCCTGACCTGCGCCGTTAACTCCTCCCTCTTACGTTGCCGCTCCCTGTTCTCCGCCGAGGAAATGGAGATAAACTCCCCTCTGACGACCGCTTTCAAAGCCGCCCACTGCGTTGCTAGGGACGTGTCGGAGTTGTTATTGTGGGTCAGGTACTCCTGAATGACCTCCTCCACTCGCTTCACCACCGATTTCTTATGGAGAAGCGTGTCCCGAAGCCGCCACATCCCTCTGGAGGGGGGGGCCGCCGGCCAAGCAAATGTTCCGGAAACCGGCGCATGGTCGGACAGGGACAAGACCCCGATATCTGCCGCCGTGGCGGCCGAGCGAAGCGGTCCGCTCACCAAGAGGTAGTCCAACCGCGAATAAGTGCGGTGTGCGTGGGAGAAATATGAGTAGTCCCTATCGGCGGGGTGCATGGTGCGCCAGAGGTCATGCAGATCCATCTCTGCAATCTGGTCCTGTACCGCTCTAGAAAGCTCCCCCATCTGCGGAAAGCGCTGGGCAGACCTATCCAAGGTGGAGTCGAAGACCATGTTCAGGTCTCCCCCCAAAATGACGTGGCGATCGGGCGAGGCAGTAACGTCTACCAACACAGATTCCAGGAAGCGATCCTGGTGGTCATTTGGGCTGTACACGGAGCCAACCGTGAAGGCAACCCCCCCCCAGACGCATGCGATACACTAGAAGCCTCCCCTTCTGCTCGGCATGTTTATACAACACCTCACCCCTGAAGGAGCTGGCTAGAAGAATGGCTACCCCCGCAGTCTTAGTCGCAGCCGAGGAAAAGAGTTGCGTGGGGAACTTGGCAGAGCGCAGCCTATGGCAATCTTTAGAGAGTAAATGTGTTTCCTGCAGGAGGCAGATGTCCGCCTGCGACCCTTCTAGCAGGGAAAGGATCGCCCTACGCTTCACAGGATTATTCAGACCCTTAACATTAAGGGTCACTACTTTCAGGGACGGCATCGCTCCCAGGGAAGCAAAGCGCTATGCAGCAAGCGGGGGAACAGAGGAAGGGGCGCGCGGGGCAGGGGCGCAGGGAAGGCCAGAGTCGGCTTCGCATGTGTTCGGACAATATTGGACAGGACCCCCCCAACACCAAACCAGCTCTTGAACCCCCCCAAAACCAACCCATGGCAACCAGCCAAAACCAAAAACAAGAAAAAACACCCCATTGTCTCAGTCTAGCCCTAGTGGGCAAGTCTGTAGAAACCAGTCAAGTGGACGTCCAGCCACACACCTCCAACCTCTCCCCCCCAACCCCCAGCCCCAACCCAGCATCGTAGAAGCTAAGAGACTCTCCCCCCGGAGTAAAGTTAGGCCGTCTGGGCCACGCCATTAGAGTCAGGCAAGTTCCTGGCCGCAGTCCTCAGGGCCTCCGCCATGTCCGCCCTGATGGTAGGGGAGTCAGGGCGACTCGCCGTCGCCGACGATTGGCGCCTCCTCGATCTCCGTCGGCCCCGCCGCTCGGGGCGCCTCCATGCGGGCGTCGCCCCTTCTTCCTCTGTAGCTGTGAGTCCCAGCACCCCACAGACATCTTGTAAGGAGCGCAGCTGATGTAGCACCCCATTCTATCGGAAGATAAGACGAAAGGGGTGACCCCAAAAGTAGGCCGTTTCATGCTCTCGGAGAAAGTCTGTAGCGATGCGGAAAGACCTGCGCTTCTGCAGTGTGATGGCGGACAGGTCTTGATAGAGCGCCACGGGTCGTTCTCGGAAGGACAGCGGCTGCTTCCTGCGGGCCTCTGTCATAATGCGCTCCTTTAGGGGGAAATCCGGCAGGAATGCCAGGATATCAGGTGGGGGTGCCGATGACTGGCGCTGGCGGCCCACCCTGTGTGCTCTGTCGATGCGGATCGGGAAGTCCGCTCCTTCTTCCAGAATGTCGCGGAACAGGTCCTGCAGATAGGCCACTAGGTCCGTACCCTCATCCGCGGACGGAACGCCTCGCACCCGGATGTTATTCCGCCTGGACCTGTTCTCGAGGTCTTCGGAGTGGGCCTGGAGCTCGACACACTGCTCCCGTAGGCGGAGAACGTCCTGCTGTAGATGAACTATCTCTTCGTCGTGACGCTGGGCCGCCGTTTCCACAGTGTCGACCCGCTCACCCAGGCCCTCGATTTCTCTACGCACTTCGCGGACCTCTCCGGCCACCTCGGTCTTGAGAGTCTGGAATTCCTCCTTGAGGGAGCTGAATAAGTCCTCCATGAAGGACCTCGTGACTGGTGGTTCGCCTCCGGTGGCGTTCGTTGAGGCCCGGGAGGACCCCGGGGACGGCTGCGCCCTGTCTCGCAGTTGCTGGGCCCTGCCGAGCATGTCCGGCAGAGTGCGATCTCCCCGTGCCGCGCCTCGTCTCCCAGCCATCTTGGCCTCCGCGGTGGGTGAAGCCTAGAGCTGGCCGCTGTAGATGCGCCCAGCCGCTCGTGGGCACCAGATGTGAAGACCTCGCCGAGGACAAGGGTAGTGCGTCACAGGTGACAAAATGGCGGCACGGGCCAGGGCGAGACGACCATCGAGCCAGTCCGGGCAATAATCAAGGTTCAGGACGGAGGCTTTCAGCCGCGTGCTTCCAGGGAGGACGGCAGATGCATAGGCACCAGGAGGAACCGAGGCGCCCGTATGATAAGGGCGCGGGCGAGGGTCACCAGTACCATCTCCTCAACGACAAGATGGCGGGAGGGCGGAACCCAGGAGGGCAGCCCAGGCCAGCAAATCTGTGGGCGACCCTCAAACAGCAATGGGTCGGGAAAGTGCAAAACCAGTGTTCCCCAGTTTCACCGGTTAGTACGCCCGGCCCGGTCACCGCTCAAACTCCAACGTCCCTCGCTTCCAGGCTCGGGGTCCGCAAGGCGTCACACACCGGCTCCCATGGCAGGGGGGTAGATCGCCGACGCAGGTCTGGGGTCTATCGTCCAGCGATGACTCTGGCCACAAGGGCACCGGCCAGGAAGCCTCCGCACTCCACGGAGTCCGTCGAGTCCGCTCCCTCGGGATCCCCAGCTTTCAGCACTCGGCCCAGCCGAGGCGCGCGGACAGCGCCGCAATACGCTCCGCCTCCAGGCCCTTATCCTCGGGGCGATCCAGGCTCCACTCTTCGGATCGATCGTTGAACAAACTTTTCGGGGACTTCCCCCGGGGCAACAGAAGACAAAGCGGTATCAAAATGCGCCCCCAGAGCTCCGGCACAGTTCTCTCGCCCGCAGTGCAGCCGCGGGGGGAGAGAAGCGCAGGAATCGGGGCTCGAGCTGAGCTGGGCCGGAGGAGTTACGGGAGGAAGCGTCCGCTCACCCCGCCATCTTGGCCACGCCCCCCCATAGACTGTTTTTTTTGGTGATGTTGGAGTTTCAGTGACCTAGGATTCATTCAATTTCTTTGGCTCCTCGTACATTTAGTATTCATAGTGAGGCCCCATGTTCTGTGAATCACTTTGTACTCTTCGGAGACTGACCTTCTCCTTGCTGAGATTAAGAGTTGCAATCCCTGATACCAGTCCTTCGTTTACTAGAAAGCAGAAATGTATGGCAACTGGAGCATCATTATGTCTCCAAATTAAATAGGTATTATCCAAAAGGACATTTGTTATTGTAGTTCTGAAATGCTGAGGGTGTTCTTGAATGGCCTCTTCCATCCCTTCTCAGTGGAAATAGATCATCGTACTATTTTTCAAGATGGAAGAGAGCTTAAGATACATCAGCCAATGCATCCTTTTTTCTTGTCTTCCACAGTCCGAATTAATTCATAATATATACCTACCTCTTCTGTTTTAGATCCAAGCTTGTGTGAGCTGAAGCTAGATGGACAGAAATAAAAGTTTTAGATCTATACATTCTAAACCACTTACTCAAAAAGGACAAAACTGTGATAATTCTGCAGAACATTCTTGAACTTGAATTTGTTTGTCTTTAATTTAAAGTATCCTCTTTCCAAACTGCTATCAGACAGTGTTGTATGCTTAGCATATTGGAATGGCTTAGAAGTGTGCATAATGCAAGACAATGCTGAAGGTCAAAGCTGCAACAATATCTGTTTAAAGTAAAGAGGTGCTATGGCCTGTGGTCAATACCTCACCTCCACCTAGTATTTTCACCAAAAGTGATGAAAAGAGCAGCTTAGCCAGCATTTGTACACCTGACAAGGTATGATCTACACTTTTCTTGTAGAGTTTCTTAAAAATGGAATGCCTATAGAGAGGCTGTCCACAAATGTCAGAGCATTATTTAGACTGCAAGAATAAAACAAGCATTTGCAATGCAATAGGTCTCGCTTTAGGAAAGTTTAAGCTATTTGTATTGTAAATGACAAATCTTGTATTTGTTTTGTTTTTGAAAATAGCAAAAATAATAGCTTTGTCATTTACAATGGCAAGAGTTATAACTTTCGCAAATGTGACACCTATAGAATTTGTAATGCAGGATGTGTTGGATTTACCTGACTTACATGTATTGATATTACAAATAACAATGGCTTTTAATTTTTTTTATTAATGAATACTTAAAAAAAGTTATTGTAATTTATAATAGCAATAGCTTAAACTTTTGTAAATACCTTTTGTGAAGATTATGTTCAGAGTATTTTATTGTGACGAAAATCCAAGAACAGAAGTGAAATATTAACATATTTTTGTACATTTGTAATAAAGCTTGAAACATTGAGAGAACATATTTGAACCAGTTGTTGTTTAATGGTTGCACAGATTGATGCTGTGGTGGCGCTGTTGCACAGATTGATGCTGTGGTGGCGCTGAGTGATGTTGTGGTGGCGAACGAGTGATGCTGTGGCGTTCAGTGATGCTGTGGTAGCACATAGTGATGTTGTGGTGCCCCTGAGTGATGCTGTGGTGGTGCTGAGTGATGCTGTATGCTATGCTATGTTTTGTTTTGCCATCCTATGTTTTGTTTTGTTATGCTATGTTTGTTATGCTATGCTATGTTTTGTTATGCTATGCTATATTTTGCTATGCTATGCTATATTTTGCTATGCTATGTTTTGTTATGCTATGCTATGTTTTGTTGTGTTTTGTTATGCAATGCTATGCTTTTTTGTGCTATGCTATGTTTTGTTTTGATGTGCTATGTTTTGTTTTGCTATCCTATGCTTTGATTTGTTATGCTATGTTTTGCTATCCTATGCTTTTTAGTGAGAAACAGTGAATTAGGGAGGGTGAGGGTGTGTGAGGGTGAGGGTGTGTGAGGGTGAGGGTGTGTGAGGTCGAGGGTGTGTGAGGTCGAGGGTGTGTGAGGGCGAGGGTGTGTGAGGGTGAGGGTGTGTGAGGGTGAGGGTGTGTGAGGGTGAGGGTGAGGGTGTGTGAGGGTGAGGGTGTGTGAGGGTGTGTGAGGGTGAGGGTGTGTGAGGGTGAGGGAGTGTGAGGGTGAGGGGGTATGAGGGTGAGGGTGATTGAGGGTGTGTGAGGGTGACAGGGTGTGAGTGTGAAGATGTGAGGGGGTGAGGGTGTGAGGGTGAGGGAGGGTGAGTGACGGGTGTGAGGGTGAGGGGGTGTGAGGGTGAGGTATAGGGGGTGTGAGAGTAAGGGGGTGTGAGGGTGAGTGTGAAGGTGTGAGGGGTTGAGGGTGTGAGGGTGAGTGACGGGGGTGAGGGTGAGGGTGAGTGACGGGGGTGAGGGTGAGGGTGAGGGGGTGTGAGGGTGAGCCCCCGGGAGAGACCTATTCTTGCAGAACAAACTTCTGCACCTATGCTGTGTAGCTTCAGAAACCTGCTCATTGTGTGCCCCTGTAAAGAAATGTGTATTGTGTGCCGTGCAACATGTTGTGGATACCCTCGCCTCATAAGTTTTGTGTGTATACCTGGGAGAAGCCCGCACATTGCGTACCCCCAGGGGACAGCTGCACATAGTGTAATCTCCGTAGAAGATCTACACGTTGTGCGATCGGAGAGACGTCTGAATATACTGTATTCGTAACTATTGTGTGCTTGTAGTTGTAATCTGTTGAGTGTGTGTACCACAGGAGAGATAGACATGTTTTGCATCCTAAGACAAACCTGCACGTCGGACATTATCTGAAGGTGTCAGAGCGCTGTGCAATAGAGCTAGTTACGTCACAAGAGAAAAGTGGTACACAATAGAACATTACAAAGACTAGAAATGAAGAGTACACAAATACAAAATCCAACACAGCACGCAGGGGTGAGGAATGTACAGGAACAAATACAAATTTACAATGAAGAGCGAACGTTCAAGCGGGGCTTGTAGCATGCTTGAAGGTCTAACAAGGTTGCCAGTGGGCCCCATGCAAGGTTGGTATATTCAGGCAAACACGCTGCATGCTGGAATCTCCGGGAGACTACAAAACTAAAAGGGGCACTAAAAAAATCACATAGAGCTGAGCTGTAATAACTGACAATGCCGGACCAGTTGTTGGTGTCACACACCACACGGGTGATTTGGAAGCTGGGTGATATTATTCAATCAGTGAGGGCAGGGGAGGGGCGTCTGTTGTGTATTTTATTTGGCAGCTTTTTTTGAGTGTGCCAGATCGAGGCTGTCCTGGTGCTGGCATACAAATTGAATGTGTTTCCTTTGCATTCTGTGCTATATATAGTCCTTCTAACAATGCTTTATATATCGGTTCTGAATTGGGCAATTTTTAATACCTCCTCTGAAATAGCATATTCAGCTCTAGGTATCACCACATTCTACTCAGTGGAGTGGCACGCCTGCCATGGGCCCTAACGCAAGCAGAGCAAACGCCCAGCCACACCCCTGTATGGATCTTAAAAAAACAGCAATTGGGGTACCCTCCTACCCTGGTATGCTATGCCTGTACATGTTGCCCCGCTGCTAGCTAGCCACTGCTTCGCCTTCTCAACTCAAAGAAGAGGTCAAAGCTGCTGAACGCACAATACATGTTGGACACGTTCAACAGGTCTGAACTTCTTATCAAATATTGTGCATTCTGGTACTTGTAGTTTATTGAATGGCCTACAATGTTTAATCGCGGTTGGCTAATGTGGATCACCTGACCTGCAGCTATTGCGAGCGAAAAAGCTTCGTCAGAATAATCCAGACTGTACTTCGCTAAAACCATCACCAGTTATCCAATTAGAGAGGCGAGCATACAGCACAGTGAGCCTTAGCCGTGGTCACACTTTGTCAGCGCTAGGCCAGCACCTGAAGCAATGAAACTGTATCATGGCAGCCATCTAACGCTGTGGCCTCAACAAAGAGGCCTTTATGTGTGCCCACATCTGCGCACGCATTCAATTTAACCAGCATTCTGTGAAGGAAACCAGGGTACAATGGATTTTGTGGGGGAAGGAACGCCCATTCTAAAACTCAAGTTATAAAGACTGTCTTGCGTGCAATGTAAATTCTGTGCACTGTTTCTTATTGGATTCAGTGGCCCATTCAAGGCGCTATGCAGGTACACGTATTTCACGTTCGAAGGATTATAACAACATTGACCAAACCTTGGTGGGAAGGAGTCGGAGTTTCTCGCTTGGCCTGTGTGTAAAGGTCACTAGGGCACGGTTTGTTTGTTTTCTTTTGGGTAAACAGTGATTATTTGTTTCTGTGCTGCCCTCAAATTAACCAAACCACAGCATATTCACCGTCTCCAAAATAACACATGATAGAAACATTTTTCAAACAAGCTGAATGGCAGGGGTGTTAAAGGAGGCGAGAAAGGAGGAGAGAGGAGAGAAGAAGGGAGGGGAGGCAAAGTGGCGGGAAGAAGAGAGAGGACATGAAGGGATCGAAGGCAAGGGAAAGAAAGGGAAGATGGACGAGATTAAGAGGAGCCACAGATGGACTTTAGAACAAGGCAGCGCTGGGAGGGGGCCTGGGCATGAAGGAAGGAGAAATGCGAGTCACGGCCTGGCGGCCGTGAAGTGTGAAGCAGTGGGCGGGGAAGCAGATCCCTTTGAAGCTCTCGGAGGCAGGAGCAAATGGTAAGGGGAGGAGAAATGCTGCTGGAAGGCGCGGGCAAGCTCGTGCACGAGGACGTGCACTTCTGAAAATCCGCTTTGCTTTTGAGAGCTTAGTTTAGCTCTTGGTTTCACCCTAATAGGGCTCGCCTATTATATCCCTGCAGGATATTATTAGGCGAGCCCTGAAAATCAGAAGGATAACAAAATGGCTGTGCTATAGAGCCCTTTTACTCGAACAGTATTGAACAGTAGAGACTACAGAGATAGAGACCAGAGTGCCTGTGGAGTCTTACAGGTGTGCCTAATTCAAGACGAGAGCTAGAGTACTCATGAAGGACATTAGGTTAGAAATTGATATTGTGGTGTCAAATCATTTAAACTAGCCATTCTTGGTATCAATCAAGAAGCTGTTTAGTAAACTACCACATAGAGCATTGAGAAAGCATCATTGTAATTGGTTAGCAAATCACAGTACACTTTGTTTGTTGGTAGATACACAATTCCTACTCTTCAACAAGAGTGCAATCACTCTTTGTGCCTAAAACATATTCAGATGACCGCTTCACCCCCACCACTCCCTCTAGCACCACTAGAGGAGCAGTGAATAATTTACTGTAGGAAGACTCCACAGTCATACGTTTAGTTTCACCCTCTTTTTTAGGGGATGGAGACGTGCTAGTCTACTCTTTTGAGTAACTGTACACTTGGAATTTGTGAAAAGCCAAACTACACATATAAATTACACATACGTGTAAGTTACCTTTGCGAATAGCCCCCAAAATGTAGGCTTACATGTCTCCACCCTCTGAAACGTAGTGGAGATAGATTTATGAATGGTAAATTATTACTAGTATGTATTAAATTATTCTATAATAAAACATTATATATATTACCTACTGGCAGTTGCCACAGTAGGTCGTTATAGTTAAGAACTGGTTTCCATAAAAAAAGCATTTTTTATTTTGCCAATAACTTTGGCGCCGTTTGATGAATCTTCACGAGATTTTTAAAACTAGTTTGCAAGTCACTTCTGCTGCTGTCTTGAATGTTTTGGGGGGATCCGTTAAGCGGGGGCCAAGAAAAAGGGTGAGGTCCTCTTGTTAATTCCCATAGGCATTTTGAACTCTACTACAGTCCGAACTGCTGGACGGAATTATACCAAATTTGACACAAAGGTAGCTTTTGGTCCAGAAAGAGTCCTTTTTGTGATTTGGTCTAAATCCGTTCAGTAGTTTCAGAGATATTAAACGAAGAACAAATTTGTATATCTACGAGCGTGGTTCCTCTGTGGATCCTATTGTCCCCGTGCTAAAATCTGATTGGCTGCCAACACTTCAACCAGGAATTGGGCAGGGTAGGAATACCCTGACCCATAGGTGTGGTGGTGGGGTCCTACAGGGACCCCACTGGGTGTTAAAAACATAATTTGTCCGCCAATTTTGCCACATTTGGGATCAGCGAATTTGCCTCAAAAAAAAGAAAGAAAAACAAGCGCTGTCTCCCACTCTTGTTTACAGTATAGCCCCCGGGTGGCTACATCCCTGGGGCCTAAAAAAAGGAGAGGGGCACATGGGGCCTCCCTCCTAAGGCTCTTTTTTGCCCCGGTACCCCCACGTTCCCCATGCACAGGCGAACGTCCTCTAGCAGGCCAAACGGTGGAGGCCTGGATCAGCTCTCAAGAGTCAAATCTGTTAAATCTCCAGCTGACTGGAATGGGAGAGCACAAGACCAAATGCTTGGACCCGGTAAGTCTGAACAGACCTAGGCATTGTGCACACAGGGGCCCCATTCCTCTACACCACCCTAGTGCCCCGTCTCAGTATCTCAGTGGAGTAAGAACTCAGCTGCAAGTAGCACCCTGATGGTCATGGGTGCAGATTCTTGGAGGACGGCTTTGCCCCTAGACTTTCATGGTTTACGACGTCCGAACCACTGATGGTGTAGCTTGTCATATGGAGCACCATGTACCTTTCTGTGTGCCCGTCCCAATGTATTATTGCTGTATGAATACTGAACACTTATAGAGCGCTTGCCACATACTGATAGTCGCTTGGTACTTAAATACTATAGATACTATGAATATCAAAATAGCCTGCAGAATTGTGATTGCACAACACACATTCAATGCGTGTTGAAAAGGATTGTGTGTTTTGTGCGGCAGCAGAACAAAATATGAATTTATTTCTTTGTAAGGCACCGTGTGATTAACGATATTCCATGGTGTAATCCTTATCTCGCTGTACCCGTTTGCCTTTTTCCTTTAGTAATGCAGTCCACCTTTATTTATGAGTTTTTGTCAGGGTTGGCAGAGGTAAGTAGTGTGGTCTGGGAATTATTTTCCTGGACAGATATTAAGGTTGGCCCTTTTGAAATAAATAGCAGTTGACAGGATGATAGATAAAACGCATTGGTTAATGTATAGTACGTTAAAAATCTTTTTTATTTATATAAGTATTTTTGGGTCAGTAGGTTACAGAGTGTAGATATTGTAAGTCTGAGGCTTACAGAAGTCCACTTTCTTGACTGTTCGTTTTCAACATCGCTCCCAGTGTGGCGTAAGTCATTTTTGGAGCGCATTCATATAACTCTTAAATAAGATGTATTTTTCAATCGAGTTACATCCTCTGGGCTATGAGCCACTGGTGGTATTTTAAGCCGACATACAGCAATCTGTCTTTATTTTAATTGTAACAGTTCTTATATCGCCTCCGTGCAAATGGCAGTGCCTTTATGCGCCTCAAGGTTGCTTGTGACTTATACTGTACATTGCCTATACTCAAATGTATTTATTAGTCTGGAAGATTGTTGGAGCCCTAATGGACAATGTAAGAAATTGGAAGCCAAACCATGCAACTCACCGGATGATACCACTATTGGCTCATCTTTTTGATAAAGCTATATGTGATTATATTATTGGAATCTTAGTATTCAATAGATATAATGTATGCAAAAGATGTTGAAAATGGTTGTATTAGGAAAATTAATAAAATATGTTATGGAAAAAAAATTGTCTGGAAGATGAAGTGGGAACCACATGTGCAGTATTTGCAGAATCCAGACTGGTAGGTAGCTACTCAGTGCAAGTTTATTTTTTCCCAGTCAGCACATTTTCCAACAAGTGCTGTCACTAAGCTGTGCAGTCAGATCAGGTAGAGATGCAACAAGCTGTAGTCGTGCCAAGAAGTCTGTCTTGGGATCTCTTTTGGTGCATAATTTTATGTCTCACAAGATCCATAACTCTTAGGTTAGTTTTATTTTGTTTGTGGTGGTTCGTGGGAGGTGGCCCCCTGTGGTTGGTGTTGCGTGTATTTGTTTTGTTGTTTCCATATTCCTGCCTGTGGGACATTTAGCAACAACAAATCTTAGTGACCTGCGTGCGTCCTGCATTAATGGTGAGATGCTCACTCGCCTAAAAAGCTTATATGCAATTACGCAATGCAATATTTCGAAAAACTTCAAGTAGCGCCAAATTCAGAAATGTTGCTTATTTCACCAGTGTAATTAACATGTCGCTGATGCCTAGCTTATTTGCTTCCCTTGAATTAGACTGGCATGTAGGCACGCTGGTGTTTTACAGTGTAGGCCCACTCCTATGAAAGGTATTTTTATTTTATTATTTAAACAATACAAGGGAACCCAGGGCGCAATGAACTAGGGACCTTCGGTAGGTACTTCTTAACAGAGACAATGGTCCCTAGACAAGACAAGATGAGAGCAAAAATAAATATAGACTAGATAGTGCTATATTCCATGTGTCCAGCCGGACAGTTTAATTTCTCGTGGTCGAAATAGAAAGGTAATACACAGTGTGATACAAGTGGGACACCAGCCGATGTCCTGACTAACACACTAGGGGGACAGAAAAACAAGGGAATTATAGGCAGGTAGGGTCATCTGAGTATCATAAATCATAAGCAGACGATCCACAACAAACACATATGCATGCACCAATTCATTATTCAACTATGCATTTAGTGCGCTAGGTCGACGACGTTTCGAACCATATGAAATCTAAGGTTCATCCTCAGGACAGTAATGTATGCCTAAAGAACAATAAAATAGCAGAGGCCCACAATGTGGGAATAATTTACCAGTACAAATATTACACATATTATAAAAATGGGAAATAAAAGGGGGAGGTAGTGGGGAAAAAGGAGACATAAAAAAGATAGAACATGTCAGTCTTTTGGCCCGTATATAGGCTGCAACAGTTATTTGCATCAAGAACCCTTCAATGTGCAATTTAAAAAGGTAACGAGTAGCGGTTTAGCCAATACGTGCAAAGAAAGCTCGGGATTGCCATATTAAAGAGTGGACAGTACATACGCCAAGCATGCAAAAGAACACAAGAGCTAAGAGTCGTACCGAAATGTGCACATACTGGTGACAAAATCGAAAGTGGAATCACTTGTTGTACAAGCGCGGTACAATCATATAGTTACTGGGGAGACTATGCCACTGCGAGTGGTCAATTGCGGTGTACATGCTGGGCGGGTAAAAAAACGCAGTTAAACGATAAGTGATTAAAAACAGCGCAATGTGGATGTTATTGACGGGTGGTGTGCCGTCAGGAGCAGATAGAGTGGCCGGAAAGGATAGTGCTTACCAGGGGAGCGGGCAGGCTCGGCGTGGCTCACAATGGTGTAAAGGCCGGACATGAGAATGGAGGGGATGTGATGGTGTGGAAAGTGATATAGGTAAATGGATAGGAACGCTTACCAAGGGAGCGGTGTCCCGTCCAGCAGGGTCTAGAACGGAAAAGAACACAAGAGTCGTATTCGATGCAGAACTCTGAACGCCCCATTGGTGGACCATTTTACTGAACTCTCTCACACTGAATTGGACTTCCAGTGAACAATCATTTCCTTGATCAAACTACCACCACGTGGTGGTAACCTGCAACATCTCTTGAACAAGGAGGAACTACATTGGATTCTTAAGACCCAGAGCCTCCATAATGGCCTCAATCGGATGGAGGACTGGAACTCTTTGGTCTGACTTTCAGAACCTCTACGTTGGATTGGACTTTATTATTCTAACAGTCTGACCCCCCCTGTGATGTCACCTGTTGGACTTCTATGTGCTAGGGTGTATCCACGACTGGTTCATTTTACCCCAAGCATGACATTCTGATCTTGACCCTTATTTGCATCTTCACTATGTTGTATGCGCATATATATCATCTTTGACTTGAACCATTAAGTGCAATGTTTATTGTTGTTTACATATGTCACTTTCACTTTATCAACACCTAACACTCTCTTAGTCCGTTCTCTCACCCATTGATCACACCAGCATGCCACTATCCCGGTTCTCACTCCCTTCGCCACTATCAATATGGCCGCCACACTCCTCCGGTGTGCCCCTATTGGCCGTTTCTCGACCATTGGCTTGGTTTACCTAGGGCACCCATACCATGATGGCCGCCGTTTGCCGTAGCCACTCCCCATTGGTTGTCCCTGCACCACGTGATCAGTCCAGTCACTACTACATCCGGGTCCTGATCTGTAACCTTGTATCATGTAGCACCAGCCACGACGCACAAGGACTCCCATTGAGGACCTGTGCTTTCATCTTTCTGCGGTAAGCGTGTCTTTTTTCGCACCGATACCTATGTCCATGTATCATAGCGCTGACGCCTGACTCATTGCGCTAATCTTTTCTGTTCTAGACCCTGCTGGACGGGACACCGCTCCCTTGGTAAGCGTTCCTATCCATTTACCTATATCACTTTCCACACCATCACATCCCCTCCATTCTCATGTCCTTCCTTTTCGATATTTGATATTCCCGGCCTTTAACCCTTGTGAGCCACACCGAGCCTGCCCGCTCCCATGGTAAGCACTATCCTTTCCGGGCACTCTATCTGCTCCTGACGGCAAACCACCCGTCAATAACATCCACATTGCGCTGTTTTTAATCACTTATTGTTTAACTGCACATTACGTTTTTTTACCCGCCCAGCATGTATGCCGCAATTGACCACTCGCAGTGGCATAGTCTCCCCTGTAACTATGATTGTACCGCGCTTGTACAACAAGTGATTCCACTTACGATTTTGTCACCAGTATGTGCACATTTCGGTATGACTGTTAGCTCTTGTGTTCTTTTGCATGCTTGGCGTATGTACTGTCCACTCTTTAATATGGCAATCCCGAGCTTTCTTTGCACGTATTGGCTAAACCGCTACTCGTTACCTTTTTAAATTGCACATTGAAGGGTTCATGATGCAAATAACTGTTGCAGCCTACATACGGGCCAAAAAACTGACATGTCCTATCTTTTTTATGTCTCCTTTTTCCCCACTACCTCCCCCGTTTCTTTCCCATTTTTATAATATGTGTAATATTTGTACTGGTAAATTATTCCCACATTGTGGGCCTCTGCTATTTTATTGTTCTTTAGGCATACATTACTGTCCTGAGGATGAACCTTAGATTTCATATGGTTCGAAACGTCGTCGACCTAGCACACTAAATGCATAGTTGAATAATGAATTTGTGCATGCATATGTGTTTGTCGTGAATCGTCTGCTTATGATTTATGATACTCAGATGACCCTACCTTGCCTACAATTCCCTTGTTTTTCTGTCCCCCTAGTGTGTTAGTCAGGACATCGGCTGGTGTCCCACTTGTATCACACTGTGTATTAACTTTCTATTTCGACCACGAGAAATTAAACTGTCCGGCTGGACACATGGAATATAGCACTATCTAGTCTATATTTATTTTAACACTCCTTTGAAAGGGGCAAGAGTGGAGCGAGATCAGTTTCACCTTGCGCTCTGTTGTATTTATTTGTCATGCTTGTCATCAACTCCACCCAGTCAGGTTACAAAGCATTGTATAATGCTAAAACAAAATACATACATTACCGAAATGAAACTGGTGACATTTGCTCATGCCCCATTACACAGTTATAGTATAGAATATGCACTAAACATTTACCCAAGGAGGTAGCAATTAGTAATTAATCAGTAGAAAAAACTCCACTTGGGTAGATATTTTGTGCAAAACTGTGGACTTTTGTTGGCTAAAGGGGCAGGTGCAGTTCCGTTCTGGGCCAGTCACTGACACAGCTACTGACACACCCACACTGACTCTGAGATACCCACTCATACTCATGCACTCACAGACCCACTCACAAACTGATACACCTTCTCACAGACTGATACATCCACTAACAGATCCACTCAGATACTCACACACCCACTCCCACTCCCAGAACCACTCTGACACTCACAGCCACTCACAGACCTATACAGACACTCTTGCATCCACTCAGTCACATATACCTACTCACAGACCCATACAGACACTCGTGCACTCACTTACAGAACCAATCCTACTCTCTCACACCTACTTACAGACCCACTCCGAGACTCACACCACTACCTACAGACCCGCTCGAAGACTCACACACCCACTCAGCGACTCGCACAACCACTCACAGCCCCACTCAGACACAGAAACCCACTCAAATACTCATGCACTCACTCACGGACTGTCTCACACACTCATGGAGGCACTGGCAAACTCACTCAGACACTTTCACACCCACTCTCACACCCACTCACGCACTCTCACACCCACTGAGACACTCATACACTCACTCGCACACATATACTCTCAAAGGTTAGAGGATACAGTTAAGAAATACAATTTAAAGAAACGCTAGAAATACTAAGGTTACAGGAAAGTTATATTTAGGAAATACGCTTAATAAACATCGAAATTCTAAACAAAAACAAAGGTCACAGGGACGTTATAGTTACCAAATAACATTAAAAAACCATAGAAATTAATTGAATAAAACAAAGGTTACAGAGATGATATAGTTAGGAAATAGAAATGATAATATAGTTAGACTTAGATTTCACTGGTCCAAAATCATTGAATTGCAGCAGTTCTAGTTACCTGAGCTAACTATACCTTACGCCCCCTCAATGCACTGCTTATGACCTCACACATTACATCTCTCATGACAATGTCAGTGAAATCACTGATGACATCTCAAATGGCATCACTGATGGTATAATCCACAGAACCACTCGCATACTCACACCCCCATACAACCTCTCATACAACTGCTCACTCACCCCCACAACAACTCACATACCCATTCACAGACCCATACAACTACTGACACACACACACACACACACACACACACACACACACACACACACACACACACACACACACACACACACACACACACACACACACACACACACACTCTCACGCATGCAGCCACTCATACAACCACTCACCCATATAGCCACTCACGCACCCATGCAGCCACTAACACACCCACAAAACCACTGGCATACCCATACAGCCAGTTATACAACCACTCATACTCACAGAAGCACTCACACAACCACACAGTTACTATCTGAGCTAATCAATCTCTCTCTCTCTCTCTCCCCCCCACTTCACAGCCTCTCACACACCCACTCCCACACTGATACAGACACAGTTCCACTCAGATGACATATATAAGAAATAGTATCACTCATAGTAGTACAAGAGAATAGTAATTTAGAAAATGCAATAGATTTGTATATATCTTTAATTCTCAGCAACCTTTTATGAAACACTTACACTCACTGGATGATGTCATCAGTGATGTAATTTGAGATGTCATCAGTGATGTATTACGTGAGGTCAGCAATGCATTGCAGGGGTGTAAGTTATAGTTAGCTCAGGTAACTATAACTGCTGAATTTCAATGGTTTTGTACAAGTGAAATCTGAGATGAAATATAACGTCCCTGTAGCCTTTGTTTTTTTCAGTGAATTTATATTATATACATATTTATATGCACACATACATATATATATATATATATATATATCATTAAATTACATTTGTATACATTTAAAAAGTAAACATTAATTTATCATCTTAATTTCGTGTGGGGGGTTATTTTAAGTCTCTGCCTCCATTATTTTCTTGGGAGGATATTGTAGTATTAGTTGTTGCCCATGTTTGGTGCTGGATATCGGGTCTGAGCTCGAATACCTAGACTACATATTTGGTTCCTTTTTAGGTCGAGCCTAGCGCAGCGCGCAAGCGCTGCTCTATGGGAGGCTTCATGTAATCGCTCTAAACTTTTCTGTGTGGGTCTGACTCTCTGGCTAAAGGCGGGCACATGTCCCACCTCTTTTGCAAATGTTCACTCCCACAGTGTTTGGCTTGCGGGAGCGAGCAGTGTTGTGTACAGGCCGTAATCAGCCCTTGTTTTCTGGTGGTCTATGATAAGTGTTCTACACACTTTTACCCGCTGTAGCCCCACCCTCGCGGGACACGGGTCGCGCAGGGCAGCAGATGCAGTCCCATATTATGGCCATATCCCTGGTCCACATGCATGAGACTTTTCACCAATAACGCATAGAGCAGCAGTCTTGGAAAACACAACTGCAGCGCGTGCACAGTGGTGCAAGCCTGATGCTGGCGAGCAAATTAAGTGCTTACTGTGAAGAAATGAAGGGGGGGCAGCGTGCCATTTCTGTATACGCACTCTCTAGGGACAGATGCCTGCTGCAGTGTATTTTAGCTGATAGCCAGGTGAGCACGTTTCGGTCGGGGGCAAGCACACTTCGTTAACAGTAGTGGCCCATGGCTTCGTATTTGTGTCATTTCGTCTCGTATGTGTGTTTGTGCACACGCAAGCATGCTGTTCTGTTAAAATCGATCACACTGTTGGATACATTTTCCTTCCTGCTTTCATGCAATCCACAGGCCTAAGTTTTGCACACCTGAGGCTATCCTGAAACATATGGTGTAAGGTCTTTCTACATCTCATTGTTTTGCTTTCAGAAATTGCTGAAGACCCACTGTAAACGATAAGTCTTGTGTTATTCTGATGGATACATCTACCAGTGGATTCCTCACCTTGTGAATATCCCCTGCGCCAGCAACATTAGGAAACTTTTGTAGCTCTCCACACAGACGAGGACATGGACGACGTCCCAGAGGCACGACTCCGCTCGCGACCTCGCTGACGTCACTAGATCCATAATAGGGCCTCGTCATCGTGATGACGTCAGTTCCCTTTTTTCCGCGCCGTCAACAACAACTTTTTTGGGGACTTTCCGTAGCTTGTTACTTTGTGTTTCCAGTTTGTGTCCTGTTTTCTCTTTTTCTCTTTCTTCTCAAACATGTTGTCGAGAAAATCAGGATTTAAGCCTTCCTGGGAGTGCGGTGGACACATGCCCATAACGGATCCACACGACGGTTTGCGTATGGTGTTTGTCATTGGACCATGATGTTGAAGATTGTCCTTCCTGCAGGAAAATGAATCAAAAGGCTCTGAAAGAAAGGGAAGCCAAGCTGTTTATGGCAAAGGTTCGTAAAGAGAAGAGAGGTCGGAGAAAATCGAAGGCCAGGTCGAGGTTGGATTCGGAGTCGAAGTCGACATCGGGTCATGCTTCGAAATCCAAGAAACATAAGAAAAAGAGGAGGCATGGCTCTTGACGCCGTTCGGACAAAGAGGAAGCTCAGTCTTCAGCATCGAAAGATCATCGACGTCGAAAGGACTATGTATCTCCATCTCCTACCCCGGTGAGAGTTGCTTCTCATTTGGCTTCACCTGTGCAGTCTCCGACGCAGTCACCGGCGCCGAATCCTTCACCATCTTCGGAGCACTCTCTGGATCCGGTAGAAGAGGTGCCTGTACCTGAGAGGCCATCGACTCCGGTGGATTCACCGACGGCGCTGACAAGCCCGAATCCGGTGATGCCTATGCCTATGTCAGGCGAGTACCCTCCTTTTCCGGGTCCAGGGCAAGACCCGACGCATTACCATAATACGATGTACGGTGTCTTTGCGAGGGCACCTTTGAGGCCCATGCCATTCAATTTGGGAGTACCTCAAGCTTATGCTCCAGCTCCCTTCATGCCATTTCTGCCTGCGATGCCATCATGGCATTTCCCGGCACTGAGGACGTCGACCCCTGCACCGACACAGACGTCAATTCCTCCATCTCCGGCGCCGTCAGCTCGGCCTCGTTCGACTTCAAAGGTGCCACTGGATCCGCGCTCGACGCCGGTTCCGAATCCGTCGGATCCGTGTACGACTCTGTTGGCCCCGAAGGTGAGGTCCAGACGTGAGGCACAAAGGTTGCTGGAGGAACAGCATTATAGAGAAGATGAGATGGAGGAAGGAGAGCTTCATGAGTCAGAAGACTTCTTTGAAGATCTAAGGGAGGCAAGTGGTTTGGAATTATCACCAGAATGGCAGCTTTCTCCTCCCTCTGAGATTCCCTCCAAAGATGTGGTTCCTTACCATGCTGTAATTCGTAAAGCTGCTGATCTTTTATATTTACAACTCCCTACTATGCAATTTAAGTCAAAAATTCTGACAGGAGTGCTTCATTCTCCTTCTGCAGTAATTGAACCTCTGCTTCCATTTAATGAAGCTATTACAGAGCCAATTTTGGAAGTTTGGCAAAAACCCCTTTCAGCTTCTGCAGTTTCAAGGCCGGTTGCCAGAAGCTATAGGACAGCTCCAGGTGATCCGGAGTTTTTATCTTTACATCCTGCACCTGAGAGTTTAGTTGTTCAAGCTGCCTGCTCAAAGAAATCGTCTGGAGCTTTTCCGCAGACTCCAGGTGACAGGGAGTCAAAGAGGTTGGATCAGGCTGCTAAAAAGGTATTTTCATCTGCTTCTATGGCTCTCAAATCCACCCATGCCATTTGCCTTTTGGGCAGGTATATCCATGCTTTAATAGATTCTGCAAAACAATTGCCCCCAAAGTTATCAGAAGAAGACAGAAAGAACTTTGATGAAGTCTTGTCTGATACTCGGGCATCTGCAAAACAGGTGATTCAGAGTGGGTTTGATACAGCGGACTCTGTAGCCAGGGTAATGGGGTCTTCGGTGGCTTCTAGGAGGAGTGCATGGCTTAAATCTTCGGAATTTTCTCAAGATGTCCAGGCAACTCTTTTGGACCTTACATTTGATGGTACAGGACTCTTTGGAAAGAAGGCAGATGCAGCTTTGGGGAGATTTAAAGATAGCAAGGCTACAGCTAATTTTCTGAGTCTGCAGACACTGTGAAGGGAGTCTTCTTATAGAAAGTTCAGGGGCTTTGGAAGGTCTTCCTTTCGGACTTACAAACAGCCTCAGCAGCAGCAGCAGAACACCCTATATAAATCCTATAGGGGCAGGAACAGAGGCTGGGCGGACTGGGAACCACAACCGGGCCTGGCAAAGCACTTTGCCGGTGCCGGTTTCCGGCCGATTTTGTTACAGGGCCGATTTTGCAGCTTTGCTGCAGAAACGGCCCCCAGGGGCCCCTGCGGCGCACCGGGGGATTGCCCAGTGCCCGCTATGACCAGTCCGGGCCTGAACAGAGGTCATCCACGTGGCCGTCAGCCCTCCTCCTTCTCCTCCTCCTCCTCCTCTACCTCTTGCTACAGCAAACCAGCCCTAGATCCATCATTCTGGATTATGTTGGCCCTGTCGGGGGTCGGTTACTCATTTTCTGCAGTATTGGGAATCGGTCACTTCAGACCTATGGGTTCTCAATCTTTCGGAGAATGGGTATGCTCTTCCCTTTCGGGAATTCCCTGCAAATTACCCTCCTTGCCAAGGTGCTTGTTCGGAGGACCACCTTCTTCTTCTGCAGGAGGAAGTCCTAGCTTTTTTGAAAAAAGGTGCGATAGAGGTGGTTCCAGAGCAGGAAAGGGGTCAGGGATGCTACTCCCGGCATTTCCTGATACCCAAGAAGGATGGCAGGTTACGTCCAATCCTGGATCTCAGGATCTTGAACCTTTTTCTGAAACAGGAGAAGTTCAAGATGCTCACCCTTGCGCAGGTTCTTCAAGCGCTGCAGCAAGAGGACTGGATGGTGTTGATCAACTTGCAGGATGCGTATTTTCATATTCCGATCCTGAAGTTGCACAGGAAGTATCTCCGTTTCACGGTGGTTTTGCAACGCTATCAGTTTGAACTTACTACTGCACCTCGAGTCTTCACCAAGGTGATGGCAGTGGTTGCATCCCATCTCAGAAGGTCAGTGATTCCAGTTTTCCCCTATCTGGCGTTTGGCTGCTCAAAGCAGAGTCGCCTGAGAAGGTGTTTCATCATCTGCAAGTGACATCCCAGCTGTTGTACAAATTGGGTTTTTCAATAAACGTGTCCAAGACTCACCTGGTGCCCTCTCAACGCAACCTGTTCATAAGGGCGGTACTGGACACTACAGTCTGTCGAGCATTCCCTCCTCCTCAAAGGATTCTCGACATTCAAGAAATTATTCCTTTGTTTTACAATGGAGCGGTCATTCCAGTCCTGAAGGTCCTACACTTGCTCTGTCTGTTTGCTTCCTGCAGTCTGCTGGTCAACCATGCACGCTGGCACATGAGGGCACTTTAGTGGTGCCTCCGCAGGCAGTGGAATCGGCACAATGGAGATCTCAGGGCGTCAGTGAGGATCTCCAGAGAAGCTGCAGCAGATCTGTCTTGGTGGAACATGGTGGGCAATCTGTCTCAAGGGAAGCCCTTCCATCTGCCTCCATCGGTGGCCACAGTGCATCCACTCTAGGGTGGGGTGCTCATCTGGGGGATCTGGAGATCAAGGGTCTTTGGTCTCCAGAGGCAAGGCTGCTTCACATCAACCTTCTAGAGTTATGGGCGATACTTTTGGTACTCAAGACCTTCCTCCCTTCCCTTCGCGGTCAGTCAATTCAAGTCTTGACGTACAACACTACAGCGATGTGGTATGTCAACAAGCAGGGAGGAGTGGGGTCGCATTGCCTTTGAGAGAGGCTCTGCGTCTCTGGTCCTGGGTTCAGGACCATCAGATTTGTCTAATGGCAAATCACCTGGCCGGAGTTCTGAACGTGCGTGCAGTCAGTCTCAGTCAGCAATTCTATGCCGACCACGAGTGGATTCAGAAAAGGGGGTGGTGATGAACAGAGTGTCTGAATTAAGCAGACCACTCTTACCCAGTCCAAAGATCAAGGCTTGATCCATCACCGTTTTTTAGCTCACTGCACCATCCCAGTTCAGAACTTGGCTATATGCAAATTAGTCTGACCCTGGCCCAGTGCATCATGGGAACAGGGCAGACCAAACTACTAAGCCAATTCTTATACTGGGAAGGAAACAAGCTACCGGGGACCGGTTTCTGGCATTTCAGCCGTCTTCGAATCGTTTTTGGCCACTATAGGTGTGGCAGGGTATACTCAGACATGAGTCCCTTTCTCACTGCACCATCAGGATTCAAGCAAGCCGGGCCGACGACGGCTGAAATGCCAGAAACCGGTCCCCGGTAGCTTGTCTCCTTTCTGGTGAAGAATTGGCTTGGTAGTTTAGTCTGCCCTGTTCCCATGATGCACTGGGCCAGGGACAGACTGATTTGCATATAGCCAGGTTCTGAGCTGGGATGGTGCAGTGAGATAAATAACGGTGATGGATCAAGCCCTGATCTTTGGACTGGGTAAGAGTGGTCTGCTTAATTCAGACACTCTGTTCATCACCACCCCCTTTTCTGAATCGACCACGAGTGGAGGCTTCATCCGGAGGTGGTTCGTCACGTCTTTCGGATGTGGGGAACTCCTCAGGTGGACCTGTTTGCCACTTTCGAGAACGCTCACTGCCCCTCATTCTGCAGTCTCCAGTATCCGATGCAGGGAGCTCTGGGGCTCACGACTCCTTTACGCATTTCCTCCCATACCCTTGATTCCTCGGCTTCTGAGGAAGATTCGCCAAGACCGGGCCCAAGTCCTATTGATTGCTCCGGATTGGCCAAGAAGTGTGTGATACACAGATCTTTTCCACCTCTCCTCGTGCCCTCCACTCAGTTTCCCTCTCAGGGCAGATCTCCTCTCGCAGACGCAGAGGCAGGTTCTACACCCCACCTCCAGAACTTACACCTTCATGCCTGGAGATTGAACGGGGGAATCTGAATTCTTTCTCTCTCCCGCCTGACTTGGTGGATGTTATTCTTTCAGCCGGACGGCATTCCACCAAGTCCATTTATCCTTATAGGTGGTCCAAATTTGTTTCATGGTGTGGAGAGAAATCTGTTGACCCTTAAGGGCCCGTTTAGCTAACATCCTTCAGTTTGCTCTATCTCTGGCCTAGCAGGGTTTTGCTTTGGCTACTGTGAAGGGCTATTTATCAACTTTGTCGGCGTTCCTTTGCTTGCCGGATCAGCCGTCTTTGTTTAAGTCTCCTATTATTAAGGGCCTTACCAACAAATTTCCGCCCACTCCTTTTATTGTGCCTCAATAGGACTTAAGTTGTACTAAAGAAACAACGTTTACAAGGAACTCATTTAAGATTTTGATAACAAATTATTGGCAATTTGATTGATTGCCCTGCCTGATAGAAAAAATATATATACTGGTAATCTCTACTGTATATTATTATGATTCAATCATTACATTGTACACTGACAAGCTCACTAAACAACCCAATGGTTATAGCCTATTTCACTGAACTAGGCACTTTATTTCTACAAAAATAAGCAATTTATGTACATTTCACATAAAAACATTAAATCAACATTGAAGGAATTTTATGAAAAACCATTCACATAACCCCAAGTGTAGTGACCATAACCATATTTACAGTGAAAATTGTGACATATTCAAAAAGGTTATCGGTACAAACAAAAGGAAAAGGACACTGTATAAAGTATAAAATGAGACAATTTTGTTTGTTGTGTGTCTCTTTAATCTATATTCGTCTACGGAGTTTCGACCCTCTCTAGATACCGGGTCTCATCAAGACTGTTTATCTGGGGACTAAACAAAATGACCATAATTTAATTTATATTCTTATGAAGTAAAAATAATTGGAGCTGTCAAGAATTTAAGGAGGCGCTTACCAGTACTTGCATGTGAAGCTACGAAATCCAACCTGTAATTATGGTTTATTCGTTTAGTATAATAGAATTTATTTAGTTAAACTAATTAATAGTGCTCACCCTGTGTATAATAATTGAACCGAATTTTTTTAGACTCACGATTATGGGACTCTGCTTTTATCTGGAGCCAGTGGGAATGATTACCATCTGCTTGAACAATTACTCCGTCAATAACAAGTAGGACTCATAAGTAATATTCGATTGAAGGTGCGTTGTCTACCCCACACCTAATCCGGCTTCTATGCTGACTGATACGGGATTTTACCGGTTGACTTGTCTGGCCAATGTAAATTGAGTTGCATGGGCACCATATGCAATATATAACGTTCTGTGTAGAGCAATTAGAGAAGTCTCGAAGCTTAATTTGAACATTTCCATGCTTAAATTCCTTGGTTTCAAACGTTAGTTCGCATGCGACATAGTTTGAACACTTGTAGTGCCCCACTATGGGAGGTAAATCCCATAGGGCCTGAATTGTTGTGTTAGTCACATATTTGCTAGTGTCAGAGTGCACCAAATGGTCTCTTATATTTTTACCCTTTTTGAAGGCAAACATTGGTGTTTCGGGACATATTTTGAGTGTGTTTAGGGTCGACCAATGTCTTTTTATGATTTTTTGTACTTGAGTGCTTAGTGGACAGAAAGTAGTCACACATACAGTTTTGTTGATGTTATCTTTTTTTCGTTGGATTTAGGAGACATTTCCTAGGACTGAACCAGGCTCTTTTCATAGATGTTTTTACTAGCCTTCTTGGATAGCCCCGATTCAGAAGTCTTGCGCTAAGTATGTTAGCTTCTCTGAAAAAATCTTCTTTCTCTGAGCAATTGCGCCGTATTCTCAGGAATTGGCCATATGGCAACCCATCTTTTAAGGACCTCGGATGAAAGCTGTTATACTCCAATGAAGTATTTCTATCCGTCGGTTTTCGGTATAGAGTGACATTAAGATGGCTATTATGGCATCTGATTTTCAAGTCCAGGAATGGTATCACTTCTTTATCCTTTTGTTAGGTGAATGTCAATGCTGTTTGGCACGTGTGCAGATAGGTGACGAAGTCGTCCAAGTTCTCATCTGTACCACTCCAAATAAAGAAAATATAATCTATGTAA
The DNA here is from genome assembly GCF_964263255.1 of Lissotriton vulgaris. NCBI lineage: Eukaryota > Metazoa > Chordata > Amphibia > Caudata > Salamandridae > Lissotriton > Lissotriton vulgaris. Next base: position 1,853,406,277 of record NC_141694.1, on the reverse strand, counting down.
CGTTTCCAACTTTTAATGTTCGCATAGAAGGGGTTGTTCTCATTGATGACATATTTATCCTCTCGATCCGCTACATATAGATTCGCCAGATTGGGGGCAAAAATAGCCCCCATTGATGTACCCGAACACTGTTGGTAGTATACAGAATTGAATTTGAAATAGTTTTTAGTCAATGCAATTTGTAATAGTTCAATTAAAAAATTCCGTGGGGACCCTCGTCGGAAGTGTTCTCTCATCCAGAATTCTTTTGATGACCTATATACTCTCATGTTGAGGAATATTCGTGTATAGCAAATTTATATCCATTGTTACAAGGCATTCTTCAGTCGGATTGTACTCCATTCCTTCTATCAGGTTGATCATATGTGTGCTGTCTCTTACATACGTAGGTAATGTTGGCACATATTCTTTAATAAAGTTGTTGATATAATGCCCCAAAGGTTCCATAACAGAACCACAACCCGACAAAATCGGTCTCACTGGTGGGTTCTCACTGTCTTTATGGATTTTTGGCAAGGTATATAGGACAGGTGTCCTAGGGCATCCTTGATTCAAAAATTCAAATTCTTGTTTACTTAAGAATCCATCATTCATTCCTAGTCTTGTGACAGATTGTATTAGTGCCTGAATTTCACGTAACAGATCCTTCGATAGTCTTTTGTAGTGGACATTGTTGTTAATTTGTCTTAATATTTCTGCCTCATACTTTGATCTCTCTTGTATGACAATTCCCCCTCCCTTATCCGCCGGTTTTAGAATGATGCTATCATTGTTTCTTAGAGTGTTTAATGCATCTCTCTCTGCTTTTGAGATATTGTAGGGGGTAAACTGTTTTTGATCTTTGAGTCTTAGTACATCTTCTAAAACACATCTCTCAAACGCTATAATTTCAGCCGGCATCATAGCATTTGTTGGTATAAAGGTGGACTTGGGTCGCATATTTGTTGCAGAGATGGGTCTCATATTTTCTTTGTTGTCAAAAAAGATTTGTAATCTAAGAGTTCTAAAGAAATTATGCAACTCTGTCTGTAGTTTGAAAAAATCAGTTCTTTCTGTGAGGACATATGATAGACCTTTATTCAAAAGGGATAATTCATCCTTATTTAGAAGGTGTTCTGACAGATTAAACACAGGAATGGTTTTATCGGATGCATCTTTGTCTGTATTCCCTTGACGTGGAAGCCACCGGTTCAATGAGACCCACTGTAGCCATCGTTTCAATGTCTCCATTGTTTTCTTCTCTGGTAATTTCCATAGTATTTTCTGCTTGGGTCAGTGTTACAGGACTTAAATCTTGTCATAACCTACTTGATGGGTTCTCCTTTTGAGCCATTGCACAAGTGTCCCTTGAGACTATTGGCTTTTAAAACGGTCTTCCTAGTTGCTATTACCTCAGCAAGGAGGGTAAGTGAGCTTCAAGCTCTGAGTTTGAAACCCCCTTTCTTGACCATTCATGCTGAAATAATAGTACTCAGGACCAGGGCTGCTTTTCTGCCTAAGGTAGTAACTCCTTTCCATCTGGGGAAGTCCATTACCCTTCCTTCCTTTGATCCTCCCCCTCGCCCTTGCAAGGAAGCCTAGTGGGTCCAAGGGTCCAAGGGTTGCAAAGGGTCCAAGCGGGGAAGCCTAGTGGCTTCACCGCTTGGACCCAAAGAGGTCAGTGAGCTTCTACCTTGATAGAACTAAAGACTATTGTGTGGATTACCAGCTCTTTGTGGGCTTTGCTGGCTGCGGAAAAGAAAGAGCAGTGAACAAGTGCACACTTTCTAGATGGATTTTCTTGTGCATCAAGATTTGTTATTCTTTGGCTGGTAAGGAACCTCCAGAGGGTTTTTAGAGATCATTCTATTAGATCATTCTATTAGAGCAAAGTCTTCTACATCTGCGTTGTCTAGAGGTGTTCCTGTAGAGGACATTTGTAGAGCGGCAACCTGGGCCTCCCTCCACACTTTCGCGAAGCATTACTGCTTAGATTTAGAGGAGGGATGGTCATTTTGTGCGTTCTGTTCTTCAGGATTTCTTGGTGTATTGGAGTGGACACCCTCCTCCGGGAGTGGGGCCTTCTTTGTGGGATTCTATTCACAAGGCGAGGAATCCACTGGCAGATGTATCCATCAGAAGAACAAGTTACTTACCTTCGGTAACGCTTTTTCTGGTGGATACAGTATCTGCCTGTGGATTCCTCACTGACCCACCCGCCTCCCCTTTTTTCCATTCTTCGATACCTGCAGTTCTTGTTATTTTATGATTATTTCTGTCATTGGTAATGTTTAATTGTTCTTGCTTATTGCATTTATTTCACACTATGTGTGTTAGTTTGAATACTGTGTACAGTGTATTCTGTACCTATTTATGTCGGTCCGTCTGTGTGCCTCGGGGGCATGGAAAAAAGGGCGGAACTGAAGTCATCACGCCGACGAGGCCCTATTATGGATTCAGTGACGTCAGCTAGGTCGCGAGTGGAGTTGTGCCTCTGTGGCGTCGTCCACGTCCTCGTCAGCGTGGAGAGCTACAAAAGTTTCCGACTGTTGCTGACGCAGGGGATATTCACAAAGTGAGGAATCCACAGGTAGATACTGTATCCACCAGAAAAAGCATTACCGAAGGTAAGTAACTTGTTCTTTAGGTGTCACAGGTGAGGGTGCACCTTAGCGTGTGCATACCCCTGTGGCATTCTGGTCCTGAAGAAAGCCTCGCTACTCGCAAACGAAGGCTGAAACATCTAGACCGGTAATTGCACTTCCACATTAGGATGTGACCAGCCTATTTAACCAGTATTTACATCCACCTTCACCACATTTTAACCTTGCCTTACTTCTCCACCAATAAAAATATTTGTGATAAGTAAAGACAATTTTAACCTTTCACTTTCACTGACTGCAATTCCCAAAGAAACCCACTGCGCTGTAACAAGGCCCTGTTCCCATGATGCACTGGGCCAGGGACAGACTGATTTGCATATAGCCAGGTTCTGAGCTGGGATGGGGCAGTGAGATAAATAACGGTGATGGATCAAGCCCTGATCTTTGGACTGGGTAAGAGTGGTCTGCTCAATTCAGACACTCTGTTCATCACCACCCCCTTTTGTAAATCGATTTTGGCCACTATAGGTGTGGCAGGGTATACTCAGACATGAGTCCCTTTCTCACTGCTCCATCAGGATTCAAGCAAGCCGGGCCGAAGAGGCTGAAATGCCAGAAACCGGTCCCCGGTAGCTTGGCTCCTTTCTGGTAAAGAATTGGCTTGGTAGTTTAGTCTGCCCTGTTCCCATGATGCACTGGGCCAGGGACAGACTGATTTGCATATAGCCAGGTTCTGAGCTGGGATGGGGCAGTGAGATAAATAACGGTGATGGATCAAGCCCTGATCTTTGGACTGGGTAAGAGTGGTCTGCTCAATTCAGACACTCTGTTCATCACCACCCCCTTTTGTAAATCGATTTTGGCCACTATAGGTGTGGCAGGGTATACTCAGACATGAGTCCCTTTCTCACTGCTCCATCAGGATTCAAGCAAGCCGGGCCGAAGAGGCTGAAATGCCAGAAACCGGTCCCCGGTAGCTTGGCTCCTTTCTGGTAAAGAATTGGCTTGGTAGTTTAGTCTGCCCTGTTCCCATGATGCACTGGGCCAGGGACAGACTGATTTGCATATAGCCAGGTTCTGAGCTGGGATGGGGCAGTGAGATAAATAACGGTGATGGATCAAGCCCTGATCTTTGGACTGGGTAAGAGTGGTCTGCTCAATTCAGACACTCTGTTCATCACCACCCCCTTTTGTAAATCGATTTTGGCCACTATAGGTGTGGCAGGGTATACTCAGACATGAGTCCCTTTCTCACTGCTCCATCAGGATTCAAGCAAGCCGGGCCGAAGAGGCTGAAATGCCAGAAACCGGTCCCCGGTAGCTTGGCTCCTTTCTGGTAAAGAATTGGCTTGGTAGTTTAGTCTGCCCTGTTCCCATGATGCACTGGGCCAGGGACAGACTGATTTGCATATAGCCAGGTTCTGAGCTGGGATGGGGCAGTGAGATAAATAACGGTGATGGATCAAGCCCTGATCTTTGGACTGGGTAAGAGTGGTCTGCTCAATTCAGACACTCTGTTCATCACCACCCCCTTTTGTAAATCGATTTTGGCCACTATAGGTGTGGCAGGGTATACTCAGACATGAGTCCCTTTCTCACTGCTCCATCAGGATTCAAGCAAGCCGGGCCGAAGAGGCTGAAATGCCAGAAACCGGTCCCCGGTAGCTTGGCTCCTTTCTGGTAAAGAATTGGCTTGGTAGTTTAGTCTGCCCTGTTCCCATGATGCACTGGGCCAGGGACAGACTGATTTGCATATAGCCAGGTTCTGAGCTGGGATGGGGCAGTGAGATAAATAACGGTGATGGATCAAGCCCTGATCTTTGGACTGGGTAAGAGTGGTCTGCTCAATTCAGACACTCTGTTCATCACCACCCCCTTTTGTAAATCGATTTTGGCCACTATAGGTGTGGCAGGGTATACTCAGACATGAGTCCCTTTCTCACTGCTCCATCAGGATTCAAGCAAGCCGGGCCGAAGAGGCTGAAATGCCAGAAACCGGTCCCCGGTAGCTTGGCTCCTTTCTGGTAAAGAATTGGCTTGGTAGTTTAGTCTGCCCTGTTCCCATGATGCACTGGGCCAGGGACAGACTGATTTGCATATAGCCAGGTTCTGAGCTGGGATGGGGCAGTGAGATAAATAACGGTGATGGATCAAGCCCTGATCTTTGGACTGGGTAAGAGTGGTCTGCTCAATTCAGACACTCTGTTCATCACCACCCCCTTTTGTAAATCGTAACAAGGCGTCGCAGCACACCCAAGAGCCGTTCGGCTCGGGTGAGATCCCAATGATGAAGCATGTCACCCACTAGGTTGGTGAGTGAGGGATCTTTTAAAAACAGGTGTGCCTCCTCATGCAAGCTCTTCGTTTGGAATCACTCTTTTGTTGTTGGTTTATTTACATATTACAAGGGACCAAGAGTGGCCCCACTAAGGTTCCCTTTGTCTGCTTTTGATTCGATATATCCAACAATTTAAACACCATTCAAAAATTCATTTAGAAGAACATTTAGAATAAGTAAGAGGATGAACAGTGTGTACTCTCTCAGTGGTTGCCATGTGGTATCCCTTTGTTCTGATAGTATTATTTTGGTGTCTTTCTGATTTCTTTTGGTGTCTCTCTCCTCCCAAGCACTCTATCCCTAGCAAAACGGGCTGAAATCCCAATTGGTTCTCAAATTTAAAATGGATTAAAAAAACAACAGGGATAATTCGAAGTACCAAATTCAACATAAGGTGTAATCTATTTGAAACTCTTTGAATGGACTAATGCAGTCTACTTCCTTCCTAAAGCTGTAGGTCTACAAAACTAAAGCACACATTCTAAGAGCTAAGTAGCATGCCAAGGGTATGTCCCTAATAAAGGTAATGTTCAGATTGAGTGTTTGAAGATTCAAAAGATATTCCACAAATTGACAGTGAGTCCCATCCAACGCAATACGAAAGTTGTGCATGGCGGCAGCCTAAATTTAACATGTCTACAGTACTTAGGGAGCAGGGTAGACCAAGCATGTATTGTGTAAGGCAGATTGGCATATGATGGCATGAATGTGGTTCCTGTCGCTGGTCTCGGTGACTGAAACTAGATCCCTAACTTAAAGACTGTTAGAAAGGGGCATATTTTACCCGAAAAATAATATATGAGCCTGAGGAATCTATCAACGTTTTGTGACCTTTGAAGAGCTTATGCAGTATAGGCATGACTAGCGATCGCACTTGTTATAAATTGTACTTCTTAGTGCTTTATACGCCTGGCTAATAACTTTGCATTAAGAGCAGTTTAAAATGACGTGAGCTCATCTGTGAGTTTTCAGCTTAAAAAATGATCACTTAATTGTCTCAATAACTTTATATAATACTTGATTTAGACCTTGAGGATAAATATTTCCTCCTTTGTCACCTTGTGTACATTCAAAGTGTGTTCTTTAATAAGTCAGTGTTGGCCTTTCTTCTCAAAGAGGTTATTCTATAATGTGCTTAACATTAATCTACAGTGAGTACAAGTCCTGAATAGTAGCCTAGTAAACATTTTTATCACAGCTTCCTTCTTGTGCATGTGGAATAAATGATGATTTCGGTTTAAATGCAGTTCTTCGACATGGGATTCACTCCTTTGTTCATAAAAGGCTGAATATCTCCACATGTGCGCAAGTTCTCCAAACACATCTAAAAAAATGATTTACAGAGAAACTTACCCAATTAAGATACATTCATTGTTTTAAAAAAAATACTTAAACAGCGTGTTTGGCTGAAAACATTTCTACGCAATACTATCTAGAAAAAAACCTCAAGAAATAATGTACTAATACTTAAACAGAACTGGGAAAATGTGTCCATGTGTAATACGTAGCCCCTCTGGCTCTCAAAATGTTTCTTTACATTTTCTCCCCTACACCTCATAACGGACCAATTTTGATGGTAAGTCAGTGTAGGCTGCATGAGCAAAAAACCTATCTCTGTAGAGGACCTTCAATTCTCTCACAGTGTAGGTTCATAAAAGTACATTGATTAAAAAAGGTTTCTCCAATTAAGTAGTAATCCCCTCCATGATCTATGAACAGTGTTTAACAGAGTATAATTGCTTATTAATTGTGTCACCATAGTGAAGTTTGAAAATGACTCCCCTTTAACCTTATTCTTTTGCCTCTTGGGATGGCATACAGCAAGTCTCTGTAGTCCAGGAAAGACCCAAGAAAGAGATCTACTGGTGTCTTTGTCCACCAGTGATAAGACATCTGATTCTGCCTCTTCCTATGTGGTCGATAAGGAGTTGAGGGTATTGATTTGTTGCCTTTTAAATAGAATTATCATATTTCTTTAGAGATTTATATTGACTCTGCATAGAAATAATGTTGGTCCTACTGGACTTGCTGTTTTTACAGGGCCAGATCTCTAGTTTAAATTTATTCCACTAGTCATTTAACTATTCCATTGATGCCTTCATTTCTTCTTTAGGAAAAAGGGACTGACCTCTGCAATTATTTGTTACATATTTTGTTGTGCTAAAGTTGTATGTTTTATTAGTAATTTGAACATCCTGCTTCCAGTTTGTTTGTATGATCAGTACAGCTAATAGAACGTCCACTTCAAGACAGTCCCATCAAGATTGAAATACATTCTAACTTGTTATGATGATGGGAAGGAACCTGTTCAAGGTGACTTGCAAGAACCTTTATATGAATCATTTCTGTTGTAGAAATCCGAAAGTCTGCCTCATGAACTTCATTTCATACTTATGAGTGCTGCAGCTGAGCTGTATTCTCAGCTCCAGTGGGTTCTTGTTCTGTAGTTTCACAAGGTGGGCTTCTTCCCAAGTGACTCTATGTCCTGATAGTTCCCTGTGAGTGCACAGCCAGTTTAGTTTCCAGTGAGACGTAGTGATATAACACAAATAACAGTTTCTCCTGCAAAATGCAGTGGGGCCCCTTACATTCCCACTCTCTCTTACTGTGATATTACCCACACTCCTTCACAGAGTGGAATCTGTTGCCTGATTGTTGGAGCTGAATCACCAATAGTTTTTCACTTCGTTTAAATGTATGTTGTAGCTGATAGAGGCGTCTGGCCACAGATTACTTAACTTAGAATATCCCCAGGCGTCAGACTGGACCCGTAAAATTTTGAGCAGCAGCACCTCTGTGCGCCGGGGGGCGACACCGTATGGCACGTCGTCCATGGATGTGACGTCAGCGGAGCCATATATGCCCGCCCCGGCGCGCTGACATCAGTTTTCTTCTTTTCCACGTCACGATGCGGATCCTGGAAACCAGCAGTTCCTGGCTTTGTTTTGGGCCCTCTGGGCACTGCTGATGTCGTACCGGAACAGGGTGCAATGCTCTCCGGGTTCAAAGCCTGTGAGGCCTGTGCGCGTCAGATGTCTGGCACTGATCCGCACCTTATTTGTATGTGGTGCCTTGGTATGCACCACGATTCCAAACAATGTGGCGACTGTCAACAGATGAAGCCCAAGTCCTTACAGGAAGACCTATGAAGTTGTTGGCCGCTCGGCTGTCAAGCTCAGCCTCTTCTCGTTGGCGCTCTCCCTCTCCAGAGGTTGCTCGTTCCGAAGGCCTCTACCGCCACCAACGCCCTAAAAAAGGTAAGCGGAGCCACAAGAGTCCACTGAGGTCCACCTCCCATAGGTGTGCAGCTGGCACCCGTTCCTGACGTAAGGGGTCAGCTACGGGCGCCCGAAGGTCACCTCCTCCATACCCTCCTTTTCCAAGAGTTGGAGCGATGCGCGCCCACATGGAGGCCTACTCCTGGGCTCTTCAGGCATACTTCGAGTCCCCCTCTCTCCCAGGCGCGCCTTCGGGCCCCACAGAGGTGGACGTACTCAGGCCGGACCCTCATCAGCGAATCGTTCCCCAACCAGGGTTGCGTGCACCGACTCCGGAGCCGAGGCGACGGTGTAGGGCCGTGGCCCAGACCGTCCTGGTTGCTCTAGCACACTCCGCCAGACAGCACATAGCCCTGTGCGGCTTCCTGCGCGGACGGCGAAAGCGGCGTCGGCGACACCTCCGAAGCCGGGCTCGACGCCAGGCTTACACCGCCAGTCAACGCGTAGCCCTGTACGTCTTCCTGCGCGGACGGCAGAAGCGGCGTCGGAGACGCCGGGCACAGAGCCGGGCACCACGTCCAAACCCACTCCCAGCTCTAAGTCTGATCCCACGTCTGGGGCAACCAGTAGCGTCCCTCCTGGAGGCCGTCTATGTCCTGTTGACTCCGACACAGCGCCCACCGACTCTGCTGTTAACGCATCCATTGCCGCCTGTGTCCATCCGTTCATGAACACCGGCGTCCATGCCTGGGGTTGACCTCCCTCCGGATTCCTCGTTTCTGTCTCCTCAGCAAGGTCGTGCGACTCCGGTATCCGCTGTGGTCTCTTCGGAGGCTGCTGCTTTCCCTGGTCGGGAGCAACTGGTGCAGGTCCCTAGTGTGACATGGCCTTCGCGTCATTCCCCAGCCCCGCTCTTTATGGCAACTAGGAGAATAAGCCTCCAACTGTCTCCTACAGACGGCCTCTTGTCCCCGCCTATGCGCGGACTATCAACCGGGCAGCTGCTATCGTCGGCTTTCAGCCTCCTGTAGTACCCCTCATTCCCGTTCCCTTAATGGATCTGCTTCATCTCAAGCCCATTCTCGTGGAGCCCTTGCTACCCTATGGTGGTGCTTTTTTAGAAGCCCTGCGTGGCGCATGGGCACGGCCCTCTTCCGGAGCCCCGGTTGATTGGGCCATTGCTAGTAGGCCCCGTCCCGCCCCGAGGGATCCACTTTGCCTGTACCTCCACCCTACTGCTCAGGGCCTGGTAATTCAGGTGGCTTTTGGGTTGCAGGACTCCGTCACTTTGCACTTGTTTCCTCCCACCCGGGAATCCAGGTGGCTGGATGCATGTGAAACAGCTTTTTGCTTCTTCTAGCGCGGCCATCCGTGCTTTAAACACTACATGCGTGTTTGCACGTCCGTCCTCCGCACTATAGGACTTCGTGGCTAACCTTCTTCCTTCCTTTCCGGAGGAATTCCGCTCAGAGCTTCTTCGTCTTGTCCTTTTCGGCAAGGAGATGGCACATTTTTCAATCCGCTCCTCCCTGGATACCACAGACTCTGTGGGCCGTGCTCTTTCATGGTCGTTGGCTTTGCGCCGCCATTCTTGGCGACGTGACAGCCGATTCCCTGATAATATTCAGTAGAGCCTCCAAGACATGCCGTTTAACGGAATAGATCTTTTTGGGTCCCATGCAGACTCTGCGATTTCCAGGCTTCTGTCGGGGCTACCTTAATTCTGCTGTGTCTCTGACTGCCTTTCTTCTTGGTTGCGGGTCTTTCTTACAGCCCCTATTTATCAGAGACAGGTTGATGTCTCTGTATGGTCTGTATAGCCATCTGGCTAATTGTATTTGTTTTCAGTCCTCTGACTGTCTGTTTTGCCAGGAGAACCCCCCTTCTTGCCAGGGGTTGACCCTTGCCCTATGTGGGGTATTAGCTGGTGGCAGGTGTCTGCATCTGCCTTTGTTCGCTCCTGTGGAGTTTTCATTATGGGTATTCCTCCGGGATTCATATACCCCTTTTCTGCGTCCCGCAGGGTCGCATCTCTCTGTTTGTGGTGCTTTAACTCCCGGTCTTGGTCTCTGCTATGTGGTATCTACCTCGCATGGCCTGGCATCATACTTTTTGTTACATGGTCTGTTCCTTGACGTTGGCCCTTTCTGGGTTCTCAGTAAGGAGTTGCCGTGGGCCTCTCTGTTATATGATTGGTATGTCCTTTTAGCTTATTCACCAGAAGATTTCTACACAACCCAGCTGCTTCAAAGCAGGGATTACTATGTCCTGCTGGCATTCCTAATGTGGCTGCCTCGTGGAGCTGGTTCTACTTTACCTCCGCTCTTCCTGGCATCTAGGACCCGTGAGTTGGTCCTGAGCACTACTCCCTGGTTAGGCTAGTCTTTCCTCCTAACTGTCCGGCGTGGGTACTACTCCCTTCTTCCGGACCGGATGCTGCTTATAGCATGGACTAGTCCCACTTTCTGTATAAATGCGGGTACTTTTGAGCGTACCAGAGTCCCTGGTTTTAGCCGGATTTCAGCATCCTCTCAGGACCGTTTCTGCGCCATGATCTTCCTATTGGCTTGTGCGAGCTTTTCTGCTTTGGTCTTGGCCCTGTCCTCTTACATCACAAGCTCTTCTCTGGCGTTGTGGCCTTTGCCATCTTGCTATTATGTGCATCATGGCTGTTCCTGCTGTCTTGCTTTCTGGTTCTCTTCTGTTATGGTACTACAGGCACCCTCTGGCTGTGTATGAGCGCACTTCTGGCTGTGTATGAGCGTCCTTCTGGCTGTGTATGGGCATCCTTTCAATGCTCTCACACATGTCTGGCTGGAAAAGGTCTCCGCAGTACTCTTCCTCTGTGGTACATGTGGGGGCGGTCTGCGTTCTCTCCACCATACCACTTACCAGTCTTTTGGGTTCGCTGGTCGACTACCGCATCCTGCGGTTCTTTCAATCCATAGATTCAGTTCTACTTCCTGCGAGGTGCTGAACTCACTTTTTCACACCAGTTTCTTTACTAGATGTGTTTTTGTTCCATGTCGACCCGTACTGGGCAGGGATTAGTATCCTGCTGCCTTCGTATCTTTACAGGAGCAGGTTCAACAGTGTTTTACCCTGTTCGAGTTGTTTAGCTGTGGCTAGCTCTGGCTTCTTGTCGACACCTTGGATCCTGTGGATCCTTCATGCCACTTGCTTGTCTTCTTTCAAAGTGGGCATTTTTTAATCAGGCACAAGTGTTCTGGCTTTGTGTTTTCCTTCTTTCATCCCCTCTACATATGGGGTTTTTCGTGCTATTCTGGATGGGCTGTGGTGCCCTCGCCTCCCCTTGATTCCCGCTCTCTTCAGGGCATAAGGGTCTGGTGGTTGGCTTCGCTGTCATTTCTGTCCCCACTGTGTTTCGTCCTTTGGTTGATGACACTGTTTTGGTCATGTTATTAACGGCTAGGTTCTCTTTGAACCTTAGTGGGGTTTAGTCGCAGTCCCGCCTCCTCTATGGGTATGGCTTTGGTATCTATTCTAAGTTAAGGAATCTGCAGCTAGACGTCTCTATCAGATGAACAAGTTACTTACCTTCGGTAAGTATGTATCTGGTAGAGATATAGTCTAGCCGCATATTACTTAACACCTGCCCATCCTCCCCATCCTGCAACAACCTTTTCAGGTTGGACTTCTTGCCTTCCCCTCCCTTTAGGTGGTTAATTCTTCTGCGGGGTGACGTCTTCTCTTCGCAACGACTCACGAGGCTACATTCTGTTTCGTGGCTCTGCTCTGCCCATTCTTGTGATTGGACGGTATGCTCATATGCCATGTGTCCTTTACAACCCTTACCCTGGGTTGTCTGAAGAGTCTAATTCTTCCCTTCTATCTTCATCAACCATTTGAGGTCTCTTGCCTTCCCGGCCCTTTACAACCCTTACACTGGGTTGTCTGAAGAGTCTTATTCTTCCCTTCTATCTTCATCAACCATTTGAGGTCTCTTGCCTCCCCGGCCCTCTAGCGGTTGCAGTCTCTGAAAAATGCTGCATTCAGCAGGTCTATTATTCGGATCTGACGTCTCCTTTTGGGTGACGCTTTATGGTAGTTTGTCCTTACTCCTGGGTTCTGGGCTGGCTGTCCTTCACTATCATATATTATGGTGGCGGCCTTTCTGCCGGCTGCTGTGATGGTTCACCAAGGAGCTATGGCTCAATGGTGAGTCTTGTGTCTCTGGTGGCACAGGCTTACACAGGCCAAGGGTTCAATCCTGCCTATGCTCTACATCTTCTTCTGTTTCCGGGGGACGTTTTGGACTTAACAATTGCGGGGGCCCCTCCCAGAGTGGTGCCTGTTCTTTTCCCTCCCTCAGTTTACAATATACGGTGCCTGGCACTGTCTTTCTCTAGTGATGTTTCTTCACCATACCTTGCTTTTTCGTTTTCTGCACACTGTTCCCATATTTTCACAGTTTTTGGTGATGGCTTCGCCTTCTGATGTGGAAAAGTCTTCTGACGAAAACTGATGTCGGCACACTGGGGCGGGGCATATATGGCTCCGCTGAAGTCATGTCCATGAACGACATCAGGGCGGAACCGTACGGAGGCAGTGCCCAGAGGTGCTGCTGCGCAACATTTTCTGGGTTCAGTCTGACGCCTGGGGATATTCCAAGTTAAGGAATCTGCGTCTAGACTATGTCTCTACCAGATACATTGTTATCCAAGGTAGTAACTTGTTCATTGGTTAGTGTTGTGTGTAACTGGGGATCTTTACCAGTTCAGATACTCGCCATCTGCGAGATTTGGTCTATTTGTTGACCTGCATGAGGCAAGTAATTGAAAGTAGGGAGCTGTGTTGCAAATGCACCCATTGTTGTCATCTGTTCTGTTGGGGTTTGTGCGTTTCATTCTATGAAGAGCAGCTATAGCCATATTGACTTCAAGAACCCCTAGGCATCTGGATTGCTTTGCCTTTTTATGCTGACTTCATCCACTCGTCCCCATTGTAAATGCTGCATATTGTTATGAGTGCTGTTGTGAGGTGATTTAACCCAACTAAATGGAATTTCTGGGTTGTACTGGATTAGTGTTTTTGATACTGTCTAATTTGTTGTGGATGGTGTTTGGAAGTTGTTGCTTGGGGTGGGGTGGGCTGGGCTGATATTGTGATTGCAGTGATATTTATTTATTTATATAGTTTTATATAGCGCGAACAAGATCCCAAAGGATATCAGAGCGCTTTACGTTGGTGGAGAGGAAAGAAGGAAATATACACAGCAATTGTGGGAAAAAACCCAATGATAAATAGTAAGCAATGGTACACATAAAAGGTACAATATTAACCAGACGATAAAGTCCGTGACCGTTAGTTGTGCCATAGAGCTAGGAACAAAGAGACAGCCACCTTATGAGTGCCACAACCCCGTATGGTAGGAATTTGCTCAGAACTATATGGTCCATCTGCATTGTGTTGGATGCAAGCTTAATGTTGTGTTTAATATTCCTGTTGGAGGGCCATCTTGTGGAAAGAAAGCACACAATAAGCAATGCAAGCCACCTTCACCTATATGTGGATCCAACAGAAGCCCCCCCGACCAGACTGAAGACATCAGTAAATAATGAGTGGGTATCTCCCGGACTGTGGTGCTGTCTGATTTCTTTTCCCCCGTCGCCCCCATTTCTCTCCTTACCTGGGTATGAGTAGAGGATAGACCAGGCTTTCACCTATCTCGTGGCTGTTGCAGCAGCCTCTGCTCTGTTGTCTCGACCTAATCAGTATTGCTGCCGTTGCCTGGGATAAAGTGAGTATCTGTCATAAAATTAGAAAAGAGTCTGCCTTGAAGAATGGCATAGTGAAAAGATACCACTAAGCTCGTTCAGTTGATTCGGATTCCCCGCACTCATATTCCCTACCCTTGTACTGATGTTGGGGTAAATTCCTACTTTTCATCTCCCTACTCCCCCTGAATGCATGTATCTCTGTAGTAGTAACTACCACATAGTTTCAGTGTCCATATGTGTGTCTTCTCATTTGACCCTACTACTACACAGTTCACCCCCTTCCAAAACTTAGTACTTAGTCAGACACAGGGCTGGCTTTAGCACTTGTGGCTCCTGGTGTGGCAATCTTTTTTGGCAACCCCGCCCCCACCCAACCCTATATGACCTCCTCCTCAGATTTCCTCACTACCACCAGGCAGAAGTGTCCCTCATCTCTCCATATCTCCTCTCTGACATACATTTCATTAGTTCGAAAGCTGTAAATGCTGGCTTTACTAATCCACTCAGCTGTTCACATAAAATACAGATCTGTTCTTTGCAGCCGGCATATTAACCTTCTGTGCAACTTTATGGCGATTCAAAACTGCAACTAGTCAAAACTTGGATCTCTCTCTTTAGCAGGAACATTAATCGCAAGAGTTATCTTGACATTTTTATTGCTGCCTGAAAGCTGGACGTACAAGGAACTCTGCTGCGGGTTCTTTTAAATCGTATGTTATAGCTAAACAAAGCGCCCCACCATCCCAGGGTCAGGGCCCCCTCCTCGCACTGCCCTAATCGTGGCCCTGGTCAGACACAAACTGAGCACAGTCCTTGTGCCCAACTGCTGGCTACAACACTTGAGGAGCTCTCCCTTCTGCTTTGTCCCTGTTGTAGGCTATCGGCCAGCTCCAGCAGACCCCCTTCTTGACCAGGTTCAATATGACCTTCCCCACTGCCACACATCTTTGATCAGGAGCCACCATTTGAAAATATCCTTTTATTCCCCTTGCCCTCCTCACCCCACCCGCCCCATCCCAAACATTGCTGGGCATCAAACACCCATCGCTCCACCTAATCAAGGATATGTTTAATTAATTTTATTTATTTATTTATTTATTTATGCGATTTTATATAGCGCGAACTTTACCCGAAGGTGTCAGAGCGCTTTACATAGGACCCAGTTTCAACCATAAGGACTGATGGTTACAATCGGAAAAACAGATTTGCAAATTTTTGACTTACATAAGAACCAGTTGAAAACATACGGACTTAGGATTACATGCTTTATAAAAAAAGGTACAAACAGAAAAAATTTCAAATGTACAAGAGATAGAGTCACACAAGGAGGAGATACAAATGGATAAACTCTAGGCATATACTAGTGATATTTCTATCTACATAGGGAAGGGGTAAGACTGGATATACTCTAAAAGTCACATAGGAATGGAAGAGAGCAAAGCGGACTACTGCATGTCCTAGTGATTAGAGTTATCTCTATATACATAGGAAGGGATGAGACCGGATATACTCTAATGGACACATAGGAATGGTAGAGAGTACAAAGGTCTACTGCATATACTAGTGATTAGAGTTATCTCTATATACATAGGGAGGGGATAAGACTGGATATACTAAAGAGTCACATAGGCAAGGTATATGGTGCACGGTCTAAAGCAGATACCCTTGATTAGAGTTATTACAATAAGTCGAAGAGCAGAGTTCCATAAGTGTGGATGCAGTCACAGAACAAAGGGAGGGTGGGAGGGATGCAAGGGTATGGAGAGAAGGGGAAGCGGAAAAGGGAGGGAACATTTGAGGATCATCCACGGGGGAAAAGGTTAATGGACGAGGGAATGGGAGGAGGGCTAGAGTCCAGCAAAACTGTCCGAAAACAGCAGCAAAGTGATGGTCAGGACAAAACAGAAAGTCAAGAAGTCCAGGAGTGAAGGTGGGAGATGAAGCTAAAGGCCAGCCGCAGGCGCGTCACCATCTTGGAGAGCTTGCAGTCAGCCGTCTCGGTGGGGGAGAGAGTGCACCAGGTGGTGAAGGCCATGTTGACGCTGTTGGTACGGTCACGCGTTGGCCATGGGGCGCTGCATTGCTGCCGGTGGGTTGTGTGTGGATTCACCCGCAAGCAGTGTGGACTCCGGGAGCAGCAGCACATTCAGAACACTGGTGCCATGCCAAGCATGCCCAGGACAGGCAAAGGTATATTTCCATTTCCGTTCGCAGTTGGGAAGCTATGATTCTTTTAAGAACATGAGATCCGTCCATATTGGATTGAAAAACCAAAGGCTAAGATCAAAAATTCCCCCATACCATTCCTTCCTTATGGCTACTCTCCTGTACCTAATACCTGCTTCTTCATCCTCCCCTCACTTGCCTGTTCACCCTCTGCTCCCCAGAACTAACTGTTGACTTTGTTGGCGTCAACATGCAAATACTGGCCGATAACTATCCTCCGTTGCCAAATGGCTTCAATACCTGCTTATATATCGCGAAGTGGTGAGAACTCGCTTTGGAGGGCCGTCAGTAAAGCCTAGGTCTAATAGAGTTAGGTGGCTAGATTCAGCCTTTTGGAGTCTTTCAAAGAAGACAATAGTACCTTGCATGAGGAAAAGGCCAAGGATTGGGTCATAGTTGGTTGATGTCTTGTTTGCAAAGTCTGCAGGCTCTTTGTTAAAAGTGAAGCCTAATGTCAGCTGTGTGGCCAGAAAACATGGTGATTTACCTTATAAAGGTCACAGAGGAATCGATAAATAATGGTTATTTATCAATCTTTTCATAACTGCTTTCTTTCATTGTCCATAGCATGCTACAAAAATATTATCTGGCATTGACTATATCCGTGGCAAAATGCCCCTGTTTCCTTATGTTGCAATATTCAGAAAGGGCTCAATCGATAAAATTAAGATCTGTGCACCCAGTGTCTGGAAGTGTAGGAGGTTAACAGAGCGGTGTTGCCATACTATTTGCATTACCATTAAAAATACCATTCAGAAAGTTTTATAACATTTGACGCTTTCACTTGAATCTCAGTCAAATCAATTTTTAAGTGACTCATTGCATGCTATTGGTAAGTTTAAATAAATCTGCAGTTGAGACTTACATTGTAAAAGGGCTAATGAAGTGCATTTACGTGATTTTTACTGGGCAGATTTGTATGCCTAAACTGCACCGTTCATGCTGCTGTTTAAATCTGGTTAACTGTCTTGACTGTACACCCCCGCCTGGTTATGTTGTACTATTACGTAATCGCCTGATGACTGTCTATACATCTCTTTTTTTCCCTGAAGGTGCGGTTAGCAAATACCAAGACAAATAAGTCCTCAACCATCTACGGAACAGAGTCGTACGTGGTTTCTCTAACATCGAAGTAAGTATTTATCGATGGCTCTGTCCTTTACCGGTCAGGTGGCACATGATGTCTCAGTGCAATTCTTCATGGCCTGGGCGTTTTAAACACAACCAGCAATCACTGGCTAGCATAGGCTCCGTTATCCAAGGAGTTGACAAATGGTATTGTTTAGTCTAAGGCGATGGGAGTTTGGAGGTGCCTAAGGTTGCTGCACTGTTTCTAGTTGCATTTGTTTCATTGGTGTTTTGTGGAATATAGATCTCTGCTGAATACTCTGCGGCAGTCATATTTGAATCATATTAGTCACATCCTTACCTTAATCTATTGATGTCTTTGTGCTTGGAAACGATATATCTCTCTCTCTCCCTCTCTCTCTCTATATATATATATATATTTATATATATATATATATGTATATATATATATATGTATATATATATATATATATATATATATATATATATATATGTGTGTGTTTTTGTATATAGTGTCAACATGCTGACTTAGGGAAAGAGCAATAAATATTGTTTTTTAGAGGACATAGAAGTTGTTGGTTACCATATGTGCTAAAATATGAGAATTAGAAAGGTCTCAGTATTTAATAGATAAAAACATTACTAGGCAACCAGGTAGGTAGAAATGTTTGTTGTGGGTCACTCTGTTCGAGGAGGTGGTACGAGATAAACATATACCTTCAACCATGAGTGAAGCTCTCCTGGTCACCCTATTAAAACCGGGCAAGCCTGCTGATTACTGTTCATCATTCCGACCTCTGTCACTCTTGAATACCAATTCAAAACTATTTGCCAAGATCCTGGCTAATCACTTGGTTCCACTGCTCCCTCGCATTATAGGACCTGAACAATCAGGTTTTGCACCTGTCCGTTCTCTTATATACAACTTGTGCACCCTCCTTGGAACGGTCTCCCGCATCAACCCTGAAGGCCGCGTAGTGGCAATTTTCTTAGACGCAGAGAAGGCAATCAATTCTGTCGAGTGGGGGTTCTTGCTCTCAGTTCTGCATGGAGGTGGGAGACTTTTTACAAAAAAGAGAAATATATATGAGCACACCAAATGGAAATAAAATCAAAACAGACCAGACACTCATCTGTTTACGGTACAGAGGCATTCTAGGATATTTTGCATATCACATCATTAAAAAAAGAAAGCAGCCCTATTAAAGCCTCCTTAAAATACTTACAGAACTCCCCCTTAAATCTAGTGTACGCCCAATTTAATAGGCAGTCAAGACAGTGCTTATCTGCTTAGTCAACTCACTTCCATAGACAAACAAATTGAGGTTCATTTTAAGATAGTGGTAGATTTAACTTCCTTAGCCTCCACACACGCCAAATATAACAGACAGTACAATTTTGTATTTTGACATTATCAAAGCTTAACTCCCATGTTAGATTTGTGCCCGAGATATACTGAGCTTATAGAACAATGTAGATGGTATTACGTTCCTCAATTTTAATTTGGTCCTAAAACGCGGCTGTATTAATGGGTTGGTTAATTTAATAATTCAGCTGCACTCATCTTGTAATTAGTTAACTTTGATCCCTGAAAGTGACTTGCTAATGTGGGCAACCCAAGGCAAGTGGATGGCCCAATCATGAGACAGTAATGCTGCAAGCCCTGTTGATTCACTGCAGTGGATGAACTACGTTTCAACGCAGCTAAGGGGGATATCTTTTTTATCCCTAGTTGTGATCTTAATAACCACAACAATGTCAATATAGAGATGTGGAATATTTTTCTAAAAAGGTGATTTTGACATCAAACTAATAACTTACAATTCCCCAAATACCACAGGTCTTGGTAACTAGTCAGAATAATGTTACTTTGATATCCTGTGGTGAAGAATCATTACTTATAGGGAATCATCATTGTAACGACTGACAAGCTTCTGCATGCACCTTGTCCTCCAGTCAAAACACGTTGTGAAGAGTCTGTTATACTTTGAATTTGAACTTGGCTTCCACTGTTACATAGTGAGTGTTTTAATGCAGGTTTGATCTGTTGCATTTCTTCCACCTGAAGGTCAATCTGACTGCTTGTTTTAGTACTCGTGGTTGTCTTTCAATGGTTCTGTAATTCAGCGGAGCTATAATTAAGGATCTAGTCTGCTGGACTCTGCCACATGTGAGTGGGAATGACACGCAGAGCAGTGAAAGGCATGCATTTGTTGCTTAGACCACAAGAGTTTTGTGGTGTGAGAGATACCTCTGAATCCAAGGCTGCTTCACCCTTTGGTGGGGCAGGCCACTAGACTAATGGCTGTGAAAATTAATTGAGGGGCAGATGTATCATTGTAGCAGTTTGCGAGTCCTTAATAACGATTTTTACGAATCGCTAATAAGGACTCGCAAAATGCTATGTAAGTAGGAATCGCAATAATAATTGCAATTCCTAAATATTCCTTAATTGCAAATCACAAATTGCGATTCGCCATTAAGGAATACCTTCCCATTCATTCTTATGGGCCTAGAGGCCCATAGGAATGAATTGGAAGACATTCTCAATTTGCAAGTACCCATTAGGTACTCGCAAATTGTGAATGCAATTTCAAGGGTGCAAGGGTGTCAAAAGGACACCCTGTAGCACCCCTAAAATATGTATTTGTGCACATGTGATGCACATACATGCCCAAAGGGCATGTACGTGTGCCACATAGCACTTTAAAAAATGCAAAAAAGTGAATTTTTTAAAGTAATTGCAAATTACCACCAACTTCATTTTGGTGGTAATTTGCGATTCCTTAACTAAAATTCGCATAACTTGGGTGCTTCCTGCATTGCATTTAAGGAATCGCAATTTGTGATTCCTTAAATGCAATTGCCAATCAGGGAATCGCAAATTTTGCCATTCCCTATTTTGCAAGGGCCTTTTTGGATGATACATTCCAAAAGGCCTTTTCCTGTTCTCCCTCGGGCCGATTCTGAGAATTGGCCCGTTTGCGAACGGGAAAAGGGCTTCATACATCTGACCCGAGTCTCTTAACTGGTGCTTCCAAGCAGCAGAATCTCTATTTGAGTGTTGTTTGTGTACTTGCAGCTTTCCCTCACCCCTCAACAGATGTTATTCAGGTCCTGTTTTCTGTTTTCCAAGCCTAGTTGTATCTGAGTATCAGCTTCAGATGTAAATGTGGTTTTATAAGTTTTGTTTGTAATGAGGCGCACACAAGAATATTTTGAAGAATGTTAGAGATAGTGGTAAACCCTGGGATCCTGAATTACATTATTTCAGATGAACGTTATGGACATTAGATTCTTTTAGCAATTTTTGTAGTATACCACAGGTTGCTGCTGACAAGTTGGGACAATGACTGCTGCTGATGCTCAGCCTCTAGGGCAATGGTGAGGAGAGCACCTGGGAGATGGGCAGAGTTGTTCTGTTGTATGACGAACAGGCATGTTTGTAGAATTGTAAAAATTGTGAGCAATGATTTATATATTTAAGCTGAAATCCAATACCTGCAGCTATTTGCCTTATGGCCTGCACTGAAAAACGCCAGACCTGGTTAGGTTATGCTATTGCATCCTCTGTGGATTTGCTACAGTATACAGTATGTGAGTAGGTGAACTTATTTTTAATAGGATATTCACAGTCCTAACAAAATCAGCAATTTACAAGTGTCCTTTAGAATAAAACTTATTGCATTATTCACTGTTCAGACACTTAGTAAAATTACACTATCTGACTTACTATCATGAGTCTAATTCAGAACCCATTCTGCAGTCAAGAATTGCAGATCCAAATTAACAGATTCATTTTCTATAGACATGCATGCCTCGAGATGGAAGACTCAGCAGATTGTTCACAGTTGCACTTTTAGGTCTTATGTGAACATGTCCTTACCTGTCCATGCCAGTCCCAGTCATATGTCTCAGGGTGGAAGATTTAGTAGAGTGTTCACAGTTGCACTTTTAGGGACAGTTATGTGAATATGGTCTTAGCTGTCCTTGTCAGTCCATCTAATATGCCTGAAGATGGAAGATTTGGCAGATTGTTGACACTTGCAATTTTAGGGTGTTATGTGAACCTGGTCTTACCTGTCCGTGTCAGTCCCTCTCGTAAGCCTGTAGTTGGAGGTTTCGGCAGATTATTCACACTTGTACTTTTAGGGTGTTACATGAACGTGGTCTTACCTGACCATGTCAGTTCCTCTCTTTTGCCTGAAGATAGAAGTTTTGGCAGATTGTTAACAGTTGCACTTTTGGGTGTTTTCTGAACGTGGGCTTAACTGTCTGTGGCAGTCTCTCTTCCTCTGATTGATACCACTTAAGATGTTTTTATTTCATCTAACTTTTGTTTTTTCCCTTCACAGTATATCAGGGAAGGGGATCCTCTCAGGCCATGCAGACGGCACAATTGTTCGTTACTTCTTTGATGATGAAGGATCAGGGGAATCCCAGGTATCAAAATGTTTTTTCATTTACATTCTCTAAGTATTTGCTAACCCTGTTGATGGGATGTCCACACCACCAAGGCTTATTTCGTTTTTAGGTCGAGCCTGGGCAGTGCATTCCCTGCTGCGAGGCATGCAGAAGTGGAGTATGGCTTTGAAGCCCGCCCACTCTCCGCCCATATTTTTAATTGGCTTGTGTCATTGTCCTTCGTAAACACTGCCTTCCGAGTGGGTATTAGGCTAGTTAGTTCCTCCTTGTCTGCATTTGTCACCTCCCCAAATAACTGGACCTTTTACTGGTGTTGTTACATGGTCTGCTTTATAAGTATGTGAGTGCCATTTTTTTAATGCTCTTCCCCTATTCCACCCACGACTTTGCAGCACCCTCCCACTTTTATTCTGAAGTAATGTATTTATTCAAATTACAGCGCAGTCCACTTTAACTATAGCGGTCACACTTATTTAGGACACAGCCTAGAACTTCTCTTACACGGAATGTCAGGAATTTACAATTTGCAGGAAAGGACGGAACCTGCTGCCTTAAGTTAGAGTCATCCTGCCAGAATTCTATCTATTCTCTAGTTTAAGTTAATGCCAAGAGCTTAATTACATCGTATAGGCTGAATAACCAATAAAGTTGCATTGTTTACAGACGCGTCCTTTTGGTTTTCATTCATTTTGACACTTGTTTCCCGACTTGTGCCAGCTGAGCTGACCAACCGGTTTATTTGTAAATCCTTTTAAGTGGATTTCGTATAGTATGTTCTCCAGTATTAGGGGTGTCTTTCATAGATTCACATGCCTGAATCATTCCCCGTCGTCGGAGTGGGAGTCCCACGGTACATAAAAAAGCAATAAAATGCTATAAATATATAGTAATACCAATAGAAATGAACCAGGAAGTAAAACAGCCAATGGTACAGTAGGCAAAAACTTCCCATCTATGACTATCATAGTCATTTTGTATAGTCCAAACTACAGCCAATCAGGCGCCAGCACCCACCAGAATGTTCTCCCCAGAGGCTCAGGCTCTCAGATTTTCTACCGCACGTCGTGTGAAGGGAGTCTCCCTGAGCTCTGCTCAGTTTTTTCTAACTTCTACTTCATCTGTGTCTTCTCTTCAGGATGTCTTCAAAGAAATCTCTCTTCAGAGCCTGTGACTGCTGTGGTAAGCCTCGGCTTTTTGAGAAGGATCCACACAAAAAGTGTATTTATTGTCTCTATCCAGACCACCAGGCCTCTGATTGTAAAATCTGCAGAACCATGCCTCAGAAGACTCTCAGAGATAGAGAGGGTCGTTTACTGCTGTGGTTGAAGAGGCTAAAGGATTCTTCTAATACTGTTTCAGAAGTAGACAGTGTCACATCTGCTTCCACTTCAGCCTCCAGGAAGAGATCTGCGCCTGAGGGAATGTCATCTCCCAAGGCTAAACTGCCTAAAAAACAACCACCTGCTAAAGGTCTGGATCAGCCTTCCACTTCTCAGGCTGTCCCCATCTCCAGGGGCATGGAAGGCGCTTCTGCTTCCTCAAAGGGGAAAAAACTCAAGCTTCCCCTATCTTCTGACAGGATTTTACCACAGAATTCATCTCCGCCTCCTGTGAAGTCTTCTTCAGCTTCCTCGTCGACGAGAACGACGACTTCAGTGACATCTACGGTAACATTTTCATCTCCTAAACCTAGTATGGTTATGTCCTCGTCTACGGCATCTCCAACGATGGTTTTTGTTTCTGTGAGGCCTATTTCGTCGACGTCCGTCGTCGACGCCTCGTCGTCGACGTCTTTAAAGACTTTACCGCCGACGAAAAAGACTCCGTCGACGAGCTCGTCGTCAGGCTCTACGCCGTCGACGAAAATACCACCGTCGACGAGGAGTGACTCGTCCACGAAGACGGTCCCGTCGACGAAGGGTGTCCCGTCGACGAAGGGTGTCCCGTCGACGAAGAGTGCCCCGTCGACGAAGAGTGTCCCGTCGACGAAGAGTGTCCCGTCGACGAAGAGTGTCCCGTCGACGAAGAGTGTCCCGTCGACGAAGAGTGTCCCGTCGACGAAGAGTGTCCCGTCGACGAAGAGTGTCCCGTCGACGAAGAGTGTCCCGTCGACGACGAGTGTCCCATCGACGACAGGTCTTCCGTCGACGACGAGTGTCCCGTCGACGACGACTATTTCGTTGCCGAAAAGTGCCCCGTCGACGAGAGGTGATCCGTCGACGACAAATCCATCGGAAGTTAACCCTCCGACGACGCCGCAGTTATCCTCATGCACGGCACTACAGGTGTGGTCTCCGTCGACGGTGTTTTTAACACCACGCCAAGCAGCAGAACAGCTGCGCAACACTGTAATGAGGCTTTCACCCCTGCGTGTTTCACCTCACAAGGTGTCCTCTGAAGTCCCAGACCAACTACTGGATTCTGACAGTGACAATGAGATGGTCCAGAATACTTTTGGACAAGCCACTAGCCCATCGGAGTTACATATTAAACTTCAAGATGATGAATATGAGGATCCTCACACTCCTGCTGAGGTATCGATGCCTGTCACTACCCCTGTTGGTCAAGTGCCTTTGGATTTAATATCCAACTTACAATTTATGCTGGACGATTACTATCGGAGGTTTCCACCTTCGGAATCGGCAGGTTCTGGACAAGCAACTCCAATTTCGGAAACGCCTCCACCCGTGCTCCCATCGGTGTGCCCACCTTCACACCCACAACCTGCTCACGAAGAGGACCCGCAATCCTCGGAAGATGACGACCAACGGGAGGAAGGAGAAGTGGACGATTTATCGGAGTGGGAGGACTATCAGGTCCAATCTCCTTCTACATCTCCTCAGACTGCGTCGGCCTCCCCTCCTGTTGATGTAGCAAATTTTCACTTGCTGATGGAGCGTGCAACCGCACGTTTTCATATGAAGATGGAGCATACTCAACAAGAATGTTTCCTTTACGATATTAAAGATCAGCCCAGACGACAAATTAAGACAATACCCATTGTGGAATTCATCTGGAAGGAAGGCGTTAAGGTGATGTCAACGCCGGCTTCCATTCCTCCAGTCTTGCCAAGAATTGATAAGAAATATAAAGCTCCAGACAAGACGCCTGCCTGTCTCATTGGACAAGCAAAACTTGACTCGGTAATTGTCCAGGCGGCTCAGAAAAGGGCCAGAAATCCGTCCTCTGCAGTTACGGCACCGCCGGATAGAGATGGCAGACGCCTAGACTCAATAGGAAAACGAGTTTCCACCATGGCTGCAACAACTGTCCGTGCTGCCAACGCATTAGCCATCTTAGGTCGTTACGACCGTCAAATGTGGTCTGACATCTCACCATTTATCGATCTACTCCCTGAGCCATCCAAGGCGGAAGCACTCCAGATTCTCCATGAAGGTCAAAGGACCTCTGAAGAGATAATTGATTCAGCTGTTGATGTGGCATCTACAGGTTTCCGCCAATTAGCAGGGGCTGCGGTTCTCCGTAGACAGGGGTGGTTACGTTCCACTGCCTTTAGACAGGAAGTGCAAAACCGAGTTCTAGACATGCCATTTGATGGCGAATATTTATTCGGCCCCGAGGTAGAGGAGGCCTTACAGACTATCAAGAAGGATACCGAAACGGCCAAATCCTTAGGCACTCTACAATTTCACAAGCCGCCCTTTCGAGGAGCGAGAGGACGAGGAACGTCCTTCAATAGAGGTGGATACCAGCAACAACATCAACAATCCTCATACCGTCAGGGTAATCAGCGCTACCAAAAGCAGCGCTACCAATCTTATGGGCAGAAAAAATCTCAATACACCCCAAACAGGGGTAGGGCTACATACCGCGGCAAGGACAAGCGACAATGATATTTTTCACCTGCCACCACCGTCTTTTCACCCTCTCAAAAGACTTGGCGGAAGAATCTCCAAATTTTACTCCAATTGGCAGTCGATAACAACGGACAAATGGGTCCTGGATATTGTCGCCAGGGGCCATGCCCTAGAATTCGAAAAATTTCCCCCAAATGTACCGCCAAAGGGCCCGCCTCCAGCTCACCTGAAGGAGCTGCTTACCCAAATCAAAATGATGATACAAAAAGGAGCTATCGAGAGCGTTCCTCAGAGGATGAGAGGACTAGGATTTTACTCCAGGTTCTTCCTGATCAGAAAGAAGAACGGGGAGTGGCGCCCGATCCTCGATCTTCGAGCATTAAACAAATACATAAGGAAATTAACATTCCGGATGCTCTCTCTTCAAGAAATTTTGCATCTTTTATCACCGGGAGATTGCATGGTCACCCTAGACCTCCAGGATGCATATTTCCACATCCCCATCCTACCTCGCCACAGGAAATTCCTTCGCTTCAGGGTGGCTGGCAGGGACTACCAATTCAAAGTCCTTCCTTTTGGACTACGGTCAGCTCCAAGAGTTTTTACGAAGGTTTTAGCTCCAGTAGCTGCGCACCTCCGACTGGAGGGAATACAAATTTTCCCATATCTGGACGATTGCCTTATAAAGGCCAATTCTCATGGCACCGTTCAACGTCACCTTCACCAGTGTCTCCACCTGTTTCAGTCTCTAGGCCTGACAATAAATTTCTCCAAATCCCACATGCAATCGTCTCAAAGAATAGCATTCTTAGGAGCAATGTTGGACACTCACAAATGCAAAGCTTTCGTCTCCAAGGAGAGACAAATGAAAATAAGTCGGCTAGCACAAGATCTCATGCAAAGAAAGTCAGTTTCTGTCCGACTATACAAATCCTTTCTGGGGATGGCATCGGCTTGTATTCCATTACTTCCAAATTGCAGGCTTCAAATGAGGCCGCTCCAGGAGGAACTAGTCCTGCAGTGGCAACAGGTTTCAGGCACTTTCGAGGACCTCATTCAAATCACACCACTCATGAAAGAGTCTCTTCTGTGGTGGACACAGAGGTGTCATCTCAGTCAGGGTCATGCGTTCCTTCAAGAACCACCAAGTCTCACCATCACTACAGATGCATCCCTCGAGGGCTGGGGGGCTCATCTGCAAGGCCTCACGATCAGTGGCAAATGGACTGTACAACAGAAACGGTGGCACATCAATCGTTTGGAACTGAGAGCCATTTTTCTTGCCCTCAAGGCGTTTTGGGCCATCATTCAGAACACCAATGTGTTGATAAGAACAGACAACACAACAAGTATGCACTACGTCAACAAACAGGGAGGAACTCGATCTCTTCTCCTGTCTCAAGAGGCGCAGGAATTATGGACATGGGCTCTTCACCACAATGTACAGTTGCATGCGGTGCATGTTCCGGGAACGGAAAACGTCCTTGCGGATGCACTCAGCAGGACCACAATCACCAACCACGAATGGGAGCTTCACCAGAACACAGTGGACCACATCTTTCATCAGTGGGGTTGGCCAGACCTAGACCTATTTGCGACAAGTACCAACAGCAAATGCCTGAGCTTCGCCAGCTGGCACCCCCACAAGAATTCTCTGGGGAATGCATTCTCCCTCGATTGGTCCCTGAGGTTTGCGTACGCTTTCCCACCGATTCCGTTAGTCCCCAGGGTTCTGCGGAAGATGAGGAAGGAACCTTGCCGACTGATCCTGATCGCGCCCAGATGGCCACGCCAGTATTGGTTTACGGAGCTCCTCCTACTATCAGAGAGCAAACCAATTCAGTTACATCCTATCCCGAACTTGCTCAGTGTTCAGGAAGGTCAAGTCTTCCATCCGGACCCAGCATCGCTGAGATTAGCGGCTTGGCTCCTGAACACCATGAGTTTGCACACTTGAACATCCCAGCAGACTGTAAAGAGGTGTTGGCCAAAGCTAGAGCACCCGCAACCATCAAGACTTACAGTCTCAAATGGAAACGCTTCTGTATCTGGTGCCGTTCAGCAGGTGTTCACCCCTTTTTGGCAAAGCCTGAGGAAATTCTTCCTTTTTTCTTGCAGCTGGCACGAACAGGTCTGTCCCATGCTACTTTGAAAGTATTTCTGGCTGCAATATCCAGATATCGACAGGATGGGTCCAATTCTCTGTATTCATCAAGAATTATCCAACAGTTCTTTAAGGGTCTCTTTAGAATGTTCCCTCCAGTACGTCGTCCGCCTCCTTTGTGGCATCTGAATGTGGTCCTGGGTCAACTCATGCGTCACCCATTTGAGCCCATCCATCGAGCTGACTTGAAGTATCTTTCATGGAAGGTATCACTGCTTTTAGCCTTAACATCCGCCAAGAGAGTTAGTGATATCCAAGCTTTCACTGCTCATCATCCTTTCCTCCAATTCACTAGCGATTCTGTCATACTTCGCACAAATCCCAAATACATTCCGAAAGTGCCTTCGGATTTTCATCTGAACGAACCTGTTGTTCTTAAATCATTTTTTCCAGACCCGCAGACTCCGGAGGAAAGAGCTTTACACTCGCTTGACATTAGAAGATGTCTCAAATTCTATCTACAAAGAACTTCTGCTGTACGCACCTCTGACCAGTTGTTCATTACCTACGGTGCGATTCGTAAAGGGCAGGCAGTATCAAAACAGACTATTGCAAGATGGATATCTGCTGCCATTGCCTTTTGCCATGCACAGGCTGGGAGACCTTTACCATCTGCGCCCAGAGCGCACTCTACAAGAGCAGTCTCCTCATCTACGGCCTTATTCGCTGGAGTCCCACTTCAGCAGATCTGCAAGGCGGCGACTTGGGCAAGTCGCCATACCTTTACCAGACATTACTGTCTAGAGTCCATCAGCGAAGCTGATACTTCTGTGGGTCGAGCTGTTCTACGGAACCTGTTTCATTAAGGTGAGCCTCTGTTTCCCACCTCCTTGTTTCTGCTGTCAGACGCTTCTTATGTTATGTTTTCACATATTTTCTTCATTGCATTATGTTATGCATTATATGATATGTGTTTATTCACTTCGCATTGTTATTTACATTACTAGCTGACAAGCTGGGTGTTATGAGCGTCTGTTCAGCAAAGATATGTACTGCTAGCTACTCTGATTCAGGCATGTGAATCTATGAAAGACACCCCTAATACTGGAGAAGAACAATAGTTACTTACCTGTAATCTGTGGTTCTCCAGTATTGGTGTCTTTCATAGATTCACATGCAACCCGCCCACCTCCCCTCAGAGGCTTTCTAGGCTATTATGGTTTACCTTCACTCCTTGCGAGAAAATCTGAGAGCCTGAGCCTCTGGGGAGAACATTCTGGTGGGTGCTGGCGCCTGATTGGCTGTAGTTTGGACTATACAAAATGACTATGATAGTCATAGATGGGAAGTTTTTGCCTACTGTACCATTGGCTGTTTTACTTCCTGGTTCATTTCTATTGGTATTACTATATATTTATAGCATTTTATTGCTTTTTTATGTACCGTGGGACTCCCACTCCGACGACGGGGAATGATTCAGGCATGTGAATCTATGAAAGACACCAATACTGGAGAACCACAGATTACAGGTAAGTAACTATTGTTCTTATTCTCTAAAATCAAACAGTGTGTTCTGAATATGATACTTTAGTTGTGTGCTTTTAGTGTCTATTTCCACATAGCTGACGGGACAACCAAAATGTGGTACTACATCTGTGTGTGTGTTGGGTGGAGAACCCTGCGGCTTTATATTGGTGGATACTGAGTGTCGGACAGACTGGCTCCTTATTTTATTCATTTGCTTTAAGGATAAAAAAAATTAGTTTCTGGATGAACACTTGCCTCTAGCGATTGCAGGATGCAAATGTTCCTTCTATAAGGCCCTTGATACCAATGCTGCCCTGTCCATCCCCGACCCATAGAATCTATGTAAAGGCTAAATGTACAACGGAGACATGGATATTCGTGATTATTAGATGTACCCCACTGCATTTAACTGTGGAGCGATCTGCTAGATAATCATAATAGCAACAGTTGCAGATTATTCTTTCTAATGTGGAGGAAGGATCTGAATGTACCCCTCTCCAGAGAGCTCTACATCCCAGAACAGTTGGATCCGTACTTTTTTATGAGGGTTACGCCTTACAAATACTCTCCTACACCGACATGTACCTTTGTTAATACACAGGTACCTGCCTTGTGTAAGTTTTTTGTATTGTTCTATTCGGAAAACAGAACCTGCAAAGCTGTCCCTTTGCTCGTCTACCGACCCCTGGGAGCAACAAGTTGTTGGAGAGGGGTCACATGCATCGTATTGTGCGTTACTTTGTGTGGACTTGATGTATGCAACCACTTCGAACAAGGGTGTGGTCTCTTCTGCCGTTGAATGATTTATGGCAAAGGATTGTGGATAATGTGTCCTTGTTTAATCAAGACTCAGTCTAAAATCAGTGTTTCCTCACAAAATGTGCACCGGCCTGGATGTTTTGTGAGGGAAGTAGGTTTCAGGGATGAGTTTGCATTTGTCAGCTTCTCACACTACTGCTGGTAACATCCGAGGTGGTGTTGGTCAGAAAATGTATTAAAACAATATTGTAAGGAATCTTGATATTAAGTGAAAAATTGGATTGACGCAAGAGCACATCCATGCACACGGTCAGTCCATGTTTGGGATTCTGTTGTGTAAGACCTAAGGAGTTACCAGGAGGATCTGAGTGCCAAATATGTAGTCATATGGAAAGAGGTCAGTCCCTGGCATTTAGCAGCCTTAGTTGCGTCTATATGTGTACCAGTTCTCTGTTCCATAGTAAGGAACCGAATACTAACCGTTTTCAGTAATTAAGTGATCACGTTTGAGAAACAAGCATTTGCAAAGCAATAGGTCTTCCATTTACCAGAGTTTAAGCTATTAGCATTATAAATGATAATGCCTTTTATTTATGTTTTAAAAAACAACACACAAATAAAAAGCATTGTCATTTACAAAGCCAATAGCTCAAACTCGCAAATGCAAGACCTATTGTATTGCAAATGCTTGTTTGTCTTGCGATCATGTTACTGTTGAGGAAACTCTAAACCACAATAATTGGCTGTATCTGCCGTTACACCCATCATCTTTACCAAATCACTGAATAGCCAAAAAAGGTAATATCACGTTTAGGGAAGACAAGCTAAACAAACCTTTGAGTGCCTATATGGAGAAGCAGTTTTATTAGATTTGGTGCTATTGGCTGTGCGATGCAATATTCAGAATGCATTGAATTTTGGTTGGGACTACTACCCCCATGTGCCTGGAAAGAGCTAGATTTCTTACTCCTTTAATGTTCGAGAGTAGTTAGGGATTAGTTTGGCCCCAAGACATCTAATCATTGGCTTTACCACATAAAGTATGTTTATGAGCTCACTATAAGATGCATTATTATGATAGATGACTCTCATCCGGTTTGGGGCTTATCTATGTAATGTAATTTTTTTCATATCTTGCGACCACTTATGCTCAGTTAATAACGAAATGGCATTCTTCCATTCATGTTCTGTTGAATATTCCTCATTTGCCTATATTTGAGAGACAAGGGTGTATGTTGTATATTATTGTCTTACATGTGTGTGTTTTATGCAACTAAGAAGTTGTCATTGTAGAGATGTATGCTTATTGTTTTTTTCATTTTCAGTACTATTAGGTTATTTCATTGCTTGCCATCTCAGAATAACAAGTTGATAAATGTGATAATGCTGTTTAGGGATAACCTTTTATTAAATGGGCTTTCCCCAGCACAGATCATTGCTTGATAATGTTTAAATACTATGAAGTCTCTTTGACTGTTTTAAAAATGCTCTACTCTTACTAATTGATGCTTCTACCTGCAAATTCTTCATCTTTGAGTATTCAGAAGCAGACTGGATCTGGAAACTTTTGTAATAGCTTTTCGATGCCAGCAGATGGAAGGGGAAGCATCCTGGACAATGACTCCGGAACAACGAGTTCTGGAGTCACGCAAGCCAAACAACGACTTGCCCGAACAAGAACTTCGACTTAACCACGCATGTGCATGGTTAAGGCTAAGTCGGTCTAGTGTTCGGGATATGTGGGGAGAGCAGAGCGAAGAACAGTACAGGTAAGAGGGGTTTGGGTTATTTTTCAGTGGGTTGGAGGGGTTCAGGGTAGTTTTGTAGGAGGTAGGGTGTAGGGGAAGTTTTTAGGGGGTGAGGGTTCAGGGTAGTTTATTGACGGTGAGGGATTCGGGTTAGTTTGTAGTGGATGGGAAGGTTATAGGATAGTTTGTATGGGGTGGTGGTAGTTGTTTGGGGTAGTTTAAAGGGATTCTGGTTAGTTTTTAGGGGGTGGGGTACATGGTACTTTTTAGTGGGTAGGAGGGGTTTGGGCTACTTTTTAGGGGGTGGGAGGGATTCTGGTTAGTTTTCAGGTGTTGTGAGTTAATTTTTTGGTGTTGGGGGTACAGGGTAGTTTTAAGGGGGTGGCAGGTACAGGGTCGTTTTTAGGGGTTGGGATGGATTTGGGTTAGTTTTTAGGTGATGGGAGGGGTATAGGATAGTTTTTAGGTGATGGTGTGGTTTGGGGTAGTTTTAAGGGGTTCAGGGTAGTTTTTAGGGGATAGGGAGACGAGGTAGTTTTTAGGGGGTAGGAGAGGTATGAGTTTGTTTATAGGTGGTGTGAGTGATATGGGATAGTTTTTAGGGAGTGGTGGAATTTGGGGTTATTTTAAAGGGTTTGGGTTAGGTTTTAGGGAGTGGGTGGGTACGGGGTAGTTTTTAGGGAGTGGGAGGGGGTCCAGGTTCGTTTTTAAGCAGTGGCACTGATTCTGTTTACCATGCATTCCTTTACCACGAAAATTTGTGGTTAAGGAATGAGTGGTAAAAAATATCATGGTTTAGAAGCAGTCATTGTAACAACCGCGTTGTTGAGGTAGTTGTTGTTGAGGAACTCATTCCAACATACAACCAATGGAAGTATCTCCATTATAATGTCAAACACAGAGTTGTGATGACATCACTTATTCAATAATACCAACATTGGTATTATTGAAGCACTCTACTTCTCAGTATCCGATTCCGCGGCTGTTATTCTGGCTGGCTCTTTAATCTACAACCCCCCCACGGCGGCTTCCCTGTCTCTTACCGCTCTCACCCACCAGTTAGCTGATCTAGCCTTGAAACATCAATACTTTTTAGCTTTAGGTGATTTTAACCTTCACGTCGATAATTCCCTCTGCGCAAAAGCGAATAATTTACTGGAAATCATGGATAGCCTTAATTTCACTCAACTTGTCACCGGTCCTACTCATGTGGCGGGTCACACCCTGGACCTCATTTTTGCTAATTTCCCCACTATTACTGTTTCCCCCTCCCTTCCTCTTACATGGTCTGACCATTACCTTATCCCTTTTTCTTTGGCCTTAGACCGTAAATCTATCTCTCCTGTGCCCAGGAAAGAGCTGGGAAGGAAGTGGCACAAAGTTACTTGCGCTTCCCTGGACCCGATATTCCATTTCCAGACGGACCATCTATCCCCGGATATCGATTCTAATATCGCCAGGCTCAACTCCGCCCTCATCAACGCTATTGACCACATTGCCCCCCAGAAACTCATCACTTCCACTAGATCCCGTCCTTCCGCTCCCTGGTTCTCCACCTCCCTCCGCGAGGAAAAAAGTAGCTGCAAAGCACTCGAACGGAAGTGGAGGCTAAATTACGATCTTGAAGCTAAGCTTGCCTACAAGGCGGCCTTGAAAAAATTTCTCAAACATAAAAAAACAGCCATGAAAGACCACTTCTCGCTCCAAATTGCCAAGGCCAAAAACTCATCAAAAACCCTCTTCTCCATCGTTAAAGATTTTATTACCCCTCCGGCCAGGACCACTCAGGTCTTAGCTAGCCAGAAACTATGTGAAGGACTCTCGGACTTCTTCCTCGAAAAGATCGATAAACTCTGCGTTTCCTTCCCTAAAGGGCCAATACCTCAGCTTCCGTCTACCGATCCCCCTAACTCTCCGTCCCTTCTTGCTTTCAATAAACTTGCCCAGGAGGATGCTATCAGACTACTCATTCATTGCAAGTCTGGTGCACCCTCTGACCCCGTTCCGGCCAAAACTATGGGTGAATTGGCCCCCCTGCTAGCCGACCCGTTCCTCTCCATCTGGAATGCCTCTCTGCACCATGGCTTTTTCCCTACCACCTGGAAGGAAGCCCTGGTGATCCCAATTCTAAAAAAGGCAGATGCCGATCCCACTGTATTCTCTAACTACCGCCCTATATCCCTCCTCCCCAAACCTGCTAAGGTTTTGGAAAAAGCCGTGCAGTTGCAACTCACGGAGTACTTGGAGAACAACTTACTACTGCACGACTCGCAATCTGGATTTCGGGCGGGATACAGTACGGAGACGGCTCTGCTGGAGGTCTCGGAGACCATTCGAGAGTGCGTGGACAGAGGCGAGGAGGCCATGCTGGTCCTCCTCGACCTGTCCGCGGCATTCGATACTGTATCCCACTCCATCCTCCTTGACCGACTACGGCATATGGGCATTGGCGGCACCGCCATCAGTTGGATCGAGTCCTTCCTCTCTGGAAGAAGTCAAAGGGTGCTGTTGCGGCCTTTCAGATCGGAGGAAAAACCCTTATCTTGCGGTGTGCCACAGGGCTCGGCCCTCAGCCCTCTGTTTTTTAACATATATCTTGCCCCACTGGCCGGCGTGGTGGAGTCCTACGGAGTCAGGGTGGTCTCTTATGCTGATGATACTCAGCTAGTGTTCTCCTTTAGAGGCCACTCTGACTCCGCGTTCTCCAACTTCCGCCGTTGCCTTAACAACATCAGTGATTGGATGTCTGAAAACCATCTAAGACTCAACGCAGACAAAACAGAGGTGCTGTTTTTTAACCAGAAAAATTCCATCCCCTCCTCCTGGTGGTGGCCCACGGCACTCGATCCCGCTCCCTCTCCCGTCCATTCGGCCCGCAACTTGGGCTTTCATTTCAATGACTCTCTATCATGCAAGACTCAGATTCAAAAAGTGACCTCGGCCTGCTTCCTGAAGCTACGCATGATCAGGAAAATCCTCCCCTATCTCCCTTTGGATTCCCGCCGGACAGTTACCCACGCTCTCATCACGTCCCACCTGGACTATGCTAATAGCCTTTATGCCGGAGCTCCCCAATACCTGATTGACCGGCTGCAGATTGTCCAGAATGCGGCGGCAAGGCTGATTGGTAATATTTCTTATCGTCAGTCAGTTGCCGCATATCGTAGGGAACTGCACTGGCTACCTGTGGCCAGCCGAATTCAGTTTAAGATCCTCACCCTGACTCATCGAGCCATTAATGATCGCGGACCAAACTATCTAAAAAAACGAGTTTCAATATCCCGGTCCATCAGATCTTTGAGATCCAATGACCTATGCCTTCTGATCTCTCCCCGCTTTAGACTGTCCAGAATGGGTGGCAGAGGGTTCAGTGTCATTGCTGCAAAACTATGGAACTCCCTGCCAGTCGATCTCAGATTCTGCCCTTCTGAATCTGTCTTCCGGGCCAGACTCAAAACCTGGCTCTTTTCTAGACTTTGATTTATCATGTCACTTTCCCTGTCCGTTCCTTCTTTCCCCTCTAGGATTCAGGTTCCAGCGCCGGGACACCCCTCCGGGGGTAGCTGTGCGCTTTATAAGCTACATAAAATAAATAAAAATAAATCACTGTATGCATATAGCTTTGAAACTAGCACCCTAATGGTACTTTGTTTTTTACGGGCCTTTCAATGTAGTCCGGAACTTCTCTTTCTCACTGTGATTTCTCACAATGCAGCACAAATTTTAAATTTTGGTGCAGATAGGTATGTTCCTTCGTAGGAGATCAGGCTTTAAGCCTTGTCACTGTTGTGATGGACATATGTACATTACGAATCTGCAGAAAAAATATCTGTGATCTGTTGTCAAATGTACCCGAAAGCTATCCAGTAACGCAGAGCCAAGCTTCATATGACTGGTTTTGAAGAACACATTTTCTGACCTTTCTTAAAGTCCCAGTCTTCTGCAAGAAGCTTTTCCAAGTGAAAGCAACAATCTCCGCAGTAGAAAAATCTTTTTCTTTTCCTATAGAGAGACATATGGAACACATTTGTTTCCTGGTGCACTAGTTTATGGTCGATCCTCTGAAAGCATCTCTCCCCAATGTACTGCAGTTTGCCCTGTTCTTAGTTCAACCAGGCTATGAAGTAGCTACTGTGAAGGGTTATCTTTCAGGTGTCTCTGCATTCCTTTATCTACCAGTCCGACTTTCCCTGTTCAGGTCTCCATCGGTTTCTGGATTCCTGAAAGGTTTGACCAACTGTGTCTGCCTATAGCTTTCACTATGCCACAACTGGATCTTATTCGAGTTTTAATGTTTCTTATGGGAACTCCCTTTGAACCTTGATACTATTGTCAACTGAGGCTATTAACTGAAAACATTTCTTGGTAGCCATCACTTCAGTTCGGCATGTTCTCGAGCTGCAAGCCATTTCTCCTTGTCTGACCTTAACTACCTCTTCTTAGGCCAGTTGGTGCTGTGAAGTTCAGCTGTTTATCTGGCTTAAGGTGGTGTCCTTTTTTGATCTAGTGCAATCCGCCAAATGACCAACATTTTATCCTCCTTAAAATGTTTCTAAGAGCAAAAAAAGTTACATAGGTTAGCCTCTAGAAGGGCTGTGTACTATTACATTAATATTATTAAGGACCTTCGATCAGACGGGCAACTTTTTATTTGTGAAGCAATACAAAAGCGCACAATTTCCAGGGGGATCATTCACCTTAAGATCTTACTAACAGCACCGCCTTTGACACTTCTCACAAATTATACATATCTCAAAAGGCAACCCTGTGCCTGTTTGTGATAAATTCACCAGGCCCAACGACAGAGGACATACACTTCAATACAGTTCATAAAGATTGCGTGAAAAAAGAATATATAGTAAATGTGTCACATAAGCCACCACCATGAGTATCTGGACTCAAAACTGTGGTTGCAGCCGGTGATGGCAGACTGTCTGTTTAGCCACCACCGACAAACGGATGATCTGCCGGCCCTAGCGGCAACCTCTGTTTTGAATCCAGATACGTTCCTTCTATGGCTACTGGTAAGCGTTCACCTGGGGGTCATGTGGTCCAGTGCTTAATTGGATGATTACTCGTCCTCATGCCCTAAGGAAGTTGCCAGTAAGTCTTTGTGTGGCAATGATACATGTTGGCTGTTCACACTAAAATGGCTTAAACATGTGACATGGTTTTAATCATGAGTATGGGCATTGAATAAAGACACGTTCGATGCTACATTCGACTCATTTTTAATATATTTCTTGTGAGGACGATAGTTTAGCCATTTGCTACTTTAGGAGGACCTAAGGAGGTTGATGTGTGTGTTTTGACTAAAGAGAAGCACATATCACAAGAGAGGATGAGGAGCATAATGGTCCAGTATACACTCTCCTTAAATAACTTGAAAATAAATCACAGTATACTGTTCTGAAAAAGTTCAACCCAAGAGATATTATCCTTAGCTGAATGTAGGGACCCAAAGAAGCATGTGCCTTTAAGAATTGTTGCCATTACTCACCCGAAGGTGACATGCTTCATCATTGGGCTGTACTCCTTGCCATGCTGGCACTGCAAAGCCTGGCAGGCCCTGCGAGAGGGCACTTTACTGGAGATCTTTTAATAAATTTGCTGGATGAGCACATTGAGGCATTGAATGTTGTGTCCTACAACGTGAGAAGATTATTGAAAAAGTAGAGATAAAATCATGTCAACCAGATGCACCAAAGTATTTAATGTGGTTTTTCTGGTTGATGTTTAGCCTATTAAGGTGGTTGAGAAACTGGGGAAATAATGGACCCCGTCTCTGTAACTGGGAGTATCGGTCACCGATAGACCTGCTAATAGAATATTGTCTAAGCTATAGGTCCACATGATTCATGGCTTGGGCAGTCATGGAGCCATCTGTTGGCATTTTGTCATGACCACAAATTGAAAAACAGGTAGGTGTGACCTAATCTTCTTCGCAGAGTGAGGAGGTCAATAACTTACCACACCGTGCATAGGTGATAAGATGCTGACATCTTACGCCACTGGTGAGCACTGATTTAACAAAGTACTCTAGTTACTGTAGCCCTCCTGAAATTCAGGACAATTCAACATATATGATTACAAGGATGCCAAATCGGAGCATGACTTCACAACTCTGGAAAGAGAGTAGTAGCACCTACCCCCCATCCTCGCCTCGCCTCGCCTCTCCTCTGAAGTAGCACTATTAGATTACGTCTTGGTGTTGATTGCTCCGGTTTTATAGGAAAGCTGCCAATGATGATAAAGTGAGCAAGTTGGTGAGGAACAGCCGACAGGCTCATGGTGGTCGCTTGCATGAGGCTATATATATGTGTAAATGTAAATGTATAGCATTTATATAGCGCACTACTTACCCGGAGGGTCCCAAGGCGCTTCGACCGCTGCGAAACCCTTCCTGGCTTCCCTGAGAGATGGTCCCTTAATGGGTATCTCCAGGGTGAGACCAGGCATCCCCCGGCGGTCTGGTGGGGCCGTTAGTGAAGATGAGGCAAGCTAATGCCCAGAGTTGCCGAGTGTGATCGCTGATCAGAGTGGGCACCGAGGCGAGAGAATGATCGATTCCGCTGACCCTGGTCCAGAAACCTGCCGCGCCGGGAGTCGAACCCTGGTCCCGGGTCGTCCTCTGCTCTCGGGTCTGCCGCCTCTAACCAGTGAGCCACACTACCTCCCTATATATATAATATACTGGCTCAGTATATGGTTCACACTTATGTAAGTGAAGCACCTTGCACTAATCCAGACAACCTTATGCTAATTTTAGTGGTCTTAGACAACCATAGAAAGCTTTTGAAATGGTAGGTGTGGAGAGCCGCCTTCAGGCTTATGCAAAAGGAATGTTAACTTGTTTTTCCAGATCTAATCATGTAGTGTAGGTTAAATAAAAAATAATCAAACAGTGTATATAAAAAATAGTCTATTTATTACACTCACTAACACGTTGGTATATCTCGTGCCCGGAGATATCAACACAAATACACAATAACACTTCAATTTCAAATTGGTAAGTAAGCACATGAGTGGTCCCAAAGGAAGTACCAAAAAAGTGGAATGCTAACTGTGGCCGAAGTTGGGACTCAGACCAAGAGAACCACCCAAGGTCAATCAATCATTGACACTTATAAAGCGCGCTACATACCC
Source organism: Lissotriton vulgaris (assembly GCF_964263255.1). Taxonomy (NCBI): domain Eukaryota; kingdom Metazoa; phylum Chordata; class Amphibia; order Caudata; family Salamandridae; genus Lissotriton; species Lissotriton vulgaris. Next base: position 1,853,367,556 of record NC_141694.1, on the reverse strand, counting down.
GTAGGGTCTCAAGGCGCTGGGGGGGGGTGCCGCTACTGCTCGAACAGCCAGGTCTTCAGCTTCTTCCTGAAGGAGAGGTGGTCTTGGGTCAGGCGCAGGTCGGGAGGGAGGGAGTTCCAGGTCTTGGCGGCCAGGTAGGAGAAGGACCTTCCTCCTGTGGTCGCTCTTCGGATGCGGGGGACGGCGGCGAGGGCGTGGTTGGCTGATCGGAGGTGGCGTTTGGGAGCGTAGAAGTTGACTCGGCTGTTAAGGTAGCTCGGGCCTTGGTCGTGTAGGGCTTTGTGTGCGTGGGTGAGGAGGCGGAAGGTGATTCTTTTGTTGACGGGGAGCCAGTGAAGGTCTCTCAGATGTCCGGAGATGTGGCTGGTTCGTGGGATGTCGAGGATGAGTCTGGCTGAGGCGTTCTGGATCCGCTGGAGTCTCTTCTGGAGCTTGGCGGTGGTCCCGGCGTAGAGGGCGTTGCCGTAGTCCAGTCGGCTGGTGACGAGGGCCTGGGTGACGGTCTTCCTGGTCTCGGTGGGGATCCACCAGAAGATCTTCCGTAGCATGCGTAGGATGTTGAAGCACGCCGAGGAGACGTTGTTGACTTGCCTGGTCATGGAGAGGGAGGAGTCCAGGATGAAGCCCAGGTTGCGTGCATGGTCTGTCGGTTTGGGTGCGGTGCCCAGGGCGGGAGGCCACCAGGAGTCGTCCCAGGCGGAGGGTGAGGAGCCCAGGATGAGGACCTCCGTCTTGTCCGAGTTCAGTTTCAGGCGGCTGGTCGTCATCCACTCGGCTACCTCTTTCATCCCTTCGTGCAGGTTGGCTCTGGCGGCGGCGGGGTCGTTGGTCAGGGAGAGGATCAGCTGGGTATCGTCGGCGTAGGAGATTATGCTGAGGTTGTGTTTGCGTACGATGGCCGCGAGGGGGCTCATGTAGACGTTGAAGAGGGTGGGGCTCATAGATGATCCTTGGGGGACGCCGCAGATGACTTCGGAGGCCTCTGACTTGTACGGTGGTAGGCGGACTCTCTGTGTTCTTCCGTCGAGGAAGGAGATGATCCATTCCAGCGCATTGTCCTGGATTCCGATGTTGCTGAGGCGCCGTACTAGGGTGCGGTGGCAGACCGTGTCGAATGCCGCAGAGAGGTCTAGGAGGATGAGGGCCGCTGTTTCTCCATTGTCCATCAGGGCTCGGATGTCATCGGTGGCGGCGATGAGGGCGGTCTCCAAGGTAAGTATCCAAGAACCCGACGGAGGCTGTGTGCAAAGTGGAAACACATTTGCATACTCAAGAGAAGTGAATGGGAAAGTCGCAGTTGCAGTTTTGGAGAAGAGGGAGCCTTCTCAGTGGACCCCGAAAAAACCCAGTGGAAGACAGAAGGATGAAGGGTCACCCCACCCCTGGATACTCCAGGAACCAGGATATCTACACCTGGGAAACCTGGTGCATAGGTGCGAATTGACGTCGGAAACCGCCATAGACCACAATGGTGGACTTCAGTAAAAATGCTGCTGGCAAAGAAGGTGCAAGAGTCCAGTGGCCTCAAAGGGTGGATTCTTGAAGAGAAGAACCTGCAAGCAGACTGAGTCTATGCCACTTAGAGGTGACCCCGAGGCACGGAAGAGCAATGCTCACAGATGTGAGAAGATTCAGGAGTGATGACAATGACCATGTCACTGCAGTTGGGAGGACCAGGCAATGCTATGGAAGACTAGGAGCCGTGCCAGAGCTGTTCTACATCGGAAGTCGACAAGCGGAGGGGTTTGAGGGGGGGCGGTGCCCAGCACCAATAAAGCTTGGCAACTGCAACAGGTGTGGAATCCGAATAAGGAGCAAAGTTGGGACCAGCAAGGTCCAAGGGACTCGTCACAAGCAGGAGAGTCGGAGCAGGCCAGAGCAAGCAGAGAGCCCACTGAAGCAGGAGAAGACCCTCAGGAGAACCCACAGGCCAACAGTGCAGGAGTCACAAGAGGACCTCCAGCACCTCACCAAGGCCCATGGAGCAGAGTATGCAGTGAGGACGCTGGTCTTGGCAGGAAGAGATGATAGAGGCTGGAACTTCTTGTAGCCCGAAGATCTTTGGAGTGCAAAGCCGACAATCCTTGGCAGCACTAACTCGACAAAGTGACAAGGGGTTTAGTCCCAGCAGTTCTGACAAGGAATACTGGTCTCCAAATTTCTGAGAGGACCGGCCAGGCCTCAGTGGAGTAGTAGAACCACCACCTGTGTTGCTGAGCCTTTAGAAGTCTGTGGTACGTCGGGAGCAGCAGACCGGTCAGCTTAGTTGTGGGGCCTGCAGATGCAGGGGAATGACTTCTTCACTGTAAGCGAGATTAGTTGGGATGCCCTTGATGCCCACAGGACTCTTTAAGATCCTGGAAGAAGCACAGAAGCAGAGACAGACAAAGAAGAGGGAGTCTTCCTTGATGAAGTTTCGGTTCCAGGCGAAGTCCAAGTGTCCAGGCGGTTGAAGAGTGACGTGGTTTCAGGCTTGAGTTTTGTCCCACGACGAATCTGAGGACTCACTCACAGGTAAACCCTTTTATACCCTCGGAAAGGGATTAGAACGACTCTCGGATCCCTCCCAGAGGAAGAGCGGGACAGAGGGGAGTATACTCCCATGTTCTTTGTCCAGTTTAGCGCCTGAGGGGGAGCCAAGGCCTCCCTGAACTGGTTTCAACTGGAGTATGCAAAGAAGGCACCAAATGTGCCCTTCAAAGTAGTCTGGTGCTCTGGCAAGTGCCCCCACCCCAGCCCAATACACTAACTCCTGTATGGGAGGTGGTCACAGCGCCCTGTGACAGGAAACCGATTGTTCTACCTTCCCCTGATTGAGCTTGGCTCAACAGCAGGAGGGTAGATTTGTGTCTGTGGTCGGCAGCAGCACTACCTTAGTGTCAGACACTAACAGACTGTATTAGGGAGTACAGGGTACCCCAAGGCAGCCCCCCAGTACATAGGATCATACTTCCAACATGTTTCATACCAACCATGACCGTGTTAGGTGCAGCAACTATATAGTTAGACATCTCGTAATGACTGATGTCCGCTATATGTATTAAAATGGTTATATATATTTATATATATATATATATATATATTTATATGCTGGCATGGAGGCAGAGGAGGGCCCCATTGGGTCAATAACAGGACCTGCCCCCACTGTAATTCAATAATAGCCTCAATTGCCTAGGAAAGAAAGGAGAGAGAAAAGGAATATATAGGACGGCGAGGTTTTCACCACGAGTGAATTGCCAGCAGCACCACCGGTCTGCACGAAGTACATATACACAGTCGCATTTTATTCCTGTTTTTTGAATCTCCTTTCATTTAGTAATTCATGTCCTTTATGCCTTTTCTCTCTCCTTTCTTTCCTAGGCAATCGAGGCTATTATTGTTTAGGCATTACTAATGTCCTGATGATGATCCCCATAATTCAGTAGTTAGATCGAAACGCCGTTGACTTTCATGTAGCACCATATTCACTGAAACGTATACCATCTATTATATGTCTGTAATGGTGTCATCTGAATTTCTGCCACATTTGTAACCGCAGAAGTTTGTAGCTTTTGCCTAAAAGCCCTTTTCTGCTTGTTATTTCGTCACTTTGCCAATTTGTAAGTGTCAGGGTACAGGCTTGTGCCCCACTACGAAGAATTGTTGAAGGAATTTTGTTTTTGATTTTTCCTAATTAGTAAAATATTGAGACTGCTGTCCGGCTGGACATGTCACATCCAATATAGTATCCGTTGTGCCTATATTTATTGTTTTCAGACTATTTTATATGCATGGGACCACTGTTGTTTAAAAAAAAAAAAGTCAATCAACAACAAGCACAGAAACAAACTTCAAGTGTGACTGATACCACTGGTGTTCAAACAGAGGACTTTGTGGTCAATGACATGAATCTGATGTGGGACTTAAGGCAACTTGAGGAAGAGACTGAAACCAACACCCCAAATATAGGGAATGATGTACAGACCACCATTGAACAAGTAATAACTTAGCGGCAGCACAAGGCATAGCCATTGCAAGTCATGCTCCGACAAGTTTCAGACCCATCTCCAGGTTTACAGCGATGTCAACCAGGGACTCTGTGAACATTTACAATGAACTGGTAAAGAATGAGTTGAAAAGCTTATATAAAACTACAAGCGAAAAACGTAAAATAATGTCACAAAAACAGAGTGATCATACTGCTCTGGTGAATAAATTATCAACTAATTCTTACTGTATTGTGCGTAACGCATATAAAGGCGGGAATGTGGTGCTAAGGGGGAAACACCAATACCTTAGTGAAGCATACAAGCAACTCAACAACAGTTTAAACTATGTGAGGGTTGTAGAAAATGCTATGTTTAATAATCACCGATTTTACAATGCACAATTACCAGAATGGCATACCTAAGGCCCTATTATGTATGAAGAATTAATGTTCCTAAAAATCAATAATCCTGTAACACCTGTTATGTACCTAATTCCGAAGGTGCATAAAGACCCTGAGAACCCACCGGGACGTCCTATAATTTCAGCTATGGGCAGTGCCCTTGAAAATACATTAAAGTGTGTTGATTCATTCCTCTGTCCTTTGGTTAAAATGCTTCCATCATATATACAGGATACTGGGGATTTTGGTGTATGACCTCCCATGGGAAAAAGATTTCCGATTGGCAACAATTGATGTAACCACACTATTCACCAGCATCAGATATGAGGATGGATTGAATACCATCAAACATTTTTTGGGGGGCAGACCTTTAAAATTCTGGTCTCACACACAAATGCTTATTGCAATGATATCCACCTGCATGAAAAACAACTATTTCCTTTTCAATGGTGAATTGTTTAATCAAGTCTGCAGCGAAGGGCACCTGCTTCGCCCCAGTTATGCTAATTTGCATATGGGCTGGTGGGAGGAGCAGGTGGTCCAGAAGCTGTATCCAAAAGAGTGGCAATATAAAATCATGCATTGGAGCCGATTCATAGACCACTTATTTGTCGTTTGGAAAGGCACAGAGAAATCACGAAATGACTTTATAAAAAACATTCAGAGTAATAATCTAAACTTGAAATTCACAAGCACCTTCAGCTCAACCCATGAAAATTTTCTAGATCTAACGATTATCATAAAAGAAAACCGACAGCGGGAAACACATTGCTTCACGCAATGAGTTTCCACCCCAAGAACCTTATCAGAAGCATCCCCTATGGAGAATGCCTGCGCACTATGCGCAACTTGTAGTGAGCAAGAGGGGTTAAATAAAGAACTGTAAGTTTTGAAAACACGTTTCAAGTCGAGACTATTCAGAAGAATGCATAAAATCAGCCATTTTTAAAGTGAAGAGAAAGTCAAAGGAAGAAATCCCTTTTCAACATCAGTAAAGTACAAAAGAAGTTGGAAAGTGATGGTAAAAATCAAGGTCGGATGGTGACCACATATAATAAACAACACAGTGATGTGAGAGCCATTCTATTCAAACATTGGCACTTGATATGTAACAATCCGATTTTAGGAAAAGTAGTGCCAAAAAGACCTCAAATAACGTTCAGGCGGGCCAAATCGTTCAAACAAATGTTAGTGAGCAACATGGCACCAGTATCTAAACCAAAGAAGCTAACCTCTATGTGGTTTGGCAGAAAAGAAAGGTTTATAAAATGCATGAAATGTAAAGCTTGTGTCCATGGTAAAAACACTACTACCTACAAATCTGGACTCTCCCAAAGAGAAAAGAAAATTAAGGGGCAAAACACATGCAAGACGGATTTTGCTGTCAATGTGCTCCAGTGCCCATGTGGCCTGAGGTACGTGGGCAGCACAATCTTGCCAGTGCATACACGAGTGCTTCAGCACCTCCGAGCCATAAAAAATGGGAACAAAACGGGTTGAGCAACTCCATTGTAAAAACACACAAGGATTATCATATTTTGTAATTGATGCATGTTAGAATGTGGGTCTCTGGTCGGCAGAGGTAGGTACCTTTGACCAAATAGGGACCCTTGCTTCTAGTCAGGGTAAGGGGGAAACACACTTTAGATAACCCCCGCTCACCCCCTTGGTAGCTTAGCACAAGCAGACAGGCTTATACCGAAGGCAATATGTAAAGTATTTGTACCAACACTCACAGTAACACAGTGAAAACAACACAAATGGACACCACACCAGTTTAGAAAAATAAATTATCTTTATCTAAACTAAACAAGACCAAAACGACAAAAATCCAACATGAAAAACTCAGTAGAATGTCTTTAGAAAGGTTGTTGTAAAAATAAACTTGTTGATGATGAAATGCAACCCCATACTCGCAAAGTACCTGGGAGGCGCTCCGGTCTGATGCGACAAGATGGCGCCTCCATGCTTTGCAGCGATCCAGTGCGATGCGAGAACATGGCGTCTTTACTGCAATGCGACAACGTGGAGGCGATGAGTGCACACTATACGGCAGTGTGGTGAACTCAGTGGTTTTCTGAGCCGCGACAGGCCCTGCGACACGCTTCTACAATGTTGCGGCGGCGATCAGCAGCAGCGCGCATCCTCAGTGATGCGACGGCCCTGCAACATGCTTCTCTGGTGATGCGACGGCATCCTCTGTGCGGCAGTACGCTTCTCCGATGAGGCGACGGTAAATAGCTGCAGCGGTGACACGCTTCCTCGATGATGCAACATCGGCTGCTGCGGTGGCGTCACGCTTCTCTCATTGTGTTGCACTTCCAGCAAAAAGGCCTGACACACAGTTAAAGGCCCTCCTGGCAGACTGGGACTCCCAGCACGGAAGTTCAGGGAAGCTGGGGGTGAAGTCCATTTGTGCCTGGGACATCAGAAACAGGAAGCCAGCTCTTCTCAGGCCCTTGGATTCTTTCTTTTCAGGACAAAGCACTCAGCACAGCCCTTTCTTCAAGCAGGGGCTACAGCACACAGCAAAGTCCTTTAGTTCTCCCCTCAGTACAAACAGTAAACTGCAGGCCATCCCCAGATACACACCTACCGCAGTACTTCTTCTCAGTCCCTTCAGCTGATCTTTGGCAGGGATTCCTCTTGATCACAAAGTAGTCTTGGAAACTTTTATATCCCTGTGATTTCACAACAGGAGGCCAGCTCTTCTCAGGCCCTTGGAGACTTCCTTTTCAGGACAAAGCACACAGCACAGTCCTTTCTTGAAGCAAGAGACACATCACACAGCGATGTCCTTCGCCTTCCTTTGGCAGAAATAGCAACTGCAAGCCAACCCCAGACACACAGCAAAGGCAGTACTTCTCCTTCAGCTCTTCAGCTTTTCTCCTCCGCAAAGGTTCCTCCTTGTTTCCAAAAGTAGTCTAACTTTCAGGGGTTTCAGCTCTGATATTTATACCCCAAAGTCTTTGTTCTCTATGTGTGAGGGGTCCTGGACCCAGTCCAACCCAATACTGGGTGCACTCTGCCAGTGGACAACGTCTTTCTTTGTCAGTGTTTGCCAGGTTCATCAGACTCACCAGAGGAGGTAGAGCCAGCATTGTGGAAGGCAGGCACAGACCTAATCAGGCCCAGGTTCTACTCCTCCCACCACTCCAAATGCACATAGGTCTATTCAGCCTAGTGCTGTCTCACCCAGACTCCTGGAGCCACCCAGCCCCTGTCGCTCTCAAACCAGACAGTCAATCCACAAACAGGCAGAGGCACACAGAAAGGTTGAACAAGAAAATAGCCACTTTCTAAAAGTGCTATTTTCAAACACCTAAAAGATGTGTTATTAAATTCTGAGTTCAGGGATACCAGATTCCAATTTTATATCTTGCTTCTAGGGAAGATATGCAGGTAAATATGCAACACAACATTCCCCATTTTGTCCTATGGGCAAGATGGCCTTTCAATTGTGAAAAACGAAATTGGCAGTATTTTACTATCAGGACATGTTACTCACACTAGTACATATCCTACCTTTCACATACATTGCACCCTGCCCATGGGGGGTACCTTGGGCCTACCATAGGTGTGTCATATGTGTAAGAAAAGGGACGTGGGTGCATGGGCCAGGCCAACATGGCAGTTAACAAGCTGCGCACAGGCACTGCAGTGTCAGGCCTGGGACATCTTTTCAGTGCTACTCATGTGGGTGGCGCAATCAGTGCTGCAAGCTCACTAGTAGCATTTGAAATACCAGCCCTGGCACACGTAGTGCACTTTACTAGGGACCTACTGGTAAAACAAATATACCAATCATGGATAACCAATCACAATAACAATTTACATAGAGAGCATATGCACTTTAGCACTGATCAGCAGTGGTAAAGGGACCAGAGTCCCGTAGCTAACAACCACAGGTCAGCAAAACAAAGGAGGAAGAAGCAAAAAGTTTTGGGAAAACCTGCAAAAAGGGCCATTTCCAACAATGCGATCAAACCAAACATAACGGGTGGAGACCGGGAGAAAAAATTGAGAAGGCTTGAATCATGCTATATAATAGAGCTAAACACAAAAATCCCGGAAGGTTTGAATATGGAGGAAGATTTCCATACGCATATGTAATATGTGACAGTAATACGCTAGTCTCCTTTCAAATCTTTAGTTTTTGACTGTTTATGAATCAATTATTACTTTTTCACTTTATTTAGGTTTAGCACTTTGCACTTAGACATGATGACATGATTACAATTTTCTCTGCTTTCAAAGTAGCCCACAGGGACAGGATGAACAGTTTTTTCTGTGTTTGAATACCTACATTTCGATTATATAATGTAGGAATGGTATAATGCCCACTGGGGAAAGATGTCAATATATTTGTAAGTTGTGCAAATAGTACGTCAAAATACAGAGATGTGTCCTTAATTATTCACATAATGTAAAAAAACACAATTGGCTTACTTTAATATGTGGAATTATGTCAAGAAGAGTTATATGAAATATTAACTATTATGTTTTGAATTACAAAAACTACGAGTCTGTCTTCTAATACATTCACGGAGTAGTTTCACATGTGACACGGCACGTAACTGCATTTAAATAGTTGAACATTTTATTGATGTTGTTGGTGAGCAAGCCGGCAGGACAGGCGAAACGCGTCTGATAGCTGACAAATAAATCAATATTGCTTCAGGACCAGGCGTTGTCATCCTTTGTACATGAGGAAAAGTCTGGTGATATAGATATATATTTGTGTTGGGTACTCTACCTTCACATTCTTCACTGCCACTCCCTACCTTCCCCTGTAGTACATACATACATTCTTATATATGTATGTCTGTATCTGCCATCCCCTCTACTGAAGATAAAACAATTACTACTTCAACATATGTTCTTTTATCGTTCCAAAAGCCCCAGACAGAGTTTCGATTCCATTCTTTAGATATCTTCAGCTCGGGCAAGCACTCACCCCCATACAACAACAGACTGACACCTTGCCCGAATTCCATCCCTTAGAAGGGCGCTTATTGATGGGTGACATAGGTGCATATAAGATCTGTCAGATCTATCAAACCCTGACAACACACAACCATAACACACTACATAAGGCCAGAAAGGCCTGGGAAGAGGACATACCTGGCATAACGGATGACGATTGGGCAGAGGCCCTAGCTAGCCCTAGAGGTGCGCCGGTTTCCACATGATACTGCCTTATACAGTTCAATATATGTACACCTCGTTCATTATACCCAAATCCGACTTTGGAAGATGGGGCTATCCAGTCCCAGGTGTGCTTGAGATGCGTGGCGGATGATGGGACATTCATACATACAGTCTGGGGATGTATTGCAATACAACCATTCTGGTGGAGGGTGGGGGGTGGTGGCTTGCTCCTGAGTGAGGTATTGTCATGGGACCTGTCACTTGATCCAAAGCTACTGTTATTACATAGCACAGATAGTATTGGGGGAACACAAATAAGCAGCACCTATTGTTTTTACCGGTTATCATTGCTAAACAGGACATTGCCCAGCAGTGGTAAAGCGAGTCTCCGATGTATGAATGCAGAGATGGCGGTGTTTCAGGCCTGGGGATGCTGCCAGAAACGTAAGAAAATATGGCTGCGGTGGGCGGATTATCAAAGGCATTAAATTACCTTCCATCACCATCTCAGATCCATGATAAACTAAGACTCCGTACTGAGATTGAACTCTACACAAACAGGAGGGTTATGTGAGGCCCTCAGACAACATCTTCAATTGTGTGTTTATAATTGGGGGGTGGGGGCTGGGTGGATCTGCGCAAGGTTATTGTTAACGGTTGTTTATCGGAAACTTCAATCGAGATATGTAATGTCATAAATATTCATCAATATGTACTGTCTGGGTCTCAACCCGGACTACACAATAAAAAATCAAGAAAATCTGTTGTTAAAAAAAAACATATGTTCTTTTGATATTTAGCCAAATTAGTTAGGCAAGTTGAGTTCTCTTTAAATGTTTCCAAAGTCGCTGCAAAAGCAGAGTTGAATTATCGTTATGATGCTGGCCTCAATGCTGTGTGAATCCAGTGACTTCACCGCAACTCCACACGCGACATCAGAACGGAGTCACCTACCTCTGCCAGTGTCAAAGAGCTATTACAAAAGCTTGTTAATCAAGACTGCAGAGAAAGTATTCAAAACAGGTAGATAAAGTATGCACCAAAAAGATTGTTTCCGAAGATAAGTAACTTTTTCATCTATTTATGGATTTTTGAAGCTCCTCTATTTCAGGCACCTAACCTTAATAAAGACCTTGAGCACATTGCTTCTAATATGTATGCCCACCATACTTGGAAAAATAGAGGGATGTGGTTATATTTTATGCATAATTTGCTTTCTTCAATATGTTTTATTCAGCTTTACGAGAGTTATTTCTGGGGGTATTGTGTAAGCATGGTAGCAAAGAAAATTATTTGGCTAACACTGTACAGGGGTGTATATGGTTATTATAAGCATTCTGTCTGTTCACTATAACATTAATTCTCAAGTGATGAAAGGTAACCAACACAATTTATACTCTTATCTTCTTATCTTTGCGGAAGTACAAATCTGTTGATCACTTTCTTGTAAGAAATGTAAGTGACACACCAAAGGCAAGAGCGAGTACGAGACTGGTATGCACTAATGGATGCAGGTGATTGGCATCCTGCCATATAGGGTATAGACGGTTGTGGTTTTAAAAGCTGCTTATTCCTTGTTGTCTTAGGGTAAACTCGTGACCCACCCATGCCCTCCATATGCCCTTGCATGGGCCTCCAACAGCATTGTAGCTGGTGGCTGTGATAAGAAGATTGTGGCCTATGGGAAGGAGGGTCATGTGATCCAGACCTTTGATTACAGCCGGGACCCTACAGAGAAGGAGTTCACTGCAGCAGCTACGAGTCCGAGTGGCCAGGCAGTTGTTGTTGGCAGCTATGACAGGTACTGAAGGCTGACGCTGGCATTTAATTTCTCATTCTGTTTGATTGTTCCACATATGCACTGCAGCAGTGTTTTGGGTGTTTTCTAAATGTGCTGCCAGAATTCCTCCTAGTTGTTGCTCGTTGATCTGTCAATGTCAACCCACACCTTCACTATGACTGCTCCTTGATCTCAGACCTGTGTTTGCCATGCACTCTCCCCACATTGAGGAGGCTTGTTCATTTTTTCACAGAATGTCAGAGCAATTCTGTTGGCATTGTTATAGCTGTCTATTTGACCAACTGCCTCAGAGAACATGAAAATGGATATTTAGTAGCAGAACCATTTTTTGTTTGAAGTTTCTTTTAGAGTTCACAGACTGTAGCTTTCAAAGTTTACATTTTGTGCAATCTCATACTAGACATAGCAAGCAAAACGAAAAATGACCTAACATTTAATAAAAATAAAGCATTAAGGTGTTCTTTGGGGCAGAAGATACAGATGCAATAAACTAGTTTGATCTAATCAAATCAATATATCATTAAAAATTCGATTAATATTTCAATGTCTTAGTGAAGTTTATCAAAGCTTACGTGACGAGTTCACAAAGCCAATCCAATTTTTGCTTTGAGTCTATACTTTATTTTTCCAAATTTCTACAATTGCTGATGATTGATCCCTTTAAAATATAAAGTCATTCTTGTTTTTTGCATTTATTTGTGAAAGGCATACCACTTATGATTATAAAATATGGGTTTAAAGGCACTATTACTTTTGACACTATTTCTGTTTTGTTGAGAATTGGGCAACGCAAGTTCCAAACAGGCTTCTGTGTTAAAGGATTGCAGGAAAAACGATACCTAATGATTTGGATGTAGTGAAAAAACAACTGAGATAAGACTGTGGTCCTATGCTTTTTAATACTAGTTTTTATTAGTGCAAGAATTATTTTGATATAACAAATGGTGCAGTCAGCAATACTATACCGCATCAAGGGCAATGATGTACATTTTGCTTTAAAACCAAAACACAGGAAATGCCTTGGGATTGCAGGAGTACCATCATATTGTTACAAAAGAGCCACATCCTGAACTGACATTGAGAACCAGAGTCAACTAACCCTTGCCCAAACAACTTGCAAACATGTGCCATCAACAATATTTTAATACAGATCAACATTTCATGGGGGAAATCTATGGCAGACAATCATCATATCAAATGAAGGATTTAAACTTCTCCACAAGGCTATCCAACACTTGCAAAATGTTTTGCATTGTAGGATCTTCATTGAAGCCAGAAGCACTGAATAAATCTGTGCTGCCTTCATGGACCCTGGAGCTCTTCTTAATAAATATACAATCCTTTTTAAAATTCCTTAGGGTGTTACTGCATCAGGTTTCATGATGACAAAATACCCTGTAATGGCTTATGAAAGGCACTGTTTCTTTTTCTGAGAGATTACATTGACTCTGAATACCAATTTGAATCTCCATTGCAGCAATATTGTTCAGAAAGGTGAAAATGTATGAAGAAATAGAAACCGAAAATGCAGTCCGATAAGCTTATATCCTAAAAGAGCTGAAAAGTGTGCTGTACCTTTAAGGATCCGAAGCTTCTCTGTCCACAGTGCACCCTACTGGCAGTTTGCCTAAGAGAGCATAGTTCTTTTTTTAGGCTCATGTGTGCAGGACTTTAGCAGCACAGTGAGATGCTAAATCTCAATGTTCTTTCCTTACAAATTGATATTTTACAGTTTTGCCATCTTTCTTTCAACATTTTTACACCCATTCTGTTGAGTGACATTGAAATGACCATTTTTCTGAGAGAAATTCTCTTCATAATGCCCTCTATTTTCAAAGTTCCCTTCGTGTGGCAGAAAAAGGGGGTATCTGATCTTCACAAGGTTTGTGTGATGTGCCTTCCAAGTGACCACTGTGAGGAAAGTAAAGACATCTGCAGTAAAAATGCCTAAACGTAAGTTTAAGGACAGGAAGGCATCATGCAATGTAAGAAAAAAAGACTAGAGCTATCTGCTTCTCATGACCCATCTGGAATGCCACCTGCTGACACAGACTCCAACAGAGGGGCTCTAAAGACAAAAAGAAAACTTTCTCACCATTGATGTCATTCTGGATCAACGTCAAAGGTATTCAGTTTGATATTAAGGGCAGTTGCTCTGACTTGTTTGCCTTCCAAATACGGTTCAAGGTCACATTCACAACTCTGTGAAAAGGAGGTGGGATCTCCGTACAAGAAATGGTGTAATTTCGACATAGAGCTACAGAGGTCTCTCAAAGTAGCTTCAAGACCTATTGATATTAAAACCATTGTCATTGAAGACCCCCCCATCGCTCGATGACTGTCAAGACTTCAACTTTGATCACCTTCACCATTGACGTTGAAGAAAAAAGTTATTCCTAACCTGTCCGGTTCACCTTTTTCTGCTGTTTCCCTGCATTCATCGATTTTCACTACATTCTACACAATTGTTTTCACCTCAGAAGAGTGGACCTACACCAAGATATTCTCTATGACTTTGGTTACAGTGACCCCTAAAAAGAAAGTAGAGACTATATTGGTCTACTTTTAAACCTGTCATAACACCACATCCTCATTCATTGCCATTAAAGTCATTGCGCTAATTGCATTTAAGGATCCTCTGCAGAAATCATTGCAGCCACTATCACTCCTGCTGAGGTTGGCATCAAGATGGACGTCTAGGTCTCCAGTAAAAAAGAGATGACCAACTCCTACTCAGTCTCCATGTTAATCGATAAAAAGAGAACACAGATTGGCAACAGAATCTCTAACTTCGTCTACATCAGATGACACTGCTTCAAATACTCCAACTTCACTTGCAACTTCTCCATGTAGAGCATCTCTGGTGGGGGACATTATAACCTTCCAAGAAGTCATGGTCAGAAGAGCCACTAAACCAAATATCCCTCTAGATGCTCTGCAACCAACAGTTTTGTTTATTTTGGAAATTCTGCTAAATAGTGCTTCTCCCAAACCTCTACTACCATTGATTCCACGATTACTCGATCTATATAAAGAAAAGTTATTAACACCTGCTACAGTTACAGTTGCAACTCTAAGGATACTTAGGAAGAACAATTCTCCACAACAAGAGGCAGCTTTTCTAAGATCAGAGACTAAACCAGACTCCGTTATAATGACATCAGTCAGAAAAAGACCTGCATCCGCACCAGAGACAACAGCTCCTCCAGAGTGGAAAGCAAATGCAAAGATGCTGTTGGTAGGGAACTATGCGGAACTCCTGCATTTATGATCTGAATAAATGCTAGTGCCACTGCTATTCTGGGTCACTATCAAAGAGAAATATGAACAGGACTGCTATCTTTTGTCGAAGATCTTTCAAAGCACTGCTATGCAGAAGTGTTACAGGAAAACTCCTCAGCAGCTAATCCGATACCAGTTCAGTCATAGACTCCACAGAGTTAGCAGCGTGGGAACTTTGCCATGGAATTTTAATAAGGAGATCTTTATGACTATTTCTTACTACACTTAAGCCAGGTGGTTTATTTGGAAATTAGGAATCTTCCATTTTAAGCAGCATAACTGTTTGGTCAACACACTAAGGCCGAAAAGCGGGAGATGGAAAGTGAGGCGTAGACTTTTTTTACATCTCAGATATAGATTGAGGGTTTGCAGATTCTACTAACAGAGGGTTCAAATCCCTCATTGGCAGTATAACCAATAATAATAACAACAACAACATCACCAGTATCCACAGAAAAAAGATTCTGTTATCCACTTCAGTCATCTATGCAAAGAACAACTGAGACAAAATCCCCGTCTGATAGAGGACGACTTTCATCGGGTACAAGGCAGTGACAAACTAATACCCCCTCTTCTGTTACCCACTTCAGTTGGAGAGTAGTATCTTGGCACATAGAAGAGTGTACTTTGATAATCACAAAGAACAAATTAAGATTCAGATTCAGACAAACAACACCACTATTGTACATTATTTTGAATTGACAAAGAGGCCCCAAATCAAGACCTCTGACATTACAAGCTCATTATATATGGAATTGGCCTGTATCCAACAATCTTAATTTTGCTGCAACTCAACTTTCAGGAAGCATAAATGTAGAGGGAGATTTTATTAGCTGATATTACGTAGAGTCTCACAAATAGATTTTACACAGCAAGGTTTTAAAACAGGTTTTCTGAGAATGGGGAACTCCTTGTTTAGATATCTTCTTAACAAGGGAAAACAAAAAGTGCAGAGTCTTTGTATCTAGGTTTCCAGATAAGGGTTCACTAGGGTAATACCCTTATGATAGAATGATAGAGGCCATTATTGGTGGTATTTCCTCCTTTTCCATTAATATCAACAGTGATCTTCAAACTTTGCTGATCTGAATCTAAGATGATTTTAGTAGCTCCAGATTGGACCAGACCGTGGTGGTACCCAGACTTATTACAGATGTGTATAAGACCATGTAAGAGGTTGCCTTACAGACCTGATCTATTGACAAGACTACAGAGTCAAATTCGACACTTGCCTCTTCTATCATTGAATTTGGCAGCATGTCTCCTGAGATAAAGTATGCCCATCTAAATTTAATACCGGCTTGTATGAAACTCTCAAGAGAAACTAAGCGCTCATCTACAAGAGAATGTTTTGCTTTTAAGTGGAAAAGTTTCTGTATTTGGTGCCAACAAAAAAGGCACAATCCAATTATATGTCAAGAAGACACTATTCTTCCATATCTACTACACTTAGCTCGAACTAACTTGCAGTTTACTTCAATGAAAGTACATCTAGCAGCCATCACTGCAGACAGAAAATCTCCAATCCAAGTATCTTTCTTCAAGATACCAGTTGTAAAAAAATATGTAGAAAGACTGAGAAAAATATACCCTCTCCACCCTGGGAGTTAAATACCAGGTTCTCTAAATTAGCTCACATTTTGAACTGACACATAAATCTTATCTTTTTAATATGTTAGATTAGGTATATTTAAATTGCGCATTGCAATTTCCACCCTAAAAGAGGAGTAATGAGAACACAACTCTCTTTTCTCCTTCAACAGCAACAGCAAAGGTGTTGCACTCTGTAGATGTTGGAAGGGTACTATGATTCTACTTGGACAAGACAGAAGATTTGATAAAAACTTCTCAACTGTTTATTCATTATGGACCATCAAGACAAGGTTTTGCACTACTAAGCAGCTCGATGAATAGTATTTTGCTTAGTGCTAGGTTATCAATTAGCAAATAAACCATTGCCAGGCAGGTCTAGAGCTATTGTGTAGACTCTGATGCCCAAGCAAATGCACAAATGGTCCAAAAGATAGTGACCGGTCCTTTCAGATAAGAACATTCCAACAGCCACATATTGAGGCTTGTTTAAGCTTGATATTCTATTCTGTGTTTATGACTATCAATGAAGATTCTAAAATGGAGAGCAAAAGTTTCCTTACTTGTAGTCCTGGTTCTGCACCGTACACATCTTCATTGAAGTCATAAACAACCCATCGGTCTCTCTAGTTCTTAAGTTGGACATTTAAAAGTGAAGGCCATCTGTTGGCATCTTTGTATGTTTTTCGTAAAAAAGAACTGTGCTCTCTGAAGCAAACTGCCAGTAGAGTGTACCTTGGATAGAGAAGCCTCATGGATCTTTCAAGGGTCTGTACTCTTTTCAACTCTTTTACAATATAAGACTATCGGGCTGCATTTTCTTTTTCTATTTACTCATGCATTCTCACCTTTCTGAGCAATAATTCTGCAATGAAATTTCAACGTGCTATTCAGAGTCATCGTATTCTCCCAGAAAAAGAAACAGAGTCTTGGTTTAGACCATTAGAGGGTGTTTTTCCTCATGACACCTAATGCACAATGACACTCTATGGAATTTGTAATTGAATTGAAGTGCTCCGGTGTCTCCTGTGTTCAATAGGCAGCATGGAATTATTAAGTGTTTAACATCAATGAATACTGGTGCGATGCAGAAATAGGAATACAAGTAAGTGACCTCTTCTTTCCTTAGACATTACCTTTCCTTTTTGTGTAAATGCACACTTTTCAACTTAAGCCACAGGAGCGTAATTTTAATTCATGCCTCAAGTAAGGCTTGGAAGACTTTTTGAATTAATCGTTATATTAAGTATGGATAAGAGCAGCACAAGGTACAAAAGTTTGCTAGGCTTTTTCTCTCATTTTTTACGAGGGAAGAGTCCAAGAGTAGTGGTATCCAAGAAGTTACGTGGCTCCTGTCCAGTAACCTGAATAAAGAGTTTCCTATATGTGTGATTAATATGTTTAAAGAGAACTGCGGGACTACAACATGTCAATGAAATCAACATCCAGAGACCCTCATCAGGAACATCCAGACTCGGTACCAATATAGATTTTACTAACATGCTTGTGTGTCAGATAGACTCTATTTATTACGTTATATTAGATATATTTAAACCGTGCATTGCAGGATGGTTTGTGTGGCTATTCCAGAATAGTCTCGCGCTCAGAATCATTTAATGGTCGTGCAAGATCTGTCTCCTAAGGTAATGTGTAAAGAGGCTTGAGATAGATTTCAGTATTGGACATAGGCTTTGTATATTTAGCTAATTAATTAGTGCAGACTGCACAGTCTGCCCCGCCTCGTAAGCTTGCGAAACTGTAAAACCAAACAAAAACAAGAAGCGTGAGTTCATGATATTAGCTTCACAACATGTGCAAGCGCACGTACCGTTTATAACAATTCGAGGACCAACGCCCCAACTGTTTCACTTTATCAACACTCAGACCCCTGGCTGTGGCCTCAGTCGCAGCCCCTATCCTGAAGGAATGGGTCCCAAACTCGCACGGGTTTAACCCTGCGGCTGTAATTGCCATCGCAAGCACCCGTTGGAACTGAAACCTCGTCAGCGGGGTGGCATCGGCGTGCCTCAGTAAGCTTCCCCCCCATGCTGCCGCCCTCTGCGCCAAATATTCCTCAACGCAGGCTACCGGGCACATGGGCGATCCGGGAATCCGGCAGACTACTACACAATCGCCGTTTGCTCCTTGATCGGTCTTGGACCTGGCAAACGAGACTACCATTGTTTCCCCTTTAATGCGGATGTGCTCTCGGCACAGTCCCCCCCCGTATCCCGCTTATTCCTTGCTACCAGCTCGCTTACCCTCATAGCCCCATGGAATGCTAATGAAAAAGCGGCTCTAAACAGTACTGTCTCAGATTGAGATGAACATATTGCAGGGAGTACTGACATCAACGGGGCCAACCTTTCCAGACCTATCGGGTGCCTGTCGTCCACTCTGCGACCCTCAAGGCGTTGCCACCCTCGCAGCGCCTTCTGAACCACAAAAGACGCTGTGGGGTCCTGGAGACCATGAGCTCGTGCCATGAAAAAAATAGCGGCCCGGTGCCTCTGTGCCGTGGCTACTGATTTGCCCGCCTGACGTAAGGATAACAGAAACTTCAGGACATACTCCTCTTGGCCCCATAACTCCCCCCCAGCAGAACCCAAAAAGGACCAATAGGAACGGAACGCCCCTTCGTATGCCTTCCTTGTTCTGGGAGCTAGACTCTCTCCCACGAGGTCTTGTAGTCCGGGGCACCGAGAGACCAGAGAGCTTCGGGAAAAGGTGCCGCCACCGGGTCCGCTGAGGGTAGGAAACCCCAGAAGGCCTGCATACGGGAACGAGAAAGCGCATCAGCTGCCTGATTTAACACCCCTGGCACATGTTTTGCCCTAAAGTGGACGTTTAGCCTCATACACAGCAAAACAATTTCCTTCAGCAATCTCAAGATCCATCTGCAGCGGGCAGCCTGACTATTGATACACTCAACAACGGTCATATTATCAGACCAGAACACCACAGCGCGGTCACGAAATCCCTCGGGCCATGTTTTCAAGGCCACCAGAATAGGGAAAAGCTCAAGAAATCCTATGTTACCTGTGAGCCCATTCTCGTGCCACCATGCCGGCCAGGTTTGTGCTGACCAGTGATTACCAAAAATGGCGCCAAATCCAACACTCCCTGCCGAGTCTGTCCACAACCCCAACTCCTCCGAGGAGACCCCGGGTTTGCTCCACACGACCCGACCGTTGAAATCAGCCAGAAATGCCAACCATATGAGCATGTCCTGCCGGACCTCTGCCGAGAGCCTTGTGCGGTGGTGGCCTTCCTTAAGGCCAACCATGGCCTGCGCAATCGAGCGGGAAAATGGGCGCGCCATTGGGATCACTCTTAGGGCAAAATTCAGTTGACCCACGACCTGCTGTAACTGATGTAATCTCACTTTGGTCGCGCTAATACATGCTTTAAGCGATGCCTCGAATTTCGCCACCTTTTCCTTGGGCAAGCGGAAGCACCCCTCTTCGGAATCGAGCTCTATTCCAAGAAACTCAAGCGAAGTAGACGGCCCCACTGTCTTTCCGGGTGCCAATGGCACGGCAAAGCGCCTCATGAGATCACAAAATTCATTCAAAGCTCGTGCACACTCTATGTCCCCAGCTGCCCCCAGGAACAGAAAATCATCAAGATAATGCATCACATGAGTAAACCCTGTTATTCTTGTGAAGGCCCATTGCAAAAAACAACTGAATCTCTCAAAATAAGCACAAGAGATGGAGCAACCCATTGGCATACATTTATCCACGTAATAGCGACCCTGAAACATGAAACCAAGGAGACGCTGATCGTCTGGGTGTACCGGGAGCAACCGGAACGCTGACTCGATATCTGATTTAGCCATCAGCGCTCCGGGCCCTAGGCGATTCAAAATGGCGACGGCCTCATCGAAAGATGCGTACCGCACCGAACAAACTCCCGGGTCAATCGCATCGTTCACCGAAAGACCCCTTGGAGCTGACAAATTATGTATCAACCTGAATTCCCCCGGATCTTTCTTGGGGACTATACCCAGGGGTGAACAAACAAAGTTAGCAACTGGCGGGTTGTCATATGGTCCAGCAACCCGACCTCGGGCCACCTCCTTACCAATCTTTGCTTGTACCACCGCCGCATTCTGCTGCACCGATAGTTGGTTCTTACATTGTGCTTCACCCTGAAAATCCCCCGCCGGGATGCGGAAACCATATGAGAAACCATCTCGCAACACCCCAGCGGAGGTATGATCTGGGTATTCGTTTAGCCAAGGGATCATTGCCATGATATCAA
Source organism: Lissotriton vulgaris (assembly GCF_964263255.1). Classification (NCBI taxonomy): domain Eukaryota; kingdom Metazoa; phylum Chordata; class Amphibia; order Caudata; family Salamandridae; genus Lissotriton; species Lissotriton vulgaris. The sequence continues at coordinate 1,853,347,097 of NC_141694.1, read as the reverse complement.
CCGGGGTCGGTAACGGCGCCCCCTGGACCATTTCAGACCTGTTTGGCGCTACCTCTACTCCCCGTATCACTAGTCTTGGCTCTGCACGTATTCTCCGGATGGGAGGACTGGCCACACCCCGAACATTCGTGCCTGAATTTACAAGAACCCTGTGGCCTAGTACATTTTCCCCTGTTAAAGCTCCAGCAGACCCCTTTTTTCCCTGTGCTGCCGCTGTTCCTTGAGTTCCGGTCATTGTTGGAACTTGCTCGAAGGGCGTCCCTGACGAATGGCGGGAATATTCGGCCATCTCACCCCCCAATGCTGGTGACTTCCCTATGCCTGGCTTTTCCATATTTTGCCATGAAATGGAGTCAAAACAATCCCATGTCAGGGATGAATCATGTTCCTTGGATTTACGAAATATATTATCATAGGCAAACCATTGATTTCCTCCATAAGTTTCATAAAAACCCATGATACGTGTCTGATACACAGCCAATTCCCCCAACAAATCGGGCCTACGTTCCCCCATAATTGCAGTGAACATTCCGAACACTCTGCCCCAGTTGCCTATCGATTCATCGACTCTAAAACCGGCCATCCTGGCTTGCCACACACTTGGATGCAGAAACTCTTTCTGGTTTTTTACATGCTCGATTTCGTAGTGATCGGTCAACAAGGAAAATATGTTTACATATTTGTCTGCCCATATCCTCTCCTTCACCTCCTTCGGGATATGCTGCACAATTTTCTCTCTCCTTGAAGGTACCGATCCCTCCCCAACCATCGGCAATGGCTTACCTGAAGCTGCCGCTGTAACTGTCGACCCCGCCGTACCAACGCCTGATCCTGGTTGACCCACGGGCGCCTGCGGGGAAACAAAAGGACAAGGTGGTTTTGCGGCCTCTCGTGATTGCCACAACTGCCTCATTAATTGCTTGGCCTCCTCGGCCGTTTCCCCTGGAGCAACGGAACCCACGCCGTTACTACCCAACCATGCCGCCAGCTGGGCGGCAAACTCCGGGGGCATGTCCCCCTCGTTCACAGGGGTAACCACAACAGGGATCGGCTGCCCCGCGTCGGGAACCGGCACAGGAGCCTCCACCGGTCTGGGAGGGCTCGCCGGGGGAGCCTCCGGAACTGGGACCTCGTCTTCATTTGCACCGTTCCTGGCCCTCTTTCTTCTCCCGGCAGGGACCGCCCCTGGGATGGTTCTTTTTGGCCGTCCTGTACCATCCCTGGCCGCCATTTTCCTCTTCATCTCCGCCATGTCTTTCATCAGCATACGGAGCATTTGGTCGGTGCTAACCTTCTTTGCGACCCCTTTGCCTGGCATTCTTCCTCACGTAGATGGAAGGTCCTGGACAAGACTTGTAGCGCTAGAAGAGAAAAAGGAGAAATTACAAATTTCAAAATTGGCTCTTCGTTCCGTCTCGAGCTCACGTGCAACGCGGGGGTGCAGCTTCAGAGCACAGGAACAAGAGGATGCTTCCTTGGCTTGTCGCTCCTTTTATCCTTCTTCGGGCGGGCGTAGACCCTCCTCCAATCCGCCCCCCGGGCGTGGCTGGCGGTGTCGGTGTCTAGGACAACCCCTTCTTGGGCGGGAAAAGGCGCGCCCCAGCTACGCTGCTTCGGGCATACCAGCCGGGACACGCCTCCCGCCCAAAATGGTTTCCCGGGAAGATCGGGGTACTCCACCATACGTTCGGGGGGACCGAGTGGTCGCCCCTTTCCATTTACTTCCATCTCCCGTGTTATACAATACTTGTACCACCTCCTGCGTTGGGGGTTCAGTGGGCTGGCTATGAAATAGATGTAGCAGCATGCAGTTGATGTGCGTGTTTCTTGATGAATTGTCCCAATGTGATGTTATAGTCAGAAGTTAAAGTTGGGAAATCAATTCATTCAGCTTCAATGAATAAATCCCCAAGTGTTTGCAGTCTTAGGTTAGACCATGTACATTGCTGGGGTGTGCGCAGCCAACTTGCCTGTGCGGAAGAGGCGGAGAATTGGCTTTACTGGTATGTAGTCAATTTATGGTTTAGTTATCATACAGGGCTGTGTTGAGCAAAATCAATGCAAGAATTGAGGGGGGGCTCATAGGGAACAGTAATCGATTTAAGGAGCTGTCAGAAAAAACAACTTGGGGAATGTCAGTGTCAGCTAAGTAACAACCGGAAATTATTTTCCTATGTAAGCTTATTTTTTAGATCTATTAACACTATGTGTGTTATGAGTAGGTTTTGCATGTATTTTGGGATTTTGTGGCGCAGAGGTTGCCTTCTTTATCAGAGGAAGCTGGGAATGAGTTGCAGGTAGTGCAAGATGGCCGGGAGGCAGCTAGATTGACTATCAAATATTGTATGGTCATCACAGATTCTGTGGAAAGAGCCATGGCTCAATCAGTTGCTCTGCGCAGGCATGCATGGCTGCATCAGTCTGGGTTTATAGAGCCTGTGCAGGAGAGCCTTCAAGATAAGCCACTTGACAAACAGTCTGATTCAGCCTTGAGGCAGGTCAAAGCTGGCCGTTCTGATAAGTCAACTTGAGTTATTTTGAAAACTTGGGTTGGTGTTGATCGTGTGTAGAGAGGTATCTGCACAACTGAGTGTGATGATTTTATTTGACAGGTACAGGTGGTGTTTACTTAATGCAAAAGTATGACTATCTGGTATCTTTTCAAGAAGTTTTCAAACACTTTTTATAGTGGAATTGAAAGACAAGTAATTGGCTCAAGTGGATTATGTGGATTGAAAAATCAACAACCATAAATTACTTATTAGGCACAGTTTTGTACAAGAAATAAATATTGTATATATGTTTTAATAAAGGTGGAATTAATAGCTACTGTAATTACTTTAAAAAATGTAGTGGTGGGTTGACAATACTATAATAATATTTTAATGGCATTTAAAAGGAGGAGATTGCTCCTTTTGCACACCTTAGTTCACCTTTCCTAATTAGATCCTCCTTTCATACTCCTCCTTCATTCTTTAGGATCCTGAACTATTTGAATTACGGCCGTCCAAGGAAACAAATCATTTTCCATCGAATTCGTTTGAAATACTTGTGGGGAGCAGGCTCACTTCATCACCTGCAAACAGAGCAGTTACCTGAGCCTATCATTCTTTTCAGAACTCTAAGCAAGAAGGTGGGCTCAATCCTGTCATGGAGAACCCCCTACACAGTAGCTTGCAGATCTGTGTACACCAGCCTTCTTAGAAAACTGAAACTAAATACAAGATCCTTGGTGTATACTATGGAAGGTCCAGAAGGAAAAGATCATAGTTGTTTTGGGAATTTGAATGTTTTATCTTTTTACACTAGTCAATAAAGCAAATGTCAGTATTAAGAAACAGTAGCTCCTTGATGGACTTGGAGACCTCCCTTGCGTCATCTCTGGTACTTGGCAGCCAGGAGTGCAACAAATGATGCTGTCTTGTGAGGAAATGAGAAAAGTATCAGTGACTTTTAACAGTGAAGCTTTAGGCTGTACTAAAAGTAAGGATGAAGGGGTTGGTGTAACATAGAAAATAAACTGATCATAACAGTGCAGATACGTTTATTGGACATTACTTTCTCGTCACAATTTCCACCAGTTAGTCAGTAATGCCCTCAAGATATGACCTCTCCCTTGTATTTCAGTACCTGGCTTTCCCTGGAAGGTAGGTCTTTTGCAATAGTGTTGGGGTACCCTGAGGTCGGGAGCAGATGGGTGGTCGCCTCTTTTTCGCTCTCACAATCTACTACATTGACTACCTTTGCAGACCATGTTTCCTGCCTGGTGGTCTTTTCTGTTCCGATGGAAGCATTGAGCTCTCCTATTTTTCCTGTCAACAACACTCCTTCTCTTCTGTTGGCCTACTAAGGTCTCTCCCCTAGTACCCATCCTTATTCTAACTCTGACTTCTGCCATTGTGTGAAAGGACTCCCGCCTCCCTCATAGGGGAAGAAATCCCATCCTCATCCCATTGCCCCAGTCGAGATGGGTGAGTGATGCAAGACGGCTGACTCATGTTATGCAGCGGTAGAGCGGAGGCAATGCCCTACTACAATTCTGTACTAGGATGTTAGCCAAGATTCTGCATTCCAAATGTGCTCTCTGGACTGAGCTACGGAGACTTGTGGAAACTGGTCCATTTAATCATAAACCCCTTTGCAGTTTTGGGATAGAAGGTTTGGCTCGCCCGACCTGTTTATTCTTCTGTGTAACCTGTGTGATTTGAAGGATTCCAGTGGTAGTATGTGCTTGGATATTCAGACCTGTCTAATAATATGCATTCTTTCTCATGTTACCTTATCACTTTGTCATTGGTATTTGCACTAGGCTGAGGGTGCTGAACTGGAGTCCACGTAGAAGTGCTTGGGAGGAAGCCAAACCAAAGGAAATTCCAAATCTGTACACCATAACAGTCTTGTCTTGGAAACGAGATGGGTCCCGGTTGTGCGCGGTGAGTGTCCAGTGTTCTTGTGCAACTTACTCTTGTAATCTATCTCTGTCTTAATATCAGAAGGTTGGGAGTGATATTCAAGCATTGTCCAGTCTTTCTTGTCACATTTCAGCATTTGGTCCAAGTGCACACATCTGTATGTATATTTGATGTGTGCTGAAGATAAAATACAGTGAAGTGGTGATGTCTGACCAACCTTACTTGAAAACATAAAAAACAATAATCAATTATAAAATGTTCTTCATCTGTAGCAGAGGTGTTTGTGCTTGTTGCACTCAGTGTGAGTTCTGTCTGTGTATGTTGAGGATGTAGTTGATGTTTTTATATATGTTTATTCAATCATATTAAGAAGCCATTCCTGTATAAAACACCTTAGAAATCAAGTTTATGTAACCATGCCTCTTCCCATTATATACTCCAAAAGAGAACTCAACCAGCATTTTTAATTCAGTACATTGCTGTCCTAATATGCTCAAAATACCTCCAGGTCCCCTCTCCCAGTCTGAGGATGGTGAAGATGGAGGTCAGGGGATAAGGAGAAGAGGCTTAGTTTATCTCCACAAAGAGCTGAAAGTGTTGCACCATCGCTCAGGGGCAGGTATCTGTTTCTGCAACTCCTAGGGGCAAGTCTGTGCGGTTGTCCTACCATAGAGATCCTTCCTCCTGGTGACACTACTCTAGTCTCCACTACTCTAGTCTCCAAAAACCCCCTAGTGGCTATAATTATGGTACATATTCACTGGAAGAGTTGACCTTTAGCCTATCTGATGCCGCAACAATGCTTTCGGCCACTGTTCTTCATCAATTCCAGTAGACTTCTGGGTATGGCCTTCTTGCACATGTTTCCAGCTTTTCTTATTCCTGGCTTACAAGAGGCACACCTGAACCTCCCCCTTACAGGTGATTTTTTGTGTGTGCCTAATTTAAACTTACAGTGTCGGAAATGGCTGGGGTGAATACTCTCACTACACCTACAATTGTACACAATAATTTTTACCTTCTTATAAACTTATGCTCATGCTCCGATTTCCTTCATAAATATACTTAATGTGGTGTGGCACTTAAAATAAAAAATAATGGCTTGGTGTACATTTTTGCCTCATACTTCTTGTTTTTTTTCCAGGGCACCCTGTGTGGCGGTGTTGAGCAGTTTGATTGCTGCTTACGCCGAAGCATCTATAAGAATAAGTTTGAAATGACATATGTGGGTCCAAGCCAGGTAGGTCTTTCAATGTAAATTTTATTGAGATCCATAAGGAGGCCTCCATATGATCATGCCCAGTCCCTGTCTCTAATGCAGAATAGCATATTTTATAAATGTACTCCAGAGCCCTTAGTGTGACTGGCATCCCTTGTGAGAAGAGTGGAAGCATATCTATTCGGCACCTGCACCATTTTTAGAAATTACTTCTAATGTTTAACTGTCCCTATTCTAATTTTGTACCATTACATCTTGTATTAATATTTGTTACATTAAGTAGCTTGTTCCTTTCATGTTCATTACCCCTCAGTATTTTGTTTTCAAAATGCTGCCAAGTGCCTTATATTTTGGCCTCCAGTCATTTACTACATGTTACAGAGTTTCTCTGTATAAATTAAGTTTTGTATACTTTCGTGAAAAAAAACTAATTCAGGTGTTACCAATCGTGGGATCTTCATTAATATTCATCAATACTGACCATCTTTATGTGTCTTTAGGATCTAGAAAACACATAGACATATATACTTCATGTTTTAGAATGAAGATAACCATTATAGAGAATTGATGTTAATAAAAGGTAACTTTTTATTTGGCAAATTCAAGTATTCGTTCATTTTTATAATAATTGAATAAATCCATGACGATAAACAAGTATTACATGCGGTAACTTTTTTCTATTTTATGGCTTATTTTCCCAATCACATTTGCACCATGTATCTAGTTCACTGTTCACCATTTTCACTATTACATACCGATTGTATTCAGAATCCCAGCAATGCACCCATTGACTACAAATTCTTTTTGTCACTTACACTTCCCCATAAATGTGTGACTTCACAATTATCTGGGCCAGATGTCTAAACCCTTAGACCTTATCATATTTCTTCTAAGTCTTCTGGGATGTTCTCAGCCTTCTCAACATTAGCTTATCAGCAAATGTTAAAACACACTGAACACCGTGTTATAGGCCATTTACTAATATGCTCCATAGAACCTCTCCCATTATTGATCCTTGAAGTGCTGCACGTGGAACCGTCTCACTGCTAAATCTGTTTCATATTCTGTTGTCTCTAACTGATCATGCTACCAGCACTTGATCCTTGCGTCACTTTTATTTAATCTAAATTAGGGTGTAAGCCCTTTACTGTATCAAACCTGGTACACTTTTTAAATCTTTGTTGTTCTTTTTTTTCTAGAGTCTGTTTTATATCATATAACAACTATACTGGCTTCATCTTGGTTTCTGCTCATACCTGCAAGAACAAATATAAATCTCAAAGGTATTGCTACCAGGATTAATGATCGACCTATGCTGGTGGCATTATTGGATGTGCCGGTAATTGTCTAATAGTGCTGTTATTGAGTAGGAAAATATATATAATATTTTCGCTCGTTATACCCACCCACGTTTTGGGGCAGGAAGAGTGATCGGCATGGCGCCTCGCATTTCTGAAGAGCACCAGCTGAAAATAACTTATAAAGCAGTTACAAATTCTAATATCCCGCTGTCCAAAATCTTGTGATATATCGCATCAATCCTATTATAACCAAAGAAAAAAGTTTTTGCCGCTAAGCTGTCCTTGTTGGTTCATTAGTTAATTCTCAAAGTCAATAAAATACGATATGTATATCGTATGCACGGCACACCAAAATAAAGGTACTAAATCTGACACTATTTGCAGTTGATACCCTAGTACGAAATCTGCAAACAGCATAAACCAAAAGTTTACAAGTCAAAGGAAAGAGAGTATAAAAGATACAGGAGATATTAGAAAAAAGGGGAGAAATAATTTGATGATCTAATTTACGTATGTGAAGAGTATATTCAATGTGAACGTATTCATCAGACTTCCTAATCTAGTAAACAGTTTAGCATGTAATCAACTCAATATGTTAGTGACTAGAGACATCAAATTCACTCCAAATAATACAGAGTACGCTATCAAAAATACCATTTCATGCACCATATACATATGACTGGTGTTTCATCTATCAATTCCCTCAACCTCCATTGAAAAATGGGTCCAGTAGTTACAATGTCGAAATGCCATGTGTTTATCTGTATCCTCTCATCATACGGCAGTGGTTCTCAAACTTTTTCAACCCTTGTCTCCCTTGGCTTATTGGTTAATGGCCGCGGCTCCCTATTATGTGACATTTTTTTGCAGGTGGATGGAAGTCCAGCCGCGGGAGTACTAACACTTTTTTCCTTCAAAATATGATGAGCAGATGTGTTCTGCAGTGCTGTAGGGGTGGTGGATTAGTCAAAGGACTGTGTCAAGTGCACAAGGGGTTATTCTAATGCAGTTGTAAATCTGAATACTTTAAAATGCGATGCACCTGTACTAGGCGCTTCTTTCAACTTGTGTGTACGACTTAAAGTAGAGGGTATTTGTTTGGAGGGGTTTGAAAAGATTCAATAGCACCCCTTGCATTTCACATGCAATGGACTACTTTAGGTTAGTAAAAACCTCAGTGTAACGTCTCTTCGTAGAAGCACTAGATACATTACCTTCCACACTTAACAGTGATAGAAACAATTAACACAGTTCAAATTATCACATGTTTCGCGTTTATGGAAATGTCTGCAATCTGAAATCACACAAAAGGGTTTCCGGGGAGACTCAAATATTTAGACGTCTGCATTACGCATAGTACATGCAGTCAAATTCTGCATGGCAGGCAGACAACGTGTGGCAGATTGTGCACTACATCCCAAAATTAAAACAAATGGGAAGTATTTATTTTACAGTTAGCAACAGCACCACTCCCCCACCCCATCCAATCTTTCTGAAACACAAAGTAGCCGACTCTGTCTTACTCGAGTCATTATCAGCATCCGTCTGGGTCCACACACCTTAGGCTGAAAACATCCTCCTGCAGTTACAACTGGGCCAAAAATGAACACCACCGCATGAGCATTGTAGCAGCTATGTTACAGTATGGGTGTTTTTATACAGCAATATGAACAATCAATGAGCGCTTCACAGCGCTTGAGGGAATGACGGTTTTCAAATACAGCATTTGTTCGAAATGAATAATCTACAGGTCAGTCCAACAGTCTGCAAGCACGCTAGGGTCTGACTCCCCATACACTTTTCTCCTTTCCAACGTTGATAAAATATTCACCAAAGGATTCATTATTAACGGCCCCTCCTTCGTTAGGGACCACTGGACAAGTTAGTTCGCCCTGCTTTCAATGAAAATATTCAAGTTTCAATTGAACAGCACACAATCAGATGCCGGGTACTAGCAATGTAATTCTGACTGGAGGGATTCCAGGTGTCCCAGTCCTCACTTAGGCTCTCCGCTCTCAGTATGTGTCTATCTAATCCTCATCTCAATTAGTAACATTCAGTACTGCACTCTCAGTAAAGAATGCTCTGCTGCCTTCTGGTGGCCAAAGAGGTTTTATTCTTTTACACTAAATAACAAACATTTCTAAGAAGTTACCGGCTATTTGTGAGTTGAATTTGAAAATCTTAAAGCTTTGGAGCGCGGCGCCCCTGGCTAGTTTGGAGGGTGCACCAGGGCGCCATGGCGCACAGATTGGGAACCACTGCCATACGGGATCGCTAATTTGACATCGGGGATGACAGCTCTCTACATGCAATAAAGCATTACTACTTGTACTCTTCCGGTACATTTTACTACAGAACTTGTGGTCTTTGGTATATAACTCCACATCCAGGAAGACAATTTTATCTGTATCATGGTGTGTGGTAGATCTCTGATTCAAGTCATTGTTATTTAAATAAGCAAAGAACTCTTCTAGTTCAGGAGTTGTACCTGTCCATATAAGAAGACCGTCATCAATGAACCGTCCCCAATAATAAATGCTGTCAATCCATTTACTGCCCTTATGGCCCCAGATCTACTCCGCCTCAAACCAACCCATAAAAAGGTTGGCAAAAGACGGCGCAAATCTGGAACCCATGGCAGGACCAAGTTGTTGTCTGTACCAATTTTGTCATATCCAGTAAGATCATAGTGTGTTCATAGTATTCTACTGGATGTTTATTCAGAAATGATTCTAGAGCCAGGACACCTCAGGGTAACAGAGCGCTTTAAACATTTCAGTAACATAACAATCCTAGATGATGATGTATAAAGACACCACATCTAATGTGACCAAGATCATTCTCGGCTCCCATGTCACATCATTCATTATGTTGAGTACAATTTTTGTATCCTGTATATAGGATGGTAGATTTTGAGCATGAGGTCTGAGAAAAGTGTCAATAAATTGAGAAAGTTTCTCCGTGGGTCCCTCTATCCCAGAAATTATTGGTCTTCCTGGTGGTTTAGTTCTATTCTTATGAATTCTAGGTAAACTGAACATACAAGGTGATCTAGGGTGATCAACTAGTAAATATACATATTCGTCATGATCAATTAGACTTTTGTCATACCATAGTTTTAAATTACTATTGATCAAACATTTCAGTTCTTGTAATGGGTTACTCCTTATACATTCATAATACATGTAATTGTTAAGTTGGGAAAATTCTTCTTCATTGTAGTCTACTTTGTTCATCATTTCGATGTTACCACCCTTGTCAGTCATGAATAGAGAATTTAAAGCTTAGACGTAGAGAAGCAATGTGGATAATGAAAATGAAGACAATAGAACTTGGTATGAATATTAAAAGTGAGTTACAATACTTTCTGGGCCAATAGGTTAAATGACATTGTGGTATTGTTACCAATGCACCCCTCCTTCTGTTATAGTTGAGGTATCCTGCTAGTAGAACACTAGTTTTAATTTGGAGTTGTTCTATATAATTGGACTCCAGATAAACACACAGCATTTCGACATTGTAACTACTGGACCCCTTTTTCAATGGAGGTTGAGGGAATTGATAGATGAAACACCAGCCATATGTATATGTTGCATGAAATGGTATTTTTGATAGTGTACTATGTATGATTTGGAGTGAATTTGATGTTTCTAGTCACTAACATACTGAGTTGATTACATGCTGAACTGTTTACTGGATTAGGAAGTCTGATGAATATGTTCACATTGAATATGCCCTTCACATGCGTAAATTAGATCACCAAATTATTTCTCCCCTTTTTTCTAATATCTTCTGTATATTTTATACTCTCTTTCCTTTGACTTGTAAACCTTTAGTTTATGCAGTTTGCAGATTTCGTACTAGGGATATTAACTGCAAATAGTGTCCGATGTAGTACATTTATTTTGGTGTGCTATGCATATGATATACATATCGTATTTTATTGACTTTGAGAATTAACTACATAACTAACAAGGACAGCTCAGCGGCAAAAGCTTTTTCCTTTGGTTATAATAGGATTGGTGCAATATATCACAAGATTTTGATAATTTGTAACTGCTGTATAAGTTATTTTTAGCTGGTGCTCTTTAGAAACGCGCGGCGTCATGCCCCAAAACTCGGTTGGGTACAATGAGTGAAAATATTATATATATATTTCCATTAGACAATTACCGGCACATCCAATAATGTCATCGGCATAGGTTGATCATTAGCCTTTTCCGTGCTGATGACGGAACCGCTCCGTCATCAGCCACAGTGGCGCTGTGCTGATGACGGAGCGGTTCCGTCATGGCCCGCCCGACGCGGCTGCCCAGCGCTGATTTCGCGCCTGCGCAGCGCGTTCTATTGAGCAGGCGGGGCCATGACCGAACCGCTTCGTCATGAGCACAGCTCAACCGAGGCTGGTGACGGAGCGGTTCCGTCACCAGCATGGGCGCGCCGCGCAGCCCCCGCCCCCTTAGCGCTGCGGCGTAATAGCCGCCGCAGCGAAGGTATTAACCCTGGTAGCAATACCTTTTGAGATTTATATTTTTTCTTACAGGTTTTACACAAGAGACAGGGGATGGATATTGAGTTAGCAGAAATTACGGGTATCTTTTATACATTTTGTTCTATAACTTCAATACTCCAATATGGCATATTTGTGAATATAGGAGTAAGCGTGGACATTTTAATTGGTAACTTTATTGAAAACCAGATACAGGACATATTGGAGAACTTGAAAGAGACTGACTATACTGGTCTTTGATTCACGTAATGTGAATATGTTTGTTCTAATAATCTTGTACAGATACGGACTATAGCAGAGTATACTATTTGCTGGCATTTGCTTATTACATTAGTCATGTTCTCTTTAGATAGAGTTTTGACTACTCAAAGATGTCGCTCAAGGTATTATAGTCCTTCGCCGCCATGATGCCCAGAAATGGTTCTCCACAGACCTGAAACACCAAAAAGTAGCTATAAGACAATTGGAAAGAAAGTGGCGAGGCAACTATAAACTCAAAGACAAGTTGCTTTACTTAAACTCTTCGAAAATTTATAAGAAATCTATTTTAACTGCTACAGCAGTGTATTTTTCATCCAAAATCCTATCGGCAACCAATCGTTTGAAGGAGATCTTTCATATTGTTAATAAGTTATCTAACCCCAACAGGATATTATGCAAACCCTCTCCCTCACAAACTTTTTGTAATACTTTGAACCTCTTTTTTAATCTATAAAATTAATAAAGTTAAGTTCAGCATCCCAGCCTGTCAAGACCTGGACTTTAGTTCCCATCCCATTTTAAACCGAAGCTCACACACTTCCCTTCAATATGTGAGCACACTTTTATAAACCTTTTTTCAAAAGTCAAATCGGGCTCTCCCACTGACTGTTGCCCTCCCAGCATTTTGAAGGTAATTTTTACCATCCTTCCTAGTCCTGCTCTCAACCTCTTGAATGAGTTTTGTCTCAAGGAACTGTCCCTGCAACTTTTAAAGAGGCAATTGTTGTTCCACTTTTAAAGAAGGTGGGATCAGATCCACTCATCCTGACAAATTATCGCCCGATCTACCTTCTTCCTTATTTAGCTAAGATTTTGTAAACCTATGTTACATGTTGTCTTACAGACTTCTTAGAAGGAATCCGAATTTCTTGATTCCATCAAGCTGGCTTTCGTCCTGCGCATTCTACTAAGGCGGTAATCCACATAGTTCTAGATACCCTCCGTGGTGAGGTCGACAGTGGCTCCTTGCAGGCCCTTTTCCTGCTTGATCTTTCCACTGCCTTCGACACGGTTAACCATTCCCTTTTGGTCGACCGTGTGAGGGATGCAGGAATTGAGGGTCCTGCCCTCAGCTGGATTAGCTCCTTTTTAGAAAACCGCGCCCAGGCAGTTTGTACAGCCCAGTTCACTGCCCCTAGAGTCAAAATCTCTTGTGGAGTCCCTCAGGGCTCCTCTCATATTCTCCTGTTTTTCAATCTCTACCTCTTCCCTCTTGTCCGAGCTCTGAAGGAGCGCAAAGTCTGCACCTTTAACTATGCAGATGATTTTACAGCTTATTTTCTCCACCAGTACTCCCCAGAGTCGGTTCATGCTTTTCTATCGACCATGCTGTTCATCAGTCAGTGGATGAACAAGAACCATTTAAAACTCAATCCGGACAAGATGGAGCTTGTTTTAACAGGTGGCATTGCTAAAAATCCATGGGGACCTCATTTCTGGCCTATGGAGCTGGGTCAGCCCCCCTGTTCCTTCTAGTTCGGCCAAAATCCTTGGGGTGATTATCAGTCAGGATCTTACTTTAAAGCCTCAGATTAGTTCAGTGATCTCCACCTGTTTTTTTCAACTTCGCAAAATAAAAAAGATTTGTAGATTTCTCACTCATGATGCCCAGATTCAGGTGATTATCGCCATCGTCATGTCCCATGTCGACTATGCCAATTCTTTATATTTTGGCATCCCTCTCCATCTTTCCAGACACCTACAGATCGTACAAAACCAGGCTGCACGTCTGATTGTCCACCATCCTAGGATTCATCACGCCACTCCTCTCTTGAAGCAAGTACACTGGCTTCCGATTCTTCAGCGATGTGCTTTCAAGAATGGATGTCCTATTTCTAAGTCACTTTGCGGAAAGAGTCCGAAATGTGTTGATAATATGATCAACAAATACGTTCCTACACGAAATCTTCGCTCAGCTCATAAAAATCTATCACCTATTCCTCATTTCAGACTAAAGTGCACTTGTGGTGCCAGGTTTTCCACCTTGGCCCCCATATTTTGGAAATTTGTTTCTGTACCAATCTTCTTGGTTTCATAAGTCTTTTAAAAACATGGCTCTTCCAACAGGCTTTCTAAACCTTCTTTTATGACCTGCATCTCAACCAAATTAGCACCTTGAAACCTCCCCAGTGCGTGCGCTCTATAAATTCATTTTAACATAACATAACATAGTATAAAAAGGTGCTCTAAGATGGCGCCCGTGCTGAACGCCATCGAGATTATGTGAGGTTTTTGGGACGCGTTTCCACATACAATCGGTAAGGTATTTAGTGTTTTGGTATTATAAACTACATGCTGGATTATATAGTTCTATCCGTGACTTTCTATACTCTCTATACTGTCTACAGTCCTGGTGGCAGAACTGTTGACCGTTGAGGCAGGTGAGAATCGAGTTTATCCCACCTACGTTATTTAACTTGAACATTTATAACGTGTATACACAGTGAATACTCCCCCTCTTTTTGTCCGCAGATTACGTTCTCTTGATACCTATATTATAAATGGTCCTTGTCAGTGTAGGAGAGTAGGGTCTGCTTCCTATGGTCACCCCCACTTTTTGCTGTGATTCTCTGGTTTTTCGACTTTAATGTGGCTGTGGGCCTGCTAACCAGACCCACAGCCCAGCTGTTCTCTCTCTTAATTGATACCATGTACTTCTCATCCAGGGGATACTCATCAATAGTCATAATCTATGAATAATCCCCGCCTATGTGCGGTATCCCAGAGCATATAGAAAATACATATAAATATATATGTGTATATATATATATATATATGTGAAAACATATATTTACAGCCTAAAACATTTCCCAACTGGCAAATCTGCCGCAAAATTACATGAATTAGCATACACTCAGTAGTACTCTCCCAACCCCTAAGGAAGAGAGAGAGAGAGAGCAGTAAACCTTTGCATACAACAATGCTTTATTGCCATAGGAAAAAACCTGTAATTGCAGGCATTTGCCAGTAGCCTGCAGTAGAGTATAAAGAAACAAAGAAAGCTGACACCTTGCCTTTAAGGCATTACAGTAGGGGTACCGTGCCTTTAAGACCTGCAGGCGACCCCTGCTCCCATGGTGCACCACAGGTGGCAGTTGGGTCAGCTCTTTTTTCCGGCTCCTTCTGTGTGGATCCTGGAGCTTGAGCTCTTCAGTTTGTGACTGAAATTGTTATTTTGAGTGATTTTTCTCAGAAAATTCAACATCTTTTGGGATTTTAAGGCTTCTGCTTTGTTTTTTGTGGTTGTTTCACAATTTTTTTTCCGGTCAGAATGCCTGCTTTATTCCGGAAGGGTCCTTCTTGTGACAAGAAGATGGCTCTGGCTGTCCCACACGCAGTGTGCATCGTGTGCCTTCCATCTGCACATGACCCTGACTAGTGCCATCACTGTCAGAAGTTCTCTAGGCAGACTCTTCACGACAGAGAATGCTTCAGACTTCATGCCCTCTTGGAGAAAGACAAAAGTCATCAGGTGAGTGGCCATGGAGGCCCTAGAATGTCTTCTTCAAGCAAGCATGCTCAAAAACGGCGACGTTCCGCATCTCCTGCCTCCAGAAAAAGGAAGGAAGGAAGAAGATCTCTGTAGACGTCTAAGTCGCCGTCGAAGAGGCCCAGGCGCTCTTCTGGATCACCATTGCGATGTCGAAAGTCTCAGTCGCAGCCAAGTAAGTCGACGTGGAGATGCCACACTATGGGCTCAAAGTCTGTGGCTGCTGATGTGTCCAAGTCTCAGTCGAGGCTTCCGTCGACGGCGAGACACTCTCCGCCGCCCTCGAGGGGGGTCAACGTCGAGAGTTATGACGGCTTCCAGATTGCCGCGGCTGGCGTGCCGCCGTCAAGAGGGTCGTCGAGATCCCACCATTCGACGTCGAGGCGGTCGACACCTAGGCAACGTCAAGAGGAGTCGTCGTCGACACTGCGTCGAAGGTCGTCGTCGACAGGACACCATGGAGGTTCACCTTCTACTTGATGTCGAGGAAGATTGACGTAAAGGTCACCGACTCGACGCCGAAGATCGCAGTGGAGATCGTCAAGGCGTGGACGATCGACGTTGAGAACATCAAGGCCTCGTTCGACGCCATTGGTCACACAAACGTCTTCGACAGCGAAAGGGAACAGGACACAGTGATTGTGGAGTCCCCTGGCTCCAGGTCATCAGGGGACAGATCTTCATCTCCTGAGTTGAACATCGTGGAGATCTCTCCTGAAGCGTCCCTCAGATCTGCGTACAGATCATGCAGTGTCATCTCACCGCCCTCAGGGAGCTGTTTTGGGTGGTCGCAGTTGTCCGGGCTCGGATTACTCCCGCTTGTTTTCTCCGTCTGCTCCGAGGACAAGCACTCCGGTCAGGCCGGCTAAGTCTCCTCCACGGAGGCCACGTCCTTCACCCAGACCAAGATCTCCTACCAGATCACACTCTCCGGTATGGCCCAGAACACCTAGCAAGCCAAGACCTTCCCCCAGACCAAGATCTCCGCCTAGACATCGGTCTAGATCCAGGTGTCGGCACAGCCATCGAGACAGGTCTTATCACAGAGGACACACTAGATCTCCAACTTGGTCCTCTTCCACGACGTCTACGGTCCAGCAGTATTCTCCGAGCTTCTCCTCCACTCCTCCGTCATGAGTCTCACCTATTGATGACATCGCAACCTTCACAGATGTGCCGGGCAGGGGAGCAAAGAAGCTGAACTTCTCTCTGCATACTCCTGTGGTCATGGTCTCTACTTCTATAATTTTCGACACACTTCATCACCGGACAGCGCCTAGACCTATGCTGCCTCTGGTGCCCGGCTTCCTTGAACCGGCGATGGCTACCTTCCTCACGCCTGCAGTGGTGGGTTCTGTTCCATCAAGACTTGCCAAGAAGTACAAGGTGCCTGCAGAGCACCCCTTGTTCCTAAGATCGGATCCTCCGGCTGATTCAGTTATCGTGGCAGCTGCCATGAAGTCTCATTCGGCCTCTACCTCATCTTCGGTACCCCCAGAGAAGGACAGCAAACTAATGGATTCGTTTGGCAGGAAGGTATGCAGCACCTCTGCTTCATATATGAAGGTGGCCAGTGCTTCTGCTCTACTTGGGAGGTACGATAGGTCCCTCTGGGACTCCCTTACTCGCTTCACAGAGAAGCTTCCGAAAGAAGACCGACAGCATTTTGTCAAAATCCTACAGGAGGGAGGACTCGTAGCCAATTGATATTGATATTGAGATGTATTTGTAGAGCGCTCGTTCGCCCGGGGGCTTCATGGCGCTATAGACAGGGACACAACACATCAGTCAGAGGAAGCAAAAAGGAGCTCATCAGAACGCTTGGGAAAAGAGCCATGTTTTGAGGGAGTGTCTGAAACTGAGAATGTTTCCACATGTTTTAAGGTGAAAAGGGAGGGAGTTCCAGAAGGCCGCCGCAAGATGGTCAAAGCAACAACCTCCAAGACGCTTCCCAATCAGGTCATTAGTGCCGCGGCAGACGCCTCTGACCTCGCGGCCCATGGCTACTCCCAAGGAATCTGTTCACGACGTTCGGCGTGGCTCCGCCTCACGGGCCTCAAACCGGATGCTCAAATGAAAATCTTAAACCTCCCCTTTAATTGTACTTGTCTCTTTGGTTCACACGCTGACGATGAAATGACCAAAATGAAATCCGAAATGGACACTGTGAAGGGTGTGGGTTTGGAAAAGCGTAAGGAATTTAAAAAGCGCTCTCGTCAGGGGGATAAGCGTCCTTACCAGCAGAGGGTTCACACCCCTCAATGGTCTTCCCAAACTCAACAGAAACCCCAATTTCAGCAGAGACGTCCTGGCAGAGGCAGAGGCATCAATAACAAGCAGCAGTCTGCCTCCAAACAGCCTCCAAAACTCTGAGCCGTTGCTTCCTCCGCAACTGTTCGCCACTCCGGTGGGAGGGAGTGTTTCTCATCATCTGGAAGAGTGGAGATCCATAACAAAGGATAGATGCTGAATATTGTGCAGCATGGTTACTTGCTGAGGTTCAAGTTCCCTCCTCTGCAGGTTTTTCCTCAAGTAAAGCTACTTCCCCGTTTCCACAGTCAGCTGCTGCAGGACGAAGTCTCTGCCCTCCTCAAGAAGAAGGCTATAGAGGAGGTTCCTTCCATACAGAGGAATCAAGGAGTCTACTCCCGCCATTTTCTTGTCCAAAAAAGAGGAGCAGTCAAAGAATACAGGCCCATTCTAGACCTACGACTACTAAACAGATTCTTCCGTAAAGAAAAATTCTGCATGCTAGCCCTACATCAGATCTTTCCCCATCTCCATCAGGGGTACTGGATGTGTGCCATCGACATGCAGGACGCTTACTTTCACATACCTGTCTCAGTGAGGCACCGAAAGTTTCTCAGGTTTCAGATCGGGCGCCAGCACTACCAGTATCGAGTGCTTCCGTTTGGCCTCAAATCCGCGACACGGACATTCTCAAAGTGCATGGCGTTGGTGGCTGCTTTTCTCCGCAGGCAGAAGATCTTCGCCTATCCTTATCTAGACGATTGGCTGCTGAAAAGCTCCACTCCGGCTCTGCTTCAAGACCATCTTTCGTTCTGTCTCAACCTCATGAACTCTTTAGGGTTGCAGATCAACTTCAAGAAATCAGTACTCAATCCTTCCCAACGGATTCATTACCTGGGCGCTTCCCTGGACTCCGTTCAAGCAAGTGTGTCCTTCGGAGGAGAGATTGTCATACATGCTTCTGAAGTGTCATCTTCTACTGGACAGTCCCACAGCCAGACAATTGTCCTCTCTCCTGGGATTGATGGCCTCGCGCATCTACATCGTGCCCAATGCACGCCTTCACATGAGGCCTCTGCAGCAGGCTCTCGAGGACCAATGGTCTCAGAGGTCAGGTCACTGGGAGGACCGTGTCTCTCTTCCACAAGGTGCCAAAGACTCAATCAAATGGTGGATGAAACGCCCCAACCTTCTCCGGGGAGTTCCATTCCATCTCCCTCCTCCATCGCAGTCAGTGATCACGGATGCCTCTCTTCAACACCAGGATGATCCTAATAGCGCCGGAGTGGCCCCGCCAGTGGTGGTACCCGGATCTCCTCCAGCTGTCGGAAGTCCCGCACCGGCGACTTCCTTGCCGTCCAGACTCGTTGACCAAGGACCAGGGGAAGGTGTTTCATCCCAACCTTCCTTCCCTTCACTTGACGGCATGGCTCCTGAGGTCATACAGTATGGACACTCTGACCTCCCAGCAGACTGCATGAATATTCTAAAAGAAGCCAAGAGACCATCCACTAGGAAGTGTTATGCTTTCAAGTGGAAGATGTTTTTCATATGGTGTCTTGACAACTCTCTTGACCCTATCCACGGTCAGGAGCAGGTGATTCTACCCTATCTGTTGCATTTAGCAAGGTCAGGCCTCAAGTACCCCTCCATTGGGTTCACTTAGCGTTAATCACAGCCTATAGGAAGTCACCTTCTCAGACATCATTCTTCCTTATGCCTGTGGTTAAAGATTTCTTAGAGGGGCTTAAGAAAGTGTTTTCACCAGTGAGGTCCCCTTCTCCTCCCTGGGAGCTTAACATCGTACGTACTAAGCTGATGGGTGCTTCTTTCGAGCCTATACATAAGGCTTCTTTGAGGCACTTGACCTGGAAAGCCGCCTTTTTAGTGGCAATTATCTCCGACCGTAGGGTTAGCGAAATCCAGGCCCTGTGTTTTAAGGAACCGTACACAGTGTTTCACGCTAAGAGGGTGGTACTGAGGACATACCCAGGTTTTCTGCCTAAGGTATTCTCAGACTTTCATATCAACCAGTCTATCACCCTACCAACTTTTTTCCTCAACCTACCACTCCCCTGGAGAGGTCTTTACACTTTCTAGACCTCCGGAGGGTTCTGAAGTTTTACCTGGATAAAACCCTCCCACTTAGGAAATCTGACCGGCTTTTTGTTAATTATGGAACCACTAATACCGGTCTGTCAGCCTCAAAAAGATCTATTTCTCGCTGGATAGTCTCCTGTATAGATCTGTCTTATCAACTAGCTAACAAGGCTTTACAGGGTAGACCTCCTGCGCATTCTACAAGAGGGAAAGCTTCTACTACTGCTCTCCTTCGTAATGTCCCAATCTCTGAAATTTGCAAGGCGGCTACATGGCGGTCTGTGCATACCTTTACCCGCCATTATTGCCTAGACTCTGATACACAGGCCGATGCCCAAGTGGGACAGGCTTCTTTGAGGAATTTATTTGCATAAGTTGTATGTGAAATGTACAATTTTTCAATGTCTCTATGTATACTTTTTTGCTCGTCCACGAGACTTTGGGTATGAGCTTGCTAATCTATTCATAGATTATGACTATTGATGAGTATCCCCTGGATGAGAAGGATTAGTTACTTACATGTAATCCTAGTTCTAATCCATGGGTATACTCATCAAAGTCATAAGCTCCCGCCCACCTCCCCAAACAAGCATGTTCATAAAGTTATGAGATGTTACTGTGGATCTACTCAGGTGTTATGCACCTCCAAAAAGAACTGACCCAACTGCCACCTATGGTGCACCATGGGAGCAGGGGGTCGCCTTCAGGTCTTAAAGGCACGGTACCCCTACTCTAATGCCTTAAAGGCAAGGTGTCAGTTTTCTTTGTTTCTTTATACTCTACTGCAGCCTACTGGCAAATGCCTGCAAATACAGGTTTTTCCTATGGCAATTAAGCATTGTTGTATGCAAATGTTTACTGCACTCTCTCTCTTCCTTAGGGGTTGGGAGAGTACTACTGTGTGTATGCTAATTCATGTAATGTTTGTGGCAGATTTGCCAGTTGGGAAATGTTTTAGGCTACAAATATATGTTTTCACATATATATACATATATATTTATATGTATTTTCTATATGCTCCGGGATCCCGCACATAGGCGGGGATTGTTCATAGATTATGACTTTGATGAGTATACCCCTGGATGAGAGCTAGGATTACAGGTAAGTAACTAATCCTTTACGTTCATACCAGATTGGGTATTAGGTCACCTCTGTGAGTCCCTGTATAGTGTACCATAGGTACCCAGGGCATAGGTGCATCCAAGGCCTGCCACGGGCTGCAGCGTGTATTATGCCACCCCTGGCTGGCCCTCCAAACTGACACCACATGCTGATCACTCAGTTTAGGTAAGGTGGTGTAATCACCTCTTACTTAGATATAGTATACCTACATCTACCTTTACATATAGACACATCTACACCTATAAGCCACTCCTATGGTAGGCCTCAACAATCCTGGAGGCGGAGTGCTTGGTTTTATGTGAGAGGGTGCCCTAGCATGAGCTGAGCCCCTCTGCAGCTTTCAGAACCATCTCCTTATAGCTGTTCTATGTTATAGCCATACCATATACTCTTAAGTGCATTATAATCCTCTCGGTTAATGCTAACTTTGGTTTGGCTTTAGCAAAACATGTCGTGTAAGGTGTCAAACACTTTGGAATACTAAACCCCGCCAATTCTGGCGGCGGGGGTAGCATTCCACCCTTCTAGAGGGAAAAGACATGTATGTTACTGCTTTACCCGGTTAAAGTTACACAGAGCCTAAGCATCACAAAATGGATGCTGCTGCCACAGACACGAGTCTGACCACCTGGTGCTGGGGAAAACTCCGGCAAGGGCGGCCTGGACAATAGGTTTTCTGTCCAGGGAGGTGCCAGCACCTCCCCAAACAGGGGTTATGTGTATTGGGGCAGGGAGGTCTGCATTCAGTGAATCCATCCACGGTGCTCCATGCATAGCCCGGTTCAAACCAGTTGCTGGGGCACTCCAGCTCTGGCGTGAAACTGGACGAAGGGAAAGGGGTGTAACCACCCCCTTCTCAGATCCACCCTTAGGAGGGACCTAGGCAGGTAATCCAGCCCCTTAGCTTAGTATAAGTATAGGAGCTGTGTCCCCAGGACTTCAGATTATCTTGTAAAGAAACTTTGATACAGAACTGTTGGACCTTCGACATTCTATTCTGACTAGAAGACGGAAGACATCTCCCTTGTGGTCAAGGAGTGACCACCCTGTGCAAACAGGCACCACCAGTAACTTGCCCGTCTGCTTTGTCGACGCTCCCGCCGGAACCCGAAGACTCAGCGACACAGGAACTGGACTGTCAGACTTCTCCAACTCCGACCCACATCCACAGCAAAGCTGAGACCCGTGGCGGACACGAGAGACATGGGACCGGACACCCTGGGCATCCTGCATTTTGCTAACAGCTCGACTACCGAGGTACTCTCGCGGTTGTGCATTGGGGTACGAGAAGGCCCAGACCTAAGCTCCATTTGAACCAAAGCTCAGCCCTCCACACTCCACGAGTGCCGCTTGGGGCCCGCTCTTGCATGTCAGCTCGACACATCTTCCCGGTTCCTTGCCCGTTGGCTAGTGAGCCCCCTGAAGACTCTTCTATTGAACTAAACTGCTTTCCTGGTTACTCCAGGCTTGCTCCAGCTTCCCTTCAAAGGAGAAGCGTCACAGACCTTGCTGGTCTGCAACAGAGACAATCTCGACATCCTGCTTGGGTTCCGGTTGCCAAGGCTTGTTGGGTCCAATCCGGATACCGACACCGCAGTCAACTAGATCCATCGTGGGACAGCTCGTATCCAGCTCTTGGTCATCTTCGATGCCTCCTGGAGCTCGTGGCTTCACCTTCAAGCACGCAACATCGCCTGGTTCCTTCCTGGTTCCTTCCTGGTCAATGGCTAGTGACCCAGACTCTGTCTCCTATGCTTTCAGGTTCTTCATATCGTCAATCCACCCTTGGATCCACCCGGACACTTTTCCTCTGGTCACCTGCAGCACTTCTTTGCAGATTTCCATAGAAAACGACGACGAAACCAGACACGAAAAGCACCTATGCACCCGGCTTGCCTGGATGAGGTAACACGAGTACTCCGGTGCTCCCGTTGATCTTGACTCTCGAAGTGTCCTAGCTTAAAAGGGTTCCATCGTAGTCCATCCGGAAGTGTCCTTAAACAGTAACTTTGTAACTTCTTCGTTTCCCATTATAAGTCAATGGTAACTGACGACTGTGTTTAGACACTGCACTCGTCTCCCATGGGCCTCCTACTTCCTAACCTTTGGTTATTTAGTGTAGTCCCAGCGATTCTACAGGCCCTAGGCCTGCTGTCTAACTCTCACGTGGTTCTTAAACCACTTCTTTAGTATATGGTTTGTGAGGCCCCTAGGGCATAACTGTATTTGTGCAACTTATCGTATGCTAATTGAGTAGCTGAGGAGAGCTGAGGAGGCACAACGCTACGCCGCCACCGAGCACCGAGCGCCGTGACACGACCCAGGAGCTCCCTTGCTGGGAGAACGCCGCCACCGAGCCAGGAGTCACTCACCTGACAGCTCCCTTGCTGGGAGAACGCCGCCACCGGAGCCAAGAGTCAAAGCCTGGGGTAATCGCGCCGCCGCTCCGGGACTACAGTTCCCGGCAGGCAACGCGGCGGCGCGCAACAGTGACGTCGCGCCAGGAGGCGCTTCTTAACTGGGACAGAGCCGGCGGAGCGGGGGAGAGCTGAGGAGGCACAACGCTACGCCGCCACCGAGCACCGAGCGCCGTGACACGACCCAGGAGCTCCCTTGCTGGGAGAACGCTGCCACCGAGCCAGGAGTCACTCACCTGACAGCTCCCTTGCTGGGAGAACGCCGCCACCGGAGCCAAGAGTCAAAGCCTGGGGTAATCGCGCCGCCGCTCCGGGACTACAGTTCCCGGCAGGCAACGCGGCGGCGCGCAACAGTGACGTCGCGCCAGGAGGCGCTTCTTAACTGGGACAGAGCCGGCGGAGCGGGGGAGAGCTGAGGAGGCACAACGCTACGCCGCCACCGAGCACCGAGCGCCGTGACACGACCCAGGAGCTCCCTTGCTGGGAGAACGCCGCCACCGAGCCAGGAGTCACTCACCTGACAGCTCCCTTGCTGGGAGAACGCCGCCACCGGAGCCAAGAGTCAAAGCCTGGGGTAATCGCGCCGCCGCTCCGGGACTACAGTTCCCGGCAGGCAACGCGGCGGCGCGCAACAGTGACGTCGCGCCAGGAGGCGCTTCTTAACTGGGACAGAGCCGGCGGAGCGGGGGAGAGCTGAAGAGGCACAACGCTACGCCGCCACCGAGCACCGAGCGCCGTGACACGACCCAGGAGCTCCCTTGCTGGGAGAACGCCGCCACCGAGCCAGGAGTCACTCACCTGACAGCTCCCTTGCTGGGAGAACGCCGCCACCGGAGCCAAGAGTCAAAGCCTGGGGTAATCGCGCCGCCGCTCCGGGACTACAGTTCCCGGCAGGCAACGCGGCGGCGCGCAACAGTGACGTCGCGCCAGGAGGCGCTTCTTAACTGGGACAGAGCCGGCGGAGCGGGGGAGAGCTGAGGAGGCACAACGCTACGCCGCCACCGAGCACCGAGCGCCGTGACACGACCCAGGAGCTCCCTTGCTGGGAGAACGCCGCCACCGAGCCAGGAGTCACTCACCTGACAGCTCCCTTGCTGGGAGAACGCCGCCACCGGAGCCAAGAGTCAAAGCCTGGGGTAATCGCGCCGCCGCTCCGGGACTACAGTTCCCGGCAGGCAACGCGGCGGCGCGCAACAGTGACGTCGCGCCAGGAGGCGCTTCTTAACTGGGACAGAGCCGGCGGAGCGGGGGAGAGCTGAGGAGGCACAACGCTACGCCGCCACCGAGCACCGAGCGCCGTGACACGACCCAGGAGCTCCCTTGCTGGGAGAACGCCGCCACCGAGCCAGGAGTCACTCACCTGACAGCTCCCTTGCTGGGAGAACGCCGCCACCGGAGCCAAGAGTCAAAGCCTGGGGTAATCGCGCCGCCGCTCCGGGACTACAGTTCCCGGCAGGCAACGCGGCGGCGCGCAACAGTGACGTCGCGCCAGGAGGCGCTTCTTAACTGGGACAGAGCCGGCGGAGCGGGGGAGAGCTGAGGAGGCACAACGCTACGCCGCCACCGAGCACCGAGCGCCGTGACACGACCCAGGAGCTCCCTTGCTGGGAGAACGCCGCCACCGAGCCAGGAGTCACTCACCTGACAGCTCCCTTGCTGGGAGAACGCCGCCACCGGAGCCAAGAGTCAAAGCCTGGGGTAATCGCGCCGCCGCTCCGGGACTACAGTTCCCGGCAGGCAACGCGGCGGCGCGCAACAGTGACGTCGCGCCAGGAGGCGCTTCTTAACTGGGACAGAGCCGGCGGAGCGGGGGAGAGCTGAGGAGGCACAACGCTACGCCGCCACCGAGCACCGAGCGCCGTGACACGACCCAGGAGCTCCCTTGCTGGGAGAACGCCGCCACCGAGCCAGGAGTCACTCACCTGACAGCTCCCTTGCTGGGAGAACGCCGCCAGCGGAGCCAAGAGTCAAAGCCTGGGGTAATCGCGCCGCCGCTCCGGGACTACAGTTCCCGGCAGGCAACGCGGCGGCGCGCAACAGTGACGTCGCGCCAGGAGGCGCTTCTTAACTGGGACAGAGCCAGCTACGCGGGACGCGAGCGGGACGCCCGGGGCTAAGCCCGGGCAAAGGGCGGGCCCTCTTAGGCCCTCAGAGGCCCGAGGAGCCTGGCCTGTGCCAGGTACCCTGTTCGGTTGCGATCAGCCAAAGGACATCGAGACTGTATAACTGTAAGTTGGCTGTCATTCATTACTGAATCTTTTGCTACACGGGGTTTGGCCCGGTAACTGATTATAAGTCGTTATATATTAGTTTTACTTGCCATATATTGGACCTACCATGTCTCACCCAGAGACTAGAAGTATGGCTTTAGCTGGGGCAAAGAAACTTACGGGCACCCTTGATGATTTCATAGTGCGCACGCATGCCCTTATCGATGAAGGGATCACACTGATGGACAGAAGGGTGTCACAAGACCTAGCCATGGCAAAGCGTTCTTCTCTGGGTCACATTGCACAAGCTTGTACACCTAATAATGTATCTGTCCCAAAGTCACTTGTAATCGTTCATAAAGATCAGGGCAGTGATTTACCTGCCACACAGGATGGTCTGGAGGCAACCCCAAATCTCTCTTTGCTACTGGAAAATGGTCCGGTGGCAATAGAAAATGAAACCATAGATAGTACCCTAATAGAAAGGGGAAGGAAGGAGGGGGCTATTCCCAAATTAAAGAGTAGTAAACAAAAGTCGACTAAAACGGCTACTCGTAAAGGGAAAAAAGCCCAGACTGATAAGATTCATGACCCAATCCAGTTGGATCCCACCCTATCAAATGTATGCACAAACCCAGACGCTCACACTAATACTAACGGTGCTACGGGTGGTCCCCGGGTAAGTGTGGGCATAACATTAAGCTTGCCAGATGAAACCATCCTGGATAGCAGTTTGGAGGGGATATTGGAACTAAGCGGGGTAGTTGATAATCAAGCTAGAGGGAACGAAGACAGCAGTACCCTAAGCATGGCTAATAATAACATCTTCGCTATGCTAAAAATTCTATTGGAACCCATTGAGGTCAGGCTACGATGTCTGGAAACAATATTGACTAATATCCATAAAGATATTAGTGCCCCTAGCTTCAATTCGAACAATAAAGTTTCTGAAAAGAAATCCACTACGAATAGACCACCCACAGCTGCTAAAAGCGTTGGTAATACCAACCCATCTCTAAAAACTACTTCTATTCCACCTCCAAAACCCACCACTAACCCACCTCTGAAAGCTATACCAACACCTAAAAATCCCACCATCATTGACCAAACAGCCCCACCTACACAAATTCCTAAGGATAGAGTTACTGAAGAAAAGAGGGAGACACGTAGAAACATACATTTACCACCAGAAGCCTCAACATATGTTGTGGTCCTTACTGGAGTACCCCAACCTGCTGATAAATCATATGAAAATAATGGGGGACTAGTAAATAAAACAATACATTGGTTAAATGATAACTACCCCCTCCCCCCGGCCTTCAAAAGCAATATCCTTATGGTTGAAAGGGCTCCTTGGGTGGGGTACAATAATAATAATAAAAAAAGGATACAAGGTGACTGTGTAGTAATAACATTTGAGAATCCCCGCACCGCAGAATTTATTACATCAAGGCCCCCAAGAAACCATGGTCTGTCAGTCGTGGCTAGGCCATTGTCCTATTTTTACCCGGAGGGTGAACAACCGGACAATAGGTGGAGTTGGACCAGGGAAAACCGCCGCCATGGTGGTAATACTGGCCAGTTCCCTGATAACAACTACCACAATATACCGTGGAATGGGAGGCATGACGATGGCTGGAACATTGTGAATCACAAAGTCAGGCCTCCTTATTTCCACCCACAGGGCTTTGATTCAGGATGGATAGGCAATGTTCAAATTCCCCCGTTTTTCCCATGCTACAATCGGTTTGACTGCTTGGAAGCAGTGGATTGACTCCCCAAGATTAAGGAAGACAACTGGCTACCAATTAATCCCGTAGTCCAGGATTCTACAAGTTGTCTGGGGGAGGAGGAAACCACAGAAATACAGGGGGGAAATGAGCACATACAAGAGAGCCAGGCCAACAGCTCAGGGGATATTGTAGATACGTCTCCCGTAGATAGAGATTCCTGTACGGTACTATTTTGGAATGTGGCGGGGTTAAAACAAAAGATTACAAATCCAAGCTGGGATGAGGCCATTACCGACGTGGGAATATTAGCCCTTCAAGAAACTTGGGCTACCACGCCAATACACCTTAATGGCTATAAAACATACTTTACCCCTGCGGTGGGCGGTGTACACGGAAGACCTAAGGGGGGGTTGATTGTATACATATCAAATCTTTTAGCATATGATAAAATTGTTTTTCCCCCTGGATCCAGCTATTACCAAAAAATCGTGATACATACTAGGAAGGGTCCAAAGATGGTTCTTTTTAATTTCTATAATAACTGTTCAGATAGCATGATTAAGGATGTACTTGATACACTAGCCCTAGAAATGCAAAATGAATTCGATAAGAGTAAGAGGGCGGAAGTTATGATATTATGGGGGGGTGATTTTAACTGTACTCTCTGCAAAAAGGGCCAAAAGGGCATCTGTGGTCTAATGTTGGAACAAGACGTCAATTTGACGCATTTTGAACACACCCTACTAGGCGACTTACTGAATGAAATGATTTTTAATTTTAATCTTGGCTTTGTCAATGAATTAGCACACCACACAACGAAGTTTGCCCCAACCTTTGTCGGGCGAGGTGCTTCAACTATTATTGATTTTAGCTTATGCACACTTAGCTCTGCAAATAGATTGATTAAAGCAAACATCATGGATCTACCATTGAGTGATCACCTGCCACAGGTATTAAAAATGGAAAACTTATTTACCGTAGCTGACACTAGACAAGGTCAGAACCAAATGGTCCAGGACGTAAGGGTAGGTTCTCAAAATGGTTATAACCTCAAATGGAGCAGATTGGTCCCAGATGATTTTCTGCATAAAATACTGACGAACTGCATGAGTAGCTTTTCTATCTGTTTAGATGAACATGCAGAGAATTGTGAAGTAATAACCCATTTTAGCATTATCTCTAGTAAAATTAAAGAAGCACTGTGGGTCAATAGGAAAAATTCCCTAAAGTCCAATAGGAAATGGTTTGATAGGAAGTGTACTAAGGCCTTAACAAAGCTTAGATATGCAATACATAATAGACCAAAGGATGTAAACCAAATTAGAATTGCAAGGAAGGACTACAACCTAGCATTAAGGGATAGGAAGACCTTGATAAAAAGGGAGGCATGGGATAACCTATGCGATGCATCAAAATCAAAGGATCCGGCGGCTTTCTGGAGGGTTATTAACACCCCCCTCCTATATGAACAAAAAGCACGCATGGAAATCGCCATCTCAGAAGATGAGTGGGTGTCCCATTTTTCCTCCCTTTATATGGCTGTGGAACTAACCTCTGAAGCAGGTCAGGAGACGGGGTTGTTAAACCTAGATACATCTAGAACCTTGACTGTGACCCTCCCTGAAGTTACAGCAAGCCTAAAGGCGACCAAGGGGGGCAAAGCAGCTGGCCCAGACGGCATACCAGCTGACCTCTATAAGGCTAACATCGATTTATGGGGGCCACTGCTGGTTCAGCTATTTAATGCCGTTCTGGCAAATAGCCCAATACCTACCTGGTTTACATCAACAATAGTCCCAATATTTAAGAAAGGGGACAGGCTAAGTTGTACATGCTACAGGCCAATTTCCCTATTGGACTCTTCTATAAAAATTTTGGGAAGAGTGATTTTAGCTAAACTGCAAAGCTGGGCTGATGAAACTGGGGTGTTAAGTGACTTCCAATTTGGGTTTCAAAAGGGCCTAGGGACTATAGAGCAAGGTTTGAATCTCTTCACCTTGCAGCAGAAGTATATAAAGGTCAAAAAACAACGTCTATACCTCACATTCGTTGATCTATCATCAGCCTTTGACTGCGTGTCGCACACTAAGTTATGGTCAATTATGGCTGATTTGGGGGTAGACAATGCCATTATATGTTTTCTAAGAGAGCTGTATTCTGGGGCCACTGCTAGTGTCAGATTCGGGAAAAACGTGAATGTAGTAGACAATTTGGGATCGGTCGGGGTGTGCGCCAAGGGTGCGTTTTAGCCCCCTTCCTATTTCTGTTGTACATAAACGGAATGGAAAGGCATCTCGTGCAGGAGGGCAGGGACATGCCCATGGTGAGAGGCAGGCCTGTCCCAGCACTGATGTACGCTGATGATTCTGTTTTGATGGCACGCTCCCCAATGGCTTTACAAAGTTTGGTTACAGCCTTTAATACCTTCATGCTTGACTTAGATCTGAAAATTAATTGTTCCAAAACTTTATCTATGTACTGTGGGTCCAGAACAAACAAGCATGTGAAGCAAATCTTTGTAAACTCCAATCCCTTAGAAAGGACCCCCACCTTCCCTTATCTAGGGATACTGTTCCATGAAAGTGGCTCATGGACTACAGCTATTCACGCTAGATCTCTGTTATTCTCTAAGACTATTATGGCCCTAAAATGTTTTATTAAAAAACTAGGTAAAAAACCCATAAAAGAGATTTTAACTGTCTATAATGCGACCTGTATATCGGTAGCCATCTATGGGGCAGGATTATGGGGTTACTCAAATATTACCTCAATTCAAACCCTGGAAAACAAGTTGTTATGCCACATCCTGTCTGTACCCCAAAGTACTGCAACAATGATATGTCATGCTGAATTGGGAATATCTTATGTCACTGACATTATTAGAATTCAGCCAGTTCTTCTTTGGCATAGGGTCTGGACAAATGAAGAATGTGTTGTTAATCGGGCTATTCTTAAGGACATCATGGTATTGGACAATATCAGGGACTACAAATGGATAGGTTATGTCAGAGACTTTCTTGAAAAAATAAGTTGCCCCCAATACTTTGAGGATCCGCAATCAATGGAATACATAACCAGAAGAGACTTGAAATATTTGTGTATGACCTACCTCAAGGAAAAGAGGAATATAGAGGAGGCAAGAAAAAAGACTGTCTCTGCCCACCAGGATATTATATGTGGAGAGCATTTGCAGCCATATCTTTCACTGTATATGTCTAATCATGAACGGTACCTTTTGACCCGATTTAGATTGAACATAGTTTTCAGGACACTATCATTCCCCGTGATGAATTGTTGGTTAAAGGACTTATGTTTTTGTCCATGTGATGATGTTTCCCAACAATCGGATATACATATTTTATTTTTTTGTAAATTTTATACCTTTCCCCGAAAGAAACTTATCATCCCTATTCTTAAAGATCTAAATGTTTACAGATGCCGCCTAGCGTTTACAGAGTGCCAGAAAATGGATACTGTTTTTATGGTCGCCTCTATTGCAGAATTTTTAAAATTGGTTTTTAAATGTCGTAAATCAATGCAAATGGATTGATCTTTTTTATTGTATACATGAAATTTAAGACGGTTCGTATGGATTTAATTTTGTTGTTTTTCGTATTTCGTAATTTTAAATGGAAATATACTTACTCTATTTTTTGTAAATTGCACCTTACATGCTACTTTTATGGTTATCCTGTATTTTTAACCGAATAAAGTACTTTTGAATCTTGAATCTTGAGTAACTTGTGATGTACTTTTACCTCTGACCTCCTAAAGAGTGCAGAGTGGTTGTGTTTAGAATAAATACATATATATTTGATATATACCTTGTGTGGTGTCCTTTAATTCGGTATTCAAGGGATTATAATTGGTAAAACAGCTTGCTTCACATGCTCTCTGAAGTCTTAGCCTAAGACTGCTGGTCCATGCTACCACTAGGATAGCTTGTCTATAAGGTTGACTTTACACCCTTCATCAATAAGGGTCGATTAGACTGGTGCAAGGTGCCCACTAGAATAGTGGACATCATATGCCAGGCTAACTTCTCACAGTCAGATTACTGATTATTGATATTATAGGTTAGATTGGGATGCTCCTTATTTTTGTGGCAGCTCTTATCGAGCTTTTATGTGTACGCATATTATGACTTATTTAACTTGTAAGAACGTTAAGCTATGATGAGATGTAAGGGTAATATAATATCCAGCTATAATACAGATGGGTTTCATAGTGATATGCACCAAGAGCACCACTTTATTTGTGATCATCTCTAGATTAAGGATACAGAAATCTCGTGATACAGTGGAAATATTTGACTGGGACGCGAGTAGTTTTCTCATGTCGGGACAACTGGATTCAGCCAGTTGAAGGCTTGCATTAGGTCCTCTATCTACGACGATTAAAACGGTACATTGTATTAATGATCTTTCGAAATTGGATTGTGGGTTATCCGTTTTATAACATGATTTTAAGCACTCATATGTTTACTGAATACTTTGCCATTGTGCTCCATTACATTAGTTAATATTTACATGATTTACCAATTGACAACAAGACAAAGAACAGATAGTAGAGAAACAGAATTATTCTCTGTTTCTTTTGCTTTTGGGCGTTCACATTTCCGGTGAACAGGATGAAATACAAACCTCTTAGATTTAACAATTCTTCTAACTGATTTTTCTATTATTCTGGTGGGGGTGTGCCTTGATAACTTTTCACGGTTATCTATAAACCTTGGACTTTACTTAATACATTTGGACTTTAGTCTTGGATGATATCTTTTTGTATAGGATGCAATGAGTAATTATGTTCCCTTTGGGTTTGTAGCCCTGAAGAAGTCATTAGTGCACTACGTTGCACAACGAAATACGTGTTGACTGTATTTTTCTTTGTGAACTGTTGACTGTT
Organism: Lissotriton vulgaris; assembly: GCF_964263255.1. Taxonomy (NCBI): domain Eukaryota; kingdom Metazoa; phylum Chordata; class Amphibia; order Caudata; family Salamandridae; genus Lissotriton; species Lissotriton vulgaris. The sequence goes on along the minus strand of NC_141694.1, from coordinate 1,853,315,164 downwards.
TACCTTTGGAAGTGGATATCTAACTGTGCCTAGAAAAACGACCTGAAATTGAAATTTGATTTGGAAAGATTTAATAAATTCACTGACATTGAATCTGAAACAATTGGACTTTCGCAATAATTCAAGAACTGTTTATACAACATAAGCTATTGGTACTACTTACAGTGTGCTCTGGGTCGACCTTTGAATGCTTTTTACTCTCCAGTGGAGGGTATATACAAGATTGAATTGGTAACCAATCTTTCCTCCCCAAAGAGCGCCGCATAGATTATTAATAATATGTGTAATTTAACCCGTAACAAGAGTAGAGCGCTCATCAGAATACCTGGTTACAAGTGTCAAATTTTATTCTATTCTGTGACCTGTTTCCGCATGAAAGATTTTCTTATGAAAACCATTATCAATAGATCATGACCTTCTATCTAGCAACTGGAACCACATTGAGGCAATTTCGACCCCAGGAAGCACTATTGAGAATTGCACTCAAAAAGCAAAATACGATAATCTGATTAGTAAGGAATTGCCACATCTGTTCAGTGACTTCACTTTGCTTTCATGACTCCTTCAAGCCTGATGTAAGCATTTCCTAATATTTGTAACAAATTTGTTATTCCGTTCCATGATCACCATTTATAATCATAAACATTCAATGGTATTGCCCACGTATGAAATCCCAGATCACTTATTATAAATCACATAAATTAGCACCCTTCTTTAGAAAATCAATGTTAACAAAAATATATATACTTGCATATCATGTCGGATATAATGGGCAAAATGTGTTTATTTTCTTAAAAAAGAAGGCCATTGTACTTTAAAAATTGCACTAATTTAAGAAAAATGGCAAGAAAAACTCATGCACAACCCTTGTTGAAAGGAAAAGGAGAGAAGGAAAGGTAAGTATGGCTAGAAACACCAACAGGCTAAAGGCTGGAAAACAGACTCTACTTCTTTTTTTTTTTTTAAAACAGATTTTATTTGATAGATTGCACATATATCGCGCCCCCGCATGTCGGAGGCAGCCGCCAAGCAATACAAAGCATCATTGTCATAGCAATCTGTGCATCATTTTATACGGCTACAATATCAAACTGAACACAGTGAAATTCCCCCCCTTCCCACCCCTCCCCCCTCAACCCCCCTTCCCTGGAACCCCCCACCCTGGTCACACAGCCCCGTCCCCCTTGGTTAGCTCTTGGTGTCTCAGGCCAGTATCATCTATACATCCGCAAATATGGCTCAGCACACATTCCCCACTGTAACCTCTCGCTCTACTGGAGGGTCCAACCACAAGCCCCTGTAGTCGGCCCACCTCTTCCAAATCCGAAAGTGTTTACGCGGGCAGCCCCGGGCCTCAAAAATAGGCTGCTCCAAACCCATGCGGAAGTCCAACCCCTTCTTCCACACCGGAACCAGACTCTACTTCTTTAAGGACGCACACTCCACCAGAGTGCTATCTGTGCCCTGTCAGTGGCAGTTGTAACAGTTCTTTTTTCTAGCTTATCTTAACAAGATTCTGGAGCTCTGAACCTTTTCATTGTTGTTTTCCTCCTCTAAAATCCTTTCCAAACCTTGGAAAATTATCTGCAGTCAGCATCTGTTGTTTGAGTGCATTTCGTTTCCTGAAATGAAATGTGTTTTTTGTCCTCTGAAAGGCCTTCACTTTTCTTTAAGTGTTCATCCTGTGATAGGACAAAGGCAGAAAGGACCCAAATGATCTCTGCATCACGTGTTTATCTCATATTTGTCATCCAGACCAGTGTCCGCATTGATATTTTCAAGATAAATTTGGAGGGCAGAAAATAAATTCATCTTCATGTGCAGCAGAAAGACAGAATGTGCTGGTAACCTATATGTGGTGAACACAGACACCAACCATGTTTTCTGTTTGAGGTGTAATCCATGTATCTAAAGATTTTATTAGAAGAAAATCCAGAAAGAGATGTCGACAAGATGATCATCGGTGTTCATGGTTGACATTGGGGATGCATGATGTCAAGAAAAGGTAATGCAGTTACATTTACTCTGTCAAGGGCTGGCTTGCCTTTAAAATGCCATTTGACACTGAAAAAACTCAGACATTCAATGTCGAAAGAATCTAGAACATTGAAGCGCCATTCAACATTGAAACATGCAACATCGAGCTATGGATTTGAAGTATTGGAGGGCTATCTCCCCCTCCCATCGCAGGGACGTTCTTTTTCCTGTACTGTAGATCGCCAATTCTCTACCTCTCCTCCTTAGTCATCTTGCTACTTATCTAAAGCGTGCATGCAGCTCCTGCGGATCAATCTCCACCTGTGACTCCCGCCCCATCCTCCTCAGACTTCAGCTTCACCAAATCCTCAGCTACTACTCTAGTTCCAGTGACAGTAGTTCAGAAAAGAAGGGCTTGTTTGCACTTCACATAATACTTCAAGCATTGGCACCATTATAAGAGATGGCTTCACTCTCTAAATACTTGTCCCAGAACTATATTATCTTCCTCTTCCTCTACCACGAGCAAGAGATGCCATTCTCTAACTTTAACAGATCCTCCACTTACAATCATATCTCTTATTGAGGACATCAACACTTTTCATCAGATCCTGTCAAAACTGAGCATTCCAATAGCTATTTTCCAACTAAAATCTTGCCATTTTCAAAACACTGACTCACATCATTTCTTCAAGACAGTTTTGTTGGTCCCAGTTCTGACTGAACCTTCTGCAGAGCTTTTTCTTACACAATTGATAGCGAAAAGTTCTCCTCAACAACATGAGAAAACGTATTAACCTCAGAACAAGGAAACCCTCCTTCCTCAAGATGGATCCTCAACTTGTTTCTGTGGTAGTGCCAGTAGCCAAAATAATCTTACCCACAGTTCTTTCAAGCAAGGAAAGTGAGAAGCTGGATTTAGCCTGGTGTGAGAAGTTGGCCTGATATGTGATGTTTCCAATTCTGGAACCACCTTGTATCAGTCCAAACAGTCCCTTATGGTGTCTGGTTGTAAGTCAACCTTGTTAGACAAGCTATCCTAGGGGTAGCATGGACTAAGCAGCCTTAAAGGCCTAACTTAAGAGGTCGTGTTAAGCGAGCTGTTTTACCACATACAATCCTGTAATACCAAATGAAAGGACACCACACAAGTATATATTATAAAAATATATGTGTTTATTTCTAAAATAATCCCCAGTACTCTTTATGAGCAAAGGGGCACAAGCGTTAAATCAAAAGCACAGTATAACATACAAAGTTGCACAATTATGGATGAGGGCGGGTGGCCACTCAAACCATATATTAAAAAAGTGGTATAAGAGATACCAATCGAACAGTGGTTAGGCCTAGGGCCTAGGGAATCGCTGGGAGCAGTCTGGACTAGCAATGCTGAAGTCGTAAAAAGCCCGCGGGATTCTATTGCAGCACGTAAAGTGCAGCTTGCACCAATGCAATGTCAATGGTGCGTAAAAGTTACACAAATAGAGTTTAAAGATACTTCCGCTGAACCTAGAGGAACAAAACTTAAGACACAGACCCTAGAGGTGTGTACCAGTGTGGGAACACCGGCGTTGCAATGTTACCTCACCCACAGGAAGCAGGTGCATAGGGTCGAAGTGGCGTCGGGTTTTGACACGCAGGCTCTTGGTGCTTGGAGCTGAAGATGCTGCAGGCGATGGGAAGCAGAAGTGTCCGGTGTGATCCAAGGGTGGATCGAAGTCGAGAAGTATCTGAAAGCAGAGGGGACAGAGTCGTGGTCACTCAGCAGTGACCAGGTGGGAACCAGGACGGAACCAGGCAATGTCGGGCGCAATCAGATGGTTGTCGAGGAGCTTCTCTCCGCTGTCACGTAGGCTCTGGGGCATCTGCGACGTCCAGGAGCAGGTCACGATCTGTCCCACGCAGGCTCTCGCCGTCAGCGCCGTCGGCTTCAAGATTGGAGCAAACGACACTTGGCAAAAGCAATCCACGCGGAACTGGGAGATTGCTTCTCACTCGGATTAGGAGGGTCAGAGCGGGGGCTCCTTTTCACAGGAGCTGGTGCAAATCTGGAGCAACCAGAAAAGCAAGTCGGTTTAAGGTTTTCGTCGGCACAGGGGCCACAAGCCAGCTGGCAAGTGACCGGGCCAACGCTTCGAGCCAACACAAGCAGAAGGGCCCCACGCAGCACTCGTCGAGTGTGGAGGGGTGAGCTTCGGTGCAAGAGTAGCTCAGGGTTGGGGCTTCTCAAACCCCGGTGTACAGCTTCGAGGGTCACTCGTGGGCTGCACGGTCAGCGTCTCGTAGCCTTTTCAAGATGGCGTGCCCCACGCTTCCGGTCGCCTCCACGGGTCTCAGCTCTGCAGGGACTGTGGATCGGGCTGGAGGAAGGCAGGCAAGCTTTATCTCGTCGATCTGTCGCTCGAGTTCCGGCGGGAACTGCAACAAAGCAAGGGTCGAGGTGCTGGATGGTGCCTGTTTGCTCAGGGTGGTCACTCCTTGACCACAAGGGAGATTCTTCAGTCTTCTACGTTGAGTAGGATGTCGAAGGGTCCAGAGTTTTGTTTCTTATGTTTCGTCAGGATAATCTGAGTTGCATAGGCACTGCTCCCACTCTTATTCGAATCTGGTGGGCTGGATTACCTGCTAGGTCCCCTCCTATGGGTGGGACCCAGGAAGGGGGTGGATACACCCCTTTCCTTTGATCCAGGCCGCGCTGGGACTGGGGCTGGTGTGCCCCAGAACCGGTTTGGCCGGACTATGCAAAGGGCAGCCTTGTGCTCCCCAGGCAGTGTCTGGTTTCTTTCAAACCTCCCTGCTACAATCCACTATCTCCTGTCTGGGGTGGTGTAACACCGCTCTGCGACAGGAAACCCTTTGTCCAGGCTGACAAAGGGTTTCGGTCAGCAGCAGGAGGCCAGACCCGTGTCTGTGGCAGAGGCATCCATTTTTTGGATCTGAGGCTCTTTTAAAATCAACCGCGTTTCAGTAAAGTAACATGTCTACTCCCTCTAGAGGAGTGGAATGCTACCCCCGTTGCCAGAACTGGCGAGGGGGTAGTTTTCCAATTCGTATGACACCTTACACGACATGTTTTGATAAAGCCAAACCAAAGTTGCTATATAACCGCGAGGATTATAAGGCACTTAATAGTATATGGTATGGCATTATCCCGGAACAGCTTAGGGAGTTGTTCCCGACAGCTGCAGACAGGTTCAGCTCATGCCAGAGCTCCATCTCACATTAAACCACGCACTCTGCCTCCAGGATTGATAAGGCCTTCCATAGGAGTGACTCACTGGTTTGTATGTGTCCAGATATAGGTTCAGATATAGGTATACTATATCTAAGCAAGGGGTGATTACACCCACTTGGCCCAGCTGAGTGATCAGCCAGTTGTGTCAATTTAAGAACCAGCCAGGGGTGGCAAAAGCTATGCTTCAGCCCCTGGTAGGCCTTGGTGGCAATTATGCCCTGAGCACCTATAGCGCATGGTACAGGGGCTGACAAGGAGTCCATTTCCAATTGTAGTATGTACCTATAGCACATGTATTACAAATTTAGAGAGAGAACAGCAGGCTGGGGGTCTGATTAGCAGGCCCACAGCCTCAGTAAGTCGAAAACCAGTGAAGCAAAAAGCAAACATTGGGGTGACCATAGGATAGCAGACCCTACTCTCCTACACAACCCCCCCCCCCCCCCACCCCAAACGCAGGGACATTAAACTTAACCTTGACCAGATAAGTCTTCATGTTCTAAGTGGAAGTACCTGGAGAGACCATCTGCATTACCATGGTCAGTCCCTGGGCGGTGCTCCACTGTAAAGTCCATCCCCTGTAGGGAAATGGACCACCTGAGCAGTTTGGGATTTTCACCCTTCATCTGATTTAGCCACAAGAGGGGCTTATGGTCTGTCTGAATTAGGAAGTGAGTACCAAACAAGTATGGCCTCAACTTCTTCAGGGCCCAAACCACAGCAAAGGCCTCCCTCTCAATAGCTGACCAACGTTTCCCCCTGGGGGTCAGCCTTCTGCTAATAAAAGCAATGGGCTGGTCTTGACCATCTTGATTAAGTTGTGAAAGCACAGCTCCCACCCCCAACTCAGAAGCATCTGTCTGTACAATGAACTGTTTGGAGTAGTCAGGACTCTTCAGGATAGGTGCAGAGCACATGGCCTTCTTCAGGTCATCAAATGCCTTTTGACAGCTAACTGTCCACTGAACCTTTTTGGGCATCTTCTTGGATGTCAAGTCATTCAATGGTGTCACAATGGACCCATAGTTCTTTACAAATTTTCTGTAATACCCAGTCAGGCCCAAGAAGGCTCTGACTTGTGTCTGGGTAGTTGGAGGAGCCCAGTCCTGTATGGTCTGGATCTTGCTCTCCAGTGGTTGAACCTGACCCCCACCTACTAGGTGGCCCAGGTACACAACCTTGCTCTGCCCTATCTGGCACTTGGTAGCCTTGATAGTCAGGTCTGCCTTTTGCAGGGCCTCCAGAACCTTCTTCAGGTGGATCAGGTGATCCTCCCAGGATTAGCTAAAGACAGCAATATCATCTAGATATGCTGCGCAAAAGTCATCCAACCCAGCAAGGACTTGATTCACCAACCTTTGGAAGGTGGCAGGTGCATTCTTCAAAACAAAGGGCATTACCACAAATTGATAATGTCCACTAGGGGTAGAGAATGCTGTTTTGGCTTTTGACTCTTCAGCTAGTCTGATCTGCCAGTAGCCAGCTGTCAAATCAAATGTGCTCAGAAACTTGGCAGAAGCCAATTTATCAATGAGCTCATCTGCTCTTGGAATGGGATGTGCATCTGTCCTAGTGACAGCATTGAGACCTCTGTAGTCCACACAAAACCTAATTTCTCTCTTTCCATCTTGGGTATGAGGTTTTGGCACAAGGACCACTGGGCTAGCCCATGGGCTCTCTGATGGCTCAATCACTCCAAGCTCCAACATCTTTTGCACCTCAGCCTTTATACAATCCCTGACATGGTCAGGTTGCCTGTAGATATTATTCTTCACAGGCAGACTGTCACCAGTGTCCACCTCATGGGTGCACCAGTTAGTTTGACTTAGTGTGAGTGAAAACATATGCCTGTGGGCCTGCAACACCTGTCTGCAGTCCACCTGTTGCTGCTCAGTGAGGCTGCCTGCCAAGGCTACTCCATCAACTGAACCATCATCAGGGTTCTGGGAATGCAGGTCTGGGAGAGGGTCACTCTCTTCCTCCTGATCCCCATCTGTGGCCATGAGGAGACTCATGTCCTCCCTGTCAACAAATGCTTTCAAACGATTTACATGGAGCACCCTGTGGGGGCTCCTAGGGGTTCCAAAGTCAACCACATAGGTGACTTCTCCCTTTTTATCAATGATAGGGTAGGGTCCAGTCCATTTGTCCTGGAGTGCTGCTGGGCCCACTGGGTCCAACGCCCACACCTTCTGCCCTGGCTGGTACTCAACCAGAACAGCCTTTTGGTCATGCCAAGCTTTCTGTAATTCTTGGCTGGCCTCCAGGTTTTTGGATGCTCTCTCCATGTATTCAGCCATCCTGGAGCGGAGACCAAGTACATAGTCCACAACATCTAGCTTAGGCTTTTTGAGAGGTAACTCCCATCCTTCCTTCACCAAACATAGTGGACCCCTCACAGGGTGGCCAAACAAAAGTTCAAAGGGGCTGTAGCCAACCCCCTTCTGTGGTACCTCTCTGTAAGCAAAGAGCAAGCAGGGTAAAAAGGGTGTCCCATTTCCGCCTAAGCTTCTCTGGTAATCCTTTTATCATTCCCTTGAGGGTCTTGTTGAATCTCTCCACAAGCCCATTGCACTGTGGGTGATAGGGTGTGGTAAACTTGTAGTTTACTCCACACTCCTTCCACATTGATTTTAAGTATCCAGACATAAAGTTGGTACCTCTGTCTGAAAGAACCTCCTTTGGAAAGCCCACTCTTGAGAAAACTGCAATGAGGGCTTTTGCCACCACAGGTGCTGTGGTGGTCCTCAGGGGAATTGCCTCTGGGTACCTGGTGGCATGATCCACTACCACCAGTATAAATCTGTGCCCAGATGCTGTTTGAGGATCCATGGGACCCACAATATCTATGCCAACTCTTTCAAAGGGTACCCCCACCACAGGTAGTGGTATCAGGGGGGCCTTTGTTGTGCCACCTGACTTACCACTGGCTTGGCAAGTGACACAGGAGCGACAAAACTCCTTGACATTTTCTGGCATGTGAGGCCAGTGAAAGTGAGGAACAAGCCTGTCCCAAATCTTGTTCTGGCCTGAGTGTCCTGCAAGGGGAATATCATGGGCCAAGGTGAGAAGGAAACCCCTAAACTTCAAAGGTATAACCAACCTCCTGGTAGTACCAGGCTTGGGGTCTCTAGCCTCTGAGTAAAGGAGTCCATCATCCCAATAAACTTTATGGGCACCTTGAGCATTCCCTCCAGCCTCAGCAGCAGCTAGCTGTCTGAGGGGTTCAAGTGAAGGGCAATCTAATTGGGCCTGCCCCAGGTCTGCCCTTGAGGGTCCCCCTGTCCCCAGAAACTCAACCTGATCCGGTTCAAGCTCCTCAGAGACAGTCTCCTCTTGGACTGCAGAATCAGTTTCCTGTGAAACCTGATCCTCAACCTGGGGCTAGTGGGAAGGCACAGCCTTAACCCTCTTGCTCCTTCTCTTGGGTTGTGGTTGGTCTCATGTTTCAAGATCCACCACTGGTTCAGGAAGGCACTTCTTAGCCTGAGACCTTGTCACTGCAAGGACATGAGCTGAAATCCCTAGCATTTCTGCATGAGTCCTGTACTCCACTTCTGACCAAACTGAGCTTTCAAGATCATTGCCTAACAGACAGTCTACTGGGAGGTCTGCACTCACAACAACTTTCTTTAGGCCATTTACCCCTCCCCAGGAGAAGTTCACAACAGCCACACTATGTGAAGTAGTGGAGTTGCTTGCATTGGTCACTAGGTAACTTTCACCTAGTACAATCTGACCAGGGTCCACAAAGTCAGGTGTCACCATAGTGACACTGGCACAAGTGTCCCTGTAGGCCTGAGCCAGTTTCTCATTGATTAAGGGAGTCTGCCTATATTTGCCCAGGTTACTGGGACTCACTGCAGTGGTCAAAGATAAGTCCACATCATATAGGAGAACTGCCTGTGTGGGGATTCTGACTAGGCCAGATTCCAACTCGGTACCCAAGGTTAACCCTACTATCCCCTTAGGTTGTGTACTACCACTGCTGACTGTACTAGGGGGTGCAGATGCTTTATGAGCTGCAGTGGTAGGAACTGGATTTTTCTTGGTGCATTCACTGCCCCAGTGTGAAACTGATTTGCAGGTATTACACCAAGGTTTCTTTGGGCCATCATTCTTCTTTTTCTTTTTGTCATTTTGGCAACCACCCTCCTTATTACTAGTTTGGGGGCCTTCTGGTCCTTTTCTTTATATTTCTGATTCCCACCCTTCTGGTCTGTTTTCTTCTGGTCACCATGGTTCTGGGGTTTCTGCTTAATCCTTGTTCTGACCCATTTGTCCGCCTTCTTTCCCAATTCTTGGGGAGAGGTCAGATCAGAGTCAATAAGTTATTGATGCAACAGCTGGTTCTGACAGTTATTAAGGATCTGCTCTCTCATCATAAGATTGTACAATCCTGTATAGTCTGAGACTTTACTTCCCTGCAGCCAACCCTCCAAAGCCTTAGTGGCACAATCCACAAAATCAGTCCAGTCCTGAGTCTGTGCTTTTTGGGTGTCTCTGAACAACAACCTGTATTGCTCAGTGGTTAGGCCAAACCCTTCAATAAGAGCACTCTTCAGGACAGAGTAGTTTTTGGCATCCTCAGGTCTAACTGTGAGGAGCCTATCCCTCCCTTTCTCAGAAAAGGAGTACCATAAAATTGCAGCCCACTGATCCTGAGGAACCTGCTGTACCATGCAGGCTCTCTCAAGAGCAGTCATCCATTTGTGGATGGCATCCCCTTCCTTGTAGGGGGGCACAATTTTTGTCAGGTTTCTATTATCATAGCTCCTGTCTTTCTCTTTAGGAATTTTGCTGCCACCAGTGGCATCTAAGCCACACAACTTTTGTTCTCTTGCTAAAGCAAGTTTAGCTTGAGCCAAGGCTATCTCTTCCCTCTCTATCTGGAGCTGGACAGCCCTCATCCTGGCCCTATGCTCTTTCCTCTGGGGGGAAGTCATTCCCCTTTGAGATTCTCTTGAGACACTAGAAACATGAGTCTCCTGATGAAGATCTCCTCCTTCTGTTGCCTGGGAGAATTAAGTTATGGGATCTGGGGAGGTGCTGGCCCTCTCCATTCCCATGTAGGTCCAGATTGGTCTGGTTAAGCCTGCCAATCTGTACCTGGGTCACCCTCTGATCCTGATCTTCAGGCTCCTCTATCTCTGAGCCATCCTCTTCCTCTTCCTCCTCCTCTTCTTCTTCTGGAAGATCCTCATTCTCAGGGGAGTTCACCTCCTCACCTGAATCTAAGGGAGCCTGACTCACCTTATCTAAGTCATCTTTTTCCAGGATGGCTATCAGGGAAGGAATGGTAGAGCCTCTGCCCTTCTTTAGCCCTCTTGCAGTGCACAAGACACCCACGTCTTTGTGGCTAAGGTTGTCATATCTGGAAGTTGCCTTGATGGGGTCAACTATCACAGGGGCAGAGCCTGAAGCTCCTCCTGTGTCAGACATGGCTGCTAATGAGGTGTAAGTGGTGCACTTACCTACACTAAGTGTTTTCCTACTGTACCTTGCTAGTGAGTTGTAGTTATGGTGTGCTAATCCCTTTAATATACAACTACTAAGTTCAGTAGAACTTAATATGCTAAGCTTTTGATTTATATGTACCTAAGGTACTTGATGGGATCTTTCAATTTGATAAAAAGATTGCAATGGTAAAACAACAGCAAGCTCAAATCCGCACCGCTGCGCACCAATGTGAGAAGTTGGCCTGATATGTGATGTTTCCAATTCTGGAACCTCCTTGTATCAGTCCAAACAATCCCTTATGGTGTCTGGTTGTAAGTCAACCTTGTTAGACAAGCTATCCTAGGGGTAGCATGGACTAAGCAGCCTTAAAGGCCTAACTTAAGAGGTCGTGTTAAGCGAGCTGTTTTACCACATAAAATCCTGTAATACCAAAGGAAAGGACACCACACAAGTATATATTATAAAAATATATGTGTTTATTTCTAAAATAATCCCCAGTACTCTTTATGAGCAAAGGGGCACAAGCGTTAAATCAAAAGCACAGTATAACATACAAAGTTGCACAATTATGGATGAGGGCGGGTGGCCACTCAAACCATATATTAAAAAGTGGTATAAGCGATACCAATCGATCAGTGGTTAGGCCTAGGGCCTAGGGAATCACTGGGAGCAGTCTGGACTAGCAATGCTGAAGTCGGGAAAAGCCCGCGGGATTCGGGTGCAGCACGTAAAGTGCGGCTTTCACCAATGCAATGTCAATGGTGCGTAAAAGTTACAAAAATAGAGTTTAAAGATACTTCCGCTGAACCTAGAGGAACAAAACTTAAGACACAGACCCTAGAGGTGTGTACCAGTGTGGGAACACCGGCGTTGCAATGTTACCTCACCCACAGGAAGCGGGCGCATAGGGTCGAAGTGGCGTCTGGTTTTGACATGCAGGCTCTTGGTGCTTGGAGCTGAAGATGCTGCAGGCGATGGGAAGCAGAAGTGTCCGGTGTGATCCAAGGGTGGATCGAAGTCGAGAAGTATCAGAAAGCAGAGGGGACAGAGTCTGGGTCACTCAGCAGTGACCAGGGTGGAACCAGGACGGAACCAGGCAATGTCGGGCGCAATCAGATGGTTGTTGAGGAGCTTCTCTCCGCTGTCACGTGGGCTCTGGGGCATCTGCGACGTCCAGGAGCAGGTCACGATCTGTCCCACGCAGGCTCTCGCCGTCAGCGCCGTCGGCTTCAAGATTGGAGCAAACAACACTTGGCAAAAGCAATCCACGCGGAACTGGGAGATTGCTTCTCACTCGGACCAGGAGGGTCAGAGCGGGGCTCCTTTTCACAGGAGCAGGTGCAAATCTGGAGCAACCAGAAAAGCAAGTCGGTTTAAGGTTTTTGTCGGCACAGGGGCCACAAGCCAGCTGGCAAGTGACCGGGCCAATGCGTCGAGCCAACACAAGCAGAAGGGCCCCACGCAGCACTCGTCGAGTGTGGAGGGGTGAGCTTCGGTGCAAGAATAGCTCAGGGTTGGGGCTTCTCAAACCAATGTGTACAGCTTCGAGGGTCACCCGTGGGCTGCACGGTCAGCGTCTCGTGGCCTTTTCAAGATGGCGTGCCCCACGCTTCCGGCCGCCTCCATGGGTCTCGGCTCTGCAGGGACTGTGGATCGGGCTGGAGGAAGGCAGGCAAGCTTGATCTCGTCGATCTCTGTCGCTCGAGTTCCGGCGGGAACTGCAACAAAGCAAAGGTCGAGGTGCTGGATGGTGCCTGTTTGCACAGGGTGGTCACTCCTTGACCACAAGGGAGATTCTTCAGTCTTCTACGTTGAGTAGGATGTCGAAGGGTCCAGAGTTTTGTTTCTTATGTGTCAGGATAATCTGAGTTGCATTGGCACTGCTCCCACTCTTATTCGAATCTGGTGGGCTGGATTACCTGCTAGGTCCCCTCCTATGGGTGGGACCCAGGAAGGGGGTGGATACACCCCTTTCCTTTGATCCAGGCCGCGCTGGGACTGGGGCTGGTGTGCCCCAGAACCGGTTTGGCCGGAATATGCAAGGGACAGCCTTGTGCTCCCCAGGCAGTGTCTGGTTTCTTTCAAACCTCCCTGCTACAATCCACTATCTCCTGTCTGGGGTGGTGTAACACCGCCCTGCGACAGGAAACCCTTTGTCCAGGCCCCCATCTGCTGAGTTTCGGTCAGCAGCAGGAGGCCAGACCCGTGTCTGTGGCAGAGGCATCCATTTTGTGGATCTGAGGCTCTTTTAAAATCAACCACGTTTCAGTAAAGTAACATGTCTTCTCCCTCTAGAGGGGTAGAATGCTACCCCCGTCGCCAGAACTGGCGAGGGGGTAGTATTCCAATTCATATGACACCTTACACGACATGTTTTGATAAAGCCAAACCAAAGTTGCTATATAACCGCGAGGATTATAAGGCACTTAATAGTATATGGTATGGCATGGTATGGCATTATCCCACCAGCTGCAGACAGGCTCAGCTCATGCCAGAGCTCCATCTCACATTAAACCACGCACTCTGCCTCCAGGATTGATAAGGACTTCCATAGGAGTGACTCACAGGTTTGTATGTGTCCAGCGATAGGTTCAGATATAGGTATACTATATCTAAGCAAGGGGTGATTACACCCACTTGCCCCAGCTGAGTGATCAGCCAGTTGTGTCAATTTAAGAACCAGCCAGGGGTGGCAAAAGCTATGCTTCAGCCCCTGGTAGGCCTTGGTGGCACCTATGCCCTGAGCACCTATAGTGCATGGTACATGGGCTGACAAGGAGTCCATTTCCAATTGTGGTATGTACCTATAGCACATGTATTACAAATTTAGAGAGAGAACAGCAGGCTGAGGGTCTGATTAGCAGGCCCACAGCCTCAGTAAGTCGAAAACCAGTGAAGCAAAAAGCAAAAATTGGGGTGACCATAGGATAGCAGACCCTACTCTCCTACACCTGGTGAAAAGTTTGCAGAACTTGCGCAGTATGTATGTATGTATGTATGTATGTATGTATGTATGTATGTATGTATGTATGTATGTATGTATAGGCATTTATATAGCGCACTACTTACCCGGAGGGTCACAAGGCGCTTCGACCGCTGCGAAACCCTTCCTGGCTTCCCTGAGAGATGGTCCCTTAATGGGTATCTCCAGGGTGAGACCAGGCATCCCCGGCGGTCTGGTGGGGCCGTTAGTGAAGATGAGGCAAGCTAATGCCCAGAGTTGCCGAGTGTGATCGCTGATCAGAGTGGGCACCGAGGCGAGAGAATTATCGAGTCCGCTGACCCTGGTCCAGAAACCTGCCGCGCCGGGATTCGAACCCTGGTCCCGGGCCGTCCTCTGCTCTCGGGTCTGCCGCCTCTAACCAGTGAGCCACACTACTTCTGTAGAAGGCAGGCTGAGATAATGCACTTTTTTGAAGACACAATCACACCGTTTGGGACTTTTTGCAGCAATTGTTTGAGAACCTTCCTAGGGACAGACTGACTAATTTCAGGTAATCGTCCTTAAAAGCTTGAAGCTCTTTAAGCAGGTAATAAGTGGAACAGCAGATTCAGCAGTATGCTTTGCAAATGCAACCCAAATAAACACAGCATACTGGTTTCCTTATAACAATCATGTCAGCATGCATGGTTAGGGAGTTTCAAGCCCCTGTGCAGCCTTGAAGCCAACCCAGTATTCCATAAGTATAAAGTGGTTATGAAAGCACATGCAGTTTGAAGTCCAGTCCCACCTTTTCAAGTTGGGATTGGACTTTAATAATGTAAGTAAGCAGAAATGTATAAAGCGTTCGATTGCCAAGGCATCTTGGCACTAGAATAGCAGAGATAGGAAAAGGCCAGGAATTGCGAACGTTACTGGGTGGGAAAAAGCCAGTTTTCAATAAGGTCCGGAAATGTGCAGGGCCGGTAAAGATCTAATATTAAGTGGCAGCTTATTCCATGGTTTTGGAGCTAGATAAGAGAGGCTTCTGCCACCCCATTTTGCTTTCTTGATTCTTGGGATCCTAACCAGTGCTTGCTTTGCTGATCTCAGGGAGCGTCCCGAAGGGTACTATTGGAATAATTTACAATATTCTGTGGGTCCTCCATGTAAGGTTTAATGAATCAAGCATAATGCCTTAAATTCAATCCGCTCCTTGACTGGGAGCCAATGAAGTTTTCTGATGGTCCTCGATATATGACTATATTTAGGGAGATTCAGTAGGGTCCAAACAGCCGTGTTCTGTAGGGATTTCAATTTGTTCAATTGTCTCTTATCCAACCCAAGATAAAGAGCATTGCAATAATCAATCCGAGACAGAACGAGTGCTATCATAACTATTTTTCGCAGCTCCTTCAGGAGAAACAGTAACATTTTCTGTAAAATCCTTAGAGTGAGATAGCAAGTAGAAGTAACCTGGTTTATCGGCCCCATAAAGCTAAGCTGGGTGTCAAACACCACGTCCAGGTTTCTCATTTTGCTTCTCAAGGCCACCAGTCAGAATTCCAAATGGGAGGGCCAGAGCCAAATTCCATGACCTCTGTCTTCTGAGTGCTCAATTTTAGATAGTTGAGGTGCATCCATTGAACATATGAATCATACAATTGTGAAACCTGGCTGAGGGCAAACTTTCTGAGGAAGATATGGAGATTATGACTTGTGTGTCATCAGCATATGACACAAGCGAAAAGCCATGGTGCTTAACCAGTAGAGGCAATGGAGTCACATAAATATTGAAAAATGTGGGTGAAAGTGCCGAGCCCTGAGGGAGTCAGCAAGAAGATGGAATTTGTCTGACTTAAGGTTATCCCAGCAGACCCTATGTTCTATTCCTGTCAGGAAGGAGATGAGGAGGGCCAGTGCGGAGCCTGGATCCCTATTGCCCTCAACTGCTGTGTGAAAATGGAGTGACTCGCCGCATCAAACGCAGTGGACCGATCCAACTGGATGAGGACCGCCATGCCACCTCTATCAATTTGCCATCTGAGTTCCTCCGTGGCAATGACTAATGTGAACTCAGTTTAATGGTCGGCTCGAAAGCCATGTTGAGTTCTGTCAAGTAGGTTCTCTTCCAGGGGATCCTCATCAAAGTCATAAGCATTAGAATATTCCCGCCCATGCGCAGGACCCCGGAAACACTATATTATATGTGCCCCATATATATATATATATATATATATATATATATATATATACAAGCAATAGCAGCCAAATCACATTAGAGCTGAAATATGCTGTGAAGAATTTCCACCATACATGTATAATAAGCATTAGAAACATGAGAAACAACACCAAAGATTGTTTAGAAACTGTTTTAATGCTCAGAAAGCAGTAGAAATTCTCATAAGTCACTGGAAGCATAGGAAGCTCCCAGGCTGCATTGCAAACACACAGTCTAAAAAGACTGAAAAGCTAACCTGTAGCTGAATAGCAATAAACTGACACCGTGCCTTTAAGGCACTCATGACCCCCTGTATCCCATCATGCCCCAGGGGTGACAGTTAGGTCAGTTGTTCTTTCCGGCTCCTTCAGAGAAGGACCCTGGTTACACAGCTCCACTATTTTTCTGGTTTTTGACAGAAAAATACTTCATTTTTGACAACTTTTACTCTTACTTCGACATTTAACAACTAGTCAAGTAAGATACTGCTTTTTTTCAGTCAGTTTAGTGAACATTTTCTTCTGAGAATGCCTTCACTCTTTGACAAATGTCCTTCTTGTGGCAACAAGAAGGCAAAATCAGACAACCACGACGTCTGCATCATATGTCTGCCTGAAGATCATGATCCAGGCACCTGTCCACATTGTGAGCACCTGTCAGGAAGAACTCTCAAAGACAGGGAGAGGATTTGCATTTATGGCCTGGCTCACAGGGCTTCAAGAGGAAGATCACCGGTGAAGAAGGGCTCCAAGAAGGTTCATACATCTTCTAAAAAGAAGTCTTCATACCCTTCAACTTCAGCGTCGGGCTCGGCGCTGAGAGAAGAACCACAGGTGGAGTTTTCCTCTTCAAAACTACCATCGACGGCGGGCTCGCCGTCGAAGAGAAGACCAGGTACGTCGACGACGTCGAAAGATCCAGCTCCGTCGTCGAAATCCCCTCCGCCGACGTCAACCGGGGGACGATCGGCGTCGAGGAAGGCGACTCCGCCGCCGTCAACCAGGCGACGACCGGCTTCGAGGGAGGTCACTCCGCCGTCGTCAACCAGGCGACGACCGGCGTCGAGAAGTGTGACTCCTCCGCCGTCGTCCAAGAAGCGGCGCTCGGCGTCGAGGATCAAGACCCCTCCGCCGTCGACAGTGGCTCGTCGATCGGCGTCGAGGACGCAGTCTCCGTCAGTGCAGCGTCAGCGCTCGGCGTCGAGGGTGCCCAATACCCCTCCGCCGTCGTCGAACAGGCACTCGACGTCGAGACAGAGAACTCCGTCGACGGCCGACCATCGCCGTTCGACGTCGAGGCAGAGAGCTCCGTCGTCGACTGGACATCGCCGTTTGACGTCGAGAGTAAAGTCTCCGTCGACGACAGGACATCGTCGTTCGACGTCGAGACAGAGGGATCAGTCGACGGCCGGTCATTGCCGTTCGACGTCGAGACAGAGGACTCCGTCGACGGCTACTCATCGCCGCGCGACGTCGAGAGACTACAGACACTCTCATGGACATTCGAGGTCGAGATTGTTTGATCCTCCGACTCCTCGAAGGCGTTCGACGGCGAGAGAAGAACGCTCGACGTCGAGGCATTCAGATGCAATCATGGTGACGGAGTCTGCTTCTCATCATTCATCTTTTCGGTCCTCTGGCTCCTCAACTGAACCTTCAAGGTCCAGAAGCCCTGTACACAGATCTCCTGAGCGTCGACCAGATCCGTCGGCCGAGCGAATCAGGTTGTCACCTAGATGGTACAAATCTTTGGACCATTTGCGAGATTCTGAGGCTACCAAGCGTATGCAGGAATATGTCAGCCCACACCACAGATCTCCTCTTCAGGATCTGGTGGAGGAGATGGACAGGCGTAGTCCTCCCAGGCGCAAATCCCCTGTGAGACCACCCACCAAATCGCCCAGAAGATCCCGATCTCCTAGAAGGGAACCTCGAATGGAAGGTCGGATCATGTCTCGCTCTCCTAGGTGCAAATCACCCGTGAGATCACCAGCCAGATCTCCCAGAAGATCCCGATCTCCTAGAAAGGAACCTCGAACAGAAGAGCGGATCAGATCTCGCTCTCCTAGACGGGAGGAGCGTTCAAAAAGATCACGGGAGCGGATACACAGTGCTCACCGTAGACGTCGACGTACTCCGTCTACTTCCTCTACCTCTTCTACCAGATCGTCCAAGAGGGACTACTCCCCTAGGTTGACGGACAGTCCTGCGTCCAGGTCCTCCCCAGTGGATGACATTGGCACGTATCTGGATGTACTGCAAAGAGGAGCACTTAAACTGAACATCGAGATGTCTGTCCCTCAAGTAACAACGACAGTCATTTTTGAAACTTTACATAAGAAAGCCATCTCCCGGCCTCTGCTGCCTTTAGTCCCGGGGATTATGGATCCTGTCAAGGAGGTTTTCCTAACCCCAGCAGCAATCTGAGCGGTACCAGCCCGCATTCAGAAGAAGTACAAACCGGCGGCTTCTGACCCGGTGTTTGTAAAATCTGACCCTCCAGCAGACTCTGTGATTGTGGCAGCGGCGAGGAAAACACATGCGGTTGCTGGTTCCTCTTCAGTCCCGCCAGATAAGGACAGCAAAACTCAAGACTCCTGGGGTCGAAAGGTTTGCAACTCAGCTGCTTCCACTCTTAAGGTTGCTAGTGCAGCTGCGCTTCTGGGTCGATATGACAGAGCCTTATGGGACTCGATGGAAAGATTCAAAGCCAAGCTGCCAAAAGAGGACCAGCAGGACTTTGAAAAGACTGTTACAGAGGGGTGTCTGGTGGCGAATCAGATGATAAGCACGGCTGCGGATGGGGCAGTGCTTTCGGCTCATTCCTATTCCCATGGAGTTTGCGCCAGAAGATCGGCCTGGTTGCGCCTTACAGGTCTGAAACCGGATGCTCAGCATTGGATTCTAAATCTTCCCTTTTCGGGTTCCGCTCTCTTCGGAGAACATGCGGACGAAGAGATGACCCGAATGAAGACTGAACTGGATACGGTGAAGGCGGTGGGCTTGGAGAAGAAAAAAGAATTCAAACGCCGCTTCAAGACCAACAGGGGGAGAGGGGCTCAACAGAGGGTTTAAACCCCTCAATGGTCCCAGAATAAAACTAAAGGGACACCCCAGTTTCGAGGCAAGCCCAGTAGAGGTAGAGGAGGTCACCAACAGTCCTCCAACACCACAAGAGGAGGAAAGGCCTGAACAGAGGCTTCCTCTGGCGCCGTTGCCCACTCCAGTGGGTGGAAGTGCTTCGCAACACCTGGCAGAGTGGGTCAGCATCACAAGAGATCAGTGGGTGCTGAATATACTGCGCAATGGATACAGGATACGTTTCTGTGCTCTTCCGAAGAGCATCCCTCCAAAGAGCTCTTGCCCTCACCAGCTAAGCTTGCTACGACGAGAGGTGAAAATCCTACTGCAAAAAAGAGCGATAGAGGAGGTTCCTCCCGCTCTAAGAGGAAAGGGAGTTTACTCCAGATACTTTCTTGTCCCCAAAAAAGATCAGGAGGACAAGTTCAGACCAATACTCTATCTGCGACTATTAAACAAAGTCATCGTCAAGGAAAAGTTCCGCATGTTAGCGCTTCACCAAATATGCCCACATCTTCAAGCCGGAGATTGGATGTGTTCGGTGGATCTGCAAGATGCGTACTTTCACATCCTGATTGCGCAACAACATCGCAAGTACCTGAGGTTTGTCGTAGGGAACAAACACTACCAGTACAAGGTGTTACCCTTCGGTCTCAAGTCCGCACCACGAGTCTTCACCAAATGCATGGCAGTGGTGGCGGCTTTTCTTCACAAGAAGGGTCTCTTAATTTACCCATACCTGGACGACTGGCTCCTAAAAGGTCCATCTCCGGTACAAGTAACGCACGATCTGCAGCTGTGCCTGCACCAGCTACACAGACTCGGCCTCCATGTGAACCTGGAGAAGTCAGTCCAGCGGCCTACACAGTCCATCCACTACCTAGGCTCCTTTCTTAACACAAGCTTGGGAAAAGCGTTTCCTTCGGAGGAGAGACTTTTTTCCACGAGTCAGAAATGTGGGATTCTACTAGAGTCTCGGCTTCCGACAGCCCGACAAGTAGCATCTCTACTGGGGTCCATTTGGCTGCTATTGCTTGTTTTTATATATATATTATTTATATATATTTATATTTATATATTTATATATATATATATATATATATATATATATATATATATATATATATATATATATATATACATATATATGTATATATATGTATATATATATGTGGGGCACATATAATATTGTGTTTCCGGGATCCCGCGCATGGGCGGGAATATTCTAATGCTTATGACTTTGATGAGGATACCCCTGGAAGAGAACTAGGATTACAGGTAAGTAACTAATCCTTATTGGAGTCCAAGTAGTTGTTTAATTCTTTATTTAGGGCTTTCTCCAAAACCTTTGCCACCAAACGCAGGCACGGAATGGGACGGTAGCTAGTAACATCACAGGGGTGCAGGTTGGGTTTCTTTAGGATCGGTCTGATATAGGCCTTCTTCCTAGACAATGGAAAGTCCCCGGACTTTATGCCAGTATTTAATAGAGGGGCAAGAGTCTGACAATGAATAGTGTCTGGGGGACATGGATCTTCTGGGGAGCCTGACTTAATGGTCAGTAAAAGGTCATTTACTGAGTCAACGGTAATTGGTGAGAAACTGGACAAATGGTTAGTAATTGCCGACCCTTCTCCAGTCCAAGCAGAGATGATGTTTGGGGGCAGGGCCTGTCCCCTCTAATTCCCTATAAATAGATTGAATTTTGGTTTGAAAAAAAAAACGCCATTTTATCACAAGGTCTGATCAAGGCTAAACTGATTTCCCTGTTGGAGTTTGGATAGTAGAGAAACCTTCTTAAAGAGCTCTGTAGATGTAGATGCGTTCTACGCGTCTACATTTGGATTTGAGAATTTTTAACTCTGCAGAGTACCAGGGTGAGCTAGGTTTATACCTACTTTGGTTGATCAATTTTATGGGAGCCACTTGATCAATAGTGGATCTAATCCAATAGTCATTGCTGGTTGCATCCCGGTTAGAATCACCTATAAGCAGTGGTACGTCGTTACCTAGCAGATTTTTTTAGGGTGTCAGAATTGATGCTCCGCCAGTAGCGAGTAGTAGTTGGTGGTAGGCGCTTTAGCAGGGATGGAATCTGAAAGGCAGATAAACTAAAGAATATTGCCCTATGGTCTGTACATGTAAGTGGCAAGATCTTATCAACTTCAATAGTGGCAAGATTGGTGAAGATGCCATCCAGAGTGTGGAGCGCTTTGTGTGGGGCCTTCACCTATCTGGGACAGGCCAAAGCCTTCCAAATTATCGAGTAGTGTCCTGGTCGAGAGATTTGTAAAAAGCTCTAAATTAAAATTAAAATCACCTAAAATAGTGAAAGAGGAAGTGTTTAAACAGGACTCCAGCAAAGAAAGTAAGTCTTGTATAAAAGGGGCTTTAGATCCAGGTGGTCTATAAAGGAGCAGACCCGGGAAGGAGAACCTGATTTTGATATTAAATGACATTGCATCAGTCCCAGAAAAAGGTGCTGAATCAAATGTAATCTTATATTCAGCGCTATATATGATTGCAATGCCTCCACCCAACTGTCTTGGTCTAGGCACGGCAGCCAGTAAGTAGCCAGGAGGCAGTGCTGCCACCCAGTCTGGCTCTGAGGTAGGAGTGGCCCATGTTTCCGTAAGGAACATCGAATTGGGATTGATTACCTGCAATAAACACTCCAGCTCCAATGTATGCTTAATGACTGATCTGGCATTGAGCAAAATGGCCTTAAGGGCACTGGATTTGGCGCATGAAATGTTATTGTATAAGAGGGTAGATGAAGATGTGGCGTGGCAATTATACCTAGCAATAGAATATTTGCACAATGGACATGTAATGTTTAGAGTATTCAAAACCCAGGTATGCAAAGTATGGTTCCCACACTTACCTTTATTAAGAGCATAGTTCATTTAAATCCCTACCTTCTTTCAATATCTTTCCTCTTCGGCAGAAAGGTCTTTATGCACATTAGATGTTAGGTGAGTGACATTTTTTACCTTGAAGAAATAAGAAGTTGTTTGTGATTCACTGATGTGATTGTACAGGTTTACCCACTTCAGAACAGTTTATTTGTAGATGGATTGCCTCCTGTATCTTGCTTTGTTATAGAAAAGCTGATGAATCCTAAGTGGATAGTCCCAAAGATCAATCTACAAGAGGTAAAGCTGCAACTGCTGCTTTATTAAAAAATGTCACAAAGCAAAGAAATCAGCGTCCGCCCTCACATCACTCAACACTGTTGTCTCAAGACTAGTGCTGATGCATATTTGGGCCAGGCCTTTTAGAGACATTTATAGAGCATAACTCTTTCTCTTTTCTTCAATTGCATTATCAAGGAATGAGCTTGCTACCTTATTCAGTGCTTATGATTTTTAGTTGAGCTCCCCTGAAGGAGACAGAAACAGTTTTATCTATGGTACTGGTTCTTTATCAGGGGGAGCTCAATTAAAACAATAAGCAACCATCGTCCCTCCAGTGAAAATAAAGGGAGCTTGATTGCTCTTCTTACAAGAGCCTAAGTTGCTGCACAAAAAGACATGGAGTAAGTAAATGCCACTACCAAGGGATTATGAGATCGTTGGGTATGCTTCCTTGAGGCAAAAGTGTCCGTTTTTCTCTCCCTGTAGGTTGCAACCTATTTATCTATCTCCATGCACTGTGTTTCTTTATTTTTTTCTTTAAAAAGGTGTTGTTACAGTGACTTTTTCGAAGAACATTTGGCTTTTATTTTAAAAGAAAATAAGAAAAATGTGGATAATGTAGGTTACAAATAAGTAAGTCTGGACAGTGAAATCCCTTCTGCTTGCAGAGTTTTCGCATTCCGCAGAGCTCACAAAGTTCCGAAAAACTCCGCTCTTAACGTCAAGTTGGCAAGCAAGCAAAAATCCATCGCCCGTGAGGTTTTTCCTCGTTCGCAATCGTCAACATAAAGTTGGCAAGCTCAAGTTGGCGAGCTCGAGCATGGAAAATTAACCTCCTGGCAAAATTTCTCAACGCAGGGGGTCAGATTTACACTGCGAGTGGTCACGCGGGCTTGCAATTGCTTTGTAGAGAAACCGTCCGTTCGCGCTGAGAAAGCTGCTGCTCAATTAAAAATCTACTCAGGCAGCAGAAAGGATGCAGTGCCCGCTTGTGCTGTGCATGGTGCCGTTCGCAATGATTGCCTATTGCAGACAAGCACCTGGAACTGAAAATCACTGTAATAGGCATTTATCTAAAGCACTCAGTTATTTTTGCACTTTGCTGAGTTCTGCTTAGCCAAACTCCGCAAACTCCGCCCAGGCTGACAAATAAGCTGCCAAATTTTTATTTTGAAAAGTTTTTATTTTAAAGAAAATTTTTATTTTATATATTTTTTTTTAAAGTGTTCTGGGGGATCCTGTGCAAGGGCAGAACTGCTCAACTACTTTGATTTCCCCCGAAGGAGAATTAGGGTTACAGGAAATTACATTTTCCAATTTTTCCACACCTTCCTATTGCCATTATAGTAAAAATATTGATGGAGGCTGGAAATGCCTCTTCTGATGGGAGTCTGCTCCACAACTCGTATTGGCTGTTTATTATATGACTTATTGTTGCCTCCTCAGTAATTATTGTAGAGCTTCAACTGCTCTAGTCTCTGTTTCTGTACCAATCTTTGGTACCCGCTGGGAACCAGCTGTGTAGTCTTCCCTACCCCTCTGATGCACACTACTTGCTTTTATGCTTTTGACTACGTCGTGGTATGCTCCAGTCTTTCAACGCTTTTCCTTCTTCTTCAGGTGATTGTGAAAAACTTGTCAACTGGGACTCGAGTAGTTCTGAAGTCCCACTATGGCTATGAAATTGATGAGGTGAAGATCCTAGGGAAGGAGAGGTATCTGGTGGCCCACACCTCCGACACTCTTCTACTGGGAGATCTTGCATCTAACAAGCTCAGTGAGGTAATGTATGTGTGTGTGGATGTATTTAAATATTTGTACAGTTGATTAGAGCATCTACCAGATGGATAAAAGGGAATCATTGTAGTAACAAAGGTTTAAAATCGTAAAAATAAAATGGTTAAACGTCTAGCATTCCCAAACAATTTTCCAAGTAAACGCAAGCAAAGGCTAAACATCAGAACATGTAGTAAATGTAGCCAGTGCTTTTAAGCCGTTATTGGAATGAGGTTTGTGCATCTGCCCGTTACACAAAATACATATAATATGTTTGTCTGCACTCAACACACCATTGTAAATATGGCAAATATTTATGCCTATATCTTACAGTATTCTTTCATTTCTTCAAACAAAATCACACTATTATTTTGTTAGACTTATTAAAAAGTTGAAAATCAAACACTTGTAAAATGTAAAACAGCTGTTGAAATAATAAAAAAATAAGAAAGTGTTTATTAAGAATGCATAGATATTTTATTTCAATAGAATTATGCAAAATGTTGCAGTTTACACTGAGGTTATTCTTGATTCATAACTTATGAAGTGCAGTCTGTTTTTCTGAATCAAGCTGTCTAATCGAAGTGAAGTCTCTACCAGAGGTTTTGGGCCTGACTTGTAAAGTACCAATGCTTGCGGGGTGCAGATTTGCACTTATGAGTAAGTGGCACATTTTTTGCTAAGTATTGAACATTTCTATGAGCAATCTGTGCAACATCTGCATTGCACAAAATAATAACTTAATAGCTATGATTTTAATATGATCACATTTTTAGCAAAGGCAATGTGCTCATTACCAAGATGCCATAGTTTCCCCAGCATTGTATCTTTCTTACGTTCACATGCTTGACTCCCCATCATCTTGGTGGAAGTTCCATGGTAATAGCAATAAAGCAACTCTAATACATAAGAATCACTTAGATAACAATAGATATTGCTAGCCAATTCACATTGTTTTATTGCATCCAAACCTCCGATTTCTTACAGCACGTTGTGTGTTGGGGAGTCTCCCTGAGCTCTGCTCAGTCACAGTGCTTCTGCTGTCAACTTGTGACCTGTAAACTCTTTACTTTACTCCTTGTCCTTCAAGCAACACTTGAGGTACAGTCTTCTGGGATTATTTCCCTATTTTCCAACGTGTCTGAGGAATCTAAAAAAGGCAATTCAGACCTTGTAAATCCTGTGGGAAGCAAATGCTTTTCTCTCAGGGCCCCCACAGGAGTTTCTTTAGTGTCTGTACCATCAGCATAAGCCTAAAGAGTGTAAGCGTTGTCGCACGTTTTCTGCCAAGAACTTAAAGGACTGGGAGGCTAGTCACCTTCTTTGACTCCAGAAGGAGAAGGCACAGACTGACTCTGAGATTGAGGAAAGGGAAGCCAAAGATGAGAAAGTCTCTTCCTTATCAGAAAGAGACTCTAAATAGGTAAAACCACTTAGCTAGGATACCAGTGCTGAAAGGCCTTCAAGTAAGGAGTCTGCTGAGCACTTACCCTCTCACAGATTTACTCCGGATTCATCTTCAACTTCTTTGGTTCCTGTCACACCATTTAAGGAACCTGTTCCGTCATCAAAAGCTATCCTGTTAACAGTGGAATTGACAATGGGCAAGGTGACGGGGCACGCATTCTCTTCAGTGCCTGTGAGGACGGCAGTGTCAACAACTTCGACTACCAGCAGGACGATGACGACATCTTCATTGTTGATCAAGACACTGACAACTTCATCATCGTCAGCGTGATCTTTGAATGCAAAAATATCTACAGCAGCAATGTCGACACCCTCAACATTTTCTAAGAAGACTCCGTTGACGAAGATTTCATCTGTGCAAGCCTCTTTGATGGCCTCGTCAATGACTGTAGCTGAAGCCATAACCATTTCAGATGAGAGCATTCCACCAACTATTCAGCAAGACATTTCCAAAGTGTCTCCATTTCCTCCAG
This sequence comes from Lissotriton vulgaris, assembly GCF_964263255.1. Classification (NCBI taxonomy): domain Eukaryota; kingdom Metazoa; phylum Chordata; class Amphibia; order Caudata; family Salamandridae; genus Lissotriton; species Lissotriton vulgaris. The sequence continues at coordinate 1,853,289,418 of NC_141694.1, read as the reverse complement.
TAAGCCTTCTGGAGATGTAGGAGTCTGGGGATGAGAGTCTATTTGGCACCGCTTACAGCCAAGCCCAACTTAATGTTAAGTGTTAGGACACTGATGATGAGGGAGCTGATCAATACACAAAAAAGTTGATGGCCCCACACTTAACTTCTTATCTCCAAAGCTAACAGAAACCAACAAATCCTAGTCTTATGTTTGTTGGGTTTATTTATTTTTACCCTTTTGAATTCATAATTTCATTTTTCGGTTTAAATTTTCCTGGATGAGAAAGAACACGGTACATTAAATACACATTTACACATATATACAAAACAATTTCACACATTACATATATACACATTAGATACAATCTTCATCTTTACTTCACTACTTTTTATCCACAAATAATTACTCTTTGTACGATAGTTATCAAGTAGTAGTAACTAAACAAAAACCACAATAATGAACAAAGTCTTGCTCAAAGAAAGGTCAATTGTGAAACCACGATTGAGGGAAACGTTTTCCAACATGCGAACGTCAAGTGGAAACATGAAGGTTTCTCTAACTGCATGACTCGAAATGTAGTGTATGCCATTGTGTGCCCCTGTCCCAAAATCTACGTCGGTATGACGAACCAACAAGTGAATGTACGAATGACTCAACACAGATCACGCCTTAAAAATAAGGTTTTGACTGCACCTTTGGTGCAACATTTCATTGAAAAAAATCATGGGGAACATGATTTTAAATGGTCTGTACTGTTCAGTTTGAATCAAACAAAATGCTCGACAGACATTGAGAAAGTTTTGTTGAAAAAGGAAGCGTATCTAATTTTAAAATTTAACAGTACCCAAACCGGCCTGAATTCACTGTCAGAAGTATCAAGACTCTAAGCCAAGTCCCAACCCCCAATCTGTAGTGCGATTAAAACAAACAGAACTCCATTGACCAGAATGCATCACAATGATTGACTATATGGGAGGGATCAAACATGGCCGCCGCGTAGACAGTTTGTTTGCATTTTTTCGCCGAGGTGCAGAGACTAATGGGTATGAGAGCGCTTCTCTAAGGAAAGCAGTAGGCGCGAGTGGCTTTATCATCTTAACTAACGAGGCTGCGATTTTACACAGGAGAGTTGAGACACAATGAAACGCCGGTGAAAATAGCGTGAAAAAGGAGACCGTGAACAGGAGCGGAAGGAAAACGCCTGGTGCGAATTAACGAAGGTACGTCGCATTTCGAAGGGTAGAGATAGAGACATGTCACAACTGTCATAGAAAACTAAGGGCCGATTGTGATTATTGTTTCAGATCGTGCCGAATAAAGGATCACATCACTAGGAGTCTTCACACACGCCCGTTAATTCAAGAGGTAGGATGAGTGGGATCTTTGGTTCCTAGGCACCTTTTGACTGGCTTATGATTGAGAGTGACAAGTGATTTTTTTCATTTGCACAATAGGAGATTCTTCCCTCTTCTAAAAGCAAAGTGGATTACGCTGCGTTAACATAAAAGGAAGTGGACCTGTGGGAACGTCCATGCAGGAAAACAGGTACATTCGACTAAAGAGGTGACATATATCGTTAGGGGAACATGTAGAAATAGAGAACTATAATAAATCCCGTTCTTCTATATCTTATAGACAACCAAAAACGACAGAGCCCTGATGAGAATCTGGCAATTGTTTACTCCGGATTCGAAACGCGTTGGCATAAACGAAGGACAAAATAATTACATTGATTGTGAATTTGACTAAAACTATAGCTTGAAGTCTTATTTGACCTTTCTTTTAGCAAGACTTTGTTCATTATTTTGGTTTTTGTTTAGTTACTACTACTTGATAACTATCGTACAAAGAGTAATTATTTGTGGATAAAAAGTAGTGAAGTATAGATGAAGATTGTATCTAATGTGTATATATATAATGTGTGAAATTGTTTTGTATATATGTGTAAATGTGTATTTAATGTACAGTGTTCTTTCTCATCCATGAAAATTGAAAATCCGAAAAATGAAAGTATGAATTCAAAAGGGTAAAAATAAATATACCCAACAAACATAAGACTAGGATTTGTTTGTTTCTCTTAGCTTTGGAGATAAGAAGTTAAGTGTGGGGCCAGCAACTTTTTTGTGTTTTGAATTATTTGGTCCAGCTGCCCCCACGTCCCAGAACCTCACTCCGTGGTGTTACAAAGAGGGAGCTGATCAAGACACTTCAAAATAACTTGTTGAATTTTCCTTCCGTGAAAGGCATCCACAGCCCACCCAAAGATATGACACCTTACAGGAGCATTGTTCTTATGATGAACTGGAAGATGAGCAACAGTATGGTTAAGGGGACATAGTTGCAATCCCCATTTCTCTGGTAGCAGATCTGTGCCTTATCTTAAATCATTATTACAAACAGTTTCCAGAGGCAAATGTGCCGGCACAACAAACCTTAACCCTTTTGGAAGCTCCAGAGTTAGTTTCCCCTCCAAATAGCCCTCCTTGTACATAACAACAGGAAGGACGTCTGATTCATACTATCACAATAACAGACACTTTTGTTGATAGTGATGGGGGCCAACAACCAGAGGACTGTGAGATTCCTTCGGTTGATGATGATGCCCTATCAAAATGAGATGATTATTTAAGTGGATTCACCGCTAACTGACATCGGAGGTTTCATGAGCTTCTTGAAAGAGCTTCCAAGTTCTTTGACTTGCCTCTCCCAGTCAAAAAGACAGTGTTTTCTCTATGACTTTTAGAATTCAGCTCCCCATTAGATCCATTCCCGTTATTGAATATATCTGGCAGAAAATTCTAAAGCTCATGAAGACCTTGACATCAGTGGCAGCCATTGTCCCTAAGTTAGACAAAAAGTAAAAGGCACATGACAATTCTCCGGCATATCTTTTTGGTCAGCCTCTCCCTGATTCTTTCATCATGGAGGCAGACCAACGTTACTCAAAACAATCCGTCCACATCTTGTTAGGCCCGCCAGACAAGGAAGGTAGAAGACTGGACAGTATTGGCAAATGCTTTTCCGTGATGACTGCAACATATGTTACAGCGTTCAACGCGTTGGCTACATTAGGGAGATACAACCGTCAGATGCAGTTGGATATGTCCGCCTACCCAGAACATCTCCCAGAGGATAAAAGAAAGGAGGCAAAAGAAATTATTTTGAAGAGTGAGAAAGCTTCCTCTGAGATTATAAACGCTGCCATGGACAATTAATCTACTGCATTCAGACAGATGGCAGGAGTCGCTGTACCATCAGGGCTCACTGAAGGCTGCTTCTTTCCATCCAGAAGTGCATGCCAAGATTCTTGGTATGCCATTTGATGGCAAAAATCTCTTCTGGAAACATGTGGCGGTCGCTTTGCAGTCCATAAAAACAGACACAGAGACTGCACAATCCCTAGGTGTCTTGCAACAGCGTTACATTCGGCTCTTTCGAGGGCACACAGGTAAAGGGCAGTTTGCCTCCAGAATGCCTTAACAGAGTAGGTACCAACCTTACTCCCAGCAGGGGTATCACTCACAATACGAGTCACAACAGCCATACAGAACAACTGCAGCTTCATCATATTCTCATCTATCATCAAGATGACGTCCTCCGGTGGGAGGAAGTGCACAGGGTGCTTCTAGACGTCAATGATGTTCCCCAGGCACCAGTCACCTCAGTCCCACCTACACACCAATTCAAAAATCCAATTTCCAAATTTTACGGTCATTGGAAGAACATCTCTTCAGACAAATGGCTGTTAGACCTAATCCAGCATGATCACACGCTTGTATTAGTTCAAAAGCCTCCCAATTTCTCTCCTCGCAAGCTAGCTCATCGTAATTTTTTTATTTTTCAGCAAGGACGTGATAGAGGAGATTCCGATGTCTCATCACAGCACAGGATTCTACTCCAACTTCTTCCTCATCAAAAAGAAGTCTGGAAAATGGCGACAAGTTATGGACTTGAGGCTCTTAAATAAGTGCATCAAGAAACAAACTTTTAGGATGCTATCATTACAAGAGATCCTACAACTCCTAAATACAGTAGACTACATGACATCTGTGGATCTTCTATATGCATATTTCCATATCCCTGTACACGCAAGTCATCAAAAATGTCTAAGGTTTGAGATGGCATGATGCCATTACCAATTCAAAGTGCTTCCTTTTGAACTATGTTTGACTCTCAGGGTCTTCACGAAGTGTATGTCTCTGGTGGTGGCCTTCCTAAGGAGAATTGGTCACCAGGTTTTCCCTTACCTGGATGACTGGCTCATAAAGGGTCCCTCATTACCTTCAGCAAGAATGTATATAGTGGCCTCCACCTTTCCTTTGGCAAGAAAGTCTACTATGGGCTGTCTGCTACTCTTGAAGTCATTTGGCCTCAAACTAAACAGACAAAAATTGTCTCTTACCCCATCCAGGCCAACAGTCTTTCTAAGAGCAGTCCTAGATCTAAAGGTTTCTAAGGCTTTCCCTGCGGCGGATAGGATTAATCGCCTAAGGTCATTAACAACTTCCTTATTGGAAAGAAAGTCCACTTCTGCCCTGCAGTGCAAATCAATGTTGGAATGATTTCATCTTGCATCCCGTTGATACCACTGTCGGCTTAGTATGTTTCCATTGCAGGAGTAACTAGACCTGCAAAGGGTACAGTGTCAGGGCACCTTTGAGGACACCATTTCAATTACCTTGACTATGAAAGTAGCAATGGATTCATGGAAGGCCTCAGCAAACACCTCACAAAGTCTAGCGTTCATTCCAGAGCAACCCCATATCCTTATGAAAACAGATGTTTCCCTGGAAGGATGGGGAGCTCATTTGTAAGACTTGGAAAAACACAAAACATGATCTGCCCAGGGAGCCTTGTGGCACATCAGTCTTTTAGAACTGAAAGCTGTTTTTCTGGGTCTCTAGTTTTTCTTCCCAGGCTTCGCAATTTCTTGGTGTTCATAACAACAGACAACACCACAACGATGTTTTATCTCACTGAACAGGGAGGAGCTAGATCACAATTCTTGTCAGCTCAAGCTCAGCAAATCTGGGAATTGTTGATTCTCCACAAGATCACTCTTCAGGTAGAACATGTTCCTGGAGTGGAGAACGAGTGTGCGGAAGTAGAAAGAGAAACCATGCCACAAATGTGAGCTGAATCAGCGACAACTTCTGTGTTTCATCAATGAGATACTCCGAACCTGGATCTTTTCGCCACCTTCCAAAACAAGAAATGCAGGTTGTACCCCAGCAAGTACCCACGGAAAAAGTCTTTGGAAATGTGTTCCAGTTAGCTTGGATGGGAATGTACGCTTATGCTTGCCCTCCTTTTCCACTGATCCCAAGAGTTATTCCCAAGATAAGGCAAGAACATTGCCTTCTGATCACTCCAACATGGCCAAAGCAGTACTGGATTACAGAGCTGCTTATCCTTGCCGAGTGTCTGCATTTTCCATTCCAGCTGACTGAGGATGCTCTTTCAACGAACAAGGGTCAGGTTCTCCATCCGTAGATATGTTTGCTAAGCTTGTCAGCTTGGCGCCTCATGACCAGTAACTTGAGAACTGACATTTTTTAAAGAACTGCAAGTCTATTCTCCAGCAGTCTTGTGTGGACACCTCCTGTAAGAGTTTGCTACAAAATAGAAAGATTTTGTTCTTTGTGTTCCACTCATTCTCTACATCCGCTTTCTGCTACTCCAGAGCAGATGCTCCATTATCTGTTAAATCTAGTGGAATCAGGTCTTGCACATTCCTCCATATGGGTTAATTTGGCTGCTGTTTAATGATTTTGAAGACGAACAGGAGAACTATTGTTCTGGTCCAACCAAATAATTAAAGAATTCATGAAAGGACTATTTCGAGTCTACCCTTCGGTGAAGTCTCCTCCCCTGGTATGGCAGCTCAACAGTGTCTTATCCCAGCTAGTGAGACACCCTTTCGAACCAATTCATAAAGCAGACCTGAAATATGTCTCTTGGAAGGTAGCCCTTCTCTTGGCTGTTACGTCTGCCAGGGTGATCAGTGAGATCCGTGCCATAACAATCCATGAACCATGCTTACAGTTTTTGGATGGCAAAGTAATACTGCAAACTAACCCCAAGTACATTCCTAAGGTTCCAACATCATTTCACCTGAATGAGCTTATAATCTTGCCAACCTTCTTCAGTAAACCATCATCTGCAGCAGAAAGAGTGTTATACTCTCTGGATATCAAACACTGTCTCAAGTTTTATCTCAAAAGAAGCCAGACTCTCAGGAAATCTGATCAACTCCTAATTTCATTTACCCTTCCGAGAAAGGGATAGGCTTCATCACAGGCAAGTATTGCTCATTGGGTATCTGCAAATATCACCTTTTGTCATGAGTATGCAGGAAGACCATCAACTGCCCGGATGAAAGCACATTCTATGCTAAATGTTGCTGCTTCTTCAGTCCTGTTTAGAGGCGTATCATTGCCAGAACTCTGCAGGGCAGCAATGTGGGTTAATGCCCACACCTTCACAAAGCACTTCTCACTGAATTCCTTGGAAAAGGAGGCTGTGGCAATTTGACAAGCTGTGTTATGTCACCTGTTTCACTGAGATTCATGTACAGTATTGTTTATGATGATTTTTCAGGTCTTCATGGTAACTTCATGCTAATGAGTATAATCTTGGAGTATTTTTCTATCATGTGGGATGGCTGTCCTTTCCCAGTCTTATTCAAGCATGTGAATCTATGAAAGATACAATACTGGAGAAAAACAAGTTACTTACCTGTACACTGTGGTTCTCCAGTATTAATATCTGTCATAGATTCACATACGACCCTCTCTCCTCCCCATTAAGGCTCACAACATTCATATCTCTTTTTTCCTTTATTTACACTTGTGCTTGAGCTCTGAGGGGATGAACGCTTCAGGGTCTCTGCTCTGATTGGTTGAAGTTTGGATGCATTACAACAATGTGAATTGGCTGGCAATGTCTGTTATTATCTGTGTGATACTTAATGCTTATGTATTAGCACTGCTTTTAGTACTGTTACAGTGGGTTTCCCACCATATTGACTGGGAAGATTCAAGCATGTAAATCTGTGAAAGAAATCAGTACTTGAGAACTGGCTGAATATAGTCTGCAGCGCTTGCTCTGAAAGAGTTCTGGTTTCTGTCTTCTTGCAGTGCTGTAGTTTGATATTGAGGAAAATCGGAGCACATTTTTTGCTTGTTAATCCACAACATTTTATTCCTTGGACTACTTTTATCGCTGCAGCCTTAAATGGCATGGCCTATCCTCAGCACTCCAATTTTATACATGCACTGATGGTCTTGGCACCAGAAAGATTTGACCTGAAGTCGGCCATCTTGGATTATCTTCTTACCCACACAGTCTTGGATCTCCCAGAGACCCATATCACATAGGGGTAGTTCAATAGCTGAGAGAATCCCATGCTCTCTTTTTTGTCTTTCTTTGGTACCTGCTCTGTAAAGAAATGTATCTGTCATTAGGTAAAGAGATAGGGAACCGAAGAAGCTCCATGCAGAGGCTGCCAGAGAAAGAGAGTCTGTGGGTAGAACATGGTGTTATGTTCCATATAGGTACTACAATATAGGCTCAGGTAGTAACCTACCCTTTCACCTATATTGACCCCTACCAATACACTACATAACGGTTCTTGGGTCTGACCTTTTACCTAGCTACGGTACTACTAACTGGACGTGGGGTTTTCCCTGAAAACTGGCCTCATCCATTATGCATGAGGATTCTTGGAAACTCAGCAGGACTACCAGCTCCTGCTTAATAACTATGTATAAGGGTAATTCCTTCGATCATCCTGTCCGACATGACACAGCAAGGTAGAACCCCTGAGGGTATCACTTTGGGTATATAAACACCATATCTTGCTGAGGTAGTCAGAGGAGAAAAGGACTTCCATGCTGATACACTGACACGAGATACCAAGGCTCCTGCGCGCAGACACTCCAGCTCGCAGTGGTCTGACATCCCTTGTGGGGTGTCCTTCTCAAGACCAAGACGGGCCCCGCAGTGTCTCACTTTAGGTACTGGGGTTACCTTTATCCTAGAGGGATTCTTGTCTTTACACCCACATACATGCTAGGTAAACTTAGGTACATCTAGTTAGGGTCGCATTGTAGGAGTATGCATTCTATTGTCATGTACTTTTATTTCTGCCTGTATTCATTGTTTTAACACAATAGTAGAAACCTATCATCCTTTTACTGTGTTAGTGCCTCAAATCATTTATATCTGTTTCTGTCTAATGGTTGTTTTAGCACACCTATTTTACACTAGAATGACTCTGGTTCAATAAATTCTTTTTGAAAAACGACCCCACCGTTTATTCTGTGTATCTATGTGAAACAAAGTGAGCACGAGTGACAGATTGAAAAGTATTGCACTGTTTCTATAATCCTGAGGGATCAGGATTGTCATGTTTGATAGTTGCCAATAACTATTGTTTCCTTGGTAAGAGGGGTTTCTAGTGGCACTGTGGGCTAGCTGGTATACAGGTTAACATACCCGGTGGGGCTGTGTAGAATCAGTCTATACACCAATCCTACAGTGTATGTTGTCTAAACGTGCAGTTCCTGCATAGGTTTATAGGAACTACACGACAAGGAGCCCAAGGTGGGTTTGGTACTTATTTAACGGTCAAATCTTAGTAGTTCAGTCATGCTGTTGTCGGAGACCGCTACTCTCATTTCACCAGAGACTTCTGGCGATGGAAGGGAACTATCCGCCACTGCTGAGTAGGCATATCCTACGTATTGGCTGTTGGTTTATCAAGCTTGAAGGACAAACTGTTCCTATTGTGCATAAAATTGTATCTCAGTTTCCTTGAAACTTTTTCCTTTTTCAAAATAATGGATGACGAAGACGCCGCTATGCGAACACAACGTGCTAGAGTTAGGGAAGAAGGAGCGGAAGATGGAACTGCCCTTACTCTAAAACTAGCAGACTATGGAGTCACAGCCAGGGGTGGGATAGTCACATTCCTGATTAAGGCAGACAAATCATATAGAACAGAGGTATTCTATTCATGAGTTAAATTTCCACAAGCAGATGCACTATCATCCATACAGTGAAGATGAAACACCAAATGGATACTGTCTGTATGAAGACATTGAAGTTCCGCTCACCTACCAGGAGCACATAAACTGGTTTAAAGTCGCCCTCCTACACACACAAGAAAAAGTGAGAATCTGTCCGCTCGGAAGAGATGGAGCCACTTGGCCAGTCCGAGCTGCTTACACACCGCATCCAGACATTGACACAATGCCAGTAGCAGACTTATGTCCACTTCATAAAGAAATAATAAAACTTTACAGAAACCTGACACATTTCGTAATGAGAACACTCACACTTCAGCCAACAAGGGCTACACAAACAGGACAAATTCTGTGATCTACAACTAAAGTAACACCACAAACGCTACACGCCATTATGGGTAACATGCTCACTAGACGTGACCAAATGCCATTCTGGATCGCTCAAAAAATAACACAGCTAGAGGCAGTATTTTCACACACAAACTCTCTAGAAAAACGCAGAATGCTAACAATCTGTTTGCCAATAGGGATAGCTTCCCAGATGGAGGATTGTATCACTTGGGGGTACGGTTTTCGCAGCAATATATACCAGAACACACGGTATCCCTTCATTAGCAGTAATACCAGATGTATTAAGACAAATATAGAATGAGCATGGAGCAGAACCTGTTCTGAATTTAGGGATGAAATTATTAGGAAATTTTGCCCAGGTATCTGCTATCAAATTAGCTAACATTAAAGGGGATGCAGTTGCAGTGGCAATACTCCAACCCCTGAGGGATTTTACTCCTTATCAACAGGAACATGAATTACCTAAGATTATCGTAGACACCTATGCTGGATTAGGTAAAGATAGTTAGGGAGCTAGAGCAACAAAACCTCAACTCATGGGTGTTCCTGAAAAGGATAACCCGAAGCAAGCACCTGATTCTTCCAAGAAGAAATGGGATAATAACAATAAAAAACAAAAGAATAGAGAGAATAGATCTCATTCCAGGGGAGGGTCTCCTCAACAGGAGCCCTCCGAAAGGAGATAGGACCTTAGGAATAGAGATAACATTAAAAAACCTGACAGGTATCAGGGTACTGATACACGTTCCTCTCGTTCCTTTCAGGGTTCATCAAAAAACACAGAGAGGGAAGAACGGTCAGAACACAGACAAGAAGAGCGTACAAAGTGTAGAGACACGCAACGTGCTTCAGACTACAGCTCCAAAAAAGTAGAAAAAAACTAAATAAAAAAACTCAACTTAGAAAGAAGAATGTAGCAGGTCTTAAAGTTAGACCTGCCTCGAATTCTTAGGACTCAACTTCTGACCGAAGAATTGGCTCTGACATTGCTAGACAGCGCAGCAAAAGTAACAATAGCAACACTCGTGAGCAAAATAACGATGGATTAAACCTAGATCTGTGACTGGGGGTGAATGTTTTGCCAATGTGTAACATTCCGTCCATCATCTTGTGTGTTTTGCTGTTTGCTTTATGTGGGAAGGGTATGCCGAGACGTGGGTCCCGTGCTCACAACGTCACTGGAGTTAAGCTATCCTGGCTGATGACGGCTGATAACCAGAAACCGGTCCTAGGATGCTTGATTCCGGTCCAGGGAAGACATGGCTTGGCAGTTCGGGCTGTACTGTTCCCATGAGGCACAGGGTCAAGACTGATTTGCATATGGCCATGTCTGAACTGTGGTGGCATGGTCAGCAAAATAACAATGGATTAAACCCAGATCTGTGACTGGGGGTGAATGTTTTGCCAATGTGCAACATTCCATTCCATTGCTTTTAAAAGTAACAATAGCTAGCCAGAACCTGATGGAATTTCTGATGACAGCAGAGTTGAATGAGCATATCACGGTGGAAACACCTGATACAAGGGTAAGGGTCCCACACTGGTTACATAAAATAACTCTCCAAATGGAGGGGGACAAACCAAGGGAAATTAAAGGTCTCTTTTGGGAGAACCTGACTTACGACGATGACATCCTTTTAGCTGAAAAAGATTGGCCGCCTGAAATTGTTATGGATTGCCCGAATGGAGAAACAGTGATTTTGGCAGCTTTTTCCAACCTTGTTCCAATATACTTAAAACATACATACACGCAGGAGTGGGCGGTAGCACTTGTTCCAGCATTACATCGCAACCATGTTGGGTGGGATGCTGAGTCACCTCACGATACAATCCCAGTAAAAACGACTCCACCTCCGCAGAGACTGTACCCAATAAAGCAAGAAGCGAAAAAACAGGTCAGGGAGATCTTAGATCAACTTGAATACCAGAGTGTAATTGAAGTTGCACCTCTTCAAGGAATAACCCTTGGTTTCCCGTAATGAAACCTGATAATTATTCATAAACTTGATGGTATGGATAATAATTCATACCATCAAGTTTTAGACTACAGACATCTGAACACATGCACTAAAATGTTTGCAGTGCAGAATGCACACAGTGCCACATTAATGAATAACATTGTGCTGAACAAATACAAAATACCACTAGATATCTCAAGTTGATTTTTCTGCCAAAATATAGCGCCTGAAGGCAGATATTTGACAGCATTCTCAGTGCTAGGTTCCCAGCGTCAATTTTGTAGACTCCCCTAAGGGTATAAGAATAGTCATGGGTTGTTCTCCGTTAGAATAACAGAATTACTTCAGAATTTGGATAAAGAGGCATTGTCCTATGTAGACGATATTTTTCTGACGAATGAGGATTTGAAGGATCACTTGACCAGGGTGAGCAACATAATTTTGGGGTTCGCCTCTGAGGGCTACAAATTTACCTTTTAAAAATCAAAAATAGCCCACCTCAGCGTCCTATTTTTGGAATATGAGTTATCAAGTTAAAGTAAAAGCCGGGCATCTAATGTTTTAGAAAATTGTGTGCTGCTCCAACCTCCTAATCGCTGAAAAACTTACAATCCATATTGGGTTTCTTAAATTTTGGAAGGACTTACATTTTAGATTACGCAAAAAAAGTAAAACCTTTCTACGACTTAATAAGACCTGATTTTTCGGTTAGGCATTGGATGCAGGAACGCACAGATATTCTTCATTCCCTACAAACTGACATGATCGTTTCAAAACACCTGCAGATACCTGTGAATGTCCGCAACCTGGTGATCCATGTTATAGCGGGTCAATCTGAGTACACTTGCCTAACCTTCAATGATGGAAAAACGGTACCCATAGCATACAAATCACACTTGTACACAAACGCTGAAGTGGGCTTTGCTTCTACAGAAAAAATACTGACAGCAGTGTAGTGAGAGAAAGAGCACGGGCTCAGGGGAAACTAATAATTGTCGTAACTCTGGTACCAACCCTAGAGGCTGCTACAAAGGCGAGCATTACTAATGCTAAACCCCGACATCCAAGATGGATACAGATGGCTAATCATCTCACTGCGACTGATGTAGAATACATATATGACCCAGTTCCAAAATCACATGCATTCCTGCAATATGAACAAGAATATCCTCTCCCAAATGAAATAATGCCTCTAGATCAGTATTAATACATTATTTACACTGACTGATCTACTCAGCCGGCCGTAGGAAGTAAACAACAATACAGCCCTGCATGTGCGATTGTGAAGGGTCGTATGAAGGAAGGCAAGTTCTATCCTAGCAGTACGAAGATACAGTCTCTAGGAGACTGCAGGTCTCAGCTGGCAGAACTAAAACCCTGTTACTGGCACAATTAAATACAGATCGAAAATTCCCCACACTGATTGTGTGCGATTCTTTTTACTGTGTCCAGTCATACAATGAATATCTACACTATTGGGGTCAAAATGGGTTTAAAGACTCAAAAGGTGGCACAATTAAGCATACAATACTATGGGAACAGGTAGCTGAAATGAAGAACAAACTACCAAGAGCTCACTTGATACACGCGCTGAGTCATCAACGTTTTGGCATTCACGTTGAAGGGAATTCATTGGCAGATAGAGCTGCAAAGGGGGCAGTACGTACTGCTGCCGTAGCTGGGATCACTCATTCAAAAACGAGAATAGACAGACGGATTATGGTAGCTGTCATTGCTTTACGCAAAAACAGCTCAGCCTTACCGAAAGCTGTTCCACTCAAGTATTCCTACATGTTAGATGCAAAGAACATTTCGTATGCTCAAATTCCTGGAGCAGGGGATTCAGTAATACCAAACATGGATCGCAGATTGGGTTTAATACTAGCTGCACACAAGGGTCTGGGTTTTGCACACTCATGAGTTACAGTGACAGTTTCTTTCTTGAAACAACGCTATTGGTGGCCAGGATTAACTAAACAGACAAAGAATGTTGTCCAAAATTGCGACATCTGCCAGCAGATGAAGGATTGCACCGTAGCACGTACAGCGTAGACACCATTACTAATACCAGACAGACTACTCACTTGTGTCCATCTGGACCACTGCAGCCCCTACAATCGGATGGGGCTTACAAGTATATCTTGGTGGCAGTGGGTTCATGCTTTAGATTCCTATGGGTATTGTCTCAGTGCTCGGCTGACGCTCAAACTGTTATAAAAGATTTGTGAGTATTCATAGGGACATATGCAGTTATCACATTACATTCTGACCGTGGCCACACGTTCAGCTCTAGGGTTTACAAGGAGGCCATGGGAAGTTTGGGTGTTGCATTATGGCATTCCTCTCCGTACCATCCAGAGGGAAATTTGGTTGTGAAGAGGAAAAACCGAGACTTAAAGCATTCTTTAACAGCTATAGTATTAGGTTCGGGTGGTAGTTGGGTCAATCACTTATACCGGGTCCAACAAGACTTTCATAATATGCCAAGAAGTTCCCTAGGAGGTGTCGCTCCTTACGAGGTCCTATTTGGGACGAGAATGTGGGTTTCTGATCTCGATTGTGAAGGCACAGTGGCGGATGAAAAATCATTTGAATCAATAAACTTTTGGCTGTTTTACAGGATCTCAATGCATTCCAGGCACTACAAAGCAACGTGCAAGATAAATGCACCACCACTGGGGAAGTCAAATCAGTCACGGCAAGATCTGCCTGGATCCCAAAAGTCAGGGATCTGGTCAGAAAAAAAGATTGTGTACAAAAAGGAATTTGGGCCATCATACAGAAAGTCAGTCCCGGTCGAGGCTGTCAAAGGTACAAGAACAGTACTTCTTCTGCCTCTTGACGGTAAAAAAGAAGAGATTCATCTCCATTGATCTGATCAAACCACACTATGTGGCCGATACTGAATAGTAAGCCTCGTGGGCTCCTGGGTATCCGACACCCTCCTCTCGCTACCATAGGAAGTTCAGACAGAAAGACTCATAACATTTGAAGAGTCACCACTACCAAATGATGGAATTTCCAACAATTAAATTAAACTTGTTCCTCTTGAAACAGAACTTCAAAACACAAATGAAAGACAAATTTCAATTTCAATTCGGCCTAACACCGATGTCTACATCAATATGCCTCAACAAGAGACAACTACCAGTTCAACTAAACCTGCTGATCTACTAAAGATAGATCGGACTGCTTCTGGCTACTTCATCGATTTTGATATCTTCTCTCTTGACCCCAGTGATCCTGGAACAACACTAGCTCCAGTTTCCCGTAAGCAACAAATTTGTGATTTCTACACTTTTCCGAAAAAGAGTATCACCTTGGCTCCAGCTCTGGATAATAACTGGAATACTGTTTTTTTCTGTTCTGGATTTGTCTAGTGACTGTCTTCTGCTTACTCATGAATGGAAAATATCTCCTAGAACGCTCTGCAGTATCAAAGGTGAACTTGGTCCTGAAACCTCATACATCATCTCATTGTGAACAAAGAGACCTGTTCTTCGTGAACATTACAGCTGTTCCAATTTCTGTTGGTATAGTTTGAGACAAGGGTGATTATTTTGTATTTGTATTGTATTGTTTTGTATTAAACACTTGTAAAGCACACTGGCACCCAAAGGGTATCCTGACTCTATGAGATGTGTGCTTAGATCAGCCGTAGATGGACAACCAGCAGTGATCAGATTGGTCGAGGCAGACAAATTATGAGATGGGTCGTTCCCTGGGATAGAGCCAGGTTTTTACTCTTTTCCTAAACTGCATCAGCTCTTCTGACTGCCTAATGTCGGTAGGGAGTCTGTTCCAAAGCTTTGCAGCCGCAATGCTGAAGACTTTCCCACCTGATTTTGTCTTTCTGAATTTAGTCACCTTGACCAGATTGGCCGATGATGAGCGGAGACTCCAGGTGGGGATGTACCATGCAAATGTATTTCTGCTTGGGTTTAGGACCCGCAGCATGCAGAGCCTTGAATACAATGTAGAGGGATTTAAACTTTATCCTCTCTCATATTGGAAGCCAATGCAGCTCTGCCAGGGTTTGCGAGGTGGAAAAGTGTCTTGGTCTCGATAGAGCCATCTTAGCCGCCATTGACTGGACCCTCTGCAGTCTCTCAATCAGATACTTTGGAGACTCCATCAGTAGTCCATTCTACTTAAAATGACTCTTCTAACTACTAGTACCCTGGCCTGTGAGGGTAACATCGGGAGAATCTTCCGGAGCACCCTGATAAGGGCAAAGCAGCAACCAGCTGTTTTGTTAACCTGAGTTTCCAGGCTCAGTTTGTTATTGAACATAACTCCCAGATTGCGCACCATCTCTGAGTGTACTAGAGTAGTGGTCAGTATAGGCCAGAAATCCTTTGGTAGTGGCAGAGGAACTTTGCCTGCTGCGCAACACAGGACTTTGGACTATTTGGTCCCACTGAACTCTTGAAAATACCACATTTACTATAAATTTCTTTAAATTATATCATTACCTCCAGTACATTTTCTGAAGATTGGCATTTTGAAACTGTAAATAACATGTTGTCTGCTTTAGAACAATCCGCTGCATTTTCAAGAACTGAAATGTTAAGACTCATCAGACTATAACACTATGTAGTGTTACCATCACTATGGTCATCACTTTTTACTCAAATCCAGTATCCCACGTAATGTTTTCACATAACAACAATGGGAACATTGCCCAACACCACCAAAAGGTAGTTCAAAAACGTTTGCACGGAAATTGTCTTACTTCTCAGGGTTTAACATTTCTGACCCAACCTCAAATTACTATAAGATTGCACCTACAACTTCCCAGAAAAATATACTGACAGGGGCGTAGCACAGGCCCCCGCAGCCCCGTGTTACTGGGGGGGCCCCGCGCTCCAGGGGGGCCCCGCATCCAGGGGTCCCCTTCATCATGAATCAGTCCTGTTTTGAATTAAATGGTGCGCAGTGCGCACATCATGCACGTCTGGGCCCCTCCAGGCATCAGAGGCTCATCATGAATTAGGTGCGGACTGGGCGGGCCTCAGAGGCTCGCTCCTCATTCATTAAATGGTGTGCAACTACTGCGCACGCGCGGGGCACCGGCGGGCCTCTGAGCCGCCTCTTCATTTAAATTATTACTAGCCCCTTCCTGGCTAGCCCTGCCCTGTCAGGCCAGCGGCACGAGCGGGCCATGCCCGGCCTGCTCGTGCCTATGGCCTACCTCTGAAGCTGCAGGCAAGGGCCAGCCCTCAGGTCAGTACCTCACCTGCTTAAATATTTGAGGCGGTAGTAGTTTCCATGCCCATTCAAACATTGGTCTCCTTGCAGAGACTGCCAACAAGTGTCAGCACTGCACTGCTGAATGTATAGCCACCGTTCTATACAAAGTTAATGGACCTTTGAAAAAACAGCAGGCTTCCTATGTCTCCATTTAAATATGGCAAGTAGTAAGTGGGTGGAGTGAGTGAAAAAGTCACAGACCCCGTCCCAATCCTTTGTTAATGTTAATGTTAATGTTAAGAGACATTTATTTAGCGCACTGTCACCATGAGTTTCCTGGCGCTGATGGGATACTGAGATTGAACAGTAGGAATTTAGTGAGGATGGGAGAAGAGCAAAGTTTTTAAGGATTTCCTAAAAGAGAGAAGGTAGCAAGAAGTCTTGAGTGAAAGTGGGAGAGAGTTCCACAGCTTAGGGGCCAGGTGAGAGAAACTGCGACCACCAGATCTAGTGAGTTTGAAACGGGGGACGACTAGGAGCTGGAGGTGGGTGGACCTCAGGGTGCGAGGGGGACAGTAAGGAGTGATCAAGGACTTCAGGAAAGCAGGGGAGGGACCGGTGAGAGCCTTGAAGACCAGGCAGTGGACCTTGAAAGCAATTCTTTCATTGACTGGTAACCAGTGGAGTTGATATAATAAAGGTTGGGCCGACTGCCATATGGGGATTTTGAATGCAAGTCTGGCGGCCTGGTTCTGAACAATCTGTAGCCTGGACAACTGGGATTTAGGAAGGCCATGATATATAGAGTTGGAGAAGTCCAGACGGGACATCACCAGGGCTATTAAGACTTGTAACAAGGCTATGGGAGTCAGGAGGTGGGCAACTTTCCGTATCCTGTATAGCTGGAACATACAGGAGGATGTTACCGCGCTCACCTGGGCCTTGAGAGTGAGCCCAGAGTCAATGATGACCCCGAGACTCTTTACACAGCCAGCAGGAGAAGGAGGTGTACCAAGCTCAATAGGCCAATACTGAGGGCCCCAATAGGGGGCACTTCTCCCAGGAAGGAGAAGCTCAGTTTTGCCAGGGTTGAGCTTGAGTTGATTTTGGTTCATCCAGTGCTGGATGTGTGTCATGGCCGCCTGAAAGTTGGAAACAGCGTCGGGGGAGGTGAGGGGGGAAAATAATTTGCAAATCATCCGCGTAATTAAACACGGTGATATCCCACCTACCTAAGGAGTGAAGGAGGGGTTGAAGGTACAAATTAAAAAGAAGGGGGGACAAGGAAGATCCCTGAGGGACCCCGCAAGATGACGAAACGCTGGTGGCGCTGAAAGGACCCAAACTAACTGCCTGAGATCTCCCCTCTAAAAAAGACTTAACCCAGGACAAAGCAGGCCCACAGACTCCGGCGGACTCGACACTGTGGAGTAAGATGTTATGGTCCACCGTGTCGAATGCCGCCAATAAGTCAAGTAGCACTAATGCCTGGGGTAGTCCTCTGTCGGCATTACGTCTGAGGTTATCCAACACGGCCAGAATCACAGCCTCTGTAGAGTGGGCTGGTCTGAAGCCGGCCTGGTTTGTTTCCAGGAATTTGGACTCCTCGATGAATTGCGAGAGGCAAGTAGTAACATGTGCCTCCAAGATCTTAGACAGGTAAGGCAAGAGGGAGATGGGCCGATAGTTAGCGAGGACCGCTGGGTCCGCGCCAGGTTTCTTTAACAGGGGCACCAGTACGGCCTCCTTAAATGACCTGGGGACTGTGCCAGAATTGAGGGAAGAATTAAGTAAGGGTAGGATGCAGTGCGGAAGGGTGTGACAAATGTCGCGGAGCACAGAAGGGGGACAGCAGTCCTTAGGGGAACCAGATTTCACGCGGGTGGACAGTTTGGCAAGGGAATCCGGATCAAGTGTAGGGAAATGGGACAGGGTAGAGGTATTGACGGGGGGGGTTGCTGCTATGGCTGAAGAGGGGGAGTGAGGAATGGAATTTTTAATTGTGGTGATCTTGTCAACAAAAAAGGAATTTAAAGCATTGCATGACTCTGCAGAGGGAGGCAAGTTCGGGAGTGTCCTGGCGTCCGATGTTAATTCGCCAAGGACTTTGAAAATCTCTTTGGATTTGTTGGGAGCTGTTAAGATTCTCTCAGAGACGAAAGCAGACTTGGTTGTAATGATGGCTTTTTTATAAACTTTGCGTGCGGACACATACGCCTCCCTATCGACGCTAAGATAATTGCGCCTCCATCTTCGCTCCAGTTGGCGCAGCTCGAGATGTTGTTGTTTCAAGGCTGAATTGTACCATTTATGAGAGTTACTATGGCGTGTTCGAGGAAAGCAGGACAGGGGTGCAAATTGGTCACTAGCCGTTGTGAGCCAATGGGTGATATTAGCGTCCATGATGTTAACATCTAGGATGTCAGTAATTAGAGGCTGGGTCTCAGCGAGGGAGGAGAGGAAGGCAGATGAATCAAGGGCCTTCCATTTCCGAGCAGTCCCTCCCTCCAGAGGGGGAGGCCTAACCAGACCTTTTACAAGGATGGAAGACTCGATCAGTGAATGATTGGACCAGACGCAGGGGGAGATAATCGAACAGGAAAGCGACACCCCCTGTGTCCAGATATGGTCCAGGATATGACCCCCATATGACCCCTCCTTCCATTACTGCGGCAACTACCAGCAGTTCAAGGGCACGCATGGATTTTTAGATAATCTTAGCGCGCGCAGGCTGTTCACTTTATGACTCCACCACTACTGGCTTCGCCAAAGCCTGCTTCTCTTTTATGCCCTTATTGTGGGAAAGTGTCACCATTTTTACACAGACTGTGCATTTATCAGTGGTGCCCATCAGCTGAACAGAAGTGTCTCAACAATAAAGTAATGCTAATGTATTTTTATGTAGCAAGTTCAAGTTCATGCATTTGTAGAGCGCACTACTCACCCAGAGGGTCTCAAGGTGCTGAGGGAAGGGATTCATTATTTGTCGAACAGCCATGTTTTAAGTTCTTTTCTGAAAGAGAAGTGGTTCTGGGTAAGGTGGATGTGGGTGGGGAGTGAGTTCCAGGTCTTGGCCGCCAGGAATGAGAAGGATCTGCCACCCATGGTGGATTTCCGGATGCGCGGGACTGAGGCGAGGGCATGATTGGTCGATCTCAGTTGGGGGGTGGGTTTGTAGAAGGACAGTCGAGTGTTGAGGCATTCGGGTCCTAGATTGTAGAGGGCTTTGTGTGCGTGGGTGAGAAGGCGGAAAGTAATTCTTTGGTTAACGGGGAGCCAGTGGAGGTCTTTTAGATGTTCAGTGATGTGATCTTGGCGTGGGATGTCTAATATGAGTCTCGCTGACGCGTTTTGGATGCGCTGGAGTTTTTTCTGTAATTTTGCTGTGGTTCCGGCGTAAAGTGTGTTGCCATAATCCAGTCGACTCGTGACCAGTGCGTGGGTGACAGTCTTTCTTGTCTTGAGGAAGATCTTTTTGAGAATGCGAAGTATGTTGAAGCAGGAGGACGAGACGGCGTTGACTTGTCTGGACATCGAGAGGGAGGAGTCTAGGATGAAGCCAAGGTTACGTGCATGGTCAGTGGGTGTGGGTGCTGCGCCTAGCACGGAAGGCCACCAGGAGTCGTCCCAAGCTGAGGGGGAAGATCCTAGGATGAGTACTTCTGTTTTGTCTGAGTTGAGTTTTAGGCGGCTGTGTTTCATCCATTCGGCTACTTCTTTCATGCCTTCGTGAAGATTGGTTTTGGCGGTGTTGGGGTCTTTGGTGAGGGAGAGGATTAACTGGGTGTCGTCGGCGTAAGAGATGATGTTGAGGTTGTGTTGACGCGCGATGGAGGCGAGAGGACTCATGTAGACGTTGAAGAGGGTGGGACTGAGTGAGGATCCTTGAGGTACGCCGCAGATGACTTTGGTGGCCTCTGAGTAGAATGGGGGAAGTCGGACTCTTTGAGTTCTCCCAGCAAGGAATGAGGTGATCCAGTCCAAGGCTTTTCCTTGTATGCCGATGTTGCTGAGGCGATGTATAAGGGTGCTATGGCAGACTGTGTCGAAAGCGGCGGATAGGTCGAGTAGGATGAGGGCCACTGTTTCTCCGTTGTCCAGGAGTTTACGGATGTCATCGGTCGCTGCAATGAGGGCGGTTTCGGTGCTGTGTTTGGCTCGAAATCCAGATTGAGATGGATCAAGGGAGTTGTTGGATTCAAGGAAGGCGGCGAGCTGGCTGTTGACGGCTTTCTCGATGACTTTGGCCGGGAATGGGAGGAGGGATATGGGTCGGTAGTTTTTAAGTTCAGAGGGGTCTGCTGTGGGTTTCTTCAGAAGGGCGCTGAGTTCGGCGTGTTTCCAGCTTTCTGGAAAGGTGGCAGAGTTGAACGAGCAGTTGATGACATCACGGAGATGGGGTGCGATGATGGAGTCAGCTTTGTTGAAGATGTGGTGGGGGCAGGGGTAAGTGGGCGAGCCAGAGTGGATTGAGTTCATGAGGCGAATGGTGTCTTCAGTGGTAATTGGGTTCCAGGCGCTGAGGTTGTTAGTTGGCGGAGTAGTATCTGAGGGGGATGGGGAGGGTTGATCGCTGGGAGAATTCTTGAAGCAGTTGTGGATGTCGGCAATTTTGTTGTGGAAGAAGGAGGATAACGCGTCGCAGAGGTCTTGGGAGGGAGTGATGTCGTTAGATGCTGCGGTGGGGTTGGTGAATTCTTTGACGATGTTGAAGAGTTCCTTGCTGTTATGAGTGTTGTTGTCGAGACGGCCCTTGAATGCTGATTTCTTAGCGGATCGAATCAGTTGGTGGTGTTTGCGGTGGCTGACTTGAGGGAGGTCATGTTGTCTGAGGTTGGGTTTTTTCTCCAAATCTTCTCCAGAGTGCGGCAAAGCTTCTTGGATTTTTTAAGGTCATCATTGAACCAGGGAGCCTTTTTGCTGGCTGAATTGATCTGGTGCTTTTTCAAGGGTGCTAATTCGTCAGCGCTGTAGGTGATCCATTGCTTGAGATTGGTGGCCGCTTGGTTTGGGTCCAATGAAAGGGTGGGAGGGTTTCGTTTGAGTGATGTGAGGAGTTGGTCGGAAGTGATTTTGTTCCAGTTTCTCTGAGGAATAGGTTGTGGGCGGTTGTGGGTCAGGGTGGTTTTGTAGCTGAAGTGAACACAGCTGTGGTCCGTCCAGTGGAGGGCTGTAGTGCCATCGAAGGAGATGTGCTTGCTGGAGGTGAAGATAGGGTCGAGCGTGTGTCCGGCTACATGGGTGGGGGTGTCAACGAGTTGTTTGAGTCCGAGATTGACCAGGTTGTCCAGAAGGGCGGTGGTGTTGCTGTCGTGTTTGTTTTCAAGGTGGTAGTTGAAGTCTCCTAAAAGAATGTAGTTCTCGGAAGCGAGGGCATGTGGGCTGACGAAGTCTGTGATGTCATCGCTGAATTGAGTGCGGGTGCCTGGAGGCCTGTAGATGAGGGTGCCTCTAAGTGTGGTCCTAGGGTCGGTGTGAATCTGAAAGTGGAGATGTTCGGCGGTTGCAAGATTATCATCGGTGCTGGTCGGGACTTTGATGGAGTTCTTATGGATGATGGCAATTCCTCCTCCTATTTGGTTGGTGCGGTCTGTATGGGTAATCTTGTAGCCGTCCGGTATGGCTATGGCGATGTCGGGTGCTGATGATGTGTTCATCCAGGTTTCTGTGAGGAAGGCGATGTCCGGTGAAGCAGTGTCGAGTAGGTCCCAGAGTTCCGTGGCGTGTCTGTGGACCGAGCGGGTGTTGAGCAGGATGCACTTCAGGTGGTTAGCGTCGGGGCTGCGTGTGGAGGAGGTGGGTTTGGTGAGGGTTCTGGAACAGTTGAACTTGCAGGAGACGCAGGCGAATGGACCGTGGGTACGTCCTGGGGTGGCTTTGCAGCATTGCGGGGCGCGTCCGGGGTTGAGGGCGAGGAGGGTTGCGGCATCGTATGTGACTCTAGTGGGCTGGGTATGACGGGGGCCAGTGGGACAGGCGCTGGGCGCGGACCAGGCGCAGACGGGCTTACCTTTCGCGCACCTTTGGCGCGCATGGGGTGCGATCGCTGCGCGTGAACGCTGCGCGCAAATACTTCTGACATATATAGATAGAGGGGGGAGGGGCGAGGGAGGGTCAGCTGGGAGGCGGGGCGGGCTGTGGAGGACGGGCTCCGAGGCAACAACAACAAAGATGGCGGCCCGAAAGTAAACTCGAGGTAGGCTGGGTCAACAAATGGTCAGCAAAGGCTGCACAACAATCAGGCAATGCAGCATGCAGTACAAATTAAGACAGTACAAAAATACACAATTTATGCGAGCGTCAATCAAAGCGCAGCGTGAAATTATATCAAAAGCGATACAAATGGCAATTTCTGTTAACAGAGGCACTCGCGCTATGCAGTTAGGAGGCGCTATGCAGGTAGTCTGAATGCGAGAGCAGGAGGCAAGGGAGCGTGGGTACGATACCAGGCAGGAGCTGTGATGAGGGAGCGACCGCTTCTGAAAGCGCCAGAGAGGTCACAGCGTTTACGGGTCTGGGAGCGGGCTGTGTAGTCCATGGGAGGGAGGGTCAGCTGGGAGGCGGGGCGGGCTGTGGAGGACGGGCTCAGAGGCAACAACAACAAAGATGGCGGCCTGAAAGTAAACTCGAGGTAGGCTGGGTCACAAATGGTCAGCAAAGGCTGCACAACAATCAGGCAATGCAGCATGCAGTACAAATTAAGACAGTACAAAAATACACAATTTATGCGAGCGTCAATCAAAGCGCAGCGTGAAATTATATCAAAAGCGATACAAATGGCAATTTCTGTTGACAGAGGCACTCGCGCTATATCGCTATGCAGTTAGGAGGCGCTATGCAGGTAGTCTGAATGCGAGAGTAGGAGGCAAGGGAGCGCGGGTACGATACCAGGCAGGAGCTGTGGTGAGGGAGCGACCGCTTCTGAAAGCGCCAGAGAGGTCACGCTTCATACTGCACTTAAGGAGCTGTCAACAACACATTTTTCTATTATTATTTGATTAAATTTACCTTCCTCTAATACAGTGAACACAATCAACAACATGAAAAAAAATATTTGCATTCGAATCCCAATTTGTAGTGTTTTAATGAAATACAAATCAATCAAAATTTGTGTTGTGAACCTGTGATACGACGACATATCTTGTATGCAACACAAAGTGCAAGCAATGCACCTGTTTGTCAGTAGTACAACACACAATACCAAGGAGTAAAACATCTGACAACTGTGGCACCTACAGTCTCTCCATTCCACTCATGAATAGAGGAGTTAACATGTTCCGGGTTAAACACACCACCCTCTCCAAGCTCCCCATTCATTATTTCAATTTACAATCATTAGCTTAAAAAATGGGCCAAACTGTTTCTTGGAGCATGCCACAGAAAATCCATGAGCCAAGCCAATTAGTGTCACCGTTGCCTTTCGGAATTTCATTCAGCCACTTTGCCGATTTAAAGCCCACAAATATTTTTGTATTGTATTTGAGGAAATAATGGGGCATATTAGTAATAGGCGGTGATAAATATCGCAAAGCGCGTTTAGCGCTTTTTTATTTATCGCTGTTTATCGCTGGAATTTATCGCCCAGTTACCACGTTATTAGCAACGCTTATCACTGAGGCGATAAAAATTCCAGCGATAGCGGGGATATCGCCGTTTCCATGGCACAATGCTGGTTTTTCAGCGATGTTCCATGAAAAAACGTTGATAACCTTGCTGATACGACCCTGTGGTCGTATCGGCAGAATCCATCCCCAATGGTAAGTATACCTAAGTCAGCATTTTTGCAGACATTAGTTTTTGTCGAAAACCGTAGTTTTCGACAAAAACTAATGTCTGCAAAAATGTGTGGGCCTCCTTGTAAATATTGTGATGTGCACATAAGCGATAATTTACAAGGAGTACTGCCCAGTGATGCCCACTTTGCATCTCATTAGAGATGCAAAGGGAGGCGTCGGGTAAACGGGTGCTAACATGCGCTAATGCATGTTAGCATCCCCTTGCAGATGGGGGTGATGTCATTTTCGCCGCTTTTTTTGGTTTTTAAAGCCAAAAAAGTGGTGAAATGGCCCTTGATATTATGCCCCTATGTTTGTTAAATGAGTGGAAACCTCCACGATTATCCTCTGATTACATAGTAACCAGCCACGGCCCGTGGAGGGAGTTTTGGTGGGGCGCAGAGGCGGGGAAGGGGCAGGGTGGGGGGTGCTAAAAACCGGAGTATGGATAATTAAAGGTAAGTGAACAATTTAATAAATAAAACTAATTTCGTAGCACGCCCTGCATCACATTTTGCGATACAGGGCGCGCTACGAAATTTGTTTTATTAATTAAATTGTTTATTTACCTTCAATTATCTATACTCCGGTTTATAGCACCCCCCACCCTGCCCCTCCCCCACCCCGCCTCTCCGCCCCACCGAAACTCCCTCCACGGGCCGTGGCTGATACTAACTGAAAGTTACTATCGGGGGCGTGGCTTCGCCGGCGATCAAAATGGCCTCGCTGAGCTAAAGCTCTCCAGCGTTATGTTACCCATCCGATATACCCAGATCACATAGGCGGGCCAAAATGATCTATGAGGCGTCAGAACTACATAGCACCCGATGGCGAACTGCTAATCCGAGGTCTGGCCCGCCTGCAGCGCGGAATTATGCGAAATAGTCAGAGAGATGCGCGGCCGCGAAAACAAGATGACGGCCCACTGAACGATTCCGGCGTCACCCTCCAGCTGCTGGCTCTAAGGTCGGAGATGCAGGGAATAGCGGTGAGAACCCTGTGATCGCTGAGGCCGTACACCCTACTCAGCGGTGAAGAAAGTTGACGGGTCGGCTGGACATCGGAACACCGCCGGGCGGATCATCCTTCAACCCGGGTGTTGATTACTGCCGCGACAGAGGGGGAGGCGAGTGTGCTGAGGACTACCTTCCATTTCGCTGCTACAGCAAGGTGCGGTGAGTAGCAGCCGACTATACTGGCCCCCCTGAGTACTTTGGACACAGCACTGCCCGGGGACCGCTCCCCCTCCCCCCATTGTACACCGACCTTGCTGCTGCATGCGCTTTCCTCATTGCACTCTCTACTTCCGAAAAAAGGACCCCCTTTTGCCACAAGCGGACCGATGTTAATTCTTGGGTCACACGGTGCACTGAAACATTAATAAGCGTGCGATCCTCTATAGAACTGGCCACCGTGCGAACAGGCTGCAGCCCTTATGGATACCCCTTGAACTACCATGCACGATACATTCACCTACGTGCCAGCATCGCTCATCGCCGCCACGTGGGCCCTGGCTGTGTGATTTCCTGCCTGACTCAGATTTTGAAGACTGCACATTGCTGGGGTTCATTATTACACATCTCCAAGTCTCCATCCCCCCACATAATCCACGACAGGCTGATGTGGCATGGGCCGCAGAGACCTGAAACAAAGCCAGGTCTCTTTTGAGAAGCCAGCGGACGTACACAAGAACCCAACTCCCAACATGGCGACGGGCGGCCAGAACCCATCCACATCCGGAGAAGACTCGGGCCAACTGGGCCCCCTGCTACAGGAAATGCGAGCAGGGTTCAAAGCGTTGGACGTCCGTTTCGACACCCTAGACAAGCATACAGCTGACCTGGGGGCTAAACTCCAAGTGCACGACCGACGCCTGGAGGTGGTGGAATCCCGGACATCCGACCTGGAAGATGGCATGGCTCAATCCCTGAAGAGGGTCGACAGGATGAAGAGAATACTGAAGTAAGTGGCAATAAAAAAACAAGGATTTGGAGGCCAGGAGTCGCCGCAATAATATCCGCCTCGTAGGCGTGCCGGAATCTACAGTGACTGGACGCATGGACAATCTGGTGGAAACCATCCTGATAGACCTTTTTGGAAGAGAAGCGTTCACCCCAAGTTTCGTGGTAGAACGCGCACACAGGTCACTCGGCCCGAGACCCAACCCAGGCCTCCCTCCAAGGCCCATCATCGCCAGGATAATGAACTTCAGAGACAGAGACACTGCATTACAGATGGTCAGAGAAAAGGGAGAGCTCACCTGGCAAGGCTCCAAACTGTCATTGTACCCTGACTTCACCACTATGGTGCAAGATGCCAGGAGGAAATTTCAAGGAGTTAAAGCTGCCCTCAGGAACCTGGGATTGAAATACAGCATGTTATATCCCGCCAGACTACGAGTGGAAATCAACGGTCGCTCCCGTATATTTGAAAACCCGGCGGAGGTACAGGACTTCTGCCACACTTATAAACTCAATAACAAGGGTCCACCTGACACGGTCACTTCCTCCCCCCCTTTGAGTGGGTCTGATGCAAGTGCGGATATGTTTTCCACATCCGGCCCTGGCTGAACACATATCCTCTAGAACATTGTTGCCGCAAGTGTTCCTTAATAGTACCTTATGATACATTGGAATTATTTGGATAGCGAACGTCCTCCTATTTGGTGTACACCTCTAACCTGTGCATATCGCGTTACCATGTACCCCATAGGTTTAGTTTTACAAACATGTCGACTGTTTTGGGTACTGTGGGTTATTATAGGCAATTTGATATTACCTTTCCGACTGGGCGGGAAGGCTGGTTGGGGAGAGGCGGGATGGGAATTGTTGTTTTTGCATTGCACTGAGTTATGGTTTTGTTCAACTATTGACACATTGGC
The DNA here is from genome assembly GCF_964263255.1 of Lissotriton vulgaris. Lineage (NCBI taxonomy): Eukaryota > Metazoa > Chordata > Amphibia > Caudata > Salamandridae > Lissotriton > Lissotriton vulgaris. The sequence continues at coordinate 1,853,262,249 of NC_141694.1, read as the reverse complement.
AGAGTACAGACATAGGCTGTTCTTCTTTATCGCGAACATCATGCAGTTATGGCGCACATGGGACACAATACTGGCCCCCTCCAACATCACCCTGGCTACATGGAACGTTAGAGGGTTGAACGACACTCGAAAAAGGTGGCAGGTCCTACATTATTTGAATCGGCACAAAGTAGCCATTGCATTGATACAAGAGACCCACCTCCCCCCCACGGACCGGTCCCAGTTTGCATCATCATGGAGCTCAAACTGTTACTTCACTAATTATAGCAATTATGCCAGAAGTACGGCCATCCTGGTTCATAAGCGACTCCCCTTCAAATGCCATTCTGTCGTACATGACGACTCCAGTAGATTTGTTATCGTGGAGGGCACACTTTTCTACAAGATTGTGTTAGGATGTGTATATGGCCCCAACACTGACTCCCCTGATTTCTTTCATACCCTCTCTGCGAAGCTACTACAATTGGTCTCCACACCACTGTTTCTGGGAGGGGACTTCAACGTTACATTTGACCCTATTTTAGACAGTACATCAACTGCCCGACTCGAAACCTAGAACACGCAAAGCCCTGCATTTTTTGTGCGACCGCCTCTCATTAATGGACCTGGGGCGGGTACGTGACCCAAACCATACCACACATACACACTACACTGGTGCAAGTAATACTTGGACATGGCTCGACTACTGGCTAGCCTCCCCTGAGCTTTCCGGGTGGTTCCACAACATACATACATTGCCCAGGTCTTACTCTGACCATTCTCCAGTGCTGTTGGGGTTGCTTGCCCCCCGCCAGAAGGGTATGAACAGCAGTGGAGGTTCCCGACACATGCACTAGACGATGAGCAATTTAGGCAGAAACTATCTGTAGCCATCGAGGAATACTTTGATATAAATACGAGCTCGGTGGACTCCGAAGCGGTATTATGGGAGGGCTTCAAGCCTTACATGAGAGGCACATGTATTTCAAAGAGTGCTGGGACACTTAGGTATTTACGAAACACACTGTCCTGATTAGAAACAGACCTGACTATGCTAGACGCTTTATAGAGAACGACTACTGATCCAGGGTATGAGATAAAGAGGACAACTTTACTCCTGCAGTATAGGGAGGTAGCTGACAAGGACATTTTATACATGGGTAAATACCATAACGCCAAAGTTTACGGAGAGGGGGGTCGTCTCGGCAGGATCTTAGCTCAGTTGCTTAGACCTCCCTATGCGAAATCCTATGTCACAGAACTACAATCCGTTTCGGGTCACACACTCACAGACCCCCTATTAATACAGGAGGAGTTCCTGTCCTATTTCAAAACACTATACACTACCAAGCTGGGACCCGACCAATCCGGTCAAGAAGAATACCTCTCAGAAATAGCGTTAGTTTACCTAGAAAAATGAATGCAAGATTTTTAGCAGAACCCATATCCACCGACACCATACATGAGCCCATTGATGCATTGAACACATCCACAGCCCCTGGATTAGATGGCTTCACGCCCGAGTTTTACAACACATACAGAGACTTGTTGACCCCACACTTACTGGATGTTTTCGCAGAGGCCCTGGACACCGAGCAGCTCCCTCCTACCTTGAGAGAGGACGTAATAATATTGCTTCCAAAACCTGGCAAAGATCCCCTCCAATGTGGCTCCTATCGACCACTGTCATTATAAAATTTAGACTATAAAATTCTAGCGAAAGCATTAGCATGCCGCCTCTCCCTACTCATGGAATCTATAATTTCCCCAGTCCAGTCAGGATTCATTCCACACCGGTCCACCGCTTTCAATCTTCGGACCTTGTTTAATACCCTACACAGATTAGACCCGGAGACACCTGCAGCGATGATCCTACTGGATACTGAAAAAGCTTTTGACTCCCTAGAATGGCCCTTTTTTCTCTCCATAATGCAGCGTATGGGAATGCCCCAGGGCTTTATAGCAACTACAGCCCTGCTCTACACACGACCTACAGCTAGGCTTCGATTAAATGGGACGCTCTCTGCCCCCTTTGGTCTATCGCGCGGAACGCGTCAAGGATACCCCCTTATTATTTATTTTTAGCAATGGACCCATTTTTTGGCTTTAAAAACCAAAAAAAGCGGCGAAAATGACATCACCCCCATCTGACTCTTCCTTATGACCGGGGTGGATACTGGGTACCTGATTTGCACTTATATTATCTGGCTGCACAAGCCAGCTTTGCACATGCCTGGTACCATCCCGATGCTAGGATTACCTACCTCCGCCCGAATCTGACTTTGTTCTCCCTGACGTATTAGCCTCAGTTCTACCCTCCGGTATCCCCCGCGATCCCAAAGATATACAGCCAGTTTACACCACCAGCTGGGCATGGCTTAAGCTAAGTAGAATCACCCACATGAACACTCTATATTCCTCCTCCCTTCCCCTACCGAATGCTCACTTAGTACCCATAACCAGCGAAAAGCTAGTCCAAAAGACCTGCGCCAAATTCAACTCCCACACAATGGGGGTTCTCTTTCCTGCTGGCCATATCTTTTATCTAGAGGATATGTCCGTTTTCGGAGGCTACATTCATGGACAGGTTTGTACCGGCCAGACTGCGAGCAGCACTACGAGACAAGTTTCCAGACTACCTGCTGGAACCACCTTCATTTCCCCCCCTAACATTGGTGATAGACAGCCACAAGGGGCTACACCTCATATCACAGCTTTATAAGGCTTGCTCTGCTGCAATGCCAGTGGATGACACAAGGGTCCGCTCCGCCTGGGAGTCCGACCTGGGCAATTCAATCACGGACGAGCAATGGCTAGCATTCTGCAGGGTCACTGGAACGATATAGTTAAATAGCAAACATAGACTGCTACACTTTAAATTCCTGCGCAGACTTTATGCTACACCCGCTAGAACACACAAGATAGACCCATCCAGACCTCACTCCTGTCAGCGCTGCCAAACCCCACATGCAGACTTCTCATATCTGGCTTGGGACTGCCAACCGATCCATGAATTCTGGGTGGAAGTCCATAAGCTTCTCAGTACAATGATCCACATTCCGTTGGAGCCCATGCCCGAGATAGCACTATTGGGGTATGTGGTACAAATCCCTCTGAAGGTTCGTAGATTTGCTGCTATCTCCTTACTCCTAGCTAAAAGAGAAATTGCAATATTTTGGGGTAGTAAGAGAGCACCGACGAAAAAGGGATGGTTGCAAAGCATGGCAACTTGCACAACAAAAAGTGATATGTATGCCAGTACTATTCCGTCATCTTCTAGACCCAGGGATATCTGGGGGCCTTTCCGAACTTTCACAACAGCAAACCCCTCCTACACAGCAAAGCCAGGGTAAGGAACGAACGGGTGTGGGCTGAAGGGGATATTGCATTCATAACGCGACTGTGTACATCCAGTGTAGTATGATACGAAATGCTGCAGTTACAGCTTGAACTCAGTAGTCCTCTGGAGAATCGAGCAAGATTGCCTTTGACTGTAGATCGGTCATGCTTACTACTAGGTTTTTGGAATGTATCTGTTGAGATGTGTCACGGTTGCGCTGTAATATTGTGCACTGATAAGTATACTGAACTGCCCTTGTCAAGATGTACCTGATATGTAAGGCAATTGAACTCTGTGCTCTGCTTTGTATTTTCAAAACCTGCTAAATAAAGTTAAAAAAAACAACAACAAAAAACCTGAAAGTTACTATGTCACAACGTTTTGATCCCAGAAAGATGAGAGGCCAAGTAGGCCCTGTTAAGATTTTAGGTGGTGATTTGTTTGCCGAACACGTTAGATCAGCCTTGCTTCACCTTTTTCCTTCTGGCTCCCTTCTCTCTTCTGTTAGCACAGCAAAAATACTGGCTATTTGTTCATGTTTTGAGTTTATAACTAGGACATAAATTGATGCTTGGATAAGAATGCCTGTACAATTCCCACCATTGTTTTTTAACATGGCAAATCTGTCTTTGAATATTTTTAATATTATGTAATTAGTTTACACAACTTTAAAATACTTTTTAAGTGTTTTGAACTTGTATTTGCAATTTTGTCAGCTAGAAATTACGGCAAACCTAACCACACGACACAGGAGGATTTACTCTCATCCAAGATGAACATGAATAGAATTGCACCTACCCCACCCCCTTTATTGTGACACCTTCCAATTTTACAGCAAAGGAGCGCCCGATGCCTCTGACCTTTCCCTCCACACATACCTTCCTTCTTCTCAGATCCTCACAAGCAGGAGCGCTCTCCCGCCCCGCTCACAGGTCCTGCACTTTCACTTTCCATATTAATATTTGGATTGATACTATTTATCCGACATGGGGTTTGACTTCCTTTTGCCTTGCACCAGATAATCTGGCAAAGCAAGCAGACCACCAGCAGCAACTCAGTCTACTTCACCTTCTGCACCCTCTGCTTGAATGGCTCTCCCCTCCCCCCTGGGCCCAGCGCATGCCAGAGGTGAGCTTAGGTGTTGATGCGACATACTAAATGTCCGAAATCCGAATTTAAAAGGTGCGGAAAGGGGCAGGGCCTGGCCGGACCTCTGAGCCTCTTCATTAATTAAATGTTGCGCGGGCGGCGGGCCCCGGCAGGGCCTTGAGACAGTTTACTTTTCATTGGAAGATTTATTTTGCTTTAGTTACCAAGTGAGCACAGAGCCACAGAAAATGTGCTGAACCAATCTGAAACAGGAGCACTTATTCTGCCAGGGCAGTCTTTCCCTCCTGCTTAAGGAATTCATTAAATACACTAAAGAAGAACTTGAGATAAAGGATCGAGCGCGTGAGCCAGTCAGGCACGGGACTCGGAGGGACGCACCTGGGTGGCACCGGGAGCCAAAACCTGGCACTGGCTGGAAATTTCTTAGCACAAGAGGCGTAGGTGAGGTGGAAGAAGGAAGACCACACTTGAAACGGTTTCGGCAAGGCCGGATCGTCCTGGCATACCCCCTCCTAGGGCAAGGACAGAAATGTAACTGTAGGGCAGGAAGGCTCCACACTCTAAATCGGTGAAACTGCATCATCAGAGGAAAGCTGTGTGAGGCTGTTCATGTTTTAAAGCAGAATGCCCGAGGGGCGTGGCCAAGATGGCGGGGTGAGCGGACGCTTCCTCCCGTAGCTCCTCGGCCCGGCTCAGCTCGAGCCCCGTTTTCTGCGCTTCTCTCCCCCCGCTGCTGCTCAGCGGGCGAGAGAAATGTGCCGGAGTTCCTGGTGCACGCATTGATACCACTTTGGCTCTCATCGCCTCGGAGGAAGCACTTCGGAAGTTTGTTTAAAGATTAAAGCACGGAGGAGAGCCTGAGAGGCGGAGCGAACTGCGGTGCTGTCCGGGCGCCTCGGATGGGCCTGGTGCTGAAAGCAGACGATCCGGAGGGGATCGGACCCGCCGCGCTCCGGGAAATAACAGAATCCTCCGGCTGGCGTCTTGGTGGCCGGTGTCTTGGTGGCACAGTCGACTTTGGATTTGTGTTGGCGCTTTGGCCCTCCGCTAGTGACGGCGACACACAGCGCGGTGCGGATCCCGGCCCGGAGGCGACGGCCGGTGGCCTCACCACGGGGGCCGGCCTATATGGGCCCTTCGGTGAAGCTGTGGGACATTAGCTGCGAACTTTCTTCGATCGCTGTATCCCGGGGGTCGCCAGTGGTCTTGCCAGCCCGGGCCTCTTCCTGGCCCCGCCCTACCGCCATCTTGCCCCTGAAGAGCTGGCGTTGGTGACCTCCGTCCGTGCCTCTGGCTGGCGGGTGCTTGCTCTCGCCTATGCTACTGGTCTAACTTCCCGAGGGGCGCGCTGCGGAGAGACTCCTGCTTTGGCCCCCGGTCGCCACCCTGGCCGGGTGTCGCGACTGGCTGTACCCGGGCCGGGCCGCCATTTTGTCGCTTGTGACGCAGCACCCCTGCTTTCAGTGCGGTCTCCACATCTGGCACCCACGGGCGACTGGACACCTCTGAGGCGGCCGGACTTAGGCCTTGACCACTACAGCGACCGCGATGTCTGGAAGAGGCGGCTCGAAGAAGGGGGACCGCACCCTGCCGAACATGCTTGGCAGGGCCCAGCAGTTGCGGGACAGAACACAACCGTCGCCGGGATCCTCCCGGGCCTCGGCAGATGTGGCTGGGGGCGAACCACCGGTCACGAGGCCCTTTATGGAGGAATTATTTAGTTCCCTCAAGGAAGAATTCCAGACATTGAAGAAGGAAGTGGCCAGCGAAGTCCGCAAGGTGCGCAGAGAGGTGGAGGGCCTTGGCGAGCGAGTTGAAACTGTGGAGACGGCGGGCCAGCGCCGAGATGAAGAAATAGTCCATCTTCAGCAGGACGTTCTCCGCCTCCGGGAGCAATGTGTCGAGCTCCAGGCCCACTCCGAAGACCTCGAGAACAGGTCCAGACGGAACAACATCCGGGTGCGGGGTGTCCCGTCCGCCGACGAGGGGACCGATTTGGTGGCCTATCTACAGGACTTGTTCCGTGAGATCTTTGGGGAAGATGCAGACTTCCCGGTCCGCATCGACAGAGCGCATAGAGTGGGCCGACAGCGCCAGTCATCGGCGCCCCCCCGGACATTTTTGCCTTCTTGCCCAACTTTCCTTTGAAGGAACGCATCATGGCGGAGGCCCGAAAGAAGCAGCCTTTAACTTTCAGGGAGCGGCCTGTAGCACTATATCAAGATCTGTCCGCCATCACGCTGCAGAAGCGCAGGTCCTTCAGGATTGCCACTGACTTTCTGCGCGAGCACGAGACGCCCTACTCCTGGGGACACCCTTTCCGTCTGATCTTTAGATGGAACGGGGCGCTACACCAACTGCGCTCCCTTCAAGACATCTGCGGAGTGCTTGGACTCACGGCCACGGAGGAGGACGGAGCTACGCCGACATGGAGGCGCCCAGAGAGACGGAGCAGACGGAGATCGACAAGGAGGCAGTCACCGGCGAGCGCGTGTCGCCCTGATTCCCCCACCATCAGGGCGGATATGGCGGATGCTCTGAGAACAGCAGCCAGAAACTTGCCCGACTCCAATGGCGTGGCCATGACGGCCTGACTTCACTCCGGGGGGAGAGATTCTTAGCCTCTACGATGCTGGGTTGGGGCCGGGGGTTGGGAGGGGGCGGTTGGAGGTGAGTGGCTGAACGTCCACTTTGTTGGTTTCTACGGACTTGCCCGACCGGGCTTGACTGAGACAATGGGGTGTTTCCATTTGCTTTTGTTGTTGTTTCTGGCCAGTTGCCAGGAGTACGTATTGGGAGGGTGTAAGGGTTGTTTTGTTGTTGGGGGGGTCCCGTCCAATGTTGCTCATGCTCATGCTTGGCCTGTCCTGGCCTTTCCCACGCGCCGGGCCCATGCGCCCCGCCCGCTGATCCCTTGCTTGCTGCATAGCGCTTCTGCTCCCTGGGTGGAATGCCGTCCTTAAAGGTAGTGACCCTTAATGTTAAGGGTCTGAATAACCCTGTGAAACGTAGAGCAATCCTATCCCTGTTGGAGGGGACGCAATCGGATATATGCCTTCTGCAGGAGACCCATTTACTGCCCAAAGATTTCCATAGGCTGCGCTCTGCCAAGTTCCCCTCTCAGTTCTTCTCCTCAGCTGCGAACAAGACTGCGGGCGTAGCCATTCTTTTAGCTAGCTCCTTTAGAGGCGAGGTTCTGTATAAATATGCCGAACAAAAGGGAAGGCTTCTTGCATATCGCATGCGACTTGGGGGAATAGCTTTTACGGTTGGCTCCGTTTATAGCCCGAATGATCACCAGGATCGCTTCCTGGATTCAGTGTTGGTGGACGTCACTGCCTCGCCCGATCGCCATGTTGTCCTGGAGGGAGACCTTAACATCGTCTTCGACTCAGCTATGGATAGGTCGGCGCAACGCTCCCCGCAGACGGGGGAACTTTCCCGCGCGGTAAAGGACCGGATTGTGGAGATGGATTTGCACGACCTCTGGCGCGCTATGCACCCCACCGATAGGGATTATTCCTATTTCTCCCATGCGCACCGCACTTACTCGCGGCTGGACTACCTCCTGGTGAGTGGCCCGCTACGCACTGCCGCCACGGCGGCGGACATCGGAGTCCTGTCCCTGTCCGACCATGCGCCAGTTTCTGGCGTTTTCAAATGGCCAGCGGCCTCTCCCTCACGAGGGACGTGGCGGCTTCGTGATACTCTTTTACATAAGAAGTCTGTTGTGAAGCGCGTAGGGGAGGTCATTCAGGACTATTTGGTTCACAATGGCAACTCCGACACGTCTCAAGCAACGCAGTGGGCTGCCTTGAAAGCGGTCCTCCGTGGGGAATTTATTTCCATCTCCTCAGCCGAGAACAGGGAACGACAGCGTAAGAGGGACGAACTGACTGCGCAGGTCAGGGAGCTTGAGCAGGTTCACCGCCGTACAGGGGCTCCTCGCGTTTGGAGGCAGCTGAAGGCGGCGAGGAAGCTCCTGTCGGCACTGGATCTGGATAGGGCGGAGTATGCCGCTTTGCGCCTGAAGCATGCCTTTTACTCAGGGGGGGACAGGTGTGGTAGGCTCCTGGCCCATCGGCTCAGGGTTGCACAGCAACGTAATGTGGTGAAGGAACTGGTGGGAGCGGACGGGGTTACTGTTTCAGGTGACGCGGAGGTGGCGGAATCCTTTCGTAGCTTCTACGAAGCATTATATGCTGCGGAGCCCTCCTCGCCGCGGGACGCCGAGAACTATTTGGAGTCAATGGCCCTCCCGGTGCTAGAGCCCGCCCAGGCGGACCACCTAGAGAGGGACATCCATGTGGAGGAAGTCATCTCCGCTATAGCGCGACTGAAGCACGGCAAGGCCCCGGGCCCGGATGGCTATACGGCCTTGTTTTATAAGACCTTCTGCTCCGCGGTGGCACCAATCCTGGCTCGACTGTTCAACTCCTTCTCCGAGCCTGGCGCTGTCCCACCGGACCTTCTTAACGCGACGGTGACGGTCATCCCGAAACCCGGAAAGGATCGGACCTTGTGTGGTTCGTACAGGCCCATTTCACTCTTAAATGTTGACCTCAAGTTATATACGGGGATCCTAGCGTCCAGGCTTGGCCTGCACCTACCGGGACTGGTGGAGGCGGACCAGGCTGGCTTTGTACCCGGTAGACAGACGGTGGACAACACCAAGAGAGTGACGCACGTACTAGAAAAGCCCTCACGTATCCCGGGGGAGCGGATGTTGCTATCAGTTGATGCGGAGAAGGCCTTTGACAGAGTTCATTGGCCGTACCTTGAGCTGGTTCTCAGGAAACTGGGAATCGGCGAGAAGTTTCGCACCATGGTCTTTAATTGTTATAGAAGACCATCGGCGTCGGTGCGGGTCAATGGGTGTAGCTCCGGTAGCTTTGCCATTGAACGCGGTACGAGACAAGGTTGCCCCCTCTCGCCGCTTTTGTTCGCCCTTTACATTTAGCCGTTTGCCCAGAGGGTCCGCAATAATCCTGACGCTATTGGGGTTAAGATGGGCCAATATGTCCATACTGTTAGCCTTTACGCGGACGATGTCCTGCTGACCCTGGACGACCCCAGGAGGTCACTCCCTGCTTGCGTCCAGGAACTGGACGCCTTTGCACGTGTGGCCGGCTTTAAAATGAATATGGCCAAGTCGGTGGCATTGGACGTGTCACTAGCCACGGACACCAGGAGAGACCTTCAGCGTCTTTTCCCCATGCAGTGGTCCTCGTCTACGGTGCCATACCTGGGGATCCTGCTGGCGCCCTCGCTGCCTGAGATGGTGACAGCCAACTACTCTTCCCTCAGCAGGAAGATCAAGGAGGAACTCGGCCGATGGAGCAAGGGCCTGCTTTCGTGGCTGGGCCGTATCGCAGCGGTGAAGATGACGGTGCTGCCCCAGATTCTGTATCTCTTTCGCGCTCTACCTCTCCAGCCCCCTGTGGGTTGGATACAGCAAACGCATGCTGACATCTCCCGCTTCATTTGGCAAGGCCGCAGGCCACGGATGAAGAGGGTCCTCTCCACGCTCGCTCCGGAGGCGGGGGGTCTTGGTATCCCGGACCTCCGGAAGTACTTTCAGGCGGCGCAACTGCAATACTTGGTGGAGTGGAGCAGGTGGGAATCCGACAAACACTGGCTTTTCCAAGACCAAGCGGTGGCGGGCCGTACCCTCCAGGAGGTTCCGTTCCTGCGCCGCGCGCATCGCCCGGCTAATCTTTACGCCTCTTTTGTTACGCGGGTCCCCCTGCGGGTATGGGATGCGGTTTGCGAGGTCCGTGAACTGACTACCTTCCCCTCGCCGTTCACGCCCATAGTGGGTAACCCGGACTTTGCCCCAGGCTTAGAGCCAGGAGCCTTTTCCCATTGGGTGAGCGCGGGCTGCAGGGCCCTTTTCCAGATTTACGGGCCGGAGGGCGTGATTCCTTTCCAACAGCTCCGACAGGAATTCGGCCTGACGGAGATGGACAGACTGCGCTCTATGCAGGTTCGACACTGGGCTCTCCAACCCCAGGTACGCGACGTCGCATCCCGCCAAATCACACCATATGAGCGGTGGCTGGTGACCCGGGCCTCGGACGCCAAGCTCATTACTGATTTGTATAAATTCCTTCAACCCCCGACGTTCCACTATCATAACCCGGGGAGGGAGCGCTGGCACAGAGAACTGGGCAGGACACTAAGCCACAAGGAATGGGACAAGATCGCATATCGGGCGAGGCACTCGGCATACCACACTGGGCTTACGGAGACCTTTACTAAGGTGTCTACCTTTTGGTATTACACCCCGGAGAGGCTGTATGAAATGCATAAACATACCGACAAGGGGTGTTGGCGGGGTTGCGGACAAGAGGGTACCCTTTCGCACATTATTTGGGCTTGCCCGGTGCTTACTGCTTATTGGAAGGAGGTTTTGGTCGAGGTAGATACGCACTTTGGAATTGAGCTGCCGCGCTTCCCCGCGTATGTTTTGTTAGGCCTTCCCAATGACCTCATGTACCCGTTGAAGTCTCGCAGGGGTAGGCAGATTGCTATCGCGCTAGGCTCAGCGGTCCAGAATTTTCTTGTCCACTAGCGCACCGCCACTGTCCCCTCCCTTACTGGTTGGCTACATAGACTCTGGCAGGTATTGGGCATGGAGAAGATGTCGCTTACGGTAGCTGGGAATGTAGATCAGTTCGAGGAGCTATGGCAACCTTTCCTGGCACTACTGTCCACGGAATTCCGGGAACTCACATGCCCGATTTATCTTCGTCTTCTTAGGCTGACGCCACCGGCGACCCCGGGGGATTAGAACGAATGGGGGGTAAGATCTTAGGGGATGGGGGGTGGGCTGTTTGGGGCGGGTTATTCTAATACGGGCCATTGGACGGGGAAGTTGGGGTATTGTTTCTTTCCCTTTTTTCTTTCTTGGGGGTGAGGGGCTCGGAGGGACTGGGTTATGCTTTGTTGGATTGCTGTTGGCTATTCGCGCTCAGCTTTGGGTGGGGGGTTGGGGTACATGAGAGGGTTATGTGAACTGCCTTATTGCCTTACATTTGATGTCTTCCCCTTCTGGACCATCGACCTCCCTCTTGACCACCGCTTCTCAAACACGCTTCAATTTTTCTTTCACTACATTGTATGTAACCTTAACCTCCTATTCCCTTCCCCATGTTTCTTTTGTCTTAATAAAAATGCTTTAAACCTAAAGCGGAATGCCCAAAAATGCCAGGGTTAGTGAAAGTGACATCAGACACCCTTTGACCTTGTGGTATCAGTGTTGACCCGCATTCCTGAACACAGTGGCTGACCCTCCACAGCCCTCTATTTGCTGCTGGAGAGTGCAGATAGGCATGATGTAGCAACACTACCCTGCGGCCGGCGCCTATATGGTGTTTGCTTTGTCCTTCTCCCCATTGGCTACGTCACAGTGAGTGTTACTGTTAAATCAAAATATACTAGATTTCTGGGTTGTATGGCAAAGTGGTAGGTGGTGGGACGGGCCAGTGGGGCCCCCCGTGCTGGGGGGGCCCTCCATGTGCTTTGCAGGGGGGGCCCTCAAGTTTTGTTACGGCACTGCATACTGACTAACACCGAACAGACTTATTTTGCATCCTTTATTTCCCAACTGTCTGAACGGGGTTTTGACTTATGGAAGCATACTATACACATAAAATCAGTCTTGGGTTCACAGGAATGGCAAGTTCAGGGAACAGAAGCACTATTTAGAGCATGCCTTATTCCACAGCCGATAATATTTCTGAATGACACTGTGCAACAGACTTCCTGTCTTGGAATAGCATGGGAACAAGGATTTGAACACACCTCAGATTCCCACACCTTCACACATCAAATTTACATCATGTGGAGGGAATACAATAGATGACAAGCAGTACAATACTTCAGACCCCAATTGGAAGGGATGGTTAATTTGGCCCACAGACACAAACAGATGTCAGTCAAGATTCAGGGGTACCACCGAAGGGTTTAGTATTCATAGGCCGGAACCAAAGCTTTGCATAAAGAGAACATCCGGGGGTGGTGACATCCTACAGCGTTAGGAAGTTGTGCCTCGATTGGCTAAAAACATTGACACTGTTTCAGGTGAAACAACAGTTGTCCTTACTCTCAGATGAGGTGGATCTAAGGGATTTTTTATTAGGTCCCTGAAAGCCACATCAGAAACGTTTCTTATGTGCTATCTATAATGAAATCTGGAAGATCTCTCAACAAGAAGCTGCAGTCAATGGAATTAACAGAGAAAGGGTGTTAGCTGTAGAATCCATAATCTATTCACTGGGCAACATTGTATCTTCTGCTATAGATATACTAGAACAAGATCTGTCCATACTACAGCACAGACAATCTCAACTACGTTCTATTATGTTATTAAGCTGGACGCTGCAATCATTGCATGCTGATTATGTGCCTTAGCGAATTATCAACAGTACATCTTTGTTTTCTGCATACAATCTTACTACAGAACAGATAGCAATGGCACAAAGTGGAGAAAAATATACAATGCTGTGTATTGAAAAACTGAACCAATTACCTTTTACTGTGGCACCATCCACAGAATGGTTAATCCATGGCCATATAACATTACTGGTCACAACTTTCCAGTTTCAGTATTGCTTAGAGCAACAACAGGTGGGCAGGTATGAAGCAGTGGGTAGCGAACTCATCAAGGAATCTTGGGAATTGCCATACATATTTTGATGCAGAAATGGGGACATGAAAGTATTACTAAGCTGTACAAGCTGCTAGAAAGCTTTAAGTGGATCTCTCATATGCCAGGATATCATGCTTCAGGAGGCCTGCAGTGGTTCAGTTTCTAACGTATTATGTTACTTGAAAGGGACCCCAGCTGCCGTGATAAATCCGGTGTTCAAGTTACTCTTAAATGGGAGTTACCTGATGCTGAATGATCTTGGTTGTTGTGGGATGCTCCCGGGCATCTCCTAGCTTGTCACTGTAAGCTCCGGGGTTACTTGCTATACGAAAGTATTGTTTCTGCTGACCCATACAGTCAGGGAGGCACCTTTGTTGAATGGTTACTTTATACGGTTTGATACTCTGTGTCGATGAAAGCCATGCCCTTAACCTCCACAAGAGAAATTTATGATCTTCAGGTTGCAAGGTCCTCGGCTGAGATACAGGTTCTAGTATGAAAAAACTGCCCTTCCCATTTCTCAGAAATGGTACAATGTATATTTAACTTGTCGGATACGATGGGTATAGTACACCTATTTATGGCAATAGGTTCTGAACTGTTAAGCACCTTTCAGACAATGTTTGGAGTTCTTCACAATTTCATACACTCTGTATTCGGAAGCAATTTTTGGGGGCTTCTGCTGATCCTGTTCTTAATAGCAGGTATCCTGATTTTCATTTTTAGGTCTCGCCTAGCGATGCAGCGCATGGGATGCTCGCCTTGGCGAGATCTATTGTTGTCGACTTGGTTGCCGAAGGGGGACAGGACATGTGCACGCGTGTGGAAGATAGGAGATGTGCACGTGTACGGCTCGCAGCATTATCACAACTCCTGCTCGCACCATACGCGTGCACATCTCCTGTTTGTGCGCGCACGGACAGGCGATGGCACGTTCCCACAGAGCAAGGGGCAGTGCTTGTGGATTAGGCGTCGCCTCAGAAGCATAGCATGGCTCGGGATCGGCCACCTCCCTCATTCTGTTTACAGTATGGTAAGCGCTGCTCTCCGGTACTGAGGCTTCGTTAAGTGGGCTCCCGTGTCATGGGTCTGGCTGAGGGGGTATTGTATTCCGTTACAAGTAAAATGTGCTAACGGGAACTGCCTGCATTTTTTTAATATGATGAGATCCGGGAGACGTTGTGGACGTACGGCCAGAGCTGCCGACTTTGGATGGAGCTGGGGAACCAAGTTCCGGGCTCGGCATCAGCTCAGCTTCCTGTGATTCTGAGCAAACCACTTAGTCTTACCGTGCCTACCAACAAACAAATGTGTCACCTTGTGTAACGGAACTAGTGCTCGTGTAATGCACTCCAATACCTTTGTGTCGAGTTCACTCTATATAAAACTGCAAAAAAGAGAGAGTTCCTAAGCCTAATCGCCGGTACCGAGATAGCTTTAGCCGTTTTTTGTTGATTTATTTGCAGATTTATATAGCACAAAAGATTTATATAGCGCAAACTCGAGCCAAAGGTATAGGAGTGCTTAACATGAGCACAGTTACGTTACACAGGACACATTAATTTCCTGACAGTGCTTGAAGATGCGCCAAATGGCTTACTATAAGGTAACTTGGGGCAAAGGATAAACTAAATTTGGCAGTTCTGGTCGAGTGAGTTGGGCATATTGCCATATGTACGATCACAGAGGTGTTTAACATAACTCTTCATAACGGGCATCCCACCCAGCAGCGAGATGGGAGTATGCTTCTATTTCTTTAGGCTAGTGAGCAGTTTTCATGCTGGCTTAAAAGCTGAACCTTTTCTGTAGTAAAGCCTAGCTTGAATTCAAACATTGACTGCTGGGACATTAATGTGGAAAGCTGTGAAATGTTGAATGTTTTAGCACTTTTAAATAGGCTCCTATAGTATTTCACTGGCATGGTTAATCGACTGTCGGCACCAAGCTGCTTCTTGAGTGTTGGAGGAGATGGAGCGTTGGACTCTTAAAAAGCTAAAAAATTCCTGCTTTGGGTTGAAATAACCTCGCTTGTGTAGCGCTGCCCGCTCTTTGCTGTTCTCTTCAGTGTGTTTAATTAAGAACACATTGATTCACGTTACAGCTGGCTGCCGTTCTGTTTGGCCTTTTGGTGTTGTGCCCCCATCTTCCAGCCCCCTTGGTACCACCACTGTTGCATGGGTGAGGCGTGGGCCCTTTCATTATCTGGGGTGCGAAGTGGCTTGAGGAGTTGATTTTCATTACTCCTCTGTCCTTTTTGGTGTCATAAATCGAGCTCACTTCCATATTACTTAGATGTATGTGCGCAATGCGTTGTAATGGTTTGCGTTGTAATGACTACGTTGTAATGGTAGTGCGTGGTAAAAGATTCATTGTAAAGGTTGTATACCATATTACTTCCCTGCTTCTGGCTGCTACAATAAAAGGAAATGCTTTTGCCGGTGACAACATAGGTTTGCACGATTGGCTGGCTAGATTAACCCTCTACAGAGAGTGAGAAGATTGGATATTTTTTGGCAGCAAGTTTCCGTCATTACTTGTTTTTAATGTATCAAAAGTTGTTTTTTTCACTCGATT
This sequence comes from Lissotriton vulgaris, assembly GCF_964263255.1. Taxonomy (NCBI): domain Eukaryota; kingdom Metazoa; phylum Chordata; class Amphibia; order Caudata; family Salamandridae; genus Lissotriton; species Lissotriton vulgaris. The sequence continues at coordinate 1,853,246,593 of NC_141694.1, read as the reverse complement.
TGCTTTTTTAGATGTTTTTTGTTTTGGGCGAAGTTTGTCCAAACTCTTCGTCAGGGCTTGAGTTCTAACAATGTATTTTTGTTCGTGGATTAGAAACAAAATGCTGAAACCACTTTAAAAAATGTTAAAATTTAAGACAGCGGTACAAAAGGGGGTGGTGATGGACGGAGCATCTGAATCAATCAAACTCTCACACCCAGTCAAAAGATTGGAGTTTAATCCATCACTGTTCTTTAGCCAACTCTGCCACCCCAGTTCAGACATGGCTATATGCAAATCAGTCTGACCCTGTGCCTCATGGGAACAGTCCAGCCCGAACTGCCAAGCCATGTCTTCCCTGGTCCGGAAACAAGCTTCCGAGGACCGGTTTCTGGCATTCCAGCCATCTTCAGCCCGGCTTGCTCGAATCCAGTGGCAAAGTGAGCAAGGGACTCATGTCTGAGCATGCCCTGCCACACTTATGGCGGCCAAAAGCGGTACAAAAGGGGGTGAGTGTCGTCCATCACCCAGGGTCCTACAGTCTCTCACTTTAGGTCAATGGGGTTAACATTATCCTAGAGGGATTCTTGGCTTTACACCCACATACATGCTAGGTGCACTTAGGTATATTGAAGTTAGGGTTGCATCGTAGGAGTACGCATTTTATTGTCTAGTATTTTTATAACTGCCTGTATTCATCGTTTTAGGATGATGGTAGAAATCTACCATCTTTTTACTCTGTTTTTTTAACATTTGTTTTTATTGTTTTTATAGTTTCCTTAAAGTTTGAGAAACAAACCGTTTATAAACAGTCCGTATACGTTTTTTGTGATCTCTGATACAGGTGTGCAATGCAGAGTACAACATGGTTATGTACAATATACAATCACATATAAAAGAAAAAAAATGGTTGTAGCTTAGCCATCAGTGAGGATGAAAAACATTCCGATATACTGTGAAGTTGAGACAACAAATGCAAATGATGGGAAATAAATCAAAAGGATATATTAGGTAATGGGGTCTCAAGCAATACATATATATGGAATCATGTTTAACAGTAATACAGCCTCTTAGTCTAAATCACATGAGGTTAAAAGGAAAGGGTATAACTCCAGTCCATGAAAGTACTGCTGGCTTAGTGAGACCTTAGAAAAGGTATAATCATTGCCTTCTGTGTGATCGCTGTGCGAGTTAAGATTTCAGTGAGCAGTAACAACCAAGTATGTCTCAGCCATGCATTAATGTATCTGGGTGGGTGACATCGGTGGGACAATGTCATCATTGGTATGTACTGCCATGTCAGTTGTTGCGTCCTGATCTAGCCGAGTGAAAATCTAACAATATTGCATCCCAAGTTGGCACCAATGGTTGCTGACTTATCCCTATCGCGCATACCATCCTTTTACTCTGTTAGTGCTTCGAATCATTTATATCCGTTTCTGTCTAATGGTTGTTTCAGCATGCCTATTTTACACTAGAATGGCGCTGGTTCAATAAATGCTTATTGAAAAACGTCCCCACCGTTTATTCTGTGTATCTCTATAAGACAAAGTGAGCACGACTGACTGAGGAAAAAGTATTGCACTATTTCCACGATTGAGGGATCAGGGTTGTCATGTTCAATAGTTGCCAAGAACTATTCTCTCCTTGGTAAGAGGGGTTTTTAGTGGCACTGTGAGCTAGCTGGTATAAAGGCTAACATACCCGGTGGGGGTGTCTAGAATCCGTCTGGACACCAATTCTACAGTGTATGTTTTCTTTAAATGTGCATATCCTGTATATGTTTATAGGAACTACATAACAATGGTGCAGGTTTTTTACTGCTATGATCTGCACTTTAAGTGACTCATAAATGCCCACTGCAATCGTCTCTATTTTCTCCTTTGCAGGTGGCATGGCAAGGCTCTGGAGGCAATGAGAAGTTCTTTTTTGAAAACGAGAACGTAAGTGGTACTAACAATTATGCTTATTGATTAAGCTAGCCTAAGGCACTGAAATAAAGCAAATTCATCTGAAATAAATGTGTGTGAAATAAGCATTCAGCCTGCTCACTTCTTAGTTACCTTTTGTTGCACTACGTGGGGAATAAGGAAACTTGTGCAAAGGGCATTGAAGCAAATATTCTTTTTTGTTTTTATAGAGCAATGGATATGTTGGGTTCCTCTGCCATATCTTCAATAATGTCTTCTTCCTTCAGACCGTGTACAGGTTATGATGTGAACTTTTTAATTAACAGTCATATTTGGCAAGACCAACAGCATCAAAGTATCCCCAACACATTCATTGTAGCAGTCCTGTGTGCACATCTGTGTCCAGGACTCTAAATAGGGCAACCTTTGTGAATCCAACCTTGTCTCTCCAATAAGACTAAACCTCTCCTCTTGTTCACCAAATGTGAAGCATACTATTCATGGACCATTGCACCTGTTAGTCTATGCACATCAAGGGGCCAGCATGGGCTAATTCTATGACCCACCACCACGGCATGCGAGAAGACCAATCCATGAAAAATGTTGTCTTAAATATTTGCCCAAGTTTCTGAGTGGGCTTTCATCACAAATCTCAGTCATTGAACTTCTGAATGGATGTTTTCTGTCGGGCTTCTTTGTCACCAATCATGTATAGATTTTGATGATTAGACCCTCATCAGTTGATTACTATGTCCATTAGTGTCTCAAAAAGCTCTATTCTATCATGGAATTCCCTGTCGGCAAGATCCCCAAAAGGCATCTTTTCAAATTTGAAAATGTATTCAAACAAGAGATACATGCTTATAAATTGCAACATTTAATTTTTTTTAATTTATGCAGGATCCCTGAAACATGTTTTAAAAAACACATTTTCAAATTTGAAAATGAATTTAAACAAGGGAAACATTCTAGTGAGGACAAGACTTTATTCCTTTATATTTTTACCATTTAAAACAATGCTGCCATTCAAGCAGAATCTGTCATAAAGTACATTTAATTGAAACTACTACTGTATAAAAATATCTTAAAATTGAAAAAAGTTAAGAAATTGTCTGTGGCCAAGGCTCTTGGACCCTAATCCTTAATGTTCAGAAGGGAACTTTAAGAGTGACAACTAATTTCACTTGCATAATTAGCATTATTTTGGCTGTGATAATACAAGGCTTTAAAAGATTACACTTGCAAAAGTAAATTATGAAGAAATATAACACTAAAGAACCAACAGTAATTTGTCAAGGACATGTTGGCTTTAATTCACTTTTTTGATTGAATGAACATATTTAATACATTATAATTATGAAAACAAAAAAGTGAGAAGGCAATAAAGGTATTGGTGGCATCTGTATATGAAGACATAGAACTAGCATGATTTTACAAAACTATTTGTCAGTATTGTCTTTTGCTCTGGATTAGCTGCCTCTAACCTTACTCTACCTAGATAGATAGTGTCATGTATCATAGCTTGGTACCATTTCTCAGCCGGCCTAAGGCTCATTCTAGAAATTGAAAAGGAACAACAGCTGATCTCATGAGACAAATTAAAAAATGTCAGACATTTGTATGGCGGCTGCCTTGAAATCACCTCCTGTTTTTGCTGAAACTGACACCCTTGTGGAAGAAGTCTTCCTTTGCAATTTATTTGCATAAATTCTGTTCATCCTTTACACTACGGGCCAGATATACTGAGATAGGATTCACAAATAGCGGTTGCAATTTGTGCGCTGTCTTTTTGCGAATCTTATGGTATTTTGCGAACCAACCTATGTACTAATAGGTCAGTTCACAAAATACTGAATCACAGTGGGTCGCAATTTGACCCACCTGATGAATATTAGTGAGGCAGTTCACAAAAAGAAACCTACTACGATTCACTGTCATCTTAAGGTTGCCTGCTGGGGTCAGTAGACCACCATTTCGTCGATTACTTTTAAATAAAGCAACCTTTTTTTCCTCATTTTAAATGCAACCAGTTTTCCTTAAAGGAAACTGAAATGTGTTTTTTTAAAAATGGATAGTCGGAAAAGTTTTGAAATCTATTTATTAAGAGTAGGCAGTGGCCCTGGAGACCACTGCCTACTCCTGAAAAGGATTTTAGACATTTCATAAAGGGAAACCCCTTCCCGTTTGCAAATAGGTTACCGTCTCCTTTAAGGTGTCAGTAGAATATTATTGTTTTGCTACAGGATTTCAGTTGCAAAACATGAATACATTCCATAAGGAATTGCTAATCTGACCACGCCCCTTCCAATAGTCATTTCTTATGATTTCCTATACCAGTTTAGCGATACAGTAGCATCTTACCGAAATGCTAAATGTTTAGTACATTTGAAAATCAAATTTTCTTGTTGCAACCCCTTTCATTTACTGAATCACAAGGTTTGCGATAAGAAAATGCATTAGTACATCTGGCCCCTATTTTTCTTATCCTGTTCTTCCGAGGTATAGTTTGGGCTTACTATTCTACACTTCTATTGTATGCTTCTCTTTATGATTATTGTTGCGAATCCTATTATGCTGCATGAAAAGTTGCTTATTGTAGCCCTAGTACCTTATAGCTACTTACGTACATGTGACCCTAGAACATAGTACTTTCATACATTTTTAACCAGACTGTTGAGCACTTTAGGGTTCCACAATCTGAGCTTTCACCATATCTAATTATTTATATCCTTCCTCACACAGGTGTGCATGATCTTCAATGCTGGCGAGCTGACTCTGGTCGAATATGGTAACAACGAAATCCTAGGTTCTGTCCGCACCGAATTCATGAACCCGCATCTCATCAGGTGAGTCAAACACCATTTCAATAAAGGGCAGGGCTTAATGAGGCCTTTCATAACAACCAATGTTTCTACTGGACTCTATATTTGAGGAAAGTAAATTTGCTACGTTAGTAAGTCTAAGAAGTGGTCCAGCAAGGCTCATTATTGCCCAGTGCGTTTATATGCAGCATCGGCCCTGGGTAACTAGGTGACTAACATCCATAGTTAAACAATAAATATTTTGAACATCAGGAAAGAGGAATTAGTTTAATTCAATCATACTTTCTGAATTTCTCTTGAACGTAAAATCATTATTAGAGAGGTAGTATACTACAAAGAACAGGTATGTTTTGTATGGTTCAAATGTCTCCTAATGTACAGTAGCCAGAAAATTCTACACTGATACGCAAAACAAAAACAAAATTGCCTTGTTTTCTAGTATTATATGACTCACTTGTATTACCCCTTTCATACAAAGGAATTTATCTGTTATTCAGGAAGCCCCAGATGATACATCTCTTCTGACAAGCTTTTAGCCTGCACTATAGCTTACCATCGGGCTAAAGAGACTCCTGGTGTTTATTGTATTCATGTCAGAAGTTTATCTGACTGTGCATACTCTATCCACCCTCCATTTTAGTTCTCTAGAATGTGTGTGTGTGGGTGTGGGTGTGGGTGTGTGTGTGTTCTTTTCCACCAAAAGTGTCCTGCTATGGAGGGCACTCTTTCTCACGGTTGTTGCGCGTTTGCAAGGCTGGACTCGCCTTGTATAATACCTCTCACCAAAAGAAAAACGCAGCACTCTCTCAGTAAAGGCAGTATGGCAAATTTAATCAAGATTTAAGCAGAGCCATATCGCCTCCTCACCGGTGAGGAGGAGATATGGCTCTGCTTAAATCTTGATTAAATTCGCCATACTGCCTTTACTGAGAGAGTGCTGCGTTTTTCTTTTGGTGAGATATATTTATATATATATATATATATATATATATGTATATATATATATATATATATATATATATATATATATATATATATTCACGCTCTGTTACGCCTGCGGCTTCTGCACTTGCGAGTGGTTGTGCTCACATACGTTTTTTCGCTCCCAATTAAATTACAAACGCCCCTCACGGGAAAGGGTAACCATTTATTGGATTTCTCATACACTTTTCACACAACACATATGCGTTTCGGCAAAATGCCTTTATTGATGTTGGCGGCTGCCATTTTTTTGCTTATTTTATGCATTCCACTCTGTTACGTCATATTGACAACAATGGAAAAAGGACTTTTTAGTCTTAAACCAACATCAGCCCCATCTTAACATGTTCTAATTCATGTATGTTGCAACATTATTAGGGAATAATTATAATTCCAAATTATTTCATCAATTCAAATTTGATAATTTTACCACTGTCTCTCCTTATTGTTGAATATTTCTGTTCTCCTCTCCGACTCATGTTTATTTAGTCCCTTCCTTTTTGGACTGTGTATTCAATTCCAAAACTTGACAGATAATCAGGATTTCTATCCACTCTGTTAATCATACCCTGGATGGGTGATCCCATGGATATAGGCTTCCCCCTACCTGAAGGGATTTCTCACTTGTATTCCTGTATTGCGCCCTGTATGGGCATTAATCATTCCCTATTTTTGTAACTGCTTACTTCTACTTGCCATCAATACTTTTCCAGAACAAAGTTTTATTTTATTGAGAGATTGCAAAGAAGGCGCAGCTCTCCGGGCACCGGAGAAGCTGCGAGCAGATGAGCAACAGTCATAGATAGGCAATCCATACAATAATTTAAAGTAGAATAACTACCCCGAGTTCCCCCCCGTCCCCCTCCAACTCCTCCAACCCGGATCCCACCCTGGCCCCCTGCACAATGTCTACTCAGTCCAAAAAGGAAAAACATTTTATGAAATATTCAGTGTATACTCGTCCTCACCCAGGATCTAAGCAGAATTGTCTTGCATCATCATCATCTTGTTGCACCGGTGGTTCCAGCCTCAGTCCTCTGTAATCTGCTCATCTCTTCCATATTTTATAGTGTTTCCTGGGGCAGCCCCGGGCCTCAAATACTGGGCGCTCCAACCCCATATAGAAATCTAAGCCCTTTTTCCACACTCCCACCAGAGGGGCCCTAGGGTCCTTCCAGGCTCGAGCAACATCCCTCTTGGCTACCGTGAGGCCCAGGGGCAGTAGATGCCGTTTATATATATTGCCCCCCACTTGTTCCATGACATGGAGAAGGCCCAGCTGCGGCGAGCGGGGAAGCTCCCAACCCAACACTTCAGACGGGCAGTCTCACACACCAGTCCAGAACCTTATCAGCACATCACATGACCATACCGTATGCATAAATGTGCCCACCTCTCGACCACACCTCAGGCATTCAGGGGATGCAATCAGGCCGGCCCTCCATAACCTTTCCCTAGTGTAGTAAGCTCTATGTAGGTATTTGAATTCAATAAACCGCAGGCATACAGCAATGGCCGCCCGCCTTGGGGCTTCAAATCTTCTTTCTCTTCTTTCCCTCCCCTTTCCTTGGACGCTTTTCTAGCTCTGCTCACAAAAATCAAGTCTGGCTCCCCCACTGACTGTGCCCCTGCCCGTATTCTCAAAACCCTTTTTTCTTCCTGCCCTGACACCCCCCTCTCTTTTCTTAATGCTTCTCTTTCCACTGGATTGGTCCCTTCTTCATTTAAATCTGCTATTGTTTCTCCCATTCTTAAAAAACCTGGTCTTGATTCTTCTCTTCCCTTTAACTTCAGACCTATCTCTCTTCTTCCCTATCTTGCTAAAATTCTCGAATCTTATGTTACTTCCTGTCTTTCTGCTTATGTTGAACGGAACCAGCTTTTGGCCTCTCACCAGGCCGGTTTCCGTTCAGGTCACTCGACCGAAACCGTGGTGTTAGCCGTCCTTGACGAGCTTAAAGCCAAGGCCGACATCAACTCTCCCCAAGCTTTGATCCTCCTCGACTTGTCCGCTGCGTTTGACACGGTCGACCATAACATTCTTTTGGACCGTGTCAGCGCAGCGGGCATACGAGGCACTGTCTTCTCCTGGATCACTTCCTTTCTGACAGGCCGTTCTCAAGCTGTTCACCTTCCTGGCTTTTCTGCTTCCCCCCTCCCGGTGCCCTGTGGGGTCCCCCAAGGCTCCTCTCTTTCTCCCCTTCTCTTCAATCTCTACATTCACCCTCTTATTTCTTCCCTTCTTGAGCTGGGGGTCTCTGTGTATAACTACGCTGACGACCTCCAGCTCGTCTTTGATCTTTCCTCATCTTCTCACGCTTTATCTTTTTTTCATTCCACCATGGTTTTCATCTCTGGGTGGATGAGCGCCAACCACCTCAAGCTCAATCCCGATAAGACTGAGCTTGTTCTGATTGGCGGCTCATCCAACCCCTGGTCTTCTGCTTTCTGGCCTCCCATTCTTGGCCCTTCCCCCACCCCTGTTCCTTCCGTTAAAACCTTGGGCATCAAGGTTAGACAGGACCTGTCCATGCACAGCCAGGTCAGTGCCGTGGTGTCCTCCTGTTTTCTCTCCCTCCGGATGATCCGGAAAATCTCTCGTTTCTTTTCTCTTGACTCCCTTAAAATTATTATTTCTGCCCTCATCACCTCCCGCCTTGATTACGGCAATAGCTTGTTCGCCGGCATTCCAGCTTATGAAACCCGCCGCTTACAAGCTATCCAGAATCAGGCCGCCCGTCTCATCTTTCACTTGCCCAAAACCCATCACATCAGTCCCGTCCTTAAATCCCTTCACTGGTTGCCCATCTTGCAGAGATCCCTGTTCAAATTAGGGTGCCTTGTTTATCGGGCCCTTGATCACTCTGGACCGGCTTTCATCAATTCTCTGGTTTCTCTTCACACCCCTGCCCGCACTCTCCGTTCTTCATCTTCTGCCCTCCTCACTGTTCCCCGCTTTCGCAAATCTCGCACCGGTGGTACCCGTTTTTCTGTTCTTGCCCCCCGGTTCTGGAACTCCCTTCCTCTTTCTATGCGTTCGATCCCTATCTTTTCCCACTTTCGTAAAGCGCTTAAAACTTTCCTGTTTGCCCAGGCCTACCCCTGCTAATCCTCCTGGCCTTGTCTGTCCGGTTCTTTAGAGCTCCCAGCGCCAGGAAGCCGTTTGGCCGTCGCGCGCTTTACAAATAATTTTCATTCATTCATTCATTCATTCATTCATTCATTCATTCATTCATTCATTCATTCAAGGGCTTCTCTCCAGTCTTCCTCCTCTAGCTCTCCTATGTCTCCCTCCCATGTGGTCCGCAGCTTATCTAGGGAAGAGGAGCAATGCGTAACTAGCGTCTGGTAGATGCAGGATATTTTCTTATTTTCCAATTCCCCCATGAACACCTTAGCCTCCAGGGGGCTAAATTCATGCAGGGAGTCCAGGCCGTCTAAGGCGGGTGATATGGCGTGACGGAACGGCAAGTATTTAAAGAATTGGGTATGGGGCATGTCGTATTCTTCCCTTAGCTCTTGAGACGATGTAAGGGTCGTGTCTTTCATGACATGGCCCAACGCCGATATTCCAATCGCATCCCAGATGTGGACCCCTGCAGGGACGCCAGCGCCGGCAACCGTCCATTCTGCCACAATGGGGTTTCCTCCGTCAGTCTGTTCCACCACCCCAAATGGTGTAGCGCCTGTCGCCATATCCAGAAAACCCCTTGAGTAACAACCAGGAGCTTCTTTCTCTTTGCAGCCGAATATAAAATAGTGTGTAGCGTGTCTGGGTCCATTAAGTATCTCTCAAGGGCATATGCCGGGTCGCCCCAGTCCCCATACCACCCTTCGTTCAGTATCAACAGGTGAGATGCCTGATAGTAGGACAAAACATCTGACGTCGCCAAACCACCACAATATGGAGAGAGGAAACAAGTACGGAGCGCCACTCTCACCGCCCCCCCCCTCCCCGGCCCAGAGAAATTGACCTAGCGCGAATCAACCTGTTTGAACCACTGCGGTGAGATAGGTAGGGGGGATTTTGCAGTTGGTATAGCAGACGCAGGAGAACCACCATCTTGAATATGGCAGAGTGGCCATATATGTTATGTGGCATACGGCACCATGTTTTCATGTCCGATCTGACTCGGTCCCAGACAGATACAACATTACGCATCCAGGAGACCCCCGGTAAGGCTGTCAGGAATATGCCCAGATATTTAAGGCCTCCGGCCGCCTCCTGCAACGCTAATGCCCAGGATCCCAGGTCCATGCGCCCTCCCAATGTCCACAGCCCAGATTTTCGCAAGTTTAAGTGGAGGCCTGACACTTCTCCGAATATTCGCATTATTTCAATGACCCTCGGCCCTGACCTATTCAGATCCGTGAGGAAGAAGAGGACGTCATCGGCATAGAGCGCAATTCTATCAGATATTCCCGCTTCCTACTCGATGCCTCGCATCTGTGCATCTATTCGTACCCACGCCGCCAATGGCTCCATGGCAAGGGGAAACAGATATGGCGACAGGGGGCATCCCTGCCGGGTGCTCCGGCCTATAGAAAAGGGGTTAGATACCGCCCCAGCCACTCTCACCGATGCTGTCAGATCAGTATACAGCAACTTCAGATATGATAGGAATTGGGGCCCGAGATTCAGGCGGGATAGGTCATCAATACTTTTCATGTGCGTTTTAGAAGTGAACCCCCGCTACTGTTTAGACCCTTTGGAGCTTTTGTGTGTAAGTCAATTATATAGTTCGACTCTAGCGTCCTCAGCTTCAATTTCCTATTGCCCCCTCTCATCTCTTGGGGTACCTGATCCAAGCAAAGTAATGTAAGCAAGGTTCTATCGCTTCGATGATGAGACTCAAAATGACTCGCTACAGGATAGATGACCTCTTTATTGCTAATCGCCCTCATATGTTTTAAAAATCTGCTGTTTTGTCGGGTGAATCGTGCTCCCTATGAATTTCAATTTGCAAGGGCAAATGAAGCAATAAAGTGTAGATGTCATAGGACGGTTAATAAACTTCATTATTTGTTTCTGTTCCTTCATATTCGGTATCTCCTAGGTAAATACCTTTTCACTATTTACAAAGGCCTTGCACTTGCCACATGGATAAAATCATTTTACTTATTCTGTGACCCCTTCTGATGTTCCTTTGCTAGATGACTTTCTACTATTTTATCTAATAAAGTGTGATTTCCTGAAAGTTAGTTTTGGATGTGCTAGTAAATCTTTACCTATAATTCCATCAGATTTTAAGATCCTCCAATTACTCTGCATTATTCTTTTGACGCTTGTGGCAGCATTAGAGTAGTTGGTAATCATCCTAAAGTTAATCTTCATATTGGATTCTTTTATGATAGTCTCATCTTTTAATAGATCTTCCCTATTTTTCTTTTCCACTTTCTGTAGTGCCATTGAAAGTACCTGTTTACGATAAGCTGTTTTCTGAAATCTTTTCACACTTGCAGCTTTTGTGAAATCATATTCCCTAGAACAGTTACGCTTAATGCGTAGAAACTTGCGGTAAGCGATGCTGTTGATTAGTTTCTCTGGGTGGCTGCTTTTAGCATGTAATTTCGAATTTCCTGCTGTTGGTTTTATACAGAGAGACATACACATTTTGTTGTCACTAATGAACACCTCAAGATCAAGAAAACTTACTTTTCAGAGATTTCACCTGTGAACCTCTAAGTAATATCATTCTGGTTTAGAAAATCTATATACTCTCTTGCTGATTCTTGCTTGCCCTTCCATATGATAAACAAGTCGTCTATGTATCTCCTTCAACTTATTATTCTTTCAATCAAATTGACTGGTGCCTCCGACCATGCCACTCGCTTCTCCCACCAGCCCACGAACAAGTTCGCGCAGCTGGGGCGAAGCTGGTGCCCATGGCCGTTCCTCATGTCTGTCTATACAGCTGTCCTGAAAGACGAGGATGTTGTTGTGTAGACAAAAGTCAACAAATTCCAACAGCATTATATAATGTTCTGTGTATTTCAGTGGGCGTCCTCTTGGAAAATACTTTACAGCTTCCAGTCCATCAAGATGGGCTACACTGGTGTACAAATTTGCAACAACCAGCTTTATCATCAAAAAGTCAGACTCCCACAATGTTCATTCAGTTAGTTTAATGACATCCTCTGTATCCCTTGTATAGGATGTTAGTTCTGATATGTAAGTAAATAGGAAATAGTCCACATAATTCAATATATTCTCCATCAGGCTTCCCATTGAGTAAACTATGGGTCGTCCTGGAGGATAGGTCCTGTTGTTATGGACCTTGGATAAATGATAGAACATAGGCAATCTTGGATGTGCGTTTACTAGATATTGAAATTCGTCTGTCAATAACATCCCATTTCGATGCCATTTGTAAATTAAAACCTGGGAAGCTCTTATGCTATTGGTATATTCCTTCTTTGTGATCATGTTGTAATTCTTCTTGTTGTTTATAATGTGTATGTATATGTGTGTATGTATGTATATGTATATATATATATATATGTATATGTATATATATGTTTTTATGTATACATATATGTACATATGTATATGTGTGTGTATATATATGCTGGCATTGAAAACTACTCGCCCACTCGTTATGGAGAGTCAGGGTGAGCAATTTTTTAGGGTCTGCTGGGTGTCAGTTTTTTTCTAGCATGCAAAATTTAAATAGCTTATAAATTACCTGTACGAATATTTAAAAAACAAAATCAGCAGTTTTGAAAGCACATGTTTTTTTGTAATTCTGAAGTGGGATGAAAACAATGATTTTAATATTCTCAAACAAATGATAACACTTTACTTGGTGATGTGCAAATGACATTATCGTTTACACACTATAATTATATCAGTAAAATTGCATGTCGTAGGGAAGGTTTATAGCCATTGTAATGCAAAATGTGCAGTCTATAAATGACAATGTGCTACCTCATCTTGATTTAGTAATATATTTGTTGAAAGTGAGAGTAATTATATATGAACTGAGAAACATCCCTGCCCCTGTGTATGTGTGTGTATATATGTGTTTGTATGTGTATATAGGTGTTTATATGTGTATATAGGTGTTTGTATGTGTGTGTGTGTATATGTGTGTGTATATAATATGTGTGTATCTATACATGTGTGTGTGTATATATATATGTATATATATATATATATATGTGTATAAATGGGCATGTGTGTATGTAGGAACTGGGTTCACCAGGTCCCCCGGGTAGCCTGGCACGAGCAGGTAGGCATCCGAAAGCTCAGGTGTTAAGTTACTACACAGCACACGCATCCACTGAGACAATAAGTACACGCAAAGACTAAGACCACACCAGTATTGTTGATTCAAATAATTACGTTTTATCTAAATCAAGGCAATCAAAATATGCAGTAGAAATAACTTATTACTTTTCCTTAGAAGCACAAATCCGGCATTGCTTGGTGATAAATACTTAAATACATAAATATTAAATATCAAATAATTGTAGGGCTGGCACCAGCCTTGCTCCTAGTCAGCACCTGTAAGGAATTCTTTAGGAAGCCATTTAAATAACATTGCATTAAGCTTCAATACCCATTTCATGGAGTGAAGAACAGTTAAACAACAGAGATAAAACCTTTCTGTGGGTCAGGGCAACCATTAACACATTCCCTTGTAAACCATCGCAAACACCCTTCTTGTAAAAGATACTCAGCATTTCCTCAGAAAGGCATCAGTGCACGAGGCCATATTGACCAGTGTATGATCAGAATTCCACACTCCAGCGGAACTGGACCCAATAACCATTACCATTCCTTCCCTCCAACCAGCCAGGGATCATTCGTTAAATTAGCCAGTCATAAAATCCTCCCTGGGGCTCTACTGTTAGTATCAGGCTCCAGCTCAGTTCAATAAGAAGGCCTGTGGCACAACGGAAGTCAATGACAGTCTCCGCGGGGAGGAGGCGTTCTCCGGGCCTCCCCGGGAGTTTACCTCTTTATCTTCGGCCCGCTCGGGCCCTTGCGTAGACCTCAGTTGCGGGCGCGATGATCAGCCAGAGGAGGCCCACACTACTCCAGCATTCTTCACGGGCCTCCCTCCGGCCCCAAGGCCGTCCAGTTCCTCTTCTGGCGGGGAGGGCTCTCGGAACTCCCCGAGCCCTCCGGCGTGAGGATTCCCCTGTTCCCGGGCTCGCGGTGACGTGAGCGGCCCGGGGACCAATCAGCGGGTGAGAAAGGCGGGCTCAGGCAGCATCAGTCAATCGCTGCGCGGCGCCGAGTGGGTGGCGTGTCCAGGGACGTGTCAGCGTTTCCCCCCCACCACGTGACCAGGGTGAAGCAGGCTTCAGGCCTAGTCGGGCCTAGTGCGGCCCGTCAGGAATTCCGGCGGCCCTCTCCTGACACCGGGGGCCGCCGCGGGGCAAAGTTGATGGCGCTGGCCCTGAGGAGGGATCGCCGGGCCGCGGCGCTGACGGGAGAAGCCCCGAGGTCTCACTGGACTGCAGCGCTGGCAGGTACAGCGCCTGAGAGACAGTGAATTGGAGCCTGAGAGGGCTTCGCAGTTTCTGGGTGGCCAGCGCTTCTCTAAGGGCTTAAAAGAGAGCGGGTGAGGGGCAATCAGACAGGCCAGGCCATTCGACAGTGACAGTTCAATACAGGGACCCAGCGCTATGAAGGGGGTAATGCTCCTGCAGGCAATTACAGTGCTGAGCCTCAGGCAGTAAAGACAGCTCAGGGAGCTAGGTGGTGTAGCCAGATCAGATCAGACAGGACAGCAGTTCAGTCAGAGGGGGCTCAGTAGGACAGCGCAGGCCCAGGCAAAGGCAGGGGGAGCAGGGGCAGCATGGTACAGTACCTGGTTGGTTCCCCAGTAGTCCTGGTTAGCACCAGTAAGCTTCGTCTTAACGCTTGTTGGTTCTGGCACCCTTTGGTTGCAGTTTCTTGGTTTCTTCAGGAAGGGGGGGGTGTGAGTTGAAGGCTTCCTCAGGTGGTCCCTGGGTTCCCCTTCCGCCGGGCCAGATCAGTGGGCTAGTTCAGTGTTCCTCACTCAGCTTGGTGGGCAGCGCCTAAACCCTTTCACCCCCAGGTTCCTGACTAGGCCCTACCGCCTAAGTCTCCTGCGTAGGTTCTCCCCAGGTCAGTGATGCCTCAACAACTGACTGGAAAGTTTCCCTCTCTTTACTTATAGAGCGACAGTTGGCAGTGGCAGTTGGTGTCACCTACCCTGTTCTAGAAGGTTCCAGGAGCTTCCTCACTCTAGCTATGAGCAGGGAAGGCAGGCTGGTGTCGCAACATTGTTTAGGGGTTCCAGCCAGCTCTTGGCTACTAGAGTGCGTCTAACAAGACCATGCTGCAGTAGCAGGGGTCAGTGGCAGCCATGTTAGGGGAAGAGAGCACCTGCACATTAACATTGATAAGCAATGGGAAGGTGCCCAGAGTCCTAAAGCCAACAAAAATAGGTGGGAAAAAAGAGGCCAAGGTGATTAAAAATAGGAAAGACCACCCTAAGGCTGACATGTCTAACAGTGTGTGTGTGTATATATATATATATATATATATATATATATATATATATATATATATATATATATTATATTACCTACTGGCGGTCGCCAGTAGGTATATATAGTTAGGACCTAGTTTCCATAGGAAATCCGCAACATTCTATTGGGAATAATTTTGGCGCCTGTTGATCAATCTATGTGAATTTCTCAAAGAAGATGGCGTGTTATGCTCCGCTCCTTCCCTGAAAGTTTCGGGGGGATTCGTGAAGCGGGGGCCGAGAAAAAAGGGGGGTCCCAAAACGTGTTTTAGCCATGCAATTTTCCATAGGACCTTTAGACACGGCTACAGCCCGAACGGCTGAACGGAATTACAAGACATTTGGCAAAATGGTAGAGTCTGATTCGCAGATCACGCTTTTGCTTAAATGGTGTAAATCCCTCCAGTAGTTGCTGAGAAAATTCAAGTTGAAATCAATTATATATCTATAAGCGCGCACAGTGCGAGCACCGTGCGCGCACCCCACAATTTTTTTAGGGGCCTTGGGGGTCCTTGTGGGACCCCCTGAGCAGGCCTAGAGGGTCAGGGTGCTTCTACCCTGCCCCCTTTTTGAGTTCTACACATTTGTTTTTCGGCTTTCCTGTGCCTTAGTCTACTGAGGCACAAGATGGCTGCCAACTGTTTCTGTTTTGGAGTGTTGATAGACAGTAGCAGCCAATCAGCATGCCTTCCAGAGAAAGCTGCATGCTCATTGGCTGTCAACACTACAAACCAGGAAGTGTTGGCATCCATCTTGTGCTAGGTAGACCGAGGCACAAAGGAAGCAGAGCTCACAGCCCACACAGCTCTCACAGCCCTCACAGCTCTCACAGCCCTCACAGCTCTCACAGCCCACACAGCCCTCACAGCCCACACAGCCCTCACAGCCCTCACAGCCCAGACCACACTCAGAGGCACCCTCCTTTACAGGCCACCAGGACCCCGCGCACAAGTTAGTGAGGACATCACGGACTTCATCACTCCACACGCGCTCCCCTCCAAAGATTACATCCTTCTGGGAGACCTCAATTTTCACCTTGAAAAGAACAACGACCGCAACTCCACCACCCTTTTGGACAACCTCGCCAACCTCAGACTTAAACAACTGGTCACTACCCCCACCCACATCGCAGGTCACACCCTCGACCCTATCTTCACCTCCAGCAATCATGTCTCCTTCAGCCACACTACGGCTCTCCTCTGGACTGACCACAGCTGCGTTCACTTTACCTACAACAAGCCCAAACCCAACAACCACCCCCCACCAACTCTGCAAAGAAACTGGAACAAAATCACCATCGACCAGATCTCCTCATCGCTTCTTCTAAACCCCCCAGCCCACTCCTCAAACCCCGACCAAGCCGCCACCAACCTCACCCTCTGGTTATCCAACAGCGCCGACATCCTAGCACCACTGAAAAAACGACAAAGCAAACTTGGCAGCAAGAAGGCCTCATGGTTCAACGATGATCTTAAAAAATCCAAGAAACTCTGCCGCTCCCTTGAGAAGGCCTGGAAAAAAGACCCAACCACCAGCACCAAGGACGCCTTCAAAAACGCCACCCGCATACACCACCAACTGATCCGAAAGGCCAAGAAAACCGCCTTCAAAGACCGACTAGATAACAACGCCCACAACAGCAAGGAACTTTTCAACATCGTCAAGGAATTTAAAGTAGTGTGGCTCACTGGTTAGAGGCGGCAGACCCGAGAGCAGAGGACGGCCCGGGACCAGGGTTCGATTCCCGTCGCGGCAGGTTTCTGGACCAGGGTCAGCGGACTCGATAATTCTCTCGCCTCGGTGCCCACTCTGATCAGCGATCACACTCGGCAACTCTGGGCATTAGCTTGCCTCATCTTCACTAACGGCCCCACCAGACCGCCGGGGATGCCTGGTCTCACCCTGGAGATACCCATTAAGGGACCATCTCTCAGGGAAGCCAGGAAGGGTTTCGCAGCGGTCGAAGCGCCTTGGGACCCTACGGGTAAGTAGTGCGCTATATAAATGCCAATACATTTACATTTACATTTATACATTTACACCAATCCCTCGGCCAACTCTAACGACATCACCCCCTCTCAAGCCCTCTGCGACTCCCTTGCTTCATTCTTCCACAACAAAATTGCAGACATCCACAACAGCTTCGACAACCAACCCGGAGACCAACCCACCCAACCATTTGATGGACCTTCACCCCCCTCGAACATCCTTAATGACTGGAACCCAATCTCCACTGAGGACACCATTCGCCTGATGAACTCCATCCACTCAGGATCCCCCACAGACCCATGCCCTCACCACATCTTCAACAAAGCAGACTGCATCATAGCACCGCACCTCCGAGACGTCATCAACTGCTCCTTCAACTCCGCCACCTTCCCGGAAAGCTGGAAACACGCTGAACTCGGCGCCCTTCTGAAAAAACCCACAGCGGACCCCACCGAACTCAAAAATTACCGCCCCATCTCGCTCCTTCCATTCCCGGCCAAAGTCATCGAAAAAGCTGTCAACAACCAGCTCGCCGCCTTCCTCGAAGCCAACAAATCCCTCGACTCCTCACAGTCCGGCTTCCGAGCGAAACACAGCACTGAGACCGCCCTCATCGCAGCAACAGACGACATTCGAACTCTACTGGACAATGGAGACACAGTCGCCCTCATCCTCCTTGACCTCTCCGCAGCCTTCGACACAGTCTGCCACAGCACCCTTCTACAGCGCCTCAGAAACATCGGAATCCAAGGAAAAGCACTAGAATGGATCACCTCGTTCCTCACCGGAAGAACCCAGAGAGTCCGCCTTCCACCATTCAAGTCAGAGGCCACTGAAGTCATCTGCGGCGTACCACAAGGATCTTCACTCAGCCCCACCCTCTTCAACGTGTACATGAGCCCCCTCGCGGTCATCGCACGCCAACACAACCTCAACATCATCTCCTACGCGGATGACACTCAACTGATCCTATCACTCACCAATGACCCTAGCACCGCCAAAACTAACCTACACGAAGGAATGAAAGAAGTAGCCGAATGGATGAAACACAGCCGTCTGAAACTGAACTCAGATAAAACAGAAGTCCTCATCTTAGGTACCTCCCCCTCCGCATGGGACGACTCTTGGTGGCCGGAAGCCCTTGGAAAAGCACCCATCCCGACAGACCACGCACGGAACCTGGGCGTCATCCTGGATTCCTCACTTTCAATGAACAGACAAGTCAACGCCGTCTCCTCATCCTGCTTCAACATTCTTCGCATGCTCAAAAAAACATTTCGTTGGATCCCCACCGAAACCAGGAAAACGGTCACCCACGCTCTGGTCACGAGCCGACTGGACTATGGAAACACACTCTACGCCGGTACTACCGCTAAACTCCAGAAAAAACTCCAACGAATCCAAAATGCCTCAGCCCGGCTCATATTAGACATCCCGCGTAAAGAACATATCTCTGGTCACCTGAAAAACCTCCACTGGCTTCCAGTCAATAAGAGGATCACTTTCCGGCACCTGACCCACGCACACAAAGCACTCTACGAAATCGGACCAGAATGCCTCAACACACGACTGTCCTTCTACACCCCCTCCCGCCAGCTACGATCATCCAACCAAGCCCTTGCCACTGTACCTCGCATCAACAAAACCACCATGGGAGGTAGATCCTTCTCCTACCTGGCAGCTAAAACCTGGAACTCACTTCCCACTTACATTCGCCTTACCCAGAACCACCTAGCATTCAGAAAGCAACTTAAAACGTGGATATTCGACAAATAATTCCCCACCCCCCCTCAAGCGCCTTGAGACCCTCTGGGTATGTAGTGCGCTATACAAATTCTCTGACTAGACTTGACTTGACACAGCCCTCACAGCCCACACAGCTCTCACAGCCAACACAGCCCATACAGTTCTCACAGCCCATACAGTTCTCACAGCCCACACAGCTCTCACAGCCCACACAGCCCACACAGCTCTCACAGCCCACATAGCTCACACTCTCACAGCCCAAACAGCTCTCACAGCCCACACAGCTCTCACAGCCCACAGAGCCCTCACAGCCCACACAGCCCACACAGTCCTCACAGCCCACACAGCTCTCACAGCCCACACAGCTCTCACAGCCCACACAGCTCTCACAGCCCACACAGCTCTCACAGCCCACACAGCTCTCACAGCCCACACAGCTCACAGCCCACACAGCTCTCACAGCCTACCTAGGTAGACCGAGGCACAAAAGAAGCAGAGCTCACAGCCCACACAGCTCTCATAGCCCACACCGCTCTCACAGCCCACACAGCTCTCAAAGCCCACACAGCCCTCACAGCCCACACAGCCCACACAGCCCTCACAGCCCTCATAGCCCTCACAGCCCTCACAGCCCACACAGCCCACTCAGCCCTCACAGCCTACACAGCTCTTACAGCAAACACAGCTCTCACAGCCCACACAGCTCTCACAGCCCACACAGCTCTCACAGGCCTCACAGCTCTCACAGGCCTCACAGCCAACACAGCCCTCACAGCCCACATAGCTCTCACAGCCCACACAGCTCTCACAGCCCACACAGCTCTCACAGCCTTCACAGCCTTCACAGCCCACACTCTCACAGCCCAAACAGCTCTAATAGCCCACACAGCTCTCACAGCCCAAACAGCTCTCACAGCCCAAACAGCTCTCACAGCCCACACAGCTCTGGCAAAGATAATACCAGCAGCGAACAAGCACTGGCAAAGACAATAACAGCAGCAAACAAACACTGGCAAAGACAATAACAGCAGAAAAAAAACATTGGCAAAGACAATAACGGCAGCAAAACAAAAACACGGACAAAGGCAATACCAGCAGCGAACCAACACTGGCAAAGATAATACAATCAGGGGGGCAGGGGCACAAAAAACGGCACAATCAGGGGACAGAAGGCCCGACAAACGGACCAATCAGTGGGCAGAAGGCGAGAAAAAAACGGCACAATTAGTGGGCAGAAGGCAACAAATACGGCACAATCGGGGAGCAGAAGGCAAAAAATACAGCACAATCAGTGTGCAGAAGGCAAGAAATATGGCACAATCAGGTTGCATGAGGTAGGAAATACGGCACAATCAGGGGGGCAGAAGCCAAGAAATACTGCACAATCAGGGGGGCAGAAGGCAAGAAATACGGCACAATCAGAGAGCCTCTTGCTCCGGTCCAAAATTCGGATCCCTAAGGCTGCTCAGATTGTCCCACAAAGATATTAACATATGTAAACGTTATCCCCTAATAGAATTCGCATTTAAAAAACCTTGCACATTCACTGAAAAAAACATAGGTTTCAGGCCTTATATAGTTAGGAATTAGCATTTAAAAAACCTTGCAAATTCACTTAAAAAACCATAGGTTTCAGGCCTTATATAGTTAGGAATTAGCATTTAAAAAAAAAAAACTTTGAAATTCACTGAAAAAACCATAGGTTTGAGGCCTTATATAGTTAGGAATTAGCTTTGAAAAAACCTTTGAAATTCACTCAAAAACTATAAGTTTAAGGGGTGTTATAGTTAGCTGGACATTTCACTCATACAAAACCATTGAAATTGCACCTATATAGTTAGTTAGACTAACTATATTTTGGGCACCCGCAATCCACTGCTGATGATGTCACATATTACATCATTCATGACATGGTTAGTGACATCACTGATGACATTACTGATGACATCTCAAATGACTTGATTTTTTTTTTAAAGAATTAAATAAGTGCACACTTAAGAACATTTACAATGGCAACCAAGGGAGAACTTATGGGAGAAAGGGAGGCGGATGCAAATGCTATGTTCATGTCGGTAACAGACAGACCGGCGAGCACGAACGGTACCCCCACACCAACAACAGCAATAACCAATCTTAAAAGCCTGTTTCAAAAACTAGAAAGGCTGCAAGAACGGGAAGTGAGAAAGTGGTGGGAGGCCACCTCCCTTGAAAGATATATCGATTGCAACAGAATCCCCAGGGGTCTTCGCATTTATACAATTCCTTCATACGAAAATCCTGACCCAGCCCTCTTAAAGGATTGGGCTGAATACACGGCAGAGTCATCAAAGGGAATGGTCCGAATGCTCATTAAATATGCTTGGAGCGACCGTGAAAAATGCATTAAGGACATAATAGACCTGGAGGAAACGATTGCAAAAGAGAAAGATACTAAAGCCAGCGACGAGCTAAGAACCGCTATGGCAAAGAGACTTAAGGAATATGAAATGGGAATACGCAAGAGGAAACAGACAAAGTTTCAAAGGGATGAACAGGACTATTTATCTGGCAGTATTCTAACATTTGCACGCAAATTTGATGCCACAAGAAAGAGACTTCCCCAAGGCAACGGGCATACAACCGCCGTTGATACTGAGGAATCGGAGGTAGAAACATCATATGGGGAACAAAATGCAGTCCCTATAACCAAAGAAAAAGAAACAGCGAAACCTTTTTTCGACGAGTACCAAGTGATGAAAGAGACCCGTCAAAGGCCGCAATTAAGGAACCATCGCCCCCAACAAAATCAAAGAAGAGGACGAGGCGGGGGAAGAGGCACAAGAGGAGGTTCTCAAGTGACAACCACCCCGATGGTCACACGGAGTGCCTCCAATCGAAGGAGAAGATAATCCAAATGGAAGAGAACAACATCATCAATCTGTCCAAAAGGAATCTGACGGTTGATGAAATTAAGGTACTGAAAAAAGGCCTCAGCTTTTGTCCGGCAAGTGAGTTTAATCTTGTGGACACAAAAATAGACTTTTTTAGATACATAAGAAAACAAAAATTGAAAAAGATTTTCTTGCAACATCCAAAGAGTGGGCAAGATGTAACATGCTCAGACTCAACGACAACAGCATCAATAGATGAAACAACAGAAGACAATCTTTTAAACATCTTGTTGACTTCCACACAAGAGCTCCAAAACCAGGAGCAAAACCCGGAGGAAACCAATGCTGTATCTACTACACAAGTCAGGGATCCAAGCAATTTGAAAAATAAATCAAGAAAACTGCCTAATGCGTCCCATGATCCGATTGATGTTTTCAGTGAAGAGATAACTGCAGATTTGGAAAAAATGGCAAGTACTAGAATGGATATAAGAACTTCCAACATCACAAGAAGAGAGTGGGAAGCAATCAAATCTCTCCGGAATGACAAGATGATTGAGATCAAGCCCTCGGATAAGGGTGGGAACATTGTTATTTTTAGCAAGGAGAACTATGAACAGGAGGCACTAAGACAACTAAGAGATACTGAGTGCTATATCACTGCAAAGAAAGAACAATATGTGAAAAGTACCATAGAATATCAGACACTACTTAATCAGTGGAAACAGGATGGTATGATTAGTTCAGAGGAATATTCTTTTCTCCATTGCAATTCCCCGGTCTTGCCTACCTTTTATCACCTGCCAAAAATCCATAAGTATGCCAAGAGACCACCAGGGAGGCCGATTTTCTCGGCAATTGGCAGCCTTCTAGAGAACACTTCTCGCTTCACTTCTCGCTGTATAGACAAGACCATCCAATTTAAGCTACAAACCAGTAAGACCATTAGGAAATGGACTTCCATGGATATGTCAGCTTTCTTAAACTTTTTAAATACTTCCCTTCCCCTAGAGAGTACTAACGTGGAGGAGGCCGATCTTCGGTTTAAAGAATGGCTTACCTCAGCGATCAATATCTATGCTCTTCCCACGCGTCTTTGCAGCTCTAGGAGCTCGGACGCACACAAATGGTTCACACCCGAGCTCACAAAATTAAAACTGGAAGTGAGGCAACAGGAAAGGGCATGGCGCTCTCAGTACTGCCCTCTAGCCAGGGCTACTTACTGCCTAGCCAGGAAGGCATACCAAACAATTCTACACAACCATAAGACTGCCTATTTTTCATCTAAAATCTTAAACTCTACCAACAAGTCGAAAGAAATCTTCAGGATAGTGAACGACTTATGTAATGATGACAGAACCTCTCCTCCGGTAGTTCCTACACAAGCACTATGCAACTCCCTGAACGACTTCTTCAGTGAAAAAATTCTATTGATCAAACAGAACATCTCCACACTTCCAGCTTGTGCCCCTGTGGACGACATCTTTTTTAATCCTTCAACCTTACACTCTTTTCCCCCCATCGATTTGAAAGTCTTCTTAGAGTTACTGTCTAGAGTTAAATCAGGCTCCCCTATGGATGTCTGTCCCCCTCAAATTATGAGGGAAATTGGTCGAGCCATTCCCAACAGCATGATACCCTTGCTTAATAACTCTCTCACTCCAGGGACAGTCCCCAGCAGCTTCAAGCAGGCCTTATTGATACCCCTTACTAAGAAACCTGGTATTGACCCGTTGGACCTCACGAATTATCGGCCCATATCCCTGCTGCCCTTTTTATCCAAAATATTGGAGGCTCATGTTACCAACTGCCTCTCAAACTTTGTGGAGGAATCGGGCTACCTTCAACCTAACCAAGCAGGATTTCGGCCTGGTCATTCTACTGAGGCAGTAATACTGGCCGTCCAGAACACCTTGAGGTCCAACGCTGACAAAAATCTTCACCAAGCCCTGGTGCTTCTCGATCTGTCTGCGGCATTCGACACGGTTGACTACTCCATTCTGGTCAACCGTGTCGAACAGGCAGGCCTCAGAGACTCTGCCTTGGCTTGGCTAAAATCGTTCATATCTGAACGCACCCAGTCTGTCTGCCTAGGATCCTTTTCAGCTCCTAAAATCAATTCCTTTTGCGGGGTCCCCCAAGGCTCTTCTTTATCTCCCTTATTATTTAATTTGTATATGCGGCCCCTTCTTTTTGCTTTAAGAAAGCACAAAGTCACTGTATATAATTATGCAGATGACTTGCAGCTAGTCTTTGCTCTCAACTCCCCAAATGCTGTGGAGGATTTTCAGGCAACCATGACCCTAATCCAGAGTTGGATGTCTGAAAATCACCTCAAATTAAACCCAGGGAAAACATAGCTGATTTTGCCCGGTAAGAGCGAAATCAGTTGGAGCCCTAATTTCTGGCCTGCTGATATGGGCCTCCCCCCAAAGAAATCACAAACAGTAAAAAGTCTGGGAGTAATCATCAATGAGGACCTTACTTTAAAATCCCAGATTGGAACCGTGGTTTCCTCTGGATTTTTTCAACTGAGGAAAATTGCACACCTCCTCACCCACACTGCCCTAATTCAGGTGGTCATGGCCCTAGTCCTCTCTCATATCGATTTTTCAAACAGTCTCTATCTTGGCCTACCTGTAGGCCAACTTAGAAGATTGCAGTACCTGCAGAACCAAGCCGCTAGACTGATCTGCAATGTACCCAAATTGGAATCGATCAAACCAGGCTTAGAGACCTTGCATTGGCTACCTGTGGCCCAAAGGGCCGAATTCAAAGCCGGGTGCATCATCTTTAGGGCATTGCAAGGCAAGAGCCCCTTATTCATCAGGCAGTTGATTGGAAGATACGTCCCCTCACGTTGCTTGAGATCAGCCTACAAAGACCTACTTGAGGTACCACGCTTTAAGAAGAAACGACAGGGAGGCAGCAGTTTTCATTTTTTAGCAGCCACCCTGTGGAACTCTTTGCCGCTAGCCCTCAGACAGAGCAAGGATCTCCTTGCCTTTAGAAAGGCATTTAAGACTCACATTTTCACACAGGCATATTTGAAATAGAGACTTTTGTTGATTTACCCGTTATGTTTTTTATCTCTTTCCAGCGCCAAGAAGCTCCTGGGCGTATGTGCGCTTTATAAATTTTAAATAACATAACATAACATAACATACATATCTTGCCCCGATTGTGAAGGATTTGCCCTCTTATGTGAGGGACACGCAGGATTTCCTTCGCATTATGGACAGCATCTCATGGGAACAGGACATGTTATTAATAACACTAGATGTTGTTAACCTATACACATGCATAGATCATGAAAGAGGATTGAGTGCAACAAAGTGGTTCCTTGACAGGAAACAAGACAAATTCCGGGCACATAGTGATATGCTTTTGTGTATGATGAGATTCTGTCTATACAATATTTTTTTCCTTTTCTCTGGCCAGCTGTATAAGCAGATTAGGGGTACTTCTATGGGCTCGTGCTTCTCCCTCAGCTACGCAAATTTATTTGTGGGCTGGTGGGAGAGGCACGAGGCTTGGGGAGGAACCAATGAAATGTGGAATGAAAGAATGTTGATGTGGACAAGATACATTGACGATCTCTTCATTGTTTGGCAGGGAGATAGAACCTCAGCGGAAGAATACATCGCCACATTAAACAACAATGATCTGAATCTAAGATTCACCAGCACAATTAGTGAAAACATGTATGTTATTTTGATTTAGAGGTGTTTGTGGAAAATGACAATCTCCACACCAGACTCTATAGGAAGCCAACGGCGGGCAATGCCGTGTTACACGCGGCTAGCCACCATCCCAGGAGTCTGATCAAGAACGTACCATATGGTGAATATCTGCGCCTCAAAAGGAACTGCTCAGCGGAAACAGATTTTCGAGATGCCCAAAAAGATGCTAGTAATAGGTTCCTGGCTAGGGGCTATTCAAAAAGCATATTACAACAGGCAGCCGTGAAGGCAGAAGCAATCAATAGGAGGGATCTCCTATTGGTGAAGGAGGCACAGACTGAGAATGATCAGGTGAGAATGATCACCACATTTAACACCAAGTCAGGTGATCTAGTCCATACGTTCAAGAGAAACTGGCACATTTTACAAACAGATTATATCTTGAAAAAACATCTATCTGATAGGCCAATGATAACTTATCGAAGATGCCAATCCCTATCAAATCATTTATTCCACAGCCATTTCTCCCCTCTAACTGAATCCCCGGCTGTCAACAGGATAAAGGGTTTTTTCCCGTGCTTGCGCTGCAAAGCTTGCAAGTATAGCAAAAAAGTAAAAGAATATCCAGGAAGATCTGCAGAGGACAAACCAAATAGGGTAATTATGAAACATCTGAACTGCAACTCAGAATATACAGTATATTGTCTAGAGTGCCCGTGTAAGAAGCGTTACATAGGGAGCACCATTAAACCCACGAAACTGAGAATCCTGGAACACATGAGGGCTATCGCGAATAATGACAAGACCTATCCGGTAGCCCGTCATTTTGCCGAATTCCATCAAAGCAATAGGGACTTACTCAGTTACTACTGTATAGATCAAGTAAAACGGTCAGAACGCGGTGGGGACAGGGAGAAACTACTCCGCATGACAGAGTCCAGGTACATCATGGACCTCAGAACAATGACACCATGGGGTCTCAACAATGACGCAGAAATGTGGGTACACCTGTGAAACACTAATAGTTGCAGCCCTGAGTTTAAAAACTAAAAATGAAAAGACAGTCCAATTTTTATACTTGCAAAACTCCCATAAACAACCTTGTAAATATGGATATATCTCTATCAAGTAGGCTTAGGATTCACGCCCATATAGGGCTCTATAACGAAAATGAAAACAAACTGGGAAGCCCTTTAGTTTGTTAAAATTATCTGGTCATAGGGGATACACAAATACAAAACAAAGTAACTGTGGGTCAAAGATGTGTCAAGTGAGATGTGTCTAGATGACTGAGTGTGTGCTTAAAGATTGTTGGAAAAGCACACAACAAGATATCGCACTGTATGGGAAGATATCCATCAGTTACTCGTCCTTTACCGCCCTTTCATCATTTGAACCACTTCCCAAAGTGGAGAGTCTTAGTTGTTGCCACCTTATCAGGGAAAGGCTGATGTTATGCAGTTAGGCGCTAGGGGAAGTGCTGTATAGTAACTGAGGAGCAGTGCAGAAATAAGTTGTGAAAACCGAAAAGGAAAGAATGTGCTCTATAATAAAATTGAATAATGAACGCAAAGAGACTTTATTCTGGTGCCGTTCATTTCCAAAACTAAAAGCAATTCAGTGCAAAGTTGCCAGTGATTAACCCTAATAGTCACTGGCCCAATGTGGTGGTCGACATGTTTCTGCGGTAATTTAAAGATGTGTTTAAGAAACCTAGATTTTGTGACAATTGTTAGAATTGAACACTACTGTTTTTGTAGTAATGAGGAAAAAATTGGATTATGATTATTGAAAAGTTACTGTGGTGACTATTTGACAAAGCCAATAGGTCTGCTTCATATATGTTGCTGTCCTGACTCCTGATAATTCCAATAGGTCCTCTTTTTATATTTTGATAGTGTGACCCTTTAGCAAAGCCAGTAGGCCTGCCTTAGTTTAAACGATACCCCTTTATGTTGTTACTTACGTTAAAAAGTAAACGTCAGAAATTCACTGAAAAAACAAAGGGCAAAGTGATGTTACAGTTAGGTGAAAACGTAAGTAAAAAGCGACTTTTTAAGCTTAAAACACTACTAAAATTAAGTTAACTGAAGTAACTATACCTCACGAAAACGCAAACCTGTGCAGAAGAGAGCCATCTCCCCCTGGATTGTGCTACGCAGTAGCCAAAAAATCAGCCTCCAGAAAGACTGCCTGCTCATTTTACCAATGCAAACCTGCTACAACTACGTTGGCACACAGAGTTCCTATCCTGGACATTTGCAAGTCAGCTACACGGGCGTGCCTCCATAGCTTCACGAACCACTATTTTCTGGACATTAAGGTTCACCATGAGGGGCATTTTGACTGCTCAGTTTTGCAGGACTTTCCGGCTTGAGTCCATTCACATACACACCTTCAAATAGATATTGCTTTGGTAGCTATTCAAAGGTAAGTACATTATTCATCATAGACTTCCAGCTACACAGTTTGGACAGTTATCGGTCATCCAGAATACAGCGGCCAAACCACTCTGTGATATCCCTAGAAGGCAGTTAATAACCCCCACGTATGTACATCATCTGCCAGCACAAATAGGAATTATTTTCAAATGACTAATGCTCACGAACAGAGCATTCTCTAACCGAGGCCTGCAATATCTGCTGGACAGATTGGTAGCTATTCAGAAGTGAGGCATCTGTGCCTAAAAGTCTCTGTCAAAAGAATACGTTACTTACCTTTAGTAAGGCTCTTTTAGGTAGAGACTCTATCGAACTGCAGATTCCCCAGCAATCCCCATATCCTCCCAGTTCTGTGCTTGAACTCTATCCATTAATAATATCCCAAGTCTAGGAGTCAGCACACAGGTCACATCAGTTTGCTTTTGGGGCTCTGCATCTAGTGTCATATTCACTTTCAAAAGCAATTGTACAGCACTCAGGAGTGGCACCTATATAGGCTTGGCACATCTTTTCTGGAGCATAATGGCGTCAGTACAGAGCTGCATGGCCCCACCTACCGGCACTCGTAGGTACTGCTGAAACGTTTCTGGATTCTTTCTGATTTCTGAAAATATTCAAAAGATGAGGATTCTGCAGCTAGATAGATTCTTTCCCAGAAAGAGCATCATCAAAGGTAAGTACATTATTCATCATAAACGTTCTATTTAAAGAGTGAGTTATCGGATAAACCATATTTTTTGTTGGAGCTCCGAGAATAACAATCTTTGTTCAACTGAATATATGTCGCCCACCGTCAGAACTTTCCTCCCATTGTCTGGCCATTCTATCGTACAAAAATGATGAAGGGAGGGAAGAGTATATCTATTGTATGTAAGTAAGTTAGCTACAGTCTTCATCCTTTTCCAGATTTTCCAAATTGCTAGCATTATGGCATAGGACCTAAATTCCTGACTGAGGCACTCCAGGTCTACACCCCCAAAAGACTGTTGAGATCTGCTAACACTTGCCTTCTACCTGTACCTCGTACCAGAACGGCAACTTGGGGAGACCGTCGCTTTTTAGTGGCTGCACCAAAACTTTGGAACCTTCTTCCACTAAATATCAAAAATGCACCCAACCTGATGAGCTTCCGCAGGCTCGTAAAGACATGGCTGTTCGATCAGTGAACTCTATCACCGTGGTCCTGCTAGTTTACATATGCGCCGAGACACCCCAGGGTATTTGTTTGCGCAATAAAAATTTCAAAAATAAAAATAAAAAATAAATAAATTATCTTAAAATTTGTTTTTTTATAATAGCTAGGCTCGATTTGTCGAAGAAGTACCCCTTGGGCATTGATTCCTACGGCTAACTCCTAGATTGAGGGTAAATCATTATTTGGGTTATATTGTCTGCCACTACTGCCTGTCATAATTACACACGCCATTTGCTGCAGAAAACATGCATAATAGTAATATCTAACATTTGGAGCAGACCATCCTCCTGGCTCCTGCGGCAATGTTAAAAACTTAAAGGATCGGCGGATTTTAGAATATTTCCAGGCAAAGCTGCTGAAGATGTGATCTATTTTCTTTAAGAACTGTTCTTCGATAGCAACTGGTATCGACCTAAACAAGTATAAGATTTTCGGAAACATAACCATCTTTAAAATGTTGCATCGTCCTGTGAGTGATAAGTGGAGTCTGTTCAGCCGTTGAAGATCTATACTGATCTTATCACATATTGGTAGCATGTTTATTTTTCCAGATGGCATCTATGTCCCTGATAATCTTAATACCTAGATAGGTTACTTCAGCTGATTGTCGAGAATCATTATGTCAAGAATTCCCGTCGTGCGGGGGAAAACGCCGTGATCGGCGAAGATGGACTACGACTTCCAGGATGCTTAGCGTGAGAGATGTTATGCAAACGGGAGAGCCGTTGCATAACTCAAGGAAAACACGCCCATAAAGGAGGAACCTGGGAAAGGAACGCTGTCGGATATTGAGTTTTCCACCGACATCCCGCATCGTTGTTAGCAGCGTTCCGGAGAGAAGGGAAGCAGCGGGAGCGTCCTGCAAGAACCGAGATAGGTCGAGTCGTTACTCCCTGGGCCGTGTCTTGCCAAGCTCGCCCTGTTTCAGTCCCTGGAGCTCTACCGGGCATTTGTTTACAGCCGCATTGACTCGGCGGAGTCGGAGCCCTGTAGCCCTTACGCTGGTTGGAGCCGTGGCTCCCAGCCGCCGTGGATCCTAAAAGTACCTTGCCGCATTTCACGCTAACACGCACACCAGGTGGTGATTGCGGTGTTACGACTATCCAAACGGGTAACGGTTGGTGTAAGCCGAAGCTCCCAGCCAGGCCCGTGTTTCAGGGAATACCCGCTGTGACGCACACCGGGAGGTGTTTGCCGCGTCACAGCCGCAGGGCCCCCAGGGTCGATAGAGCGGCTGCTCTCGATCCCATCGCTGCATTTGTTTTGGGCATCGGTGACGTAGCACCAGGAGGTGACTCAGCGTCCCGGTGCAGTCCGAGGAAGAGGTCGAGCGGCTGCTCCCTACAGGTAGAGACCCCGGCTGGGCGTCTCCCTTACTCCTCTGTTCACCCACAGACTCCTCGTGCCCCTCACAGCATAGCGAGTGGCATTTTCGGCCATTGTGTTTTCTGCCCTCTGTTGGCGTACGCCGGGACCGGCGTATTTGCAGAGGACGGTCAGGACCATCCGTGCTGTGGGTTGGTAACGTATCAAGGCTGGAGGATTCCAGCGACTCTTTTTTGTTGACTTATTGTATTTCTTTTACCTTCATTAAAATACCAATACGTACTAAAGTGGTTGTGTCCTCATTGTGATTGTCTGTTAAAAATCCTGAGACCACCAGGACGTTACACATTACACCCAGTATTGATGTTACATAAGATCTGGGTTTTGCCTGTGTTTAAGAGGTAGCCTGATTTTCGGCCATACTCCTCGGCTAGTTTCTGAATTCGAACAATTGCCTTGTCTGGTTCTGCTGTTATTATCGCCAGATCATCAGCATAGGCCAATATTTTTGTCTCGTGGCCGTTACGTTGTACAGGGATAATAGTCTGATCTTGAAGAATTTGCTCTATGAAGATGTCAGTATATATAACAAACAGTATTGGCGAGCAGGGACACCCCTGTCTCCGTCCCTCTTGCAATCGTTATAGAAGCAGATTCTTCCCCCCCATAATATTCAATCTAGCATATGGTTGATAATACATGGCCTGTATAGCTGTTAAAATACCAGGACCAAAGCCCCTTTGTACCATAGTTGTCCATAGGTACTGCCATGCAACACGCTTTCTCCGCGTCTAGGAGGATCATAGCCATCTTCTCCCCAGTTGCCTCGGTGACGTCTAATAGAGCTATTGCACGTCTAATATGGTCTGTTGGGCCTCTTGTCTGTATAAAACCGTGTTGCCAAGGAGAGACAAGATGAGCTATGATCCTCCCTAGGCGGGTAGATAGAATTTTTGAATATAATTTCGTATCTGTGTTCATAAGAGATATAGGCCTATATGAGGCAGGGTTATTGGCAGACTTTCCTTTTTTTTTTTTAAATACTACTATATCCGCCCTTTGCCAGGACTACAGAGGAACCCCATTATATTGTACCCCCAAAAACAAATCTAGTAACATAGGAGCTATTTCTTTTTTAATCACTTTATATAGCTCCAGGGGAATCCTATCTGGACCTGCCGCTTTCCCTGTAGCCATAGCTTGTAAAGCGCCGAGTACCTCTGCTTTCGTTATTTCTTTATCCAGCTCTTTCCGCGTTTCTTCACTGAGCCTACGTTGATTACCTAAAACGCGCTCAGTATCACTATCTAGCAAAGTATCTGTATTCCCTTGCTTATATAGGTCTTGATAGAATTTCTCTAAGATTTTAATAATATCATTTTTTGCTGTATATGAAACCCCATCATTGCCCTTCATTTCTGTTATATTATTTTTTGCTGCTTTTTGTTTGGTCCGTAGAGCAAGAACTTTACCAATTTATTCCCCGTACTCATATCCTTCTGACTTATGTGCTTGGTAAATAGCTGCTCCTTTTTTAATGTAATGGTTGTTTATTTCAGCCTTAATAATTACTATATTGATTCACCTCATAATATTCAATAACCAATTTTTTAATATGTGTTATGTAGCTTTCGTTGTGCAGTAGTGATCTGTGAAATCTCCATTTCATATTTGGATGTTGTAGATTTGGGAGTATCAGACCCATAATTAAGGGGTTATGGTCTAAGAGTACTTTCTGCAGTTTCTTTACTTCAACAGACGAAATAAGAGGGGACGACACAAAGAAATAGTCAAGCCTATAGAAATTTTTGTGAGGGTTTGAATAATACGTGTACCCAGGATCTGATGGGTGTTTTGCTCCCCAGACATCACGCAAATCGTAGCTGATTTGTAAAGCAGAGAGTGCATGATGAACTCGGGGTTTTCTCCCTTGATATCTTTGGGTGCTGTTGAACCCCATTTTCATAATGAATTTTAAAGTCCCCACAAAATATAAATGGGCCAGGCCATGATGTTGCCTCAATTTCTAGATTGTTAAAGATCTGGGGATCGTCCTAATTTGACCTGTATACTGTACATAAGGTGATTCCCATAGGGAGCTGGGCTCCCAATCTTCCAATGTTCGTATAGCCGACCCAAACCGACTTTTCATATGAATCGCAGTTCCTCTAATGGTTGAGGTCTGGGTAGAGCATATCATAAGTTCATAGCCTCTTATAGCCAACATGTCCCGGCTCCCCCATGGGATGTGCGTTTCCTGCTGGCATATAATGTCAGCATTAAGGTTTCTTAACATCTCTGCAACACTGCTACTTTTATGTCTATCATTAAGACCCCCTACGTTCACTGAGCAAATAGTAATTTTAGCCATTTGATCTGCTCGATTTTCTCTACTTTAATCGCCTTTGCTTTCTGATACAGATTGTTTTATATTCATTTTTGCACGTATCCTCTCCATTTTCCCCCTTTTCTCCCTGCCCCCTCCCCCCTCCCCCACCCCCATTCCACCACCTCCCCATTCCCCACCCTACACCCGTGCCCCTTGCCTTACTCTTATCAACCCCCCGGTTCCCACCCCCCACCCTTCCCTTACAAAAAGGCATTAAGACTACTAGTAGTCTGCTGCGATGGTCGCTCCCCTCTGACCAAAAAAGAACTAAGCCAAAAGACAGCAAAGAAATAGATAAGGCTCACAAACTTATACTATACAGATCTGAGGAGGAAAAGAAACACGTTGGAAAGATATACCCATAAACCCTAAGATAATCTTGCCCTTGATCCTGAACATTCACTCAGTCCATAGGCTTAGGTCCATTTCTCAAGATATTCTTGTATTTTAATTTCTGAAGTAAAAAAGCGGACATGTTCTCCCTTGATTATTTTCAGCCAGGTGGGATGCAGGATAAATGCCTGCACCCCACGATCTTGCACTGGTTTAATCGTTTGTCGTAGGCGTCAACGTCTTTCAACAGTGAAGTGACAAAAGTCCGGTTGTACAAAAAAAGTAAAATCCCCGCCACTGCACTTCGTTGTAGGTTTTGCTTTGTCATAAACTGCCTGACGAAGTAGAAAATTGCCAAAGTATATAAGTATCGCACAGGGTTTAGTGTCGGGCTTTGGAGGTAACTTGAGATCAAACGGAACGCGATGCGCCCTCTGAATTTCCAGTTCCCAATTACACTCCTCAAGCTCTGGGAAGGCTTTAGACAGGACATCAACCATGTATCTCCGAGTGTCTGCTCCTTCCTTTCCCTCGGGGACCCCTAGAACACGTAGATTATTGCGGCGCGATCTCTTTTCAAAATCCTCGATTTTCCACTGTATATCGATGAGCTGCGCCTCATGTGCCACAGTAGCTCTGCATGTGGTGGTAACATCGGTCTCTAATGTTTCAGTCCGGGCCTCAAGAGCTGCAAGTCGTTCGTTGATTACCACGTATGATTTTGCGACTTTTCTGACTGCCCCTTGGATTTTACACATTGTTGTCTGTGCTTGTTTACAATCTTGATGTGTCTCTTCCCGATGAGAGAGTAAAGATTGGATGACAGTGTCCAGAGTTGGGGGTGTAGTAGAGGATAGATTAACGGTTGACGGTACATTTGTGTTACTTGTGCTGAATAGCTCCGCTCCCAGATAATCCCACCTTAGGTTTTTCTTTTGCGGGCTAGATTGAGTTGCTCTTTTCTGTTGATTGTGGCAGTCATATCTTTCTTCCCGGTGTCCGAGTTCTCATCGCTAGAGTCTTCCTGAGACTCAGAGGGGGAGCTAGACACTGACCAAATACAGTCCGAAAGTGAGTAAAAATCTTGTTCGCTATGGTTAGAAGATGCGGCATAATTCTCCGTCACTGCCATTGGACCCCCTAAGGTATTGTTTGGATTGATAAACCTTTGTTTAGCAAAAGTTTCTGCAGGCCTTGTAGTAGCTGTTGTATCCCCATTGCTAAGGATTTGTATCTCTGGCTGCAGGCAGGGGGGTGTTTCTACAGGAACAGGAGATTGAATATTTTGTATTGGCTGGCACAGTACAGTTGTCACACTATCAATGGCTATGCTGTCGTTTGGGGTCAAGCTTATATTTATAGCTGGCAAATTTATTACATCCTTTCCCCCAGCCTCCTTTCCTTTGTCCATACTCTCCCCCCCCTACCCCCTGGTACTGCTCACCTGATCCTTCTGGCACACCTTGTGATACACCTTCGTTCTGTGTCTTGAGCTGTGGGGTTGCTCGCAGCATTTCCAGGACAGTGGGCTCAGTACACAATGGCATTCCATGCCTGTTTTTCTTTTCATCCGGTTTAGCTTGAGGATTTGCTGCTGAGAAAGCTTGCTTCTTGGGCCCCTGTTTGTTTTGGGAATCCGCGGCTTTATTTGCTGCAATATTCACTTTGGGGGACAGCCCGACACCTAAACCCAAGCGCGTCTTTACTTTTTCCCCCGCAGCAACAGGAATTTTCGGGGCTATAATCACCAAATGCTCCCGACGAGGCCAAGAGCGCTGCAGGCCATGATCCCTCTCTGCACCACAGGACGCCAAAACCGCCAAGTAAGCCCAGAGAGCTCTCGTCAACTCCGTTTGGCAAAACAGCATTCCGTGCAGGGCGGGTCCGGGGGGGTCTTCAGGTTTGGATACACTGGTTCGCCTGAGTCCATCTCCTGTTAGCTGGCTACTTTGTTACAGCCAGCACAACGCTGTTTTCCCAGATTTTCTGTCTTTCTTCGCCTCTCAGATCAGTTGCTTTCTTTCGTTCCACAAATAAACTATATTTCGTCTGCTTTGCTGTCACATTCTATCTCCTTGTGTATCTGCGGTCAGAGAGAAGTGAACGGCCACACTAGTCAGCCGCCATCTTGCCTTTCCTCGGAGCTCATTTGTGTCGACTACTTTGGAATTCAAAAGCCAAATCTTCACAATTATGTTTAATTTAGGTTATAAAGTTCTTGCAATTTTCTTTTTATCATTAACTCACCTTCTCCTCAACAGTGTCCGCTTGAATGAGAGAAAACAGAAGGGGATGGAAGAAAACAAGAAGCTGTCCTACCTAATCGACATGAAGACCATAGCAACAGGTTAGTATGATTACATGAGACACTTTAGGTTATCAAAACACTTTTGGTCTTTCCCAATGAGGCTTGCAGTGCAATGTGTATATTTCTGTTAAGTGCGGTCATAAATGTGTGAGTAGGAACATTTATACAGTGCTCCCTGCCAAGTGAATATGCTCTCAGCATCACTTTGGACGTGTGCAGGTGTGTATGCATGGGTGGCGCTGATGTGGCTCCAGTCATGTCATGATCGGGGTGGTTCCTGGTGTCGAGGCACAGTCTAGCACCTCCTGCCGGTGCGTGAGCGCGGTCTTAATTTGACCAAATGCAGTCATCGCCTAGGGAGATTCAGTAGGTGAGGAAACTCGAGGTGGATAAAGTATCCACTAGAAAGATTGCTACCAAAGGTAAATCATATGTTCTATTGTTGATTTTCTTTGTGGCGCTGGAGTCATTGAAAATGGTTTACGAGTAGGAGAGGTCCACCTTAGCCCACCAAACCTTAACTATAGACTTGGTTAGTAAGAGGAAACATACAAGTGACCATTTGACCCCTTCATTCAACCAACTTTGTTCCTTAATCTTCTTAGTTCATTGTCCTGGATCCTTCTTGCACCTGAAATTCAAAAGAGTGAAATAGATTCAGAGGAAAGGTGTACTTTCATCACAGGAGAGAACACTTACTTACATCTCTATAACAGTGTGGTATATATGACATTCAACATCACAATTAACATCATTATTTCCGCAATTTCAGAGGTCAATCCTTCCTTAATTATTCTACATAGCTGAGACATCCTAAACTTTAACTTATTTCCGATAAGGATCTATTTGTGTCTAACAGTTTGCAAGTGCGTAACTCTGAGCTATGTCCTCTGCGGTACCCCGTTACCCCCCTATATATCTACATGTAAAGTGTAACGTACTGTACTTACTCCAACGTCCTATTAACGTGCCCATCCCTGTCTCACATGTGGCATAAGTTCAGTATCAACAGTTAACTCTTGTGTTATTAATCAGGTAGCACGTTAGTGGGGCCCAAATATCAGTAGGTCTAGAGGTCACTGGCAGTAATTCTGCATATGTGGCGAGCTTTTCCTGACATGCTATCAGGTCTTCCAGCCATGTCTTAAACTTAGGCGCCCGCCCCCTCCCCCATGTGCAGGCCACCCTCCTTTTGGCCAAAAGTAGTGCTATGGCGATGAATCTCCTATGTTCTGTTCTTACTGACTTGACATACCCTAATAGCACTAATAAGGGGTCTGGTTCCAAAGGCGCGTCTATCATTTGTTGCAGCACCCCAAATACTCGATTCCAGTAGTCTCTAACGCTCGGGCAATCCCACGCTAAATGTAGAAAATCAGCTCCCACAGCGCGACATCTGTCACATCTATCTTCTCCCCTAAGTTTAAATCTGTACATCTTAGCTGGTGTCAGCAGGTCTCCCATTGTTCGTCTGACAGAGGCCTCCCCAATTCTTTCCCCCATTTCGCCGGTGATCGCGGAGTAGGTCGCTCTCTCTGTGCATGTACTGTTTTATATATCGGGGATACTAGTCTTATGGGCTTGGTCTTTCCCAGTATGAGTTGTAGCGGGGTCAATACCTCCAGTTCCTCCGGGAAATTCAAGGTTAGTGTTTTTATACTCTGCCTCAATCTTATGTACAAAAAGACATCTAGCTGTGTCCGCGGTTCCGTCGTGCACATATGGTCAAGGGTACGAAACTTACTCTCATGGTACATGTCACCCCAAGTGGCTATGCTATTCTTTCTCTTAAAGCTCTTAAATACTTCTTCTTGTAACAGAGGAATGTCCGGATGATATGTGTGGGGCAGCAGCGGTGAGTACAACAATGGTACGTTCAACATACGGGCAATCCTCCGCCACGCTATGGTCATGCTATGAAGTGCATTAGGTTGTCTCGCTCTCTCCCCTACCGCGCTGTGTAGTACCCCTTCTATGGGAATGGGGTGCGCCAACCAATGTTCTACCGCCACTTATGGCATATAGCGAGGTTGTTTAACCCAATACCACGCAAA
Organism: Lissotriton vulgaris; assembly: GCF_964263255.1. Classification (NCBI taxonomy): domain Eukaryota; kingdom Metazoa; phylum Chordata; class Amphibia; order Caudata; family Salamandridae; genus Lissotriton; species Lissotriton vulgaris. The sequence goes on along the minus strand of NC_141694.1, from coordinate 1,853,209,058 downwards.
GTGGGCTTGCGCCGCTATGAAATATAGTTCGAAGTCAGGAATTCCGAAACCACCTTGTGAATAATGTCTAGTCAATACTTCCCATTGCAATCTAGGCTGTTTACCTCCCCAAACCAGTCGTATTAACTCTGACTTAAGTGGTTTAAAAAAATGTGATCCTGGGTAGTATGGGATATTCAGAAATAAATACAAAAGCTGTGGGAATATTACCATTTTAATCAAGGACGTACAGCCTGCCATGGACAAGGGCAACGCCACCCATCCCGTGACGTTATCACTCAGCCTGGTCATAGTAGTACCATAATTCGCTCTCAAAATTTCCCCCCTATCTCTAGTAACTTTAACCCCTAGGTATTTGAGTTCATCTGCATACCATTCCAAAGGGTAATCCATCTCGAAACGTTCAACCGCTGCCGTGAGTGGAAAGAAGCTAGACTTTGCCCATTTAGTCTGTATCCAGGACAATCTCCCAAATACAATGAATTCCCGCAGTACCGGGCTCAGGTTCTGTCATGGGTTACGGACATACAGGGTGATGTCGTCTGCGTTGAGTGAGATAAGGATTCGACGCTGCTAACACTGCAGTGCTTTTTCATTGTGGCTTTGCCGCAATTTCGCCGCTAGTGGTTCCACTGCTAGCGCAAATAACAACAGTGACAGAGGACATCCCTGCCTGGTACCCCTTGTTATGTCAAAAGGGTGCGAAGTGTGACCATTAATCAAAACCTTTGCCACTGGTTTGGTGTATAGCAATCTGATCCATGACAAGAACAATGGCGGAAACCCCATTCTCTATATCACTCCAAATAAGTAATTCCATTCCACAGAGTCGAATGCCTCAGTGGCATCTAAAAAAGTCGCCGCCATAGGAAGGTCTGTGGATGTAGTATGTAAAATTGCAAACAGCGTTCTCAAGTTATGAAAGGTAGCTTTACCATAGCTCAGGACATTCTTGAGTCTTCCTATCTGTTCCTACCTGGGATTCCCATTAAGGCCTTGGTGTTTTTCTATCATTTTGGGACTGATTGCATCTTATACTTAACTTTTTCCCAAGACAGATGTTTTGTCTTTATTGAGATGTCCTTAGGTGGTAGTTTCAAGAAACTGCGCAGCATGTTTAACACAGGCCAGGGTTTGTCCATTTGCAGTGGAAATTACAGTGGTTGTTTTGAAACCACAAATTTATTTTGGGAAAACCCTTCAAGGCAATAGTGCACCAGGTCATGGTGGTGCCCGGTACCTCCTTGATTTGCTTATAGACCTACCTACCTGTGGTAGCAAGTTGTCTTTAGGCACCGGAGGAATCCAAACTGCACAATGATCTTGGTCCAAAAGGGACAGTTGATCTCTGCAGTGTACCTACTTTTCCTGGAGTAAGAATGTGCTGCACTTGATGGAAAACAACACAGCGATACGTAACCTGAACCCAGGATAGCTCGTGCTCCTTGCATTCACAAAGAGGTAGTGACCGAAAAGGAAAGCCCATCAGTGTTTTGGTATTTGACCGCTCCTTTACCCGTTGTTTAGAGTTTCCCATCCACCCTAATATGCAGATGTGTTAATGAGTTTCAGATCTCAAATTCTCTGCCAAGGTCTAGCAAGGGTTCCTAAACGTTAAGATTCAGAGGATGTGCGCGAGGTGATAATACAATTGAGCACTGCAATTCTGAGGCTGTCATACAAACATTTAGAGAAGGCAATGTTCCGTTTTTTTGCTGGGAATGATGGTTGAAATCTTAATTTCTTCTCGTCCTCTAAGGAGGCGTTTTCAGAGTTTACATTGCCTTTTTTTTCACAGACATTCTCCATACTAACTCACTTAGGGAATGACATGTAGCATGGATACTTTCTTCTACTTCTTGGCCTTATCAGTATGATGTAAATATTGTACCTATACATCTGATTAGCCTCTTCATTATTGTGAAATAAGACTCTTCAGCTGGAAGACTGTCTTTTTGGGGTCTATTATTTTATCGTGGTTAAGTCTCTTTTCATCATTTCATTTGCTGCTTGAATGCTTTCTTGACCCAGCGTGCCATTGCAGCGGTTTCAATTCCTTTAACTCCTGGCTCCAACTGCCTCTTTGGTGCCCCTTAGCCCAAAAAAGAGCTGTATGGGGACAGCCCCTCAAACACTCCTCTTACAACCAAATGTCAGTCACTACCTGCACTGCTGTCTTTCCCTTCCTGCTGTGGTGTGTGTTTATACTTTTCTGACATCCGCCGTGGTCCTCCCTTCCTAATCCTTCATTCAGTGCTTTGTGTCCTGTATCCTCCATGTTCCTCTAGGGCATACTCTGTGTTCCTGCCTACTGCTCTGTGCCCCACCTCCGCATCCTCTGTATCCTCCCAATACCTGCTTTTCTTCCATCCCTGCGCCTCTCTGTGTCCATCTTGCTTCACTTGTATATCCCATTCTGTCTCCTACCCACTGTACCCCATGCTCTACCTTTTTCTCAATTGTATTTTTCCAAAATAATTAAAATATTGAAATTCACCTTGGTTGCTCAAAGTGCCTGCAGCAGAAGTGCATCTTTCTTCAGCATTATAAGCATCTGATGCCTCATACAGTAACATCAACCAAATTGAATGTGAGCCTTAAGTGTGAAGGGTTGGTAAGCTGCAAGTCTTGTTAGCACCTCTGTGCTGTTCGCTGTCTTTCAAAGCTTTCTTTATAATAAAAGGTCTGAACCTAAGTGGGTTACTGTCAATTATGTTGCCAAGGATGACACGTTTTCAGATGTTATTGATCCTTCTCAGATGTGCTTCTAAGGTTTTGGCACTAAGTGTATTTTATCATTATAGAATCTTGATGTTTCTAAATTTTAGGAGATTGCTCGAAAAGTATGTTCGAGGTATATGAGCTGCAGATTACACACTATGCATAGATGGCCACTGAGTGTTGAGCCCGGATGTTTGCAGTTTGTTTTGTTGTGGAAAAGTCTTTGGAAGTCATGGATGATACTGCGCATGGGCATCAGCTCCATCCCCAGATAGTTTTTTTCCACCACCGGGCTCGGATGTGTTTCCAGCGCTCCGTGTTGAAACCGATTTCCTTCGGCGCGCAATCCTCACCAACTTACAAAACTTCGTTTCGAACGCTTTCCAATCGACGCTACTCTTCAACATCGAGGATCTCTATTCCGGTCGTCGTCGACTGCCTTCGGGCCTAGCTAGGCCTCGATTCCAGCTCATGGAAAGGACGCCATTTAAAAAGTGTCCTCAATGTGGGTCGAAGTTTCTCCACACTGACCTTCATGAAGTGTGCAACCTCTGCCTCTCTCCGGAGCACTAGGCGAAAGACTGTTCAGCTTGTGCCTCTTTCTGCTCCAAAAAGACTTTCCGGGACCGAAGAGCGAGGAGAACAATGGCTCAAAGATCTTCAGCTCTGATTCCGGATGACATCTTCGAGGAAGGCGTCAACGTTCCAGAACAACATGACGTCGACAACATCTCCGAGGCAGAAGATTCCGATGTCGAGGACGTCATCACCACCCCCTTTTGTAAATCGATTTTGGCCACTATAGGTGTGGCAGGGTATACTCAGACATGAGTCCCTTTCTCACTGCTCCATCAGGATTCAAGCAAGCCGGGCCGAAGAGGCTGAAATGCCAGAAACCGGTCCCCGGTAGCTTGTCTCCTTTCTGGTAAAGAATTGGCTTGGTAGTTTAGTCTGCCCTGTTCCCATGATGCACTGGGCCAGGGACAGACTGATTTGCATATAGCCAGGTTCTGAGCTGGGATGGGGCAGTGAGATAAATAACGGTGATGGATCAAGCCCTGATCTTTGGACTGGGTAAGAGTGGTCTGCTCAATTCAGACACTCTGTTCATCACCACCCCCTTTTGTAAATCGATTTTGGCCACTATAGGTGTGGCAGGGTATACTCAGACATGAGTCCCTTTCTCACTGCTCCATCAGGATTCAAGCAAGCCGGGCCGAAGAGGCTGAAATGCCAGAAACCGGTCCCCGGTAGCTTGTCTCCTTTCTGGTAAAGAATTGGCTTGGTAGTTTAGTCTGCCCTGTTCCCATGATGCACTGGGCCAGGGACAGACTGATTTGCATATAGCCAGGTTCTGAGCTGGGATGGGGCAGTGAGATAAATAACGGTGATGGATCAAGCCCTGATCTTTGGACTGGGTAAGAGTGGTCTGCTCAATTCAGACACTCTGTTCATCACCACCCCCTTTTGTAAATCGATTTTGGCCACTATAGGTGTGGCAGGGTATACTCAGACATGAGTCCCTTTCTCACTGCTCCATCAGGATTCAAGCAAGCCGGGCCGAAGAGGCTGAAATGCCAGAAACCGGTCCCCGGTAGCTTGTCTCCTTTCTGGTAAAGAATTGGCTTGGTAGTTTAGTCTGCCCTGTTCCCATGATGCACTGGGCCAGGGACAGACTGATTTGCATATAGCCAGGTTCTGAGCTGGGATGGGGCAGTGAGATAAATAACGGTGATGGATCAAGCCCTGATCTTTGGACTGGGTAAGAGTGGTCTGCTCAATTCAGACACTCTGTTCATCACCACCCCCTTTTGTAAATCGATTTTGGCCACTATAGGTGTGGCAGGGTATACTCAGACATGAGTCCCTTTCTCACTGCTCCATCAGGATTCAAGCAAGCCGGGCCGAAGAGGCTGAAATGCCAGAAACCGGTCCCCGGTAGCTTGTCTCCTTTCTGGTAAAGAATTGGCTTGGTAGTTTAGTCTGCCCTGTTCCCATGATGCACTGGGCCAGGGACAGACTGATTTGCATATAGCCAGGTTCTGAGCTGGGATGGGGCAGTGAGATAAATAACGGTGATGGATCAAGCCCTGATCTTTGGACTGGGTAAGAGTGGTCTGCTCAATTCAGACACTCTGTTCATCACCACCCCCTTTTGTAAATCGAGGACGTCACTCCAGCGCATCGGGTCGTAAGTAAGACCGTCGACCCTGACCCTTCCTCAACTCACCCAAAGAAGGCCCAGGTCACACCCTCGCCCTTGGGCTCGGGTGCACACTGACACTCTGCTTCTACTGCTTTGCGACCCTTTGGAACTCACTCCCTTTAAGTTTGCGCTCTGAGCCATGCCTCCTTCATTTTCGCAAACATCTGAAAACATTTCTTTTCTGTTAACCGCTGTCCCTCAATTCACATGAGCGTTACTCTGTCCTGATAAGCGCTGGGATGCTCCAGGGTAACCACGCGCTATACAAGACCGCCCTAATAATAATAATAATAATAATACTGCCCCACCTTCGGGCCCGGCTAAGAAGCCAATTAAGCCTTCAGGCGACTCGGGCTCGAGTACGCCTTCACACGGTGCCGACGCACATCTACCGGCACCGAAAAAGAGAACGGCACCGACTACATCCAAACCATCGGTGCCGAAACATACTCCTTCAGCACCGAAACCCAGGTCGGAACCAAGCAAACCCGCTTCGGATTCCAAAAAACTATCGGAACCGAAAAAGCCATCGGATCCGAAGAAACCATCGGATCTAAAAACTATACCGGAACCGAAAAAATCTTCAGAACCGAAAAAAGCTTCGGAGCCGAAAAAGACTCCTGCTTCCCCAGTAGAAGACATTGTCAAGAAACCAAAACAAGCCGCTTCGGTGCCGAAACCTTCCTCCGCACCAATAGATCGACCTCCTGCACAGTATTTACCTTATCCAGACCCTGCTCAAAAAACTCTAGCTAAGGATCCAATTACTGGACACTTCATTTTGGCTTCAAAAAAGCGACCACTGGACACACCATCTCCAGCTCCACATTCAAAGAAGAAGGACACGGCTACCTCTCCCTTAAGACTGCCTTTGCCTTCTCTTTCACCTGTACCATCACCACAGCCTCCCATACCACAGCATTCCCCAGCATCCTCTATCATACCAGACCGGGATGATAGCTGTGACGATATGGGGGTAACATACCTGATCCAGCCATGCCTACGGGATCCCCCGACCCGTGGGATGAATATACCACCGCAGATGTCCCAAATGTCCCTCAGGATGACATACCCCTCAAGGCCTTCCCCACCAGAAGACACTATAGGGTTTAATGAATTAATTCACAGGGCTGCACAGCATCATGGGGTAGACATACATACAGACCCTGTTGAGGAAGACTTCCTGATGGATACGTTTGATAACGCACAAAGGTCCTCATCCATTTTACCGATGCTTAAAGGAGTGATTAAGCATGCTCCTGAAGTCTTCAAGGACCCAGTCAGAACTCGAGTCATTAACCCTCGTATAGAGAAAAAATATAAAACTTCCCCCTCAGACCCAGCATATATTAAAGGTCCAGTACCACTAGACTCACTTGTAGTTTCCAATGCACGCAAGAGAGCAAACTCACAAACACCAGGTGGCGCTGCACCACCAGATAAGGAGTCTAAGCTACTTGACACATCAGGAAAAAGAACAGCGTCTCAAGCAGTAAACATGTGGCGTATCGCCAATACACAGGCATTATTAGCCAGATGTACCGTCTGGATTTTTGGACCAGATGGGATCAGCCCCTAGGGGCCCCTCTAACCCAGCCGGAACGTAACCATCTCCCTCCTCAGGACCATCTATCCAGGCACCTGGGTACCTACCTGAGGATGGGGAACTCGCAATATACAAGCTCATATTATCAGAAACACCACTAAATCTATAGGGATACTAAGAATACTCACTGATTACTAAGGATATCCATGCCCTACACCACACTCATACCTTATAGTCTCGCGACCACATGGGTCCAGACTAATCTACCCTGGGGCAGTTCTGATTATCTACCATTATACACTGACCTCAGTCAGTGCTCTCATTAACACCTCTTTCTCTAGAGACGATCTCATTACACGCCAGTGTCCTCCCTGGCGCTCTCATTAACATGCCACAATCCTGTGGGTATACACACATGGGTCTGCAGCCCCAGTGCTCTCATTTACACACGGTCCGCAATCTGGCAGACCTACACACCCCTCTGTCTTAGGTGCTCTCATTTACACACGGCCCGCAATCCGGCAGGCCTCCACGCTGGTCTCCTCCCCAGCGCTCTCATTAACGCCACTTACCAATGACGACCACTTTCCTATGAATACCTTCAGTTTTCTCTCTATATGTTGGGAAGTCTCTCTCACTATTCACTAAGGGTTCACTACTACAATATTAGGAGTTAGTATGGCTTTCCAAATTGCAATATATATGTACCTTCTGCTCTTGGCATCAAACGTTCCCTCACTTCCTACTTGCTCAGTCACTCCTTACCTGATCGGGAACCGCATCCGTTCATGCAAACAATGTCTAACTAGAAGAAGAGCTTACCCTGATTGAACAAGAATACAAGGCACATGTCAGTTCACTAAGAACTGGGGGTCTCTGTTTATTTTAACAATGATAAAATGCACATACAAGGTTATCAATGGGGTCTCTTGACTAACAGGGACTTTAACACACCGCTGAAAGAAAAGGATTAGACATACAATTTATCTGCGGGGTAACAGGAACTTTTAACACACCGCTGAAAGGGGAAAAGATTAGACATACAATAGCCTAGGGAATAAGAACAAGATTAAGGTGTAATTGTAAAGGGGGCTAGTTCAGACTACCTCACCTATTAGAAGGAAGATTTCTCTCTGACTCTGGTGGGATTAGGGCTCTCTCTGTCTCTCCCTCCGTCACCACATCACCACGCCTCTGGTTCAATTGCTCCAGCTGACAGCCTTTTTTGATGCTCTCTGCACTGCTCTCTCTCTTCATCTTCAGCAATCATCTGCCTTCTTTCTCCATTCCAGAACTGCACTCTATTCTGCAGCTCCAGCAGACATCCTGCTCTCTCCTCTGCAAGAACCACACTGCTCTGGCTCCAAGCTGAACTGACCTCCAAGCTGAACTGCACACAAGCTGGACTGAACACAAGCTGGACTGAACTGAACTGAACTGACCACTCCTTCTCTCCTGCAGCTCGCTATTATGGAAGCTTGTCCTTTCATGGAAAGTTACGGCCAGTAACCTGCCGCCCACCAAATTCTTGTACCTCCCCGTACCAAGGACACGTTCCCAGCTGGCCAGCCTGATGTTGTGTCTTCGGAATGGAGAAAAATACAGTCTTTCGATAAGGACCAGCCTGAGCCGGTTCTCTCCAAGCGAACAACATCTTTAACTATAAACTTTACCTTTACTCCTGAAGCCTCTCAGCTCCATCAAAATGGAGTCTGTCTAGTTCTAGGCCTGTACGCCTGAGAAGGATGAAATAACCCTTAGCTCTGTCAGAGTACCTACATAAACCATACCAATGTGTAATATAAAGTCAGGACCACAGGATCCAACCTCTACTATAAGCAAAAATAACAGGCCAAAGCCAATAGGCAATAAATGGCCTCTTCTATGTCTGAAAGAAAGGGCCTAAAAGGGCCAACACAAGCCAGGAACACACATCCTAGATGTGAGCAAGATTAAAGTCTATACTACTGCCCACTAGGGCCAAAAAGCCTGTCTGTACACCAGATATGACAGGGCACATTATGATGAGCTAGAGTCATTAATGAAGCACCTCCCTGACGGGTACAAGGATAGCGCAAACAAGCTTATCCAAGAGAGGAAAAACATCACAAACACCTCTATTCAGTGTGCCCTCGATGCAGCAGATACTGACTCTAGGGCAGTTAAATATGTAAAAGACAGAGGTACCCCTTTAGTAAGCCAAGGGAAATGGGGTTATTAAACCTAAGTAAGAGAGAAGGAGTTCCCTTAAGGTACAACTAAGTACAGGTTTAAAATAACGAACCTTATGACGTGACAATTACATACAACAAATGCATAGGGAAAGTTAAAAATTCATTTATTTTGAATACATTAAAAAAAACAACAGTTAATAGGGATAACTGAACTAGATCCCTAATCTACAACCAAAGTAAAATTGAGACAGTACAGTTAATTGTGACCTGCACAATTACAAGAAGACAGAACAGTTACAACATACAATTGTTGGATACAGATTTGTATATTCTTGCTCCGATCTGATAACACCAGTATTGTATCGCTACCACCTCAGCGTATCAATTGTAGTGTTGGAGACTTGAATTATACAGTTTTTGTTGCGTCAACGCGTTTCGGTGATGTTTCTTTATTATAACCACCTTTATCAAGACAAGTGAATTGTCTGCCAAGCACAGGGGGTGTATACAATCGCCCCTAGGATAATATGGAGTGTCACTTGTAATAATCAAGTTCCGTGTCCTGGTTGGAGCATGGGCTTCAATTATCGCCTCATGGCAGATGCTTCTGATGGAAGACTATTCTGTTCTGAATGTATACGACTTTTATAGTTCCCACTAAACGTAAGTGACCAAAGTTAAATTGGTATTACATTCGGCCCTTGAGAGTGTCAGTGATTAGGCCACAGTTGCCGTGTACGGACATCCCGATCTCCCAACTTCTTATAGGTAATGTCGCAGGGGATTGTTGATGGAAAGGAATTCACGGTTAGGCTTCTTGGGAATTACCTAATGGGACAGTCAATAACTCCGCTGTCCCTTAGGCTCCCTTCTATGGCCAAATATAACGGGAGTCTACCTCATCAGTGTTTAAGAGTTCTGTTCTCTGTGGGGATCCGAGTCGAGTGTTAACACCAGCGTTGTAACACGCACACATGCCTGGCTACGTATATCAGGGTTCAAACTTGAGGTACAAAGTGCCATTCTTAATCAACCCTTTGATGAGCAACACCTATTTGGACCCAACGTAGATGTATCACTAGAGAAAATGAAAAAGGATGCAGACACCGCCAAATCTATGGGAGCCCTGCAGTCGCAGGCTCCCAGACGTTCATTTCGTCGCTCATCCTTTCGAGGTGCCACTAGGGGATAAACTTCAGACACAGCTTCTACCTCGTACAAAGCCCCTACACCAGAGGTCTTCAAACTTTTTGATGCCGAGACCCCCTTGTAAAACCTTTTTAGGCGTAAGGACCCCCTTACGACAAAAGATTCTAGAAACTGGTACTCCTCATCATCAACAACTATCGACAACCATAAATGCGCCTGTTAGACCTCATCACATCCATCCATCCATCATTCATCCACCCACACTTTCACACATCCATCCACCCTTTCATCCTTCCATCCATACGTCCATCCTTTACCTATCCACCCATCTATTCATCCACCCACCTTTTCACACATCCATCCATCCATCATTCATCCATGCAACCTTTTACCCATCCATCCATACATCCATCCTTCATCCATCCACCCTTTCATCCTTCCATCCATACATCCACCATTTCACCTATCCATCCTTCATCCATCCACCCTTTCATTATTCCATCCATACATCCATCCACCCTTTCATCCATACATCCATCCTTCATCCACCCACCCTTTCATCCATCCATCCACCCATCATTCATCCCCCCACCTTTTCACACATCCATCCATGCATCCATCATTCATCCATGCAACCTTTTATCCACCCATACATCCATCCTTCATCCATCTACCTTTTTGTCCTTCCATCCATACATACATCCTTCATCCATCCACCCTTTCATCCATCCATCCTTCATCCATCCACCTACCCTTTCATCCATCCATCCATCCACCCATCATTCATCCCCCACCTTTTCACACATCCATCCATACATACATCCTTCATCCATCCACCCTTTCATCCATCCATCCACCCACCTTTTCACACATCCATCCATCCTTCATCCATCCATCCACCCTTTCATCTTTACATCCATCCACTCATCATTCATCCACCCACCCTTTCATCCATCCATCCACCCACCTTTTCACACATCCATCCATCCTTCATCCATCCATCCACCCTTTCATCTTTACATCCATCCACTCATCATTCATCCACCCACCTTTTCACACATCAATCCATTCATCCTTCATCCATCCATCTACCCTTTCATCTTTACATCCATCCACTCATCATTCATCCACCCACCTTTTCACACATCCATCTATTCATCCTTACATCCACCCATCCATCCTTCATCCTTCCATCCATCCATCCATCCACCCACCCTTCATCCTTCCATCCACCCATACATCCATCCTTTATCCATCTACCTTTTTGTCCTTCCATCCATACATACATCCTTCATCCATCCACCCTTTCATCCATCCATCCTTCATCCATCCACCTACCCTTTCATCCATCCATCCATCCATCCATCCACCCCCATCCACCCATCATTCATCCCCCACCTTTTCACACATCCATCCATACATACATCCTTCATCCATCCACCCTTTCATCCATCCATCCACCCACCTTTTCACACATCCATCCATCCTTCATCCACCCATCCACCCACCCTTTCATCTTTACATCCATCCACTCATCATTCATCCACCCACCCTTTCATCCATCCATCCACCCACCTTTTCACACATCCATCCATTCTTCATCCATCCATCCACCCTTTCATCTTTACATCCATCCACTCATCATTCACCCACCCACCCTTTCATCCATCCATCCACCCACCTTTTCACACATCCATCCATCCTTCATCCATCCATCCATCCACCCTTTCATCTTTACATCCATCCACTCATCATTCATCCACCCACCTTTTCACACATCCATCCATTCATCCTTCATCCATCCATCTACCCTTTCATCTTTACATCCATCCACTCATCATTCATCCACCCACCTTTTCACACATCCATCTATTCATCCTTACATCCACCCATCCATCCTTCATCCTTCCTTCCATCCATCCATCCATCCACCCACCCTTCATCCTTCCATCCACACATACATTCATCCTTCATCCACCCACCTTTTCTGTGCCTCTCTCATGGGGGTGGGGTCAGTATCTCTCTGTGTCTTCTTCCTTCTTCCTCTCTCATGGGAGGGCATCTCTGTGCTTCCCTGCTTTGGGGGGGGGGGGGGGGGGGGGGGGCAGTCAGGCTGTATAAACACCTCACGGTGAAGAACAGTTTCAGGCACATTTCTCCTGCACAGGCGCCAGGTATGTGGGACTTGAACCAATGACTGTAATGTCCTTCTGCTGTTTGCTATGTGTGTTTGTAAAGCGCTCTGATACCTACGGGTTAAGCTAGCGCTATATAAAACGTTAAAAATAAAAATAAACCCCACAGCTAAGTCCATTGATTGAACTCAAAGGGCTACAGCCTCCTCCCCCAGACACCCCCCCCCCCCCCCCCCACTCCCCAGCACGTGTAAGTGAGCCCGGCTGAAACAGCTTCGGGACACACAGAAAGGCACACCCGAGTACTTCACAGGTCTTCAGAAGACCTTTACTTGTTAATGAGGCGTGAATTAGGCCTCCACCGTGATCACCCGGCCTCAATCAGCCTGACGCCAGGAACTGCTGCACGCTCCAACAGAATCTGCGACCCCCTTCCCAGGACTCCACGACCCCCCTGGGGGTCGCGCCCCACAGATTGAAGACCTCTGCCCTACACAGTCCACTTACAGTAAAAGCTACCAAAGGGGTGGTTACAGAGGAAACAATAACAAAGGTAGAGGTAAATATAACAACTCACGCTCTGCCTCTACCCCTGCCCAATGACTCCCTTCCCCTTCCCCTTCCCCTTCCCCGTCCCATTCCACTCCTGTCGGGGGAAGACTCCAACCATACCTGCCAGCCTGGGAAAACATCACATCAGACAGGTGGGTGCTCCAAATAATTCAATCAGGTTATTGTCTGGAACTAACATCTACCCCCCCCAAACATACCACCCAAGCAGCGTCCAATGTCACAGGAACACTTAACATTGCTCAGACAGGAGGTAATATCCCCCCTGCAGAAAAATGCAATAGAAATAGTTCCAGAGCATCAGAAAAATAAAGGAGTATACTCCCTATATTTCCTACTACCAAAGAAGGACGGATCTCTAAGACCCATCCTTGACCTCAGACCTCTAAACATTTACATACAGTCGGATAATTTTCATTTGGTCACACTCCAACAAGTCCTTCCATTGCTGGTACTAAAAAACTTCCTTGTCACTCTAGATCTCAAGGACGCCTACTTCCATACTCCCATCCACGCAGCGCACAGAAAATATCTCAGATTTGTGCTAGATAGGCAGCACTACCAGTTCAAAGTGCTCCCATTCGGAGTCACAACAGCGCCAAGGGTATTTACCAAATGCCTAGCAGTAGTAGCAGCACACTTAAGAATACAACGCATTCATGTCTTCCCATATCTGGACGACTGGCTCATAAAAGCCAGCTCATATAACCAGTGTGTGCAACACACTCACGCTACTATTCAACTGCTTCACGACTTGGGATTCACGGTAAATCACACCAAATCGCATCTGCAACACTCGCACATACAACAGTATCTCGGCACTACAATAAACACCCAACACTAGCTTATCCCTCTCCAGCCAGGATAACAAGTGTACAAACTTTCCTAACAAAATTCAAACCGCAACACTCGCCACCAGCTCGAGTGTTCATGCAACTCATAGGTATGTCGACTACCCGCCGACAGAGACACCAGCCAGAGAGCCAGCCAGTTCACCCCGGAGCTCTTGGCCTCCAAGCGTACCTGCCAGAAACTCGAAAACATCTGGCTCAGCGATAGAACACCCGCCAACCACGCAGCCCACAAAGACGCCAGTTGCAACCATCACCGCCTCATCAGGACCACCATAAGAGCCTCATTCAAAGACTGCCTCGACAACAACGCACACAACAGCAAGGAGCTCTTCAACATCGTGAAGGAACTCTCCAGTCCCAGCTCCTGCACCAACGACATCCCGCCGTCGCAAGCCCTGTGAGACACCCTCGCCGCCTTCTTCCACGACAAAATCATCAACATCCACAACAGCTTCAACCCCCAGACGAACCCAACGAACCCCACTACGAAGAAGACACCCAACCCCACCGACCACGACCTTCTGACCACATGGACAAATGTGAGCACAGAAGACATAATCAAGACCATTTTTTAATTTTCTTTTGTATTTATTGAGTTTTACATAGCGCTGGCTAGATCCGGAGGTATCAGAGAGCTTTACATAAGGAACAACAGCGATTTACAAGAATAATAATTTAAACATTTTACACGTAAATTAAAAGTGAATGACTAATCAGAAAGAGGCAGAAAGGGAAAGGGTGGGACAGGTGTATGAGTAAAAGGATGGGTGAGGGAGGGGGGAAGGGAACCTGTGGGGGGAGGGAGTAAAGGCAGACGGGCGAAAAGAGAAAGATGTTAGACTCAAGAGTTAAGGAATCATAGCGATTAACATAAGGTCAATGTACAGTAAATTAAAGAGGTGTACGGAATTAACAAGGATAATGGAAAAATTGGGGGAGAGAGGTAGAGGGGGACAAAAATAGTGTTATGAAAGAAGGTACAGGACTAGGAGGGAACCGGCGGGGGGGAGGGGGAGGGTGGTAAGGCAGACCAGAAGAACAAGTTACTTACCTTCGGTAACGCTTTTTCTGGTGGATACAGTATCTGCCTGTGAATTCCTCACGTTGTGAATATCCCCCTGCGTCAGCAACATTCGGAAATTCTTTTGTAGCTTTGCGCCGACGTGGACGACGTCATAGAGGCACGGCATCGCGCGCGGCTCCGCTGACGTCACCGACTCCATAATAGGCTCACGTCGGCGTGATGACATCAGTTCCGCCCTTTTTTCCCTGCCTTTGAAGCACAGGGACAGATCATCAACCGTAGATATACACACCAAGTACATAGTACCAAATAATCAAAATAACACACACAGTGTGTAGCCAATGCAGGAAAGCAATTATAATAACACATTTCCTTTGACAATAAAATATTAACATTACAGTAAATCAGGTATAGAAGAGTGGACAACAGGGAGGCGGGTAGGTCAGTGAGGAATCCACAGGTAGATACTGTATCCACCAGAAAAAGCGTTACCGAAGGTAAGTAACTTGTTCTTCTGATGGATACATCTGCTAGTGGATTCCTCACCTTGTGAATAGAGTCCCACAGCAGTCCCCACTCTCGGAGGAGGGTGTCCACTCTCCTATATCAGAAAATCCTGGAGGACAGAACGCGCTAAGTGAGCACCATCCACTCAGGCTCCCCTTCGGACCCTCTTCCCCACCACATCGCCAACAAAGCCAACAGCCTCATCGCACCCCACCTGAGTAAACTCATCAACCTCTCCTTCGAAACCGCCACTCTGCCTGAGAGCTGGAAGCACACCGAGATCAACGCCCTACTGAAGAAGCCCAAGGCGGACCCGAGCGACCTCAAGAACTCCCGGCCCATCTCCCTGCTCCCGTTCCCAGCAAAAGTAATCAAAAAGACCGTCAACACCCAGTTCACCCGCTACCTAGAAGACAACAGTATCCTGGTCTCTCCCAGTCTGGCTTCCGCAGGAACCACAACACCGAGACCGCCCTCATCGCCGCCACAGACGACATCAGAATCCTCCTCGACAACGGCGAGACAGCAGCCTTCATCCTCTTGGACCTCTCCGCCGCCTTCGACACAGTCTGACACCACACACTGCGCACACGCCTCTTCGACGCAGGGATCCGAGACAAAGCCCTGGATTGGACCACCTCCTTCCTCACCGACAGAACCCAGAGAGTCCTCCCCCCCGTTCCAATCGGGTACCACCAAAACCATCTGCGGCGTCCCACAGGGATCCTCCCTCAGCCCGACGCTGTTCAACGTCTACATGGCTCCCCTCGCTCGCATCGCCAGACTACACGACCTCAACATAATCTCCTACGCGGACGACACCCAGCTGATCCTCTCCCTCACCAAGGACTCCCTCATCGCCAAATCCAACCTGCACCAGGGTATGAAGGCCGTCGCCGACTGGATGGAGGCAAGCAGGCTCAAGCTGAACACGGACAAGTCGGAGATCCTCATCCTCGGGCCCAACCCCTCGGCGTGGGACGACTCCTGGTGGCCTCCATCCCTAGGAACCCCCCAGCACCGACCAACCATGCACGCAACCTAGGGGTCATCCTCGACTCCCCGCTCAGCATGACTAACCGAGTCAACGCAGTCTCCTCCTCCTGCTTCCACACCCTCCGCATGGTCCGCAAGATCTACAGATGGATCCCGACAAACACACGGAAAACAGTCACCCATGCCCTCATCAGCAGCCGACTCGACTACGGAAACGCCCTCGACGCCGGAGCCCTGCCAAACTTACCAGCAGATTCCAAAGAATCCAGAACGCCTCCGCACGCCTGGTCCTAACGTCCCATGCAGAGACCACATCACCCCTCACCTGAGAGACCTACACTGGCTCCCCGTCAACAAAAGAATCACTTTCAAACTCATGATCCACGCACACAAAGCACTCCACAAGACCGGCCCAGCCTATCTCAACAGCAGACTCTCCTTCTATGTACCCAACAGGATACTCCGCACCGCAGACCTTTCCCTGGCCACCGTCCCACGCATCCACAAAACCAACTCCGGGGGCAGATCCTTCTCCCACCGCGCCGCCAAGACCTGGAACGCCCTCCCCCTCCTCCTACGACACACCACAGACCTCCCGGCATTCGGAAGACTGCTCAAGACCTGGCTCTTCGACCACTAGCTACAGCTCCCCCCGATCCCTACCCAGTGCCTTGAGAACCTAGCGGGTAAGTAGCACACTTTACATATTCCTTGATTGATTGATTGATTGATTGATAGGGATGATGGCATCTTGCATATTTGTAGTACCTCACGCAAGACTGCAAATGCGTCCCCTTCAAGAGTGCCTAGCACGCCAATGGAACCAGGCTCAAGGTCAATTAACAGACCTAGTGTTGGTAGACGGTTGGACTCCTCATTCGTTGCAATGGTGGAACACCAAAAACCTTTCCAAAGGGCGACCGTTTCTAGAGCCAGTTTCTCAAATAGTCAATGACAGCGGACGCATCGCTCTCCGGCTGGGGAGCTCATCTAATGCATCACACCATGCAAGGCAGGTGGACACCGCAACAATAGCTACTCCACATCAACCACTTAGAGGTGCTAGCTGTGTTTCTAGCCCTAAAAGCATTTCAAACTCGCGTGTCAGGCAAAGCAGTCTTAGTCCGCACGGACTATATGACAACTATGTACTACATAAACAAACAAGGAGGGACACACTCTCTGCAGCTCTTTTAGTTAGCACAGCAGATATGGAGATGGGCTATACCGCTAAAGATCTTCCTCTTAGCCCAACACGTCCCAGGAGTACAAAACACTATTGCAGATCTGCTAAGTAGACAAACACAGCAGATCCACGAGTGGGAACTTCATCCGCAAGTTCTTCATCCATTCTTTCAAATGTGGGGACAACCTCAAATAGACCTCTTTGCCACCCACGAAAATGCAAAAGGCCCAAGCTTTGCCGCCAGATACTCACACCCATTGTCCTAAGGCAATGCGATATGGATGAACTGGTCAAAACTATTTGCGTACGCTTTTCCTCCTCTCCCACTACTTCCGTTAGTGGTACGCAAACTACAACAACATTCCCTGACGCTCATTCTGGTCGCTCCAACTTAGGCTAGACATCCGTGTTACACCACACTGTTGCAGATGTCTGTAATACCACACCGAAAACTAAACCTATCTCCACACCTACTAACACAGAACCATGGAGAGATTAGACACCTGGACCTAGCTCAGCTCAACCTAGCGATCTGGCTCCTGAGGTCTTAGAGTTTGGTTACCTCAACCTTCCTCCAGAATGCATGAACATCTTTAAAGAAGCTAGACGTCCCACTACTAGAGCATGTTATGCTGCTAAGTGGAAACGCTTTGTCATATACTGCCAAAACAACCAAATCAATCCCTTAGACGTGTCTATTCAACACATCATAGGATATCTATTACACCTTCAAAAGTGTAATTTAGCCTTTACGTCTATCAGACTACACCTTGCTGCCATTGCAGCATACTTACAAAATAGACAACATCTGTCTCTTTTTAGTGTACCAGCTATAAAAGCTTTCATGGAAGGACTCAAAAGTATAATTTCTGCGAGAACGCGACGGGCACCTGTGTGGAACTTGAACATTGTTCTTACAAGGCTAACGGGTCCTCCCTTCGAACCATTACATAAATGTGAATTGCAATTCCTAACCTGGAAAGTAGCTTTCCTAGTAGCAATTACTTCTCTCAGAAGGGTTAGTGAACTACAAGCATTTACCATTCAAGAACCTTTTTTGCAAATGCATCATAACAAAGTAGTTCTTCGTACTAATCCTAAATTCCTTCCTAAAGTAATTTCACCATTCCATCTAAATCAATCGGTTGAGCTGCCTGTATTTTTCTCGCAGCCTCAAACAGTCGCAGAAAGAGCTCTACACACCTTAGATGTCAAAAGAGCACTACTGTACTATATCGAAAGGACACAAACTTTTCGTAAAACGAAACAACTTTTTGTGTCTTTTTCACCGCCACATATAGGCAACCCCATATCAAAATCATGGATCGCCAGATGGATTGTTAAATGCATACAAATATGTTACCAAAAAGCAAAACGTACATGAACAATTCCTCCAAAAGCCCACTCAACAAGAAAGATAGGGGCTTCAATGGCATTCTTAGGGAACATTCCCTTAGATGACATATGCAGAGCAGCTACATGGCTTTCACTGCTTACATTCACAACGCATTACTGTGTAGATGTGCAAACTAAAAAACAAGCTACTGTGGGCCAGGCTCTACTAAAAACACTGTTTCAAACAACTGCAACAGGTACGGGTGGTCGCCGCTAGCTGTGTGTACTGCTATACAATCCATGCATAGTGTGTAATCTGCATCTCACATTCCTCGAACGGAAAATGTTACTTACCAATATGCATCTGTTCTTGGCATGTAGAGCGCAGAGTTACACACGCCCACCAGCCTCCCCGGCTACCTTCATCTGTTCCAGTATTATCTTAATTAGATACAAATCACATGGACATGACTACCTCTTGTACAGCTCCATCACTTCCCTAATGGCGAAAAACAATCTGGGGATTGAGCCGATGCCCATGCGCAGTATCATCCAAAGGAGGAGTCAACTATTCCGTGACTTCCAAAGACTTTTCTACAACAAAACAAACTGCAAACATCCGGGCCCAACACTAGGGGGCCATCTATGCACAGTGTGTAACTCTGCAGCTCTACATGCCAAGAACAGATGCATACTGGTAAGTAGCATTTTCCTTATTTGTGAGCTGTACCATCTACTGAAGACAGAGCAACTACAACTGCTCTTTCCGGGGTATTCCTTTTCTCAGCATTTATAAAGGTGCACCTTGGTTGTCTTTGAATACTTTGTGCTGTCTCTTTTACTTTTGCTCTACTAGTACAACTGAGACTCGTTCTGGGCAGGCTGTTTTGCAGCAATGTTCTGATTACACACTTTCCATGGATGTATTTGAAGGTCCTCATTCAAACTGTGTAAAGACTTATAGATACTTAAAAGTGGATTAATGTACAGTAGATATACTCTTAACCCTAAACAGGATCTGAATACATTTGTTATTTTGCTCAAAGCAAATTATGAAGATCTTTATTGCATCAACCTAAATAAAAATCACATCTGTTGACGGACACCTGTTTCTGTGGACCTCCATAGTGGGGTAAATCTGCCTTGGCCCTTAGTTCCTCTTAGTTTTCATGTTCTTAACAATTGGTGCATTAGTGCTCTGCACCTTTCGTGGGTGGGCTGTTAAAATTCGTCCCGGTGTGGCTGATTGTTGATTCTCCTTTGGTGAACTGTTTACTTGCGTTCAATAATGCTGAGTCTCTCTACTGGTATTTAGTTTTGCCCTGTTAGCTCATAGCTAGCAGCAGTGTCTAATTTGTTGTGCATTCTGTCTAAACTGTGGTTTCTAGAATTGCAGTGGTTTTGTTATTGTTATTCAAGTGCCTGACAATATATTTATTGTTAGGGTTGCATTTTCTTCAGCCGTTTATGGTATGCAATCTGCTCAATAAAGGACTTTAACTTTGTTTACAAAAAAGACCTTAAGATCCACAAATAAAGCCCTGATTTCTAAAAATAAATGTCTTTGTTATTCAGAATAGATTATATTAATGTATAGAAGTATGTAGTACATGATAACACATCAGTCAGTTTATATTGTCCAACTATCACCGATGGACATCTTGTGTTGCAAACGTGGATGCAGAAAGTTCCCACTGTGGGATGGGCGCCAGTGTGTAAGCTCCTGTAACCCTTAAGGGAACATTACACATTTTACCTATAGACAGATACAACAGAATATACTGCTACTCCGGGGTAATGCTACAGTGATGTTCATCTTGACAGTTGCTTGTACAACCTATAGCTTTGGTTCAAATGTATTTGGTAAAATATGTTTTTAAATAAATCACTTTGTTACATGTTTTTGTAAGATTCTCCCCCTCCCAAAGTTAAACATTCTGGAGAGGAGCAGACTCCCTTGCTACACCTGCATGGTGAAAAAGGGAACTGTTATTAAAACATTTTTAAGGACCCCTTATCGCTCCAAGTCCAATTCTGCCTGAAGGTTTACAAAACATTAACATAAATATAATGAACTATACTAAATGTGATTCCTATCTCTATTTCCTCACATGTTGCCATCCATTGACTCCCTCACTGGTGCTTCTTCCTGTTTTCACAGTCGATCTTGTTGGTGGCTTCAACATTGGCACCATAAGTCATGACACCAAGATTGACTGGCTGGAGCTGAATGAGACTGGGCACAAACTTCTATTCCGGGACAAGAAGCTGGGGGTGAGACTTGCCAAACATTTCCGAATTCCCTTTATGATGCCAGCACAGCAAGTGTTCTCTCTTGCATGTATTATCTTTGCTTTGGGTCAGTAGGTTTTTTAGTTAATTGATTTGATACAGTTCTTATAGTGTGAATCAGGCCCAAAGGCTGCCCCAGCAGTGTACAATAAGATGTTGAAATAATTGAAAATAAAACAAATATACATAATGGTGGCATAATTGGCATGATTATCGTGTTAACACACCTTTCAAGAAAGATTTGTCTGGCATTAGAGGGAACTTTGAACAATAAACAATAATCATTGTCATGCAAAGTTAAAGAGCGATCAATCATGGTCTGTGGAGAAATAATGTCCTGAAAGTGGTGTTTGAGATGGTGGGCATTGAGTGGCATACATTCTAGATATAGACACCAAAGGTTTTTAATAATGATTACGCTTGATTGTACAGGTGTTGAAAGGTGTAACCAGTATCAAAGGCAGATTTCCATGCTGACTTCATATTGGTCATGATTGCTGCATATGAAATAAGTAAGGACAGATTAAGGGCATTGTACTTAATCAAAGTCAGACAAAAAAGCATAATATCACAGTTGAAGAAATGAGTAGCTTTGTGAGATGGCTTTGTGTTATTCTTAATACTGTATCCAAGTCCATTGAGTCATCATGAGTTGGCCAGTGAAGGCCAGAGATCAATATAAGGTAGCACAATCGTTCTTTGGTATGGCCAGTGAATTCCAGAGGTCAATGTACTATAACACTTTTAGTTCTTGGGTATGGCCAGTGAATTCCAGAGATCAATGTACCATAACACTTTAGTTGTTGGGTAGTATTTGTATTCCACTGGCATGAATCCTGAAAAGAGTGCTTTGCTGTGCTTGTGTAATGTAGCACCAGGTGTCCTCTCTACATCTTGGTAAGGTTCAGCAATTCCTAAGTAGTCATCTGAATCGAAGGAAGAGCGATTTAAATACCTCAAGTCATGCGGTGACAGAGTTGTGGTCAGGTGTAATGCTGGCACTTTATAAATAACTGTAAATGTGGAGTTCAGATCACTGCAATCAATAGTCCTGTTCATCGCCACCATGTACTTTCATCAAACCCTGAGGAATGAGGCCAACAACTGTATGCTACGCACAGTGAGAATGATCCTTAGTCCTTATCAATGATATTGTATGTTCTTTATTCTGTCCTTCTGCAGCTGCACCTCTATGACATTGAGAGCAACACTCGATCGACCATCCTGAACTACTGCTCTTATGTGCAGTGGGTGCCAGGCAGCGATGTGGTGGTGGCTCAGAACCGAAGTAGCCTCTGTGTCTGGTACAACATCGATTCCCCAGAGCGAGTCACCATGTTTCCAATAAAGGTAAGACTGTAACTTGCTGCCATTGCTCCTCTAAACGTGGAGCAACATTACAGAGAAGGGTATTGCTGTGGGTAATGTGCAGTGTTTGAAACTAAGGGATCTGACCACAACTTAATTGTCAGCTAGTATAAAAGTCTTCATGTGTAAATAAAGACAGATTTCCCTGGGCCGGTAGCAATAGTAGTGGTATGGTTTGTGCATAGCAAACAGTATGTGACACTGAGGTCCTCATTAAAAGTTGGGCGGAATAAGGTGGGGTATTTACCATGCCTGCTAACTGACATTAACTGAAAGTGAGGTATTTACCAAATCTGGAAAATACCTCCTGCAGAATGGAGCACCGTTGAATTTTTTTACACATCAACTTATGCATGTGAGGGTGTGTTAACGATCACTCAGCTTGCAATGCTTATTTCTGTGCAGTCTCCAGTTTGCCCAGGAATCAGAACTTAGCCCTGAGGACCACATAAGCCAGAAGGCATTGTGGGCTGATGAAAAATAAAGATAATTTATTCTTGAAATCAGTTTTGGCCCTAGAGCTTTTCTACTTAGCCAAAAAAGTGCCTAATTATTCCCCGTCACACCTCCCCACCCTTTTTCGCACATGCTCAAGTGTGCGCATACACAAGCGCAGACCACATGCAATAACAATTGAATATTTAATGCACCCTAGTTTTATTTATTTTATAGTGATTGTTACAGTTCTACTATTATCTGATAATGGTGACTGCACACTGTATAGTAAGGGTCACTAGTTAAAGATAAACATTGTACAATAATAGAGACAAGGACAGGCTAACTACAACAAGTATTTAACAGCGGGAGGGGGTTGATTGGGAGACGGGGAGAAACCAGCTGCTGAGAAACGTGGACAGGAAAAGAAAGAGCGAAGGGAGAGCGTGCAAAAGGAGACTGGGTCGAGAAAAGGATAGGAAAGAGGAGAAGGATGTAAGCGCGAGTGTTACATCGCGTTTTTTACACATAATTTAAAGCTCGGACACTGTTGTAGAAGCAGCCGAGGGCAAGAGACTGCCTGCTGGTAAAAAAAAAGCCTGTTAATGAGGGGAATGAGAAGGAGGTTGTAAGCGCGAGCCTTTGAAGTCTGTTGCGAGGCAATGGTGGTTTGTGACGTGGCTGGTGTGGCGGGGGCGGGGGTGCAGAATGGATTACTTTGAAGTCTGATGCCGAGCGTCGGGGAGCAAATGGCAAGCGCGTGCACAGATCCCATGCACTGTGCGTAATCCGCCTGCCAAAGCCCTCTTGGTAAGCTTTCCTGATGCACCCCTATATGTCTCGAGCTGCAATGTGCATGCGCATTGGCAGGTCGAGACCTAAAAATACTGCTAAATGAAAAAAGGGCAATCGTCAACATATATGTACACTGTAGGTCAGTATTCCAAAAGTACATAAACATTAACTCAGCAATTAGGCTTGTGTTTAATTTGTGCAAATATAGCCATATTGTATTGGTCCTCTCCTCCTTAAAAATGGTTGCCAGTCAGGACCGACGCAGTTATAAAAACTCTTGCTGCATATACAAGGCATTACAAATAAATACTCCAAAATATATTTTGCCAATATTGACCATATTCAGGAGCTCCCACATAGTTAGAAGCATAATAAACTGTTGACTGCATAGCAAACATCCTAGTATCTGTCACCAGATTGCCTAGCATTCATCGGTACAGGAAGTCACATCACTGGTTTCCAGCCAAAGCTATCTTTAAAAGAAGAACCCAAACAGGCAGATTTCATTTCCCAGTGTTCATTTAAAAAAGAAAGCATCTCTGGATTTCTCAGCATTCCTCATAACAGAAAGTTACATCACCGCCTTTCCCAGCAGCCATCCGCACAGGAAGTGAAATCACTAGTGTCCTGCTAAAACCATCTTTACGGAGGAAGCCAAGCAAGCAGTGTATGTAGAGCCAGCAGTGTCTAGTTACAAGTCCCAAACAGTGTCTTAAAATATGGGGTCCGAACCGCTGAACTTATATGCAAAATGTCTTTGATGTGGAGGTAAATTCAAAATAAATCTTGGAAGTGCACAACACCGCCATTCAATCCCAGCTCTGGGTCTAGAAATCAGTGGAAGTAAATGAGCCCTTAGTATGAGGGTGGCACCCAACCTATACAAATGTAAGCACGCCCCTCCTCCCTCTCTCCCAGCCCAGCACGTCCATTCAGTACGCAGATTAAAGCAGATGCAACCGTGTTACACACAACCCTTCCTATGTGATGGCTGTCTGGATAGTATGCACGTAGCCGAGCTGTCAGTCTACCCTAGACGTGGATTGGAGTCAGGCTGCAAAGTACAAGAGTGAAATGGCCACTTTCTAAAAGTGGCATTTCTACCATAGTAACGAAAAATCCAACTTCATCAAGAAGCAGGATAGATCACCATCTTTTAAGCTACACGTCAGGGTGGCCGCAAGGTGGCCGCAGGTTTGCGATTTTAGCCCCCAGACTCGGGATTCCCCTTCCGGTAGAGATCCGATCCTGTAATAACCTTCTGAGCTTTAGGAAAATGCTCAAAACATGGCTGTTTACATGTTTAATCTGGGTAATCGCTGTGCTGAGCTATATATTGGTCGCAATAACATAAACTGTTATATCTCCAGTGAATATAGGCTTAAAGTAAGCCCAAGTCTCTGGGAGATTAGAATTTGAAATATTGTGCCATGCATAGGAGGGTTTAAATATAAACTGCCGGGGCTACAATTCTGTTTGGTACAGGAAAGAAAAAGCAACCATAAAATGGTCTGACCAGGTGAGCTGGGAAGGTGCTCCTATCTGACAATGAGTAAGATTAGAAAAAATCAGGTACACGGTGTGGTCTGCTTTATAATCTCGTCCAAAGTTGAGTCCTACCACAGGGTAGGGCCTAGATTGTACATAACCTATTTGGTACAGATTCTGGCAGTGACTTCTATGAGAAAGGGGACAATTATGTTGCCAAATAAGATGAGGACAACTGGTATGAAGAACTTCAGGATGCCAGTGGGCCTGATACTTCCCCTGATACAGACCTAGTGTCTACCCGGGTCCTGCAACCGAGGAAAGTGCCTCTTTCGCGGTGGTGATGCGAAGGGCGACTGAGGTTTTAGACCTACAATTTCCAACCATGGAAGACTAATGTATCGACTGCAGTGATAGAGCCTGGCCAATTCACCCATCGCCATCCCCTGCATCTGGTGATCCTGCTTTTTAACACAGTATCCAACTCAGGAAAGTATGCTAGTTTACCCTAATGCCTTTACCTCCACACCTCCTGATTGTGCGTCCAAATGAATAGGGATGTTTTGCAAGAGAATTTTCTACTCCATAAGCCTTGCTCTAAGATCAGGATAGCTGTCTTCTCAGCTGTTACTCCCATGCCCTTTGGTACATGCTTAACTTTTACCGGCTGTTCTGGGTAAACTATGGGTGTCCCATATTCAACATGGCCATGATACGACTAAATTCGAGATAAGATCAAGACTGGACACAATTGCTTGGGACCTGCCATGGGTACCAGTATGGCTCTTCTGCACCACGCTTGGATGAGATCCACAGGCTTCTCCGGGGACATCAAGCATCATTAATAGATATTCCAACTGACCGCTTTTGCCTTTTTGGCGACAAAGCTATCTTTGCCTAGGAATGTTTTAAGGAGACCAGAGCCACAAAATGTTCTTTAGTTCTTTCTTCTCTCACAAGACAATTATATCAGCAATTTTGCCCTCTCTGTGGCTACGGCAGAAGTTTCCCAATTTATCAATGCCAGACTCCTCCCCAATTCAACAGCCTTTTCAGCAATTTTGTGGTGAAAGCTGTGGTTCACAACAACACAGAGGACAGCAGAGGCAACATGCAGCTCATCCTCTGCCCCCTCAGTGGCCACAACTACAAAACCACCTTAGTATATTTTTGCTGACACACAGCCTCCCTGTCAGAGGCAGGATCCAATATCTTTCCCAAGGGTGGCAGGCCATCACAATAGACAAGTGTGTCCTTCAAACTGTCCATCAGAGTCATCCCATTCCTTTCTACCCTTTAGGGTGGCTGACAAAGGATCATCTCTCCATCTTATGGCAGGAAATGCTGGCCCTTTTGGCCAAAGGGGTTATAGAGAGGGTTCTGACCTCTGAGGTAGGAACTAGGTGTTAATCCGGCTTATATCTTGTGCAAAAAATAGACGGAGGCCTTTGTTCATTCTTAAATTGTTGCCCTTTCCACACCTTTCTACCGATGTACAAATTCAATATGGCAATTCTAGCCCAGGTCCTGTCTTCTTTAGCCCCTCAAGACTGGACGGTGACAATTGACCTGCAAAATGCTTATTTTCGCATCCGTGTCCTGCAGGCCCACATGGTGAGACAGGCGGATTTATAGTTTATGGTGCTCCCTTTTGGCCTTGCCAGTGTTCCTCTGGAGTTAACAAAAGTGATGGTGCAGGTCAGGTATACCAGTCTCCCCCTACCCCGATGACAGGCTGCTGAAGGCAGGCTCGTCCCAGACAGTCATCAACCCCCTCCAGGTGACAGCGAACCTCCTAAATTCATTGGGGTTCACTATTTAAGTGCCAGAGTCACATCTTAATCCTTTGCAGGCAGTCCTGGTCATCAGGGCTATTCTTGATACTGTATGGTTTTGTGCCTTTCTTCTGGAATGGAGAGTCCAGGACATTTGGGGTTAGATTCCGATGTTTCAGCCAATCTACTGTATCTTAATGCAGATGACGCTGAGGAAGCTGAGATTGCTGGCCTCCTGTATCCTGCTTGTGACAAATGCCAGATGGCACTGAGACTTATAAATCCCAGTGGGCACAACGTCAGTGACATCTGTAAGATTGTATCCAAATTTCAGAGGAAACCGTGAAAGATCTGTAGTGTTGACTGCTGAATCGCAATTGGGTCAATGGAAGTTCCCTTTCCTTACCCCATCCAGAGCTGACACTGTTCACCGATGCATCAGTGCTGGGTTGGGGAGGTCTTCAAGGAAAGGTGGAGGTCAGAGGCCTCTGGTACCTGGTGAAGGCTTCACTCTACATCAGTTTGTTAGAGTTGAGAGCGAACTCCTTTGGCATTGAAGGCCTTCCTGCCCATCATCAAAGAAAGGCTAGTGTTGTTGTTCACTGACAATACTACCACCATGTGGTATGGAACAAAGAGGGCTGGGTTGGGTCTTGGGCCCTGTGCTAGGAGGCCTTGCACCTCGAAGTGGCTGGGCCACCAACAGATTTCTCCGGTGGCAATCCACTTGGTGAGATCTTTAAATGCCAAGGTGGATGAGCTCAGCCTCTGGTGCCTAGCGGATCATGAAAGGCAGTTACATCTGTAGGTGGCACAGGCTGTCTTCCAGCAATGGGGGGTAAATTGGCTCTATATTTTCGCCATTGTGGAGAATGTGCAATGTCTGCACTTATGCAGTCGAGTTTCCAAAGCAGCTATCGCTTCAAGACGTCTGCCATCTAGAGTGGCGCTCAGGACTCCCGTATGCCTTCCCTCTATTGCCTTCCTGTCCCATGTTCTGATATCGATCAGAAATAACGGGGCCCAAGTCATCCTAGCGTCACCGGATCGGTCCAGTAGAGTGTGGTGCCCAGAACTCCTGAGCATGAGCAGCTCCTCTGATCAATCTGCGGTTTCAGGAGGATCTTCTGTTGCAGCTGAAGGGCTGAGTGTTGCACGTGTGCCTAGACACTTTGCATCTCCATGCTTGAAGATTGAACACGGACAGTTGACCTCATTCGACCAGCCTCCCAAACTTGTTGGCAGCAAGGCGACCCTCCACAAAATCAGTTGACGACAGCGGGACAAATTTGTGGATTGATGCAGAACTCAACAAATTTACATTTTACAAGCGAAGCTTTGTTTGTTCTGTCCCTAGCCCAGCTAGCACTTAACTTGGATACTGTTAGGGTTGCTTGCCGGGTGTTTTGGACTTCTTACGGTTGCTGGATCAGCCTGTGTTGTTTACATCACACCTTGTGATGAGGTGTTTGAAAGGTTTGCAACATTTGATCTTGCTGAAACCATTTATAATACCCCAATGCGGCTTGAACTTAGGTCTCTCATTCTTGATGTGCACCTCTTTTGAGCTGTTGCAGTTGTCCCTTAATGATAGTTCTACTCCTAGCCATACCGTCTACTAGCCATGTGAGCAGACTTCAAGCTGTGTCAATCCACCTTGTATCACCTTCTTCCCTGATAAGTTAGTTCTGGTCACCCAGCTTCATCTCTACCAAAAGTAATTAGTCCTTTTCATGTCAGCCAGGCTGTCACCCTTCTGGCATTCTTTGCTCCTCTTCATTCATCTAAGGAGGGGAAAAGAGACTCCATTATTTCTATATTGATCGTACCACGGAACTTCGAGTGGACAATTAATATTTACCAGAGAAAAGAAGGGCAGAGCCGTACAAAAATTCCACCAAGGCCAAAGCTGCTAAAACTAAGTTAGCACTTGGGGTGCTGGTGTTGGACATCTGTCAGGCAACTTCATGGCTATTAGTACACACTTTCACGAATAACTACTGCCTCAACAGCCAGGTTCTTCAAGAGGTGCATTTTGCCCGCTCAGTCGTGCCAAACCTTTTGGTAGGAGCCAGTTCACAGACTCACTACCCTGGTATATATTCAATAGGTAAGGAATCTGCGGTTAGAAGTATTGATCAGCAGAAAAAGCTACTTACCTTTAATAACGATCTTTCTGGTGCATACGCTATCTTACCTGATATCCGTCGCCAGCTTCCTGTTCTGTGAACTTGACTCTTTTCCATCTTAAAAGGTCCTGATCTAGAGATCTGCACACTGGTCTTACCAATTACCAGTGATCAATGCATCTGAGGGTGTAGACAACCTAGAAAACAACTAACGTCCATGCGCACGGGTGACGTTTGTATGTGGCTCCACTCGTCACTGACTTCTAAGCAGAACAACATGGGTGCTGAGCCGCACAGCACCACATAGTGTTGCTCAGGAAAGCTACTCTAAAAGTTGCCTGATCCAGTCTGACAACTGGAAATTATTCACATGGAGAGGAATCTGCCGTTAGATAGAGTATCCACCAGAAATATAATTTCTGAGGGTAAGTCACTTGTTCTTCTCGTCTCTCTGCACAGTGAATAATTACCTTTTGTTTGAGAATAGGAGAGAGCTTTGTACTTATAACAATAATGGTACCTTAGACGAGACTTTACAGAAGAAGCAGTATTGTTTAGTGATCATGTGGTGTAATCTGCTAATATAAGACTGTTTTGCTTTTCATTTTAGGGTGATATTGTAGATCTGGAGAGGAGTAATGGCAAAACCGAAGTTATTGTCACTGAAGGAGTGAACACCATTTCTTATACGTTGGATGAAGGGCTGATTGAATTTGGAACAGCTGTTGATGATGGAGACTATTACAGGTGCATGTTAATTATTACAAAACATCTCATTATCCTAGGCCATATGCAAAGAGTGAATTGTTATCACCTTTGGAAGGTCCGAACTCCTTCATTGGTCTGTGCATAAAAAATATATGTACAGAATAGATGTACCCCAGCCGTGCTTGAACTAGATAAACATACATTGTCACCAAACCACTCTAACACGAGCCTCATGAGGACCCTGGTTACAGAGCTGTTCCTACCCCACTTGTTACTTGTCTCAGGATTTCTAGTCTTTTCCCACAAATGTGTGTTGTGTTTTGTGCTCAGTAGTTCTGGAATGCACTTTTGGAAACGCATTCGGTGGCTTTCCCACCAGAGGATAGAGTCAAGCACAGTTAACAAACCATTTCTTAGAATGAATGTTCCTCAGGAGGTGGCATCTCCTAGGACTGGTGCACTCTTTTATCTCATAGGACTGGTGTATGCTTTCACCTTTTGAGGCAGTTAAGCTCCTTGTCGTGGGCCATCAATTAATAGTTTCTGAC
The DNA here is from genome assembly GCF_964263255.1 of Lissotriton vulgaris. NCBI lineage: Eukaryota > Metazoa > Chordata > Amphibia > Caudata > Salamandridae > Lissotriton > Lissotriton vulgaris. Next base: position 1,853,179,117 of record NC_141694.1, on the reverse strand, counting down.
TGCTATGGGAGTCTTACAAAAGATAAGGAAACAGAGAGAATCTTCCCGCAGATTTCTCATAGGCTACCTCGTGGTAAATTACCTTGTGGTATGTTGTTTGCCCATCTATAGTTATGTGGCTCCGGTAATTTGTGTGGGCTGATGTTGATGACAAAGTTTATACTACTCTACAAGTTACTATTTCACTTCAGCTACTAACACTATCACTGCTGAACAGAGTATTTAGTTAGTATGTCATCAATTTATTTATTTATTTCTCCAAGAATGTATACCCCTTGAACCAGCACATGTGGTTATGCTCACTTGGAAATTTTGATGAAAGTAGTAGAAGTCCCAGAGAATGAAACGTTTAATCTAACATATCAAAGATAACACTGAACCACTCATGTCAGAATTCTCCTACACCTCCAAATACCTACTTGATCCCTGCTTCAGGTAAGTACAAAGTTTTATGAAGTTTGCTCTCCTTGACATTCTAATCTGCCACCTAGAGAACAAAGTCTAAATTCTTTATTTGAGTACTGGAGGAATTCGTCAGTAGCTTTAGGCTGGCTGATGGAATAGAATTTGTCTTGGTAGGTCACCCTCAAAACACAAGTTGTCTAATGACTTAATTTTTTAGTGCCTTGGTACTTTGCTGATCTCTGCAAAGCTATTCTACACAATGATGTGCCCGTGCTCTTGTCAGTAAAAATGCTGCTCTTAATACTATATCAGATTTACTATTTTAACTGAAACTAATCACAAAATAGCAAACTCACAAGATGATGGAAGGAATGTGTGAAATAATCTCAGCCATCGGCGCATAAGCCATCCAGTCTGTTTTTGACCTACTGGATTTGGTCAAATGTGCCACTGGAACCAAGCTGTATCAAACTGAAGATGCCCAACTAGGCCAAACACGCTCTTGTGTTCTGGTTCAAGGAGGAGCTGGCTTGGCAGTTCAGGTTGAACTGTTCCTTTTGGAGCAGAGTCAACGCTGATTGCAATATGACTGGTCTAATTTCATGTGGCATTATGAACAACAAAACAATGGACTGAAATGTGGCCCTGAGTAATTACCATTGGTGAATTACCAATTCACCATTCTTTTATATTCCGCAGTGCAATTCCATAAGTGCCAAGGGTATGTATGCCCAGGCGTGGATCCTGTGCTCGTTGTGTGACTGGAACCAAGCAGCACCCAAATGAAGAGGTTCAACTAGGCTGAAACGGTTCTTGGATTGTGTCTGTTCCAGTTCAAAGAGGACCTGGCTTGGTAGTTTGAGCTGGATTGTTTATATTGGAGCACCATCAAGGCTTGCCCGCATATTTATGGGTCCAATTTGACCTGGCATTGTGGACAAAATAGCAATGGACTTGGAAGCAGCCTTGAGTACCAGTGGCTGAGATTAATTCAAGTATTCTATTCATCACGTTTTTATATTCCTCTGTTCCACATTCAGCCGGACAGATGGCAGTGAATCCAGTGACTTTGTGTGCAGTAATACCACATCAGCAGAAGTTTGTTTTCAAATATTCCATACAAGACCCATCACCTCCTCAGCTTTACCCAGTGCGTTATAGTATGAGGACCACACACTCACATTTAAAGGCCCCTCTCTTTTTGCTCCTCTCTCCCCCAAATGTTGCATCCCACTTTTCGAACACATTAGCACTTTCCACTAGACAAGTTAGACCTGAAGGAGTCTTGGTAGCCTGGGAGGGCCATAATGTAAAGATGTTTTAACAAGCTGATTTTTTTTTATATAGCACCCACCAATCCCTTGACATATTGCCATATGGCATATAAATGAATTCACTGCCAGAAGAATTCTATGAAGATTACTGTATTTAGAGAATTTTGTTAAGAAAAGAGAAGCTAGCACTTTCTGCAAGAATCTTTAGTTTGCCCTGGCCAATTCAGATCTTCAACAAGAAGATCTGGAGGCTATGACAATGCCAGAACTAAGAGTCTACGTAAAATCAATTGTGCTTCAGATCAGTATGAACTTCGATTTTGAATACAAATGGTCAACTATGATGTTATTGTCTCTTCTTCTGTGATATAGAATATAGATTATGGTGCACGTCGATTATTTTTATTAATTAGAATGAATAGATTACGATTAAGAATAGTCACAGAGGCTTGGCTGAAACTAAATTCTAATCATAGGCTTGTTGATTATGTGATAATGAGCTTCAAGATTTTGACCAAGTTTTTCTTACCTGGTCAATGCTGCACTTTGTGTTGTCAAATTGTAAATCCTCTTTTTATCAGTTGTGTTATTTTTTATGTGGCAATGGCTTATCAATTTTAATGCATCCTAAAATTAAAATTATATGTTTTAGGATTTTTAAATTGTTTTAAGTTTCGCTATATGTATTGAAACAGATATTATTGTGTGTTTATATACTTTTGGTATGCGTGGATCATATTCAAGTTCCAAATTCATTAAACTATATTTACAGTGCAAGATTTTCAGGTATTTAGGGATGATTTGGGGTTTAAAAATAACATTTGTAACCTTTAATTACTCCAGTATTGGAACTTTCATAGATTCACATGCTTGAATCATTCCCCGTCGTCGAGATTGGAGTCCCCGGTATTATAAAAAATAATAGGCTTCATAGACATAAACACATAAGGCATAGGCCTAATACTCTTTTATAACATATCTATGTCCTTTAAGAAAAAGGACCAAATTCAAAACTCAACCAATCAGTAGGGACCACCCTGTAGAACCTTCCTGAGAGAGGCTCCAGTCCCTCAGATTTTCTACCTCACATCCTGCTAAGGGAGTCTTCCCATGAGTGCTGCTCAGTTTTCTTCTCTCTTCTGGATTGGAGTGGTTTTTCACCATTTTAGCTTTCTATCAAGTCATTGGAGGTATTTGTAGGTGATTCAAACTGACGTCCACCATGTCAGAGACACCTACAAAAGTTTTATTCAGAGCCTGAGGAACCTGCAGTAAGAAAAGGCTGCATATTGATGATAAGCATAAGGACTGCGTATACTGTTTATATCTGAAAGAGACACGTTAGTGATAGATTCCTTACCTTAGAATATCCCCAGGCGTCAGACTGGATCCGGAAATTTTTGCGTAGCAGTACTCTTGCGCGTCGGTAGGCGTCGTCTGCGGCTCCGCGTCCGTCCTCTGCGCCGTGATGACGTCGTCGGAGTACTTAGACGCCGCCTCCGCGTGCTGACGTCAGTTCTTCTTTTTTCCGCGCCAGCAGCGCAGACCGGGAAAAAGTGGTACCTTAGTCACTTTTTGACTAACTCTTTTTCGATCTTTTGATCATCCTTTTTCGAGTCTTAGACTCCGATCGGTGCCGATAGGGATGCCTGGTTTCAAGCCCTGTGAAGATTGCGACCGACTGATGTCGGTCACGGATCCTCACCGTCGGTGTCTCCACTGTCTCGGCATCGACCACGACGACAAGACCTGCCTCGACTGCCGGGCCCACACTTCGAAAGCTAGACGGGAGCGGCCCCGTAAGCGACTCGAACTCCAGCAGTCGGCCCCGCACCGAGAGAGGTCCCGGTCCGGACGGAGGTCGAGGGACCGGCCGCGGGAGCGGAGCCGTCATAGCTCCGGGAGTCCACATCACTCCTCTGGGTCGAAGACGTCATCGCTCTTCCGACTCCCCCCCGACACTCGCGCGACGCGGCCGGGGATTCAGGTGGCACCGCCCACGCGGCTCCGTCGGAGTCACAGGCGTCGCGTCCGGCTTCATACCCTACGGTCGCTGCGCCTAACGCGACGCTGGGGGAGATCGAGCGGTTCCTCATGGCCATGAGGTCCCTCTCTCCCGCGACGGGTTCCGCGGGGCCTTCGGGCCCAGCGGCCCCGTCTGGGGATCCTAGCGGGTCGGGGGCTTCGGCCCCGACGCCGTCGGGTGCTTCGGCTCTGACGCTGCCGGTGCCTTTGGCCCCGGCGCCGCAGGGCCCCGCTGGATCCGGTTCCGGATCCGGTTCTTCGCCGGTAGACTTAACGACCTCCCCACAGGTGTCACCCCCGGCGCCGTCCTCGGGCGGCGCCTTCCTCGATGCCTCCCTCAACCCGGTTCCGGCGCCGGAACGGCGCCGATTCAGACGCCGTTTGGTAAGGTCACTTTCCATGAACCGGCCCCATCCTTTACTGACCCTGAGTACCAGGTGAGGAGGATTGGGAGGGGTCTGAGGACCCTCTGACACATGAGTGCCAGTCTTATGAGGACTGGGCAGGTGAACTTGGGGAAGCCAGTGGTTTAGACACTTCGCCTGATACTGGCTTTGTCTCCCCTCCTAGCGTGGCTGCGGAGGAGGGGGCAACCTATAGTGTGGTGTTGATGAGGGCAGCCAAGGCCTTGGGCCTTGAGCTCCCCGTCGCGGCCGTGAGGACTAACCTCCTCACCGAGGTCCTTAAGCTGCAGTCATGCTCAGCCGAGCCTCTGCTGCCGTTTAACGACGCCTTAACTGACGTTCTTTTGGGCACTTGGTCCAAGCCCGCTACGGGTTCGCCCGTAGATAGGAACGTGGCCAGACGCCACCGCCCGCCCCGGGTGACCCATGTTTCCTGTCCACCCACCCCACCCCTGAGAGCCTGGTCATCCAGGCCTCCAATTCCCAGACCGCATTCCCGTCGGCTCCGCCGGACAGGGAATCCAAGAGGTATGAGCAGTATGGCAAAAAGATCTTCTCCTCCCTTAGTCTGGAACTGCGGTCTTCCAACACCGCATGCCTCTTGGGCCGCTACACCTACTCTCTGTGGGATACGGTCGCGGAAGTGCTGCCAGAGTGTCCGTTGGAGGTACGGGCCAAACTCAGCCAAGCCCTTGTGGAAGGTCGGGATGCAGCCAGATATTCTATCCGGTGTGGACTGGATACCACCGACTCACTGGGCAGAGCGATGGCAACGACAGTGGCGGTCAGACGCCACGCCTGGTTGAGGTCAGCCAATTTCTCGGCCGATGTCCAGAACACACTGATGGACATGCCGTTCGATGGCCGTCGCCTTTTTGGCGACAAGGCAGACCATGCGCTTGAGCGTTTTAAGACTCCAGGGCTACGGCCAAGTCCTTGGGCCTCTCGGCCCACACCAGCAATCGGCTGCCTTTCACTCCTTTCGTGGCCACGGAAGGGGTGTACCCACATGTGCTGCCAGCCACGCTCCGCAGGGTAATACCCAACGCGGTGGCAGCCGTGGAAACCGCCGTGGCGGCGGTAGGGGACAACGGCGAGGTCAGTCCACACCTTCCCCCGCAGCATCCGCCTCAAAACCCTCCTAGTCCGTGCTTTCAGGCCCATGTGACGCCAGTGGGTGGCAGGGTTCGCCATCACCTCCTCCACTGGCGCACTGTCACATCGGACAGGTGGGTGCTGCAGATCGTCCGAAGGGGCTACTCCCTCCCCTTCGAGGCGACTCCTCCAGCCATGCCACCGCAGAACCACCGTGTATCGGGGGATCATTTGCGACTTCTGCAGGAGGAAGTTACGGCCCTCTTGGCCAAGGGGGCCATCGAGCGCGTTCCTGGGCCAGAAGTAGGGTGTGGTTGCTACTCCCACTACTTTCTGGTACCCAAGAAGGCCAAAGGGAGCCTACGCCCTATCTTGGATATACGGAACATCAACGGCTTCCTCCGGAAGGAGAAGTTCAAGATGCTGACACTGGCTCAGGTTTTAGCTGCCCTGGACCCAGGAGACTGGATGGTAGCGTTGGACTTGCAGGACGCTTACTTCCACATTCCCGTCCTGCCGGCCCACCGCGCTACCTGCGGTTCACGGTTGGCCACGAGCACTTTCAGTACACCGTGCTCCCCTTCGGCCTTACCAGCACCCCACGGGTGTTCACAAAGGTGATGGCGGAGGTCGCAGCTCATCTGCGCAGGTTAGGGGTTTCAGTCTTCCCCTACTTCGACGACTGGTTGCTGAAGGCGGGCTCGCCCCACACAGTCGTCAGCCACCTCCAGACTACGGCGGATCTCCTGCACCTGCTGGGGTTCTCCATCAATGTGCCGAAGTCACACCTGTGCCCCTCTCAGAAGCTCCTCTTCATCGGAGCGGTTCTAGACTCGGCGCGGTTTCGGGTTTATCCGCCCGAACAGCGGGTCCGGGATATTCAGGCTCTCATCCCACTCTTTCAGCCTTTATCCTGGATCTCGGTCAGGTTGATGCTGCGGCTTCTGGGGCTGATGGCTTCCTGCATCCTACTGGTGCATCGCGCCAGGTGGCGGATGCGGGCTCTGCAGTGGGACCTGAAGTTTCAGTGGGCCCAGCATCAAGGCAACCTGTCCGACCACGTCCTGATCTCGGAGGGCACTGCGGGACAGCTGCAGTGGTGGCTCACGGACCGCGATTGGGTCAGCCGCAGATCCCTCTATCTTCCCCAACTAGAGCACGTAATTGTGACGGATGCCTCCCTCCAGGGCTGGGGAGGCCACATGGGAGAGGTGGAGATAAGAGGCCTCTGGTCTCCGGCGGAGTCCCGGCTCCATATAAACCTTTTGGAGCTGCGGGCGATTCGTCTAGCACTGAAAGCATTCCTCCCCTCTGTCCGAGGGAGTGTAGTGCAGGTGTTCACGGACAACACCACCGCCATGTGGTACTGCAACACACAGGGCGGGGTGGGGTTGTGGACCCTCTGCCAGGAGGCTCTGCGGCTCTGACAATGGCTGGAACATCAGGGCGTGACCCTGGTGGTTCAACACCTGGCAGGTTCTCTGAACACCAGGGCGGACGAACTCAGCCGCCGGTGCATGATGGATCACGAATGGCGTCTGAACTCGGACGTGGCGCAAGGTCTCTTTCTGCAGTGAGGAGAGCCTTGGTTAGATCTATTCGCCACCGAACAGAACGCGCACTGTCATCAGTTCTGCGCGTTGGAATTTCCAAGGCGGCACTCGCTCGGAGGCGCTTTTCGTCGCGAATGGAGTTGCGGTCTGTTGTACGCCTTTCCGCCTATACCACTTCTGCCCAGAGTGCTGATGAAGATCAAGCGCGACCGGGCCCAAGTCATCCTTGTGGCTCCGGACTGGGCACAAAGGTACTGGTATCTAGAGCTACTCAGTATGTCAGTCGGTCCCCCGGTTCATCTGCCTCTTCAGGAGGACCTTCTGTCGCAGCAGCAGGGGACGGTCCTCCACCCGAACCTGTCCAGTCTCCACCTCCATGCTTGGAGATTGCGCGGCGACAGTTGAGGCCATTTGACTTGCCTCCTGCAGTCTGTAACCTCATTCTGGCAGCCAGACGTCCCTCCACAAAGTCGGTATACGCCTGCAGGTGGAGCAGATTTGTGGCATGGTGCACAGCAAAGGCTGTGGATCCTCTCTCTGCCCCTCTTTCTGAGGTTCTTCTCTTCCTTCTTTCTCTTGCCCAGCAGGGCTCTGCTCTGGGCACTATCAAGGGCTATCTTTCTGCCCTTCCAGCCTTCTTAAGGCTGCCTGATCAACCATCTTTGTTCAAGTCCCCTATTGTAAATCGATTCCTAAAAGGCATCACTCACACATTTCCACCTGTTCCGTTTGTGATGCCTCAGTGGGACTTGAACCTTGTACTTACATTTCTGATGTGCGCTCCCTTTGAGCCACTTCACAACTGTCCTCTCCGCCTTCTTACACTGAAGACTGGTTGGTTTCCTGGTTGCCATCATCTCTGCCAGGAGAGTGAGTGAGCTCCAGGCCCTCTCTTGTACTCCTCCTTTCTTTTCTGTCCATCCGGACAAGGTTGTGTTGCGTACTAAGCCATCTTTCCTGCCCAAGGTTGTCACAGCCTTCCACATCGGGCAGTCCATCACTTTGCCAACCTTCTTTCCGCCACCGCACCCCTCTAAAGGGGAAGAGCCGCTCCACCGTCTGGACCCAAAACGTGCGCTCTCATTCTACTTGGATCGCACACGCCAGTTCCGGGTGGATGACCAACTCTTTGTTGGCTACGTGGGCACTAAGAAGGGGAAGGCGGTACATAAGAGGACCATATCCCGATGGATCATCTTGTGTATCCAGGCATGCTACTCCTTGGCTAGAAAAGAGCTCCCTGTTGGATTGCGGGCTCACTGCACCCCAGCCACGGCGACAACTACTGCCCTAGGCCGGGGAGTGCCCTTGCAGGACATTTGCCAGGCAGCTACGTGGGCCTCGCTTCACACGTTTGCAAGACACTATTGCCTGGACAGTCAAGTCCGGAGGGATGGCTTCTTTGGCCGTTCCGTCCTCCAGGACTTTCTGGTGTGATTATTGGTTCGCAGACCCACCACCGGGGTTGGTATTGCTGGGGTATCTATTCTAAGTTAAGGAATCTATCACTAACGTGTCTCTTTCAGATGCACAAGTTACTACTTGTGTAACAATATATCTGTAAGAGACATTAGTTAGTGATAGATTCCTTACCGGCCCACCCATCCTCCCCGTTCTGCGAACCGATATCTAGGGTTAAGGTCATCCCCTTTCAGGGCCCTAGTTTCAATGGCACCAGTGTTGGTTTTTAACACAGCTCAGCGCTTCTGGCGCGGAAAAGCTGTGGCTAAGAACTGACGTCAGCACGCGGAGGCGGCGTCTAAGTACTCCGACGACGTCATCATGGCGCCCACGACGCCGACGACGGACGCGGAGCCGCAGACGACGCCTACCAATGCGCAAGGGTACTGCTACGCAAAAATTTCCGTATACAGTCTAACGCCTGGGGATATTCTAAGGTAAGGAATCTATCGCTAACTAATGTCTCTTACAGATATATCGTTACACAAGTAGTAACTTGTGCATCCTGACCACAAGCCAAAGGAGTGCAAGGTATGTCGTACCTTTTTTACTAAAACTCTTAAAGAAAGAGAAGGAAGACTTCTTTTGTGGTTTCAGAGACTGTGAAATAGAGATAATGTGGTGTCTGATGAGAAACGTGAGATACATCATCTAAAGCCTCCTTAAGAACACCTCAGAAATAACCTTTAGATGACCCTACCGGCTCATTGTCACAGCCACATAAAAAAGCTTCAAAAAAGTCTGTTGAGCCCTCTCACAAACAGACTGAAACTACCACCAAAGCCTCTCACTAGGAAAGGAAAGTTAAAAAAAATCAAGAGATCGGTTTCAGAACCTAGAACACCACCTATGAAATTCAAGCATACCTTCATTAAACCTACCTCAGCTCCACAGTTAAGTAGCCCATCGACGACACCACCGCTGACAAGAAGATCATCACCTGAGGTGGTTCTGGTAACGACGAAGGTGTCTTCAATTAATACTGTGACAGTTTCTGCAGCATCGATGTCCTTGTAGACGACAACCTCGTCGATGGGTAATGTACTTTTACCGTCGATGCAGCAAACTGTATCGTCTAAGTCTTCATCGACGATGAAGGGTCAACTTCCGTTGACGATACATACGTCGACGACATCACTCCCGTCGGCAATCCCGTCAACGGAGACCTTGACGACGGTGTCGACGAGAGCAGCGTCGACCATGGAAGTGTCATAGGTTTTACCGTCGACGTAGATCCCTGTCGCCGGCAGTTTGACATCGACAACAACAATTCAGTCGACGGAGCAGCAGCCTTCGTTGATGAAAATTGTTCCAGTGGTGATGCAATCATCGACTGGATCGTCGACGATCCCGTCGGCGAGGAAGGAAAAGCAAAAAGTTAAAAAATTGCTGTTAACACCAGCTTTAACCTCACCTAGTCAGGTGCAAGCCCTTTTGCCATCACAATATTTGGAGGATGAGGATGAGGAAGATGAAGAATTTGATGAAGATAGCCTTTTTGGGGCAGCCATGAGTCCATCTGATCTTCATGTTAAATATCAAGAGGAGTCTGAGAGGATGATGGTTATGGACGTCAATATTACCATCCACAACAGCAATATCACCAACAGGAAATGATGTGCCTACCTACAAGTCTAATGACAGACCTGCAATTTAGGCTAGTGGACTACAAAAGGAGATTTCCACCAGAGCAGAATATACAACAGGTTCCGCCTCCTCCGCCATCTCCTCCTGTTATTCCACAGATACAGGTTTGTTCTCCTGTTCTATAACAGTCTCCAAGGGTCCAACCTCCTACTCCAGCTCCTCCTGTTCAGCAGTTAACATCCTCTGATGAGGAAGTAGAGAGAGCGGAGGGAAAGATTCAACAAGATGAATAGGATTTCCACATCAACCCAACTCCGGCATCTCCAGAAGATATTGGGGGTTTTCACAACCTTCTGGAGAGAGCTGCTAAGCATTTTGATTTACCAATGCCTATGCATCAGCAAGACTGTTCTCTGTATGATTTCAGAGTGCCTTATAGGAACTATAGTACGATATTTACCTATAATACATTACATATGGAAAGAGGGGCTAAGGATAATGCAAAATCCAGCAACGGTTACACCTGTGTTGCTGAGACTAGACAAAAAGTATAAAGCTCTGGATGATACTCCAGCCTGTTTATTAGATCACCCAAAGGCAGATTCAGTGATTTCTCAGGCAGCGCAGCGTTGCTCTAAAAATCCTTCAGCTCCTCTGACGGCTCCTCCTGACAAAGAAGGAAGGAAGCTTGACAACATAGGCAAGCATTTTTAAACTATGTCTGCTATAATGGTCCGAGCAGCGAACTCTCTGGCTTTCTGGGCCGTTATAATAGGCAGATGTGATTAGACTTGTCACCACTTTTGGACAGTCTCTCAACAGATGACAAGGAGGAAGCTAGAAGAATACTTCTTGAAGATGAACGGACTGCTTCGGAAGTGATGGACTGTGCTATGGATGTAGCTTCCACTGGGTTCAGGCAGCTAGCAGGAGCGGCCAACTTGCGGCATCAAGGCTGGCTCAAAGCTACCACATTCAGACCTGAAATGCAAACTAAAATGCTTGACCTCCCTTACAATGGAGAGAGTTATTTGGCAGCAACATTGACGAAGCCTTACAGACCTTCAAAAAAGATACTGATACAGCTAAGTCTCTGTGGACTTTACAGTTCAGAAAGACTACTTCACAAGGAAGAGGATCAGTCTTACAGATCAGGATACCATCAATCCCGGTATTCAACATATCCTGCAGCCACTCAGCAATATAGACCACAGTGATTTGTGATTTGTGATTTGTGATTTGTGGTGGTATTTGTAAAGCGCAACGGTCGCTCCGGAAGGAGCATCTTGGCGCTGATTTCCAGGTAGAAAGATCAGGTTGCTTCCAAAATGTAGAGAGGTTAGATGGCTGCCATGGTGTAGTCGTCGGGAAGATTAAAAATACAAGTCTTCAGTTCTTTCCTGAAGTGTTTTTCTTGGTTTAAGGACCTCATAAATTTGGGCAATCTGTTCCAAGCTTTTGTAGCAAGATGAGTTAGGGTTTTACCGCCTTTGGTTTTCAAAGAGAACCTAGTTGGCAGGATTAGATTGTCATTGGAGGAACGCAGAGGCCTGCTGGGGTGGTAGTGAGGGAAGCGCTTAATGAGATATTTTGGGCCGGTGTGATTAAAAGCCCGAAATGCTACAATCAGAATCTTGAAGTATATTCTTTTGTGCAGTGGGAGCCAATGTAAAGATTTTAGGGCGGCGGAAATTGAGGATTTTCTGGGTAGTTTCAGGACTAACCTGGCAGCCGAGTGAAGTACACTTTGGAGCTTCTTAAGTGTAGCCTTCCTGGCTCCGGCAAGAAGGCCGTTGCAGTAATCCAAGCGGGAAAGAACTAGGGCCACTGCAACGGTTTTCCTGGAATCTATTGGTAAGAAGTCAAAAAACTTTTTTAGAGATTTGATAATTCCAAAACAACGGCCAGCAACCGTTCTAACGTGTTGGTCGAAAGACAGATCAGTATCAAACAGGACTCCTAGGTTCCTAGCCGTTGTTACTGTCTGGGGGGGAACAGCTGAGTCTTCGGGCCACCATAGGCTAGGACAGAAATTGACATTTTTTCCCATAGGGAGGATCTCTGTCTTGCAGGAATTACATTTTAGATGGTTTAGGTTCATCCATTGAAAGACGGCATTTAGACAGCATTTAAGGTTCTGTTCCGCTTCTGTCGAGTGTTCCTCAATGGGTACAATGAGTTGAGTATCATCGGCATACGATGTTACAAGTATGCCGAATGACTCGATCAGAGAGATAAGTGGAATAAGGTAAATGTTGAATAGGAGGGGGCTCAGGATGGAACCCTGAGGGACTCCAGATGGGACCCTCTTCTCTTTAGAGAGGAAAGGACCAAGGGCTATCGTTTGCGATCTGTCCGTTAGAAAGGACGTAATCCAAGCTAGAGCCACCTCAGAGATACCAATGTCTTTCAATCTACTAATCAGAATGGAGTGGGAGATGGTGTTGAATGCTGCCGAGAGGTCTAAAAGAATGAGGATGGCATTCTTTTTCTGATCCTGCAGCAGCTTTATGGAGTCGGTTAACTCAATCAGTGCAGTTTCTGTGGAGTGATGGGGGCGGAAGCCTGATTGTTGGGGATGGAGTACATTGTGTGCGTCGAGGTATCCTTTGAGTTCCCTATAAACCGCTTGTTCTGTAATCTTTCCTAATGCTGGAAGGAGAGATATTGGGCGGAGGTTGGTAAGATCAGAGGGAGATTTGTTGGGTTTCTTCATCAGTGGTTTGACTATTCCCTGTTTCCACAGGCGAGGTACAATTCCAGTGCTAAGAGAGGAGTTAACAATCTTGTTGATGATTGGATTCACCAAGTCGATAAGTTGATGGAGTATTCTAGGGGGACAGGGGTCAGAGGGTGAACCAGATTTGCATGCCATGATAATTTCCCTGGTTTGATCTAAGTTAACTGGAGTGAAGTTTTTTAGACTTCCTACAGGAATTTCTTTCTGGGCAGATATGCTCGAGGTCTGTGTAACTTGGGGAGGAGAGAAATTTTTTTGGATGTCATTTATTTTCTCCTCGAAGAAATTGGCTATTTGGTTACAAAACTCCTGGGATGGAGGGATCTCAGGTTGTAACGCTTTGGGCTGGGTGAACGTCTTCACAATTGAGAACAGTGTTTTCTGTTTCTGTTTGGACTCATTAATGGCGTTTGTGTAGAAGTTTTTTTTAGCTGTTTTAATGTTGGAATGATAGATATTCCTAAGATGGATGTATGAGAGTTTATCTGCTGTACCGTACATTCTACGCCATTTGCGTTCAGCTTTTCTGCAGGCCAGATGGGCTATTGCTAGCTCTGGGGTGAACCAGGGGGCATTGATCTTGGATTTATTATCTTTTCTGTGTGGACGATTGGGAGGTTCACGAGCTTTAATTTCCTGACGAATCCAACTGTGGAAGAGGTTGGCGTCAAGTTCGACGTTACCGGTGAAGTTAGGAATCTGAGAGTTGGTGATGGGATTTAGGTCGATGTTTTCTTGTACCTTTTTCCAGTTAACAAAGTTATCCGGGTGTGGGTTAGGTTTATAGGTAATTTGCGCTCGTGTAGTTTTGATGTGGAATGGGATCAAGCTATGATCCGTCCATATTTGAGGGACAGGAGGTAGGGTGGTTAGGGGGGAAAGGTTGGTGCAGACCCCATCCAGTGTGTGCCCTCGTAAGTGGGTGGGCAGATTAACTCTTTGATGTAGATTGAAGATTTCTAAGGTCTGAAGGAAGTTGTTGACATGTGCGTCGGTTTTGGACTCGAGGTGTAGATTGAAGTCCCCAACGAGAGTAAAATGTGGATATCTGAGGAGGAGGTGAGCCAAGGAGTCGCTAAGCGAATCTAGGAATCTGGTGGCATTGCCCGGGGGACGATATATACAGTATACTAGCCGCCAACCACCTGCAGCAGCCTACAATAAGGATTTCTTCAGAGGAAAATCAGGATGGCGGGGTAAGGAGCCCGGTCGACGGCAATGATCTCTCCCAGATGTCGGCCTCTATCCCACTAGCTCGATCCAAAGTGGGAGGCAAAATATCCAGTTATTTACAACAGTGGCGGGAAATCATGTCGGATCGAAGGGGCCTAAACCTTATCCAATTCTGACACTCTCTGGAATTTGTAAAGAACCTGCCAAAAAACCCTCCTCAACCTTGCTTCCAGAAACATCTACTTAAAGATGGAAGTTACCAACATGTTACAAAAAGGAGCGTTAGTAAAAGTTCCTTTAAATCAGAGAATAAAGGGGTTTTGCTCCCGGTTTTTCTTGGTGCTAAAAAAGCTAAAAAACTGGAGACTGAACTTGGATTTGCAGAACTTGAACAAATTCCTCAAAAAGCAATCGTTCCATATGATTTCTATTCAGAATCTGCTTCACCTCCTCAACAGAAACGATTACATGTTGTCGCTGGATCTCCAGGACGCATATTTTTATATACCCATACACCAAAAACACAAAGTTTCTAAGATTTACGGTGGCCAGCAGTCACTTTCTCTTCCACGTCTTACCCTTCGGACTAAAATCGTCTCCCCGCATTTTCACGAAATGTTCGGCTCCAGTACCAGAAGCATCATCAAATTTTCCCTTACCTAGACGATTGGCTCCTCAAAGCCCCCATGTACGAAGCAGCAAAAGCATCCACCAAAGCCTGACTACAACTTTTCGAGAAGTTGGGCCTCACTTTAAATGTGGAAAAGTCAATCTTACATCCATCCTGCCGACTGATGTTTCTTAGAGCAACCCTAGACACCATGGAAAACAATGCCTATCCTACTCTGGAGAGACAACAGAGGATAGGATCCTTGGCAAGCAGGGTCCGAAAAAGAAAGTCTATTTCAGTACGCTTATTCTAATCCCTCCTAGGGATGATGTCGTCTTTTATCCTCTCATACCTCACTGTCGGCTTCAAATGCGTCCCCTTCAGGAGGCTTTGAACGAACAATGGATACAGATAGAGGGCTCTTTTGACGATCTGATCCGGATTACTCCTCCCATGATAACAGCCTTGGACTGGTGGACCCAACCTCACCGGCTATCGCGAGGTCTGCCATTATTATTGCAGGCTGTTCCTCTCGTGATTACAACGGATGCATCACTGGAGGGCTGAGGTTTTTTCCTTCAAGAATTACTGGTCAGCAGGAAATGGCCGCCTTCCCACAAGGATCTTCACATCAATCTTCTCGAGCTGCGAGCAGTTTACCTAGCGCTCCAAGCTTTTCTGCCAAAGATACAGGGTACATCGGTGCTTGTCAGGACGGACAACACCACTTCAATGCCCTCTCAACAAACAGGGAGGAACAAGATCTCTCCTGCTCTCTCAGGAAGCCCAGCTCATATGGCGATGTGCAATTCATCACAAAGTACATTTATCAGCAGAGTACGTCCCAGGAAAAAAAAATGTCATAGCGGACAAATTGAGGAGGCTAGAAACTTCTTGCCATGAGTGGGAGCTGGACCAGCACACTCTAGACAACATTTTCTTCTATTAGGGCAAGTCAAACATAGATCTGTTCCATCTCCAGAAAAATGCAAAATGCTGGTTCTTCGCAAGTTGGCATCACTATCGGGGTTCATGGAGGAATGCCTTTTCAATAGCTTGGTCCGGCATAATTGCTTACGGCTTTCCCCTATTCCTCTTCTGCCACGAGTTTTAAACAAGATAAAGACAGAACCCTGCAAAGTCATTCTGATATGTCCGGCCTGGCCTCGCCAGCATTGGTACACGGAACTACACCTACTGTCAGTCAAGTCTCCGATTCACCTCAGACCAATTACGTCTCTCTTGACAATGAACCAGGGACAAGTGTGTCATCCAAACCCAAGTTCTCTGAAATTGGCAGCATAGTGCCTGAGTTCCGACAATTTCAACACCTGAAAATCCCACAAGACTGTCGACAGGAGCTGGCTAAAGCAAGAGCTGATAGTACTTAAAAAACATACTCGTTGAAGTGGAAAAGATTCTGTAGGTGGTGTACCTCGTATAATGTTAGCCCTCTCCATTCTCCTCCTGGGAAGTCTTGCCTTATTTGCTTCTTTTGGCTCGATCAGATTTAGCCCACGCGTCAATTAAGGTCCATTTTGCAGCTATTTCCCGTTTCCGCAGAACAGCTAAAGGGACATTTCTATGGTCCTGCAGAATTATAAAACCGTTTCTCAAGGGGCTTTTTCAAATGTTTCCTCCATTAAAGTCACCTCCTCCTACATGGCAATTAAATACAGTGCTCAGTCAACTAATGAAGCACCCGTTTGAACCTGTTCATAAAATGGATATGAAGTTCCTATCCTGGAAGGTGGCTCTTCTCCTAGCTCTTACTTCGGCAAAAAAGGGTGGGGGAACTTCAAGCCTTCACTACTGAAAAACCCTTCTTACAATTTAAACAAGACAAGGTTATTTTACGAACAAATCCTACATTTATCCCTAAGGTCACTTCGGATTTCGATCTTAATGAACCTATTGTGCTGAACTCATTCTTCCGAAATCCGCAGACTGCAGCGGAGCGTGCTCTGCAATCTCTAGATGTTAAAAGGTGCCTAAAAGTTTACTTGAACAAGACTAAGTCATTTCGTAAGTCAAATCAACTCCTTATTGCATACAGTGCACTTAGAAAGGGTTTCTCCATTATGAAACAAAGTATCTCTAGATGGATTTCAAGTGCAATTGTATTCTGTCATCAACAAGCGGGCCATTCTCTGACATCAAGAGTCCGTGCCTATTCTACAAGAACGATATCCACATCTACAGCGCTGTTTGCAGGTGTGTCCCTGCCGGACAATGTAGTTACAGCAAAGAAATGATGGATGGAATGCTGACAATGCAAACATTCTCCCCCAGTCAAAAGATCTGGGTTAAATCCATCGTTCTTTTGCCCACTACACCACCCCAGTTTGGACCCAGCCATATGCAAATCAGTCTTGACCCTGTGCCTCATGGGAACAGTCCAGACCGAACTGCCAGGCCAGGTCCCCCCCTGGACCGGAAACAAGCATCCTGGGACCGGTTTCAGGGTATGTCACCCTTCTTCAGCCAGGCTAGCTTGAATCCAGTGGCACAGTGAGCAAGGGACCCTCGTCTGGGCATACCCATCCCACTTAGGGCGAAAAGTGTTACAGCAAACAAATGATGGACGGCTCAGACATCTATTTCAATAAGGTGAGCCTTCTTCTTGGGTTCCTTCGCACCATCCTGAACTGCCTCACAATTTCAATTAATTGAACATTTTCCTTTTGCTTATGCATTTATATGTTTATTTTGTGGTACATGATTGATGCTTTAAAGAATGCATTAACGGTTGTAATTTATGGCATTAAAATTAGGTGCTTACTGCTAACTAGTCTGATTCAAGCATGTGAATCTATGAAAGTTCTAATAATAGAGTAAGAAACAAGTTACTTACCTGTAACTATAGTTCTCCAGTTTTGGAATCTTTCATAGAATCACATGCGACCCGCCCGTCTCCCCTGGTGAAGGCTCACTACTTATTTCAGGTTTTTATTTCTATTATGTCCACTTGTGCTTGGAAAATCTGAGGGACTGGAGCCTCTCCAGGAAGGTTCTACAGGGTGGTCTCTTCTGATTGGTTGAGTTTTGAGTTTGATCCTTTTTCTTAAAGGACATAGATATCTTATAAAAGAGTATTAGGCCTAGCCCTTATGTGTTTATGTCTATTGAGATTATTATTTTTATAATACCGGTGACTCCCATCTCGACGACGGGGAATGATTCAAGCATGTGAATTTACGAAAGATTCCAACACGGGAGAACTATAGTTGCAGGTAAGTAACTTGTTTCCAACGCCTACAGGTGTCCTAATTTAAAGATGAATGAATAAGAAAAACGACATCTTGCCTCCTTCTGCCCAGTGACCAAAGAGAGGGTAGCAATGGAACCAACCCTAGACTTCTAAGGGGAAGCATTTCAGTGAAGAAACATACAAAAATCAATTGAAACTATTTTACAAAATCAAATACAGTTGACATTTTTAAATAAGTAAGCGTTACTCCAGGTTGAAATGATTCTGCGCATCACTGTTTTGGGTTGGAAATGAATACATAGATCTGTAAAGTGAGCTCCAGAGCTACATCAAAGCGACAGAAAACCACTTTGCAATGACCGTGTAGACCAGTGACTTTTTGTCCTCACTTGGGATTCAGCAGGGTGTTGCTCAGTTTTTGGTGAAGCACGCACATTGTTTATCTGACTTCTGCTCTACCTGAACCTTCTGTTTTTCAGAGCGACTGCTTTCTTGGAGACCCTGGAAATGTCCTTGGAAACAGAGGCGATGTGGAAGACTCTCAGTAAACTTGCACTGGAGTCGAGGCACCTGCACATTGCGGAGAGGTAATATTAAGAATTTCTAAAGTAGTCTGATTTGTCCTCCGCCTGCAATGCTAGTGTCATTCTAGCTGGCCCCACACACACAAATGTGTCTCCATATTCTGTGCATCTTCTGTAGCGTGATGAGGGAGGCGTTTTTAGCTTTTCCCAAATGAGGTGTTGCTAGGAAATTTCTGAGTGCATGGAGCGATTCCTGAGGGTAGAGGCTAGATTATGAAATTCATAGCATGTTGTCTCACAAATACAGTTTTCAAGTTGAAGACCTGTCTGAAACAGAAAGCTTGGAGGTGCTTGCTATGAGCAAGGCAGGGAGCCTATATTCTGCTCTTTTGAGCCCCGCCTCTTTGCAGTTTCCAAATCAGCTTCTAACTGATTGGAAGTTTTGTCATGTCTGAGCCTGATGGCTAATTGATGTATCCACAACAAATTTCCATTTTAATGGGACAAAGTCAGACATATTAGGCCTTCCGCTACAGTAACCATTGCATCTCACTCAGCTCAGACAGACGCCTTGTGTTTGGTTTTAAGGGACTGGCATTCTAACAGTCATTGTACAGGTTTTTTTTGACTGATTTTATTTTGTGCAAGGCTACAGTTTCTTCAGTTCTTCTCCCCGGCACCTGTGAACGGACTGGCAGCTATACTTTAAAGTCTGATTGATTGGTTCGTATATATGGTAAAACTGCATGCAGTGCTGTAAGAGTTTGGGTTGCATGGTAGATGGCATATTTCCATTCCTTGTGCCAGTCTGAGTTAAGTGTCTAGGAGTAGCTTTCCTTGCTGCTTGTTTGTGTTACCTGACACCTGTAACACGGGACTGAAGACCGGGGGCTTTATCAGGACGCTGCCTCATCTGGAAACCTTGCCGCTTCATTGCCTCCGTTGCCTCCGCCCAGTGCATCACCTAGGAGAGTTGACTACAGTGTCCAGGGTGCATTTGGCTACTCCTAGCTGCCGCGAGTGGGAGGCGTGGCCCATCGCGCTCGGCCTCCCTCCCCGTGGCGCGGGAGCTTTCCTTGCTGCTTGTTTGTAATACCTGACGCCTGTAACACGGGACTGAAGACCGGGGGCTTTATCTGGACGCTGCCTCATCTGGAAACCTTGCCGCTTCATTGCCTCCGTTGCCTCCACCCAGTGCGTCACCTGGGGAAGTTGACTACACTGCCCAGGGTGCATTTGCCTACTCCCAGCTGCCGCGAGTGAGGGGGAGGTGTGGCCCATTGCGCTTAAAGCGCTGCCTCTCCCCCTGTGGCGCGGGACGCGTGCGGGACGTAGCCCGGACGAAGCCCGGTCAAGGGCGGGCCCGTCTGAGCCTGTCCGAGACCGGAGGAGGCTGGGCTGGGCCACCCCTCTGACAGCAGTTCCCTGCCATCCATCTGTTTGGGAAAACCCAGGTACTGTGAAAGTCATCACTATTTCGTGGCACGTCGTTACTTCTCTTCTGTGTTATTTTACAGTTTGCCATTTGAGCATTCGTCCAATATATTTGTTACCTCAACATGAATAAAAGGAAAGGAGTGCGGGGACTTTAGATGCTTTCATCTTGAGGGCAGAATCTCTGTTGACTCACGAAATTGAGATTACTGAACGTCGCCTGTCCTTGGACCCAGTTTCTTTACAGACACGTTTGTCATTGAGCGGCTCCAATTCTGTCAATACATCTTACTTATCCCTCCAAAAGGTTATTGTGAGTCATCCTGCCTCTCTAAATTTTGCCTCACCAAATCCGGAAGTATCTGGCATGACTGCTTCGGTTGTGTCCTGCATTAATACCAGAGCGCAGGTTGCCAAGTCTAGAGGGAATGCCAAGACGAAAATGTTACCAAATAAATGGAAGCAAGCCGTGGGCACTCAGAAAACAACAATGGCCAAGTACTCCCTTGCCACCAATCCTGTACTTGACACAGCAGTTACCCCAACAAACGTTAATTTGAATACCATGGGTACCCAGACTGATATAATTTTTAATCGACTAGGAAACGTTATTGGTACAAACAGCACAAATTAAGGAGGTGATTGATAAGAATTTTGACTTATTATGGGGAAGGTTACAAAGGATGGACTCCATCATGGATAATTGGAGTGGTATTAAAGAGAATTGTACCCCTGATAATGCGGGGAGGAGCTTGCCAGTGCCGATCCTTATAAACCACGGGCCCAACACACCATTCCAAGCTCTACCCTGCATAATGATACCATAACACCCAATTTATGTATCACATGTGGAGATCGTATCAACCCTCTTGTTTCACATCTCAATTATGAGCAAAGGACCACAAAAGATATATCCCGAGCGCCTGATGTTAACATTACAGATCTAGGTAAAAGTCATTATAGGCATCCTCATCTTGGCACTATCCCTGGTTCAGACGCAAGTAATCTAAGTGTGGGCCCAAAGGTCACGGACGGTATCACGGACCGCATCAAGAGTAATTGTTTGACATCCAATGTCGATGTTCTGAGCCTACCCCCTGCCGCTTGTCCCTATGTACTGGTTTTAGCCGGCGTTCCAAGTTTCCCTGGCGATCAGAGAGAGTTTTGGGTAGATCTATGTAACAAGTCAGTAGATTGGTTGGTAAAACATAAAAGATTCCATGCCTCTGATATGAATGAAATTCTTATGGTCAGACGAGTTGAGTGGGTTGGCCATTCGCCTAAAAACATTAGTGGCGACTGCATTTTTATTAATTTTCGTAAACCCCATATGGTCCAACGTTTATTAAGTATTCAAGAGCAGTCCCTAACACTAAATACTACTGTCCGTGCACTCCCGTTGGGTTATTTTTATAAACCCCAACATATAATTGCCATTAATGTTCATGTTTTTCCGTTGGAAACTAATAGGTTTCAGGCCCTATCCAACCAAGATGCCCAAGATTGACAACCACTTCGATTGGTTAGTCAATCCCATTTTGTTGAAAACTGCTTAGGTCTCACATCAGTCGTTCACACTGATAAGCTGGCTGACCAGCAACAAAATAAATTACTCAAATACCTGTGTTGGCTGATCAATCACAACAGGTAGAAAATCCCGTAGGGCCCACATCGGTAGCTCCCATTGATATGCGTGACAATTTGGAAATCCCAATTAAGTTTGAAACTGATACTGACCTGAATGTCTTGAGTTGAAACGTAGTGGGTTTACAATAAAGGCTAGGGGACGAGGACTGGCTCCATGTAATATCCGACCAAGATAAAGTAATGTTCCAAGAGACATGGGCAACCCATGAATTATATATTGAGGGGTTTCACTGTTTTAGTATAGTTGCACCCAGGCCCAAATTTGGTCGCCCATCGGGGGGGGGGGTTCTTTATTGGGATCAGTGTCGTTGCTGGTGGGAGCACCAAGGTTTTATCAACTAATAGCCGTAACTTCCAAATATTAGGATACAAAAGGAGAGTTCCTTTTTATTTGATTCATTTTTATAACAACAATGTTTATTCCACTCCAAATAGGAATGTTATTGAGCTTTTTAATCACATCTCCAATCTATACAGTCAGCAAGGTTCAGATGGGGTTATTGGGATCCTCTTGGGTGGTGATTTTAATGCAAAATGTTCTCTTACGTCGTATGGTGTGGGTACACCCATCCCAGATCCTGCCTTGTGCAGGGGTGCAGAGCTGGCTACCCTATTGACCCGTCATAATCTCATTAACGTCATGGACGGTTAGGGTGTTTCACTTTATACTAATCACCAAGCACCCACTTTTAGAGGAACGACTTGCGCTTCAACTATCGATTTTATTTTTATTTCCCCTTCCCTCGTGGACCGTTTAATGGCGCATGAGGTTATCTCCACGAATCACAGGGACCATAACCCTCTCAAAAATGTCTTGAGTTTAGCATCTCGCCCAGTGTTCTCTATAGAATGTGGGGCCAGGAATATAATACCATCAACTGACAACCTAAGATTAAAATGGAGGGGTGTTAATTGTGGCAAACTGTTTTAGACCATAGCAAAGGAGAATATGCACCTAATTATCTCCTGCCTATCGACCTATGCACAACACCCAGGGGTAGTCCAGGATTTTACTAAACTCTGTCTGGCAATTAAAACTCTTTTGTCAAAACCAATCCCCTGAGTAGAAAACACTCCAAGGTGTTTCAACCATAAGTGTTCTGAGGCTAATAGGAGCCTACGTAAGGCTTTAACATCCAACCCAAGGTGCACGGCAGATGTGAGAACAGCTAGGCGGAGGTATAATATAGTGATTAATAATCGGACGGGCGCCCTCCTCAATGACCGCTCTAAATCTGCCGCCATAAAAAAGGGTAACATATTCTGGTCTGCCGTAAGGAACTTGCGCTCCATGGGCCAGCTATTAATACCTGTTAGCTGCACCATTTCCAGTGAGTCGTAGGAGAGCCAAAATTTACGCTACGCCCACACAAGGGTCAGATCATTATGTACTCTGCCAATTGTCTAGTTTGCAAATAACCTTGTCTGAGGTGGAAGACGCTATTGACCAGAGCCTTGGGAAGAAGGCTCCTGACCTGGATGGGTTGCCCATAGATTTGATCAAATGGAAATCAGAGTTCTGGGCACCGCTCCTTCTGAATGTTTTTAATAACTTATCATATGCTCTAATGCCGAGCACTTGGGCCATGAGTACTATTGTTCCAATCTTCAAAAAAGGGGACCGATCGGAACCCATTAATTATAGGCCCATTTCTTTGCTCGATAATACCCTAAAGATATTGGGCAGAGTCTTATATGATAAGATTCTAATGTGGTCAGAGGATAGTGGCATTTTAGAGCCATGCCAACTGGGTTACCGCAGTAAGGTCGGGACAAATAAACAGTGTCTAAATCTTAACTTGGTCGTGGGTAAATATACCATCGCTCGATCCTCCCCAGTTTATTTGGCCTTTATGGACCTATCGTCCGCTTTTGATTTATTTAATAGGTCCAAACTTTGGTCCATTTTATTGGCCTATGGATTGGATGAGCCTCTTGTACATTTCTTGGCGCACCTCCATAAAGATCTTAGGGCTCAGGTTAGGATCGGCAGTGGTGGCGAGGTCTCTGGAGCTATTCGGGTTGGCAGGGGAGTCAGACAGGTATGCGTTTTGGCACCCCTGCTTTTTAATATGCCACGACCCCAGATGTCCCCAGAATCAATAGGAAACCGCTGACGGTACTATTATACTCCGATGATGAGGTCCTTATCGGCCGCACCCCGAATTCTCTGCGCACTTTAGTAAAGACCTTTGTACACTATATGGGGAGTTTAGATTTATGTGCCAATTTTTAAAAATCCTGTATAATGTCCTGCGACCCAGGAAAGCGCCTGCTCAATTCTATTTGTGTAGGTAGTCAAAAATTGACAACCACTAGCACCTTTCCCTATCTCTGGGTGGTCTTTGCTGCGAACGGCTCCTGGACTGAGTACTTGTCTCACTCCAGGAGCAAGTTCTCAAAGGCCATCAATTCCTCCTTAGCCTCCCTCGCCCAAAGAATACAGGTGCTATTTTAGCTATTTTAAAAAATGTTAAACTGCAATGTGTCCCAGTAGCCATGTATGGGGCTGAGATTTGGGGCAATGTGAGCAGCTACTGCATTCAGCAGGAAGAAAACAGGTTTTGCAGAAAGCTGTTGGGCGTCCCAATCTCCACTCCTCAATACATTTGCCATAGGGAACTTAATTTAAATGATAATAATGATTTTATTAATGCTCGCCCTGCTCTATTTTGGCTATCAGTCTGGAAGAATCAAGCTGCGTCCCTAACCAGAGAAATTATTAGTGACTGTGTGTGTTAAATATGAAAGAAGAATGGATATTCCCTGGCAATCGGGAGTGTACCACAGTCTTTGTAGTGTCAATAAAGGTAGCCTCTTTTTAAACCAAAGTACAGCCGAAACACTCTACAAAAATGAGTTAAAAAGCACACTTTATACACTATATAACACAGAAAGGATTTGTACGGATTTGAAGAAATCCTTTGCATTAAGCTAAATGAGTATAGAACTGTATAGGCATCCTTTACCAATTCATCTTATTTTACCAATGACCTATTGGGAAAGGAGCCTTCTATTTCGTTTGAGAGCGTGCCTTTTAAAATGTTTGTTATGTTTCTCTTTCGGCTACCAGCCCAACCTCGATCACGCACCTTGAACAATGAAGAATTAGTCTTTCGCACTAGCACTTTTTTGAAAATTTCCCCCCGAGCACGAAAGATGATGTCTAACCTCTGAACCCTTTTATCCTGGTACGATTACCTTACTAAATTAATTGATGAGCTGTTATTGCATATCACTACAAAATATCTAATTTGAAACCAATGTTATTACTATTGCTGTATAATTTGTTGTGTTATTGTGCTTTTATGGATTTTTTTGGAATCCGAATAAAGTTTAACTTGAACTTGAAGTGTCTAGATCCATAGCTAGAGCCTGTGCTAGACGTTTTAGTAGCAGGTTGACGTCTTTTATGACACATTGGAGTGTATAATAGTAATTTTGTGGCTGTACCAAAACTCTGTGTGAGCCAAAGCTGAGACTGACATCTACAAATCTCTAGCACTTCTGCTCTGTGTCTGGTGCTTCGGCTGAGATGCTGAAAGGAGAAAACACTTGTGCAAACAGGCATTCAAACTGACATAGACTCCATTGATAGACTGTCATGTAGAGCATGTATATGCCCAAGGAGAGGCCTGAAACTGCTTAGTATGTGGACACAGCCTTTATCCATTGCTGCCTGTTCCATGGTACATTTTCATGCTGACTGCAGTTTTAGACAGACTTTTCTTTTAGAAGCGTACCTATTTATACAGCGTTAGATTATGTTTGCTGTGTAATCTTGCAGTGCTTTATGGTGTATTCACTGGACCTATACATCTACCCTTCTCAATTCATAGATTCACATGCTTGCTAGAAATATTCCTATGTCAGGCTGGGAATTCTTGGTGGTCAGTGTTTAAAGAGCAGTGTTCGCATAAGCTCATTTGTATGATAAACATGTTCTATTCACTCAGCAGAAAGGCTTTGCCATTTTTGGTGGCTAGATCCTTTGTAGAAGTCTGCGAGCGATGAAACAATGATGCACATTGTTGAGGCATCGTAGCACATGGCCCTCTGCTAAAATGCTGCCAACTTTTTAATGCCGTAGGAAACTGGGCAGTGTGTTCTTAGGGCAAGTATCTTTGTAAAATAGTAGTATGGATCGCATACTTGTCCACTGGCTTTTTCTAATGCCATCTTTGTCCATCCTACTTCCATGTTGCTCTGCTTGTTCCATGCTGTTTTTAGAAACCAATCTCTGTTAATTGGTAGGGCAATCAGAAAAGAAATTAGACATCATGCCTCCACCAACCGTAAATTTTGGTAAGGTGCATTGGGCACTATTGGCAAGGTGTGCTCCACACATTTGGGCTACTGGTTACAAAGGGTGTTGCCTACAACCCAACCCGGGCCGGACGCGTCTCAGGAGGGGGCGCCTAGAGCTGAATAGGTAACAATGTATATGCCTATAGATGACGAGAGCCAATGCCATTGTACATGCAGAACTGCTAGTGCAGCCAAATTGTTTCAAACCAAAAGAGGGGAAAGAAAGGACCCACCCCCAAACAAGGGGAGAAAAATGTAAAACACCACCCTCCACCCCCTTCCGAACGAGCCAGTTAAAATAAAAATGCATCTTGGGGGGGGATATCGTAGTTCTTTAACTAGCCTAAATCCCATCAGGGTCCCTGTCTTCTTGGGTGTCCCAAAAATCTGATGAAAGAATTGCAATGAAGGGGGCCCAGATCTTAGTGTATGCCGAATTGTCTGCACAGGTAGCCATCAACAGTCGTTCCATGCCTAGTAATGCCCTTAGCTTGTGAAGTCACTGGTGATGGTCTGGGGTTTTGTCTGTGCCCCAACTGGACAGCAATACTCTGTGTGGCGTGGAGTGTTAAGGCCATCTGCCTCCCCTTTACGGAGCAGAATAGGAACTTGAGTGCATTGGGGAGTCCCAACAGAGTGTATGCAGGGAATCTGGGGATTGTGGTATTAAAAGCACAATCAATGTCGTCCAGGATCTGATTCCAGAACCTAGTCAGTTTCGGACAGTACCAAAGCAGTTGGAGCAATGTGCCTGGGTTGCCACAACCCCGCCAGCACTGGCCATCAGATTGGGCATTCCATTTCTGTTCCCGGGAGGGGGTGTAATACCAATAGGAAGTGATCTTGCAGGCTGTTTCTGTGTGTCCTGTAGTGTATGCTGTGGAGTGCGCTCTATAGAAAATGTCTTCCCTCTCTTTATCTGTTAGTGATCAGCCTAGTTCTACCTCCCACTGCTGCAGCCCAGGGGTTCTGCATTTTAGTGTTTCCTTTGTCAGGTGGATAAATCTCTGAGCTGACCTTCTTGTCATCTTTTTTAAGAAACAGCCACTTCTCAAATGAAAAATCCGGGTTTGAAACAAAGGTGTCATGGGCAAGGGAAACAAGGTGAGTCCCATGCAGTCACTACCCTTTCCTAGATCCGATATGTCATGTAGGTTACAGAGGAAGAATAGAGCCCTGAGGTTCTGTGAGGTTGAGGTAGCCACATCTCCCTCGAAATGTGTGATCCCGGTATTGTCTGGTCCATGAAGACCCAGTGTTTTGCCATTAGTGGACGATTCCACTCGACCAAGTAAGGCAGTTGCGCGGCCTGGTAGTAGCTTGATATATTGGGTAACGAGAGCTGCCCTTCTTGTTTTGAGCGCTGTAGTAGCTGTTTCTGCAGCCTAGGTTTTGAGTTCCCCCATAAAAATGCTCAATCTCCCTCTGAAGAGTGTTAATCATGCCAGGAGGCAGAGATAGAGGAAGGGTCTGGAAAATACAGGGCTAAGGATGCACATTAATTTTCACTGCAGCAATTCTAGCCAGCCACGAGAGCGGGAGTCATTGCCACTGTGTCAGATCTTTACGAATTAAAGTGAGAAGCTTTGAGTGGTTGGCCTCTGTAGTTTTAGGGAGACTTTTACCTAGAACTAAGCCTGAATAGGGGAGATCCTCAGTGACTCAGTGGAAGTTTAACTATGATCGCAGTCACGTTCTGTGTGTGATGTCGTGTCGAGATTGAAGATTAGTGACTTCTGCATATTTACCCAAAAGCCTGAGGACGCTTCAGACTCCTGTATTTCAGCTACAATGGCCTGGAGAGAAGTTAAAGGCTGGGTGAATGAGAAGATGACATCATCAGCGTAGAGGCTGATCCAGTGTCGATTTGCTTCCTAGCGTTAGGGTTGTCTCTTAATCTCTGGGCCAATGGCTCCATATAAAGAGCAAAGAGAAGTGAAGAGAGAGGACAACCTTGCCCCATGTCCTTGTCTATAGATATGCAGCTAGATCTTACGCCATTCACTCGTACTGCTGCCTTGGGGAGCTGTAGATGCTCAAAATCCAAATCCTGAAATGCATGCCCATGCCAAAGTGCGTGAGAGTCTCAACTAGGTAGGGCCAGTGCACCGTATCAAATGCTTTTTCAGCATCCACCGCCATTAACAAGGCTTCCTCTAGTGATCCATATACCTTGTCTATTAAGTGGCAAATGCGTTTAGTGTTGTCACCACACTGACGCCCGGAAATAAACCCTGCCTCGTCTGGATCTATGAGGCTGGGCATCAGGGGATTGATTGAGCTGATGGGCTAGGATGCTAGCAAACAGTTTTGCATCAATGTTCAAAAGCGAAATCGGGCGGTATGAGCTGCTCTGCTGTGGATCTTTCCCTGGTTTGGGGATGACTGAAATCGAAGCTTGGATCTTTGAATCTGTGAATGTGCCCATTTCGGTGAAGGAGTTAAACAGACGAGTGAGTATGGGGGTGTGTTCCGAGCAGCAAGTTTCATAGAATGCCGCACCGAACCCGTCAGGTCCCGGTGACTTCAGAAGTTTCAAGCGAGCAATAGCGAAAACCATCTCTTCAATGCGTATAGGCCTGTCTCGTGCTTTGACTTCTGCTGGGGGAAGGGACAGTGGTGGGGGTACTTGTAGCCGACTCGAAGTATGCCTGTGGGTCCGACGTGCTTGGAGAATGGCGTTAGTAAAGTTTGGCATAGTAGGCCTGGAATGTGTCTGTGATGCTATTCATGTCAACCACTTCTGTACCGGAGGCTGTCCGGACTGACTTAACCGCCTGCGCAAATTGCTTACTGCAGAGGCGATACGCAAGCATACGGCCTCCGTTGTTAGTCCCTATGTCGTATGTATGTTTTAACCTAACATTGCGTGTTCGGCTCCATCCAGATTGTGGCGTTTAAGTTGAAGGCGCACTCTCTCTCTCTCTCTCTCGAATTGCCTCCAAATCCGGGGCGCCCTGGTGCGTTTATGTATAGATTCCCGTTCAAGTACTGATGTCTCTAGTTCCTTCCTCTCAGCTTTCCTAATCTTGTTTTCATGTGCTGCTTTTGCTATTAGAGCCCCACAGGCCACCATCTTTAGAGCCTCCCAGATCGAAGACAGTGCAGTGGAACCAGTGTCATTAAGGGCTAAGTATTCTTGTATAGTGCTTTTAAGTGCTTCTACCGTTTCTGGTGATTGTAGCATCGTTTCCCGGAAGGCATCAAGGGGGTGTCTGTGTGGGGGCAGAATAAGTGCGAAGGGTTAGAGTTATATGTGCGTGGTCCGATAGTGAGCGGGCCTCAATGGAGGTTGCAAGCACTCATTCCCAAGCCCACGTGGAGGCCAAAAAGTGGTCCAACTGAGCATAGGTTTTATGAGCTGCAGAATAAAATGTGAAGTCCCGTTCACCTGGGTGCTGGGAGTGCCACACATCGCGCAGCCCACACGTCTCCAGCCACTCCCACCCTCCTGCAGAGGGAGCCCCTGTGTTACCGGATCGAAGGCCTGAACTGTCCTGTTCAGCATCCATTACAATGTTTAAGTCCCCACCTACCACCACCGCCGCATCTGGTGTATGGAGTATACTGGTTAGGGCCTCTGTTAGAAAGGACTCCTGATGCTCTTTTGGGGCATACATTGAAGCCACTGTTAGAAAGAATGTGCCCACCTGCATCCAGAGGGTCAGCATGGGACCCTTAATTTCTGCAAAAGAAACCAGGAATGTACCAAAGAGGTGCTCGGAGAGAAGAATGACCACCCCCTCCCACTTCTCTGATTACCAGAATTTCTGTGGAAACCTTTTAATGAGCATTCTGTGTGTAGCTTTTGGAAGTAAGTGTGTCTCCTGAAGCAGACATATGTCTCCTTGCATGTGCTCCAGCAGGGAAAGCACCACTGATCTTTTGATGGGGTTGTTGAGGCCTCAAACATTGAGGGTAACTATGTCAGTCACCAGGATCAGAAGGAAGAAAGACTTAAAATATTGGGCAAGTGCCAGCCTGATCATCCGTACGGTGCTAGTGGTACATAGTGGGAAGGGAGAATCTATCAACTGTTCGTATGCTTGGACGACAAAAGAACTTGAGGAACTGAAAACGTTAATGTATGTGAGATAAGCATAGTCCATCATAAAAGTAAGGTCAGTACAAAGGGCAACAGCCAAGTTGGCAAGAGTCATCCAACAGCATTTAGCTTTGATGTCCCCGCCCCACCAAGCCAAAATGACCAAGTCAACATAAATTCCATGCAATGCCTAAAGCAGGAGGGTCTGCTTCTTCTCCCCCCCCCCCCCACACCAGAGAGGGGCGCAGCACCGCCGACCATTCTTTAACAATTGTGTCCAGATCAGGATGAGGCGATCAAAACTGGATACGTGTCGCAGTCTTGGGTGGCTTCTGTCTGGGGCCTTGTTTTCCACCGGGGATCGACGGGGGGGCCTGATCGCCAAGGTCTAGGTTGAGGATCTTAGAAGTTTATGCCAGGGAGCGTAGTTGATGGAGTTTGTCCTCGTGGTGGAATATAAGAAGAAATGGGTGGTTCCACGAGTAGGCGATGCCCGTTGTCCACAGATTATCAGATTATTAGTCACGGGCCGGAAGTCCTGCCTCTTCTTTAAAGTGCTTGCTGCAAGGTCCTGAAAGAGATGCGGAGCATAGCCCCTGAATTGCAGCTTCTTTGCGTCTTGGGCTGCATTGAGTATAGGTTCTTTGACTTTGAAATCATGCACACAGACCAGAATATCTGCAGGAGAACAGGCGGGCTGACGGGGGGGGGTGGCCCACCCTATGACACCTGTCAGGTTTAACAACGTTATCTGCTGTGGTGCCCAAGACAAAGCTAAACAGTACCTGAACATAGCCCTCAAGGTCCGAGCCCTCCGCGCTTGTGGGGACCCTACTGATGTGGATGTTATACCGTCTAGACCTGTTTTCAAGGTCTTCTGCATCAGCTTGCTAATCGATCTGCTGGAAGGCAACAATCTCTCTGTCTCTGGCCACCACATGCTTGCCAATGGTGTTGACATCTCGATGCACCGCTCTGAGCTCCATTTCAGATCCGTTTTTACAGCCTGAAGATCTTCTCGGAATGAGGAGAACAAAACCTTCAGGAATTCTCAAGTCACTGGACTCTCTGCTCCATCTCCTCTACCGGACGGTTTCTGCTCCCCCAGTGGTGCTTTGTCCCCTTGGGTTCCAGCGCTCTTCAGGTGAAGGTCACAGCCTGAACGATCCTTTTTCACTTTGGCTGAGTCCAGTCGTTGCCTCGGTCGGAGAATTGCATTGCTTCAAGTCGATGTGCCTCAGGGGGGTGGGAGGCTGGGCCCCTGATACGACTGAGTAAGGTAGGGGGTGCAGTGACCGGAAAGCCCAAGAGTCAGTTGTGAACTGTGGTTCTAGATGTGTGCCGGCCGAGGTCCCGCGCTGCCTAGTAACTTCTCAGTGCCTCAATCCTGGTGAAATCTGTCAGGGCATCACTCTCATTGTATGCTATGGCGCCATCTTTGAGACTTGGGGCCACTTAAAGTGACAGGGCCAGTAGCGATGATCGGCGCTCCCCACCTTGAACTCCAACCAGCCTCCAATGCGGGCCCCAAAGGCCTCTGCTAAACTGCGAGCAATCAGTCCACACCCGAGATCGCTACTCATGCCCTGAACCCGACAAGGCCCCTTCCCCCAGCTCATCACCTCCTCTGTCGGTGCTGTGCTCTGGTGGGCACCACTTCTTGCCAGTGAATGGGTGCAATGCGGCCGTAGTGCTCCAGCCCGGTAAGCTAGGCCGCTTGCTCCTACTCCTCAAATCTGGCTATTAAGGCTGGATGTCGTTCCTGCGCTTGGCCGTCCCTGGTACTGATTGTTCGTCACAGGGGGTGCACTCAATTCCCGCAGTCCCCAGGGTCCACTGCCGCTCTCTGCTGTGGAGAGACTCACCAGAGGCTAGTAATTCCAAATCCTCTGGGGGAAGGGGCGACATGCTCTTTGCAAGCAGGCCATCTCCAGGCAGGCGGATCAGCCGCAGGCGCTGTCCCTGCCACAAGCGAGCTCCAACATGGCCACCCCGCCAACCACGGGGAGTCTGCCCTAACTCCGGGGCCCGGCAGAGCCGGCCAGCCACAGACTACGTTTCCTCTGAGAGCAGTTACTGGCTCAGTCTCGGGGCTCCTCGTGTCACCTCGAGGAGCTCGTATCCAAGATGGCGGGCCAGCTGCTGTCCTCGCGCCTACCAGACACAGGCTCTTCTCCGAGGAGTGCAACTCATGATTTAGCCGTCCCCGGGCCAGCGTTCCGGCCCATGGTCCATCAGGGCCGGAATCCAGGAGGGTTTGGTACTGTAATGATGCTTCCAAACCTGGCGTGGACGAAGTGCACACGAAACACGTCCTCTCACGCCGCCATCTTGGTCACGCCTGCCATGCAATTTTAGAGCATCTGGCTGTACATTATCTCTACTTGCCTTGGTGTATTGTATGGGTTAGAAAAGACCACAAAAATCAGTTGTGCTGCTCATTCACGGATGCTCCCTTCTAATGGTTTGCATGTTTATGATCATCTGCGAGACATCTGTTTGATGTTACTCTTTTTATCTGATAGAGACATCTAGCCGCAGATTCCTTAACTTAGAATATCCCCCAGGCGCCAGTTTGGATCCAGAGATTCTTCAGCATTAACGCTGCGTGCTGGGGGATGCCGTTGCATGGCTCAGCCCTGACTTCGTCCACGGATATGACATTAGTGGAGCCCTCCTAGCGCACTGACGTCAGTTTCCTTCTTTTCTGCGCGTACAACGTGGATTCAGGAGAAACGGTTCCTCTGGCCTGTTTTGTTTTTTAGGCCTTACTGACGCCTTTTTGCATTTGGGAACAGTGTTCGATGCCTTCGGACTTCAAGTCGTGCGAGACCTGTACGCGGTTCATGTCAGTGACGGATCTGCACGCAATTATGT
Source organism: Lissotriton vulgaris (assembly GCF_964263255.1). Taxonomy (NCBI): domain Eukaryota; kingdom Metazoa; phylum Chordata; class Amphibia; order Caudata; family Salamandridae; genus Lissotriton; species Lissotriton vulgaris. The sequence continues at coordinate 1,853,146,744 of NC_141694.1, read as the reverse complement.
GGTGCTTGGGAGAGCACCACAACTCAGAAGACTGCAACACCTGTCGGCAGCTGAAGTCAAAGTCCCTGTGGGAATGTTGTATGAAATTGTTGTCTACCCGGTTGTCTCGTTCGGAGTCCAAGTGTTCCCGGTCTCCATTTTGAGCTGGGGCTCCAGCTCGGGGCTGGTCTTGGAGTTGTTCCGGCGGACATCGCTAACCTACCACAGGTAAGCACAAGAAAAAGTCACAGAGGTCGTACGCCTCATGCAGTCATGAGTTCGGGCCGGCTGCTCCCGGTCTTTACCCGACACGGCGCTCAGAAGTCGACCCCCACCTACCCACTATTTCCTGGGGCTGGGGGAGCTGGGTCAACTAGGACCCAGATGGAAGCCCATTGTCAGGCTTTGCAGGCCATCTTTGGGTCACCCCCTCTCCCTGGCACGCCTTTGGGCCCCACAGAGTGAGTGGGGACTCAGACTGGGAATTCGCTGGCGGGTTTGCTCACGGACCCACTCGAGTGACCTGACTCCGGTTCCGGAGTTGCTGCGATGTCAGGAAACAGTCCGGAGGGGCTTCCCAGTCAGACGTCGGGCTGCAGTCCACCTGCTGCATCAGAGCACAGCCCTGTTCGGCTCCCTATGATGACGTCTGCAGTGGCTGCAGCGGGGAGCTTGACCCCGAGTCGACGATGTTCCACTCCGCAGTCTCCCATCGCAGTGGATGTAGAGTCAGAATGTATGCATGAGAAGCGCTGGCAGTTCCTTGGTCCTCCTTAGCCTGCAGAGTCTCTGCAGTTTGGTGGATGTGTTAGCTTGCAACCGTCCCCTACTGATGACCTGCTGTCGCCACCTAGGATTGCCACGGAGGCTAGTGTGGCGTTTGCAAGAGCTGTTCGCAAAGCTACAGATATCTTACAGGCCCAGCCTCCATCACTCTCTCTGCCTTCTGATCCCGTGCTGGACCTGCTCCACCATGGCAACATGGATGTGGAGCCCTTGCTGCCTTTTGGTGAGTCGTTGTATGATCTTATTCCCCGGGCTTGGACGAGGCCCTCATCGGGAGACCCTGTGGATTGTGCTATTGCACATCGTCCTCGCCAGGCTCCGGATGACCCTGATTGTTTGTCCCTCCACCCTGGGGTTCAAGGGCTGGTTGTCCAGGCAGCCTCAGCCTCACTGTCTTCCTCCTTCTCCTCTTCTCTGTTACTTCCACCCACTAGGGAGTCTCAATAGTTCTAGACATGAGGCCAGGACTTATTTGTGTCCACGAGCTCGGGCCTCCAGTCTTTAAACACGTCCTGCGTGTTTGCACAAGTTACTTTCTCCCTCTGGGACTCAGTTGAGCGCCTCCTTCCGTCTCTTCCGGAAGGCCCTCAGGCTGGTCTTGTTTGGGTTCTCTACGATGGTCGTGAACTAGCACAGTTTACCATCCGATCAGCCATGGACACCACAGACTCTATGGGTTGAGCTATGGCCAGGTCAGTGGCTCTACGTCGCCATGCTTGGGTGTGAGATAGCAGTTTCCCTGCAAATGTTCAGGAGCGTCTTCGAGATTTGCCCTTTGAAGGGACGCACCTTTTTGATGGTCATGCAGACTCTGCGGTCCAGTGTCTCATGTCTGGTTTTCCGTGAAAACGTTATTCCTAATCCTTGTTGCAGACTTTTGATCTCGTTGCATTGATTGCAGTATTGCTTTTCCTTGCTAGCCGTCTCGGGGTTCAAGCTGATATTTCCCAGACGGACTGCACTGCTGACCAGCTGTTTCTGCCCTTAATTTTCGACTCCTCTGTCTAGGAGCTAGTCTCAAGAGGTATTCCCTTACTTATTGTAGGGATGTGGTATACCCTATGTGGGGTATTCTGTTAGAACTGGCTATATCTGGTTGGCTAAGGCTGACGCCAAAGCTAGGCAGAAATAGCCAGTTCTAACATTGTTGGACAGCGGTGAGGATTAGGACTTGTGTTTGCGCAGTGCCACAGCGACAACTGGCTACATTACAAAACTCTGCATTCTAGATAGTCACATGTTTGGGATTATTGTTTGTGATTTTGTTTTTCCTCAAGAGTGTCATTTTTTTCAAATGGTGTTTCCTGCGCTTTTATGTTTAGGGGCAGATAAGAGAAAATGACAGGGCGGGTCGCCAGTAAAGGGGGAGGTTCCCATAGATCAGGAATCCCTTGCTGGGTCCAGTGCCCAATCCCTGTTCTGTCCCTGTGTGGGTAGATGAAAGAGAGTGAGTGTGGAGGAGAAATGGCTTGCTCGGGAGGGTGATTATCCCCTGAGTGTGTGTCTGGATTCCCCAGTATGGTAGGATCCAGTGGTGGCAGCTAAAATTTGTCCAGTGCGTGGAGTCCCATTCCCAGTTCCCAGAGTATGGTGCCTGGTGCTCAGTAAGAGGGGTACAGGTTGAGAGTCAGAGGCAGTGAGGAACTGTCTCACCAGTCTGGAGGGGGAGTGTGTGGATGAGTGGTGTGTTGAACTGGAGGAGTTGGTTTGAGTTTTTTTGTGTGATAAATGGAGCGTGCACGGGAGGTGTACCTCTGGTGGTGTGCAGGAGGTCCTGCAGAGGCACTGGATGAGAAGATGGACGTCTGGCGGTGTGCTAGATGTCTTGCATAGGCATTAGGGAGTGATTCTAAAAGTAGTGGCTTGTGTACCTGATGATCCTGTGTAGGGGAAGAGGTTCATGTGTAACCCAGCTAGGTCCCAGTAGGATGGTAGGGGTGTAGGGGCTCACGCCCTGTCTCAGTGGAGGCGGAGTGAGTGTGGGACGGTGTGTCCCACGTTGGCCCAAAACCCTATCTCAGGGCCTGGAGGGTTCCCTAAGGGAGCGCCAGGTTGGGGGCCTAGGCTGTACTTACAGGTCATTTGAGGAGGATCTTCCTGTGTCTAGAGGACGGGGGGTGTCTGTAACCAGTACTCCGGCCGTCCTGGTGTTGGGCAGCACCACTCCTAGAGGAGGGTGCAGAAGTCCTGGTTCGCTGGGCATTTGACCGTCTAGAGTGCTTGACCATTTGTGGGGCCTCTGGAGGTCGTTCCCCGAGGAGGGGGGAGGCCAGGTTCAGGTTCAGCCTGACCAAGATGGAAGAGCATCTGTAATCAGTGTCCTGACCGGTTTTGGCTTCCAGGGGTACCGCTCCAAGGTGGGAGGGTGCAGATCTCTGGAAGGGGGTGCAGAGGGAAGGTGTACTTCTGACCCCGGTGCAACCTGAGGGTTTAGATCTTAGGTTGGGAGATTAGGAAGCTTCCAGGTCAAGAGGAATCTCTGCCAAAGTAGATCAGCTGAAGAGACTGAGGGGGTTGCCCTTGCTGTGTGATCTGAGGCTCACCTGCAGTTTGTTGTTTCCACTAAGGTAGAGGAAAGGGGATTTTGCTATGTGCTGTGTCCCCCACCTGCTTGAAGAGGGACTGTGCTGTGTGCTTTTTTTAAAAAAAAAATTTTAAGAAGATCTTTATTAATTGCAAAGCCATTGACAACACCAAATGTTACACACGGGCACAGTGTACCCCCTCGCACATTATGATAATCACATGAGCAGCAAAATACTAATTCGTACACAGCCTTTTTGCCGGCATCCCGGAGGCCCGCGGCGTGGAAATGCATCAATCGTATAGCTATGCCATTAAAAGTGTTATGTCGCAAGCTGTTCGTTGGTGCGGTGTGTCAACTGGCAATCCACTTCTGCAATCGCGGTCAACAGATCTAGTACCAAGACAAAGTCAAGAAAAACAACCCCCACTAAACTCCCACCCCACCCTCTAGAGTGTGTCTGTGTGTCCGCCAGCCCAGTCCCAACTACCATGTCCCATGTGTACCTACTTTGTGTCCAGTGCCTATCCCCTCGTAGTGTACGAGCCTCCCTCAGCAACCCCCTCTCTCGCCTCAACCCGAAATCCCCTCAGCAGCCCCCACTTAACTCGGAGCCCTCCCAGCCCTCTCCTCTTCTGTATAGTGATGAACTCAGTCAAAACCCTACTCCTCCACCCTGTCCTGTAGCTCAACTGCCTCGGATGTGTCAGAGCTGTCCTCCTCCCCTTTCTGTAGGTGCTCTTTATAAAGGTCCCAGAAATTCTTGGGTCTACTCCTGGGCGGGAGCAGGTCGCTGTACAACTCTGTCTGGGTGCAGCAGTACTGTAGGTCTCTCATCCATCTCGTTTTGGTTGGCAGAGGCCCTCGCATCCAGCAAGCCGCCACCACCCTCCTCGCCAACAGCATCGCCATGTCCACCAGACGTCGCAGAGATGGGGCCAGTGGCTTAGAATAGCAAATAAGCGCCAACGCCGGAGTGCGGGGAAGAATCTCCCCCAGAATCTGGTCTAGTTCAGCAAATACCTCCTCCCAGAATGCCTGCACCCCAGGACATAGCCACGCCAAGTGAAAAAAGTCCGCCACCATCATCTGGCAGCGCTCGCATTCAGCTGTGGGACGGAGGCCATAGCGATGCAGACGCTCCGGTGTATAGTACACCCTCTGTAGATATTTGAAATGCACCAACCGGTACCTGCCATTCAAAGAAATCTTACGTGTGCTGGAGCAGCAGTATCGCCACATTGCATCATCTATGGGGGATTGAAAGTCAACTTGCCAGGCCTCCCTGGCTTTAGAAGGTTGTAGGCGCTGATGCGTTACACCCAATTTGTTGACCTGCGAGATGAGCTTCGCCGACGAGGTGGATTTAAGAACATAGGTCATTTCCGGCACCTCCACCGGTTCCTCCAAGTCTGAACCTAATATTTCACGGAAAGCAGAGCGGAGTCTGTGATATTGGAATTTCTGTAGCAGAGTGCGGCCTGACCCCGTAGTGGTCAACTGGTCCCAGGTTTTAAGTGTGCCATCCGCGAACAGGTCTTCCATTCTTACTATGCCAAGGGTCCGCAGGGCTTTAATCACTCCTGTCTCCCCCAACGGGTCGAGCCAAAGGGCCCACTCAACCGGCAACAGTGGGGAATATAGCAACGTGCAGCCCCGAGAACTCACCAAGTGTTTCCAGGCATGGTTGGTCGCCTTAAGCGAGTCCATCTGGCCAACCGTGCGATCCGTGGGTAGGCAGACAGTGGCAGGCAGAGGGAGCGGGTCCGCAAACAACCGCTCCAATATGAGATGCGGGGTCCGAGCATCACCGTGTATCCACGAATGTAAATGCGATGCCTGAGCAACCCTATAGTAGCGTTCTAGGTCCGGTGCTCCCAGCCCCCCCATCTCGCAAGAGAGTGTCAGGGTCGCCCATCGGACTCTTGGCTGCTTGCCCCCCCAGGCCAATCGCACCATTACTGTGGTGAGTTGCCTAAAGAAGACCTTCGACAATACCACCGGCAAATTCAGGAAGAGAAACGGGAAACGAGGAAGCACCACCATTTTCATTAAAGCAATCCGACCCGAAAGGGAGAGCGGAAGCCTGATCCAGTTATCAACGTTGTCGACCAATTTGCTATAAGCCACCCCGTAATTGTCCCGAATTAGGATCTCCGGGTCTGTATGAAGGCGAATGCCCAGGTAACGAACCGAGTCGGAAGACCACTGCAGCGGGTACTCCATAGCGAACGGTCGTGTCACCGGGGTAAGCGGGAAAGCAATCTACTTATCCCAGTTCACCTTCAGTCCAGATAGGGAGCCGAAGCGGACCACCTCACGAAGCACCGCGGCCAAGTTAGCCTCCGGGTCTCTGACATACAATAACGTATCATCTGCATAAGTCGATATCCCTATTTTATAGGTGGGGAAGCTAATACCCTCTAGGCTGTGGTACTCCCGTATGGCGCATGCGAGGGGTTCCGCCACCAGTGCATAGAGCAACGGCGACAGGGGGCACCCCTGTCGCGTACCCCTTCCAATGTGTATCGGCTCCGACACCCTATCGCCCAGACGTAGCCTGGCAGAGGGCCGGTGGTACAGCGCCCCAATCCGTTGCAGGAACGGCTCGCCCAGCCCCAACTTTCGCAACACCCGCACCATGAAGGGCCACTCAACCGAGTCAAACGCCTTCTCCATGTCAAGGAAGATTGCCAGCGCGCTGTTCTCCTGCTTGACATGCTGCAAAGTGCCCAGAACCGTGCGAATGTTGTAGGTTAAATTTCTGCATGGGACGAATCCGGATTGCTCCGGAGCGACCAGTCCAGGGACCAGCAAGGCCAGCCGAGTGGCTATGACCTTTGCGTAAAGCTTAGCATCGACATTTAGCAGGCTGAGTGGTCTGTACGAGCCGCAAAGTTCAGGCGGTTTCCCCGGTTTGGGTATAGTGATAAGCAGCGCTTCTCGCATAGTCGGCGGCATTTCACCATTCTCACAAATTGCATCAAAGAGGGCAACCAAGTGTGGCAGCAGTATGTCCTTAAAGGCTTTATAGAAACTGACCGTGAGGCCATCTGAGCCCGGCGCACTGCCCGATCTCATACTCGCTAGTGCCTCCAGTATTTCGTCCTGGTGGAAGGGGGCCATCAAGAATTCCCTATCCGAGTTCTTGAGGAACGGCATAGCAATGTGATCTAAGTAGTCCTCCATTTCGTCCTCTACTCCCTGCGTCTTGGACTGATATAACCCTGCGTAGTATCTCCTGAAGGTCTCTAGTATCTGCTCCTCATCTGTGACCGTGTCTCCCTCTAGAGTCCTCAGCTCCTCAACGACCAGTGGGCGTCTAGAGCTTCGGACCATGCGCGCTAGCAACGCGCCAGGCCTTTCCCCTTCCCCATACACTCTGGCTGTAGCATATTTTCCCATATAAAGGATCTCCCTGTCCGCCAGAGCCTGAAACTCTGACAGGAGTTGGGTGATCTCCGGTCCCTCAGAATCGCCGCCTGACGTCAGTCGCCTAGCCTCCATTCCTGCTATCATATTCTCCAGAGTGGTGAGGTCCCGTCTGATGGTGCGTAACACACTCGAGTGCTTCGACATGGCCGCCCCCCTGATGTACACCTTAAAAGCTTCCCAAACCGTAAAGAAGTCGTCCACCGTGCCTATGTTTGTCGCAAAGTATTGTTCAATGTCTTCTGCGAGCTCCCCCCTGAATGCGTCATCCAACAGCGCAAAAGGGGGGAACCTCCAAGTGAAGGCTGGGATCCCCTTCCTGGCTGTTAAGAGATGTAGGAGAATAGGGGAGTGGTCCGAGAGAGTTCGTGGAAGGACCTCGCATGCGCTAATATTCCCTAGTACCTGGGGGGACGCCAACCAGTAATCTATCTTAGTGTGGACATCATGGAATACCGAGTAATGTGTAAAACCCCCCTTCGTGGGGTGCCTCTCCCTCCAAACATCCCTCAAGTCAGATTTAGTCATTTCAGCTGTCATATATGAGGCCGAAGAGATGTAAATAAGAAGGACCCCCTGTATAGGTAACAGAATATGTTCGACAGGGAAATTCAGACAATGTAAACAAGAAAACTGATGCAGTAACAAGGAGGGAGTAAACGATAAGAGAACAAGCAACACAGGTGGTTAAAAAAAATACAAAATTTTGTTTATTTATTCAGTATATATACTTAGATTAAAAAACATAAAATAACTTGACATAAAGTTAAAAAAATGCTCTTGACCTATTAAGAAAATATAACCTAATATACTATTCCAAACAATATCATAGATTATTGGTTCTTAAGACAATAGTGGACAATGTTAATCTTCTTCTCGACGCGCGTTTCGGCGTTATCACTGGAACGCCTTCTTCAGGAGTCACATGTACAATCTGAAAGACATGTGCAATAATTCAATTTCCCTTTTTAAATAAATCATGAATACATCAACATCTATATACATAAAGAAACCTGTAACAGCTTTGCATCTTATCAACTCCCTACTTATGTAGCCAACTATAGGGCTACACAAGGTACAACCTAAAGATCTTATATTTGAGCGGTAGTGTAACATAAATGGCTTGAGAAACGTGAGTACAGATATAAATCGTTTCTCTGAAAAGTATATATCAGCAAAGTACCAAATGTAAGGGAAGGTAATGCTCTAGTATCTTGTCACTCAATATAATAGAGGATATGGTAAATATTACCTAGGCGTCTGCTAATAACAGCTGTGCAAATAAAGATAGTTACAGCTAGCCTATTACCAGAACTCACTGGGTTACAATCCCAAAATATTAAAGCCCTGGTATCTATATTCTTACCTTATTAGGCTGATAACTAGGTATGCCGGGAACGTTGCAGCAGAAGTGGTTTTTAATTGTGTTTCCTTGATAAAATTCTGTATAAAACTGCAAGGGCAAAGGATTGGGTCACTGGAGTTTAATGTCAAGCTGTTCCTATTTCAGAGAACGGGTCTTGTACATATGGCACATTTATTTTTACAAAAAACTCTATTTGGTCACAACTCTGACTGGGATTTGGTTAGATTCACGCTGACTTACATGGAGTATAGTTCTTCGTATTCAAAGTGCCAAAGGCAGTAGCTGATGTAAGTCAATTTGCCGGTTTTCTTACTTTTGACTAATGTTTCCTAAGAAATGTGACAACCAAATCCCAGTCAGAGTTGTGACCAAATAGAGTTTATACAGAATTTTATCAAGGAAACACAATTAAAAACCACTTCTGCTGCAACGTTCCCGGCATACCTAGTTATCAGCCTAATAAGGTAAGAATATAGATACCAGGGCTTTAATATTTTGGGATTGTAACCCAGTGAGTTCTGGTAATAGGCTAGCTGTAACTATCTTTATTTGCACAGCTGTTATTAGCAGACGCCTAGGTAATATTTACCATATCCTCTATTATATTGAGTGACAAGATACTAGAGCATTACCTTCCCTTACATTTGGTACTTTGCTGATATATACTTTTCAGAGAAACGATTTATATCTGTACTCACGTTTCTCAAGCCATTTATGTTACACTACCGCTCAAATATAAGATCTTTAGGTTGTACCTTGTGTAGCCCTATAGTTGGCTACATAAGTAGGGAGTTGATAAGATGCAAAGCTGTTACAGGTTTCTTTATGTATATAGATGTTGATGTATTCATGATTTATTTAAAAAGGGAAATTGAATTATTGCACATGTCTTTCAGATTGTACATGTGACTCCTGAAGAAGGCGTTCCAGTGATAACGCCGAAACGCGCGTCGAGAAGAAGATTAACATTGTCCACTATTGTCTTAAGAACCAATAATCTATGATATTGTTTGGAATAGTATATTAGGTTATATTTTCTTAATAGGTCAAGAGCATTTTTTTAACTTTATGTCAAGTTATTTTATGTTTTTTAATCTAAGTATATATACTGAATAAATAAACAAAATTTTGTATTTTTTTTAACCACCTGTGTTGCTTGTTCTCTTATCGTTTACTCCCTCCTTGTTACTGCATCAGTTTTCTTGTTTACAATATATGAGGCCGAAGCCACAGGGCGCCGAGCAGTGCCCGCAGAACGGTCCATAGTCGGGTCAAATACAAAGTTAAAGTCCCCGCCCCATAACATCCAAGACTGTGCATATGATCTGGCAAGCGCAGACAGAGTAGCGTAGAATTCGGGGTGGTCGTAATTGGGGCCATAAACGTTCACCACCAATAAGTCCAGGCCCTTACCCACACATCTTGCCAGGACATATCTGCCTTCCGGGTCAGAGTGCACAGGAATGAGCTTCAGCTGTGATGAGGGATTGGCCCAGATTAACACCCCACGTGCATGTGTCGTGAAGCCCGCGGCGACTATGTTCCCAGCCAGACCCCTGGATGTTAGCATTCTACTGGAGTGTGGTAAGTGCGTTTCCTGCAACAGGGCGAGGTCTACGTGATGTCTACTAAGATAACTGAGGACTTTCCTTAATTTACGAAAGTCGTTCAGGCCCCGCACATTCCAGGTCATCAGTTTCAGCTCATCCGGGCCATTAGTAAGCAAATTCGGTGCAACATTAGACATTACAAGGATTCATTTGTGCATAATTATCAAGGATAGGCGAATCAGGACACAGCAGTTTACATAATCTCAAGATCACCAGCCAGCGTTTCCGAGCAGGTACAGCAACACACTGTAGTACACACTCTGCACAATCAAACCCCACAACCAACCCCAGGCAACAACTTCCCCCAACAAACCCCTTCCTAGTTCCCACCCCACGAGCACCAGCCCACCCACAGCCGACCTCCCCCAACCTGGTCAGACAGGCCCCAAGAACCCCCCCATCAACCTTCAATAAGTGTAGTGTTCGACAGTTCAACACTAACCCCTCAGAGAGGAACTCAGCCAAAGGCACCAGGGCAGAGCGCGCCAAAATATAGAACCACCGACTGTTCCGAAGGAATGTCTGATCAGCGCCTCAGTCCGGCCCCACTTGTATGATAGTGCCCTTAGAATAGTAAGCGTAGCAGCCCTCTCCCACCCCTATTGGCCCCCCCAATTCTGCCTTAGTTGTCCAGGTTACTCTCCCCCGCTGCCACCACTTCCTTACCAGCAGTGCACGAGGTCTATGTCCGATCAGTGTCTCCACCCCCTACATAACATCCCTAGTGAAGCGAATGTAGGCCTCTTGCGCCTCTGCAAGCCCGGAGTCCTCGTGATGCCAGGGCCAGATGTCTGCCTCCAGTGAAGAGTTCCATACCACGCCGTGGTAACCTCTAGTCCTGTTCTTCCAAGTTTGATGTCGAGCCGGCTTCGTCTTCTTCGCCCCGCCGGGCCTCCTTCCTCTCCCGCGTCCAAGCCTTCAGGGACTTATGAAGTTCCTTAGGGTCCGTGAAATAATACGACCTCCCACCGGTGTTTATACGGAGCTTGGCGGGTTACAACATCGCATAGTCCAGGCCCAGAGTTCGGAGTTGTTTCTTATATGGCGCAAACTGTCGCCTTTCTTCCTGCACCCTGGCTGTGAAGTCCGGGTAGATGGAGATATCCATTCCCTCATGTTGAAGTTTGCCCTTCTCCCTCGCCACTCGTAAAGCTGTGTCTATCGCGATAGTTAAGTAGCTTCGCGATAATGGGTCGAGGAGGCGCACCAGGCTTAGGTTGTGGGCCCAACGTGCGGTACGCCCGTTCCACAATGTACATGGGGGAAAACACCTCCTCACCCAGTAGTAGCTTCAGCAGTTTCTCTACGTATAACTCCATCTTTCCCGTTTGTGTAGTTTCCGCCACTCCCGTGATACGGAGGTTGGATCTGCGGGAGCGCGCCTCCAAATCCTCCATCTTGTCTCTGATCACATGTAGAAGTCTATCGAACTGCTTTCTTTCTTTGTCCCACTCCGTTTGGGCCTCCTCCGCTTCGGTGAGACGGCGCTCCGCCATGTCTAGGCGCTCCGCATGTTTGTCCACACGCTCCGCCATTCGATCCATGCGGTAGGACAGAGCGTCTATCTTGGTGCCCACAGACGCAATGCTATCCTGAATGCCCTTCTCCATTGCAGCTAACATTTCTCGGAGCTCAGTGGATGCCGGGGCTGCCGCCGTGGCTCCTTTCGGCGATGTTTCCGGCGCCGCCACCTCCGACCCTTTCGGCCGGCGCCGTTCAAAGGAGAGCTTCCCCTGGGCCGTGTCGTTCTTCCCCATCTCGGTCTCTACCGTGCAGTAATTCAGCGCTGGGGAGCCCCTCTACAGCTGCAGGCCGCTCGTGCAACCTCAGGGTCTCCGTGAGTATTCGAATTACTGCCACCAGGCTCCGGGTGTCCGACGCTCCCAAGATGGCGTCTGCAATGGCGGACGAAGCCCTTCCTTTCGCTTCAGCAAATCTCACTCCCTCATAGCACAGCCTCCAGGCCCTTCATCCTTGAGGCGGTCGCTGACTGGGAAGAGGAGGACGCCTCGGTCAATGACAAGTCCAAACTGCGGTACGTTCCGAGCTCGGCCCAACCACTGTCAGCGCTGAGGCCGCTCGTCCGATGACGTCGCCCGGCCGCCTCTCCAGGATAGTGCGCGGCTGCCGGCCTAGTTCGCCACTGCCGCGCCGCCGGGACAGCACCTTCGGATAGGTGGGAAGGCTCGCCCTCACTCGGTCCAAAAGTACTCCAAAGGCAGCTGGGGGTGCCAGCGGATGTTCGAGAGCCCGCTATGGCAAGTTCGGCACAGTTAAGGACAATTTAACAGGATTATTCCGGGGCTATGCGAGGAGCCGAAGGCTCACGCGTCCGCCATCGACGCCTGCTAGCTCCGCCCCCAGCGTGCTGTGTGCTTTGTACCTCCGGGTTTGGGGGCCAGTCCTGCGTCTAAATGGGAGCATACTTAGTTTAGGAGCAGAGTGCTCCACGGGCATGGTGATCTTTCAGAGCCTATTTGGCTCCAGCCTATGGGAGCATAATTGTTTTAGGGCCGTGTGGCTTCCACGAGGGGCACCTTGGTGATTTAAGAGCCTAGATGGCTCCCAGGGGCCATGTGTGTATTTTCTAGAGCCCTGTGGCTCCCACGTTGGACACATTTGATTATAGAAGGCCAGTGAGAGCCCAAGCAGCATTTTTGTGGCCAGAGCCTGAGAGCTCCAACGATGGGGCGCATTCGTTAACCATTCTGCCTTGCCACAGAGAGTGATCTTCCTGAGTAGTGTGTGTTTGATGCTCCAGGTCTGTTCTTTCTGGATGGCAGGAAGTGCTCTTCCTAAGTGGTGTGTTCGATGTTCCTGGTCTGTTTTTCCAGGATGGCAGGATGCACCAATCATGAGGTGTGCACCTAAATCTGAAAATATCCAATGGAACAAAGCCCAGACGTCGTATCCCCTCAGTCCGTATAGCCCTTCAGGCGCTATACGGACTGAGGGGATACAACGTCTGGGCTTTGAATTCCGGTGATAACTTCTCTCGCGAAATTTGGTGGAGAAGTAAGGAGATACCTTGAAATACATTTCTATTCAATATGTGAAGGTTCCATTGGATATTTTCAGATTTAGGTGCACACCTCATGATTGGTGCATCGCGTTAATACTTACCTGTATCCAGATCAATTTTGACTTTACTTCATTACTGATATCTCAATTTAGTATAATTCCTAGCCCAGCTGGATATTCACCCTGGAGGATTGAAATAACCCAAAGACCTCCAGTTACTTTTGCATTTAAACTTTTTGATTTGAGACTGTGAAACAGACCCCAACTCTCTGGCCCTCATCAAATGACCACAAACACCGCCAAGGAGTTGACATCTTATTTCTTGCCCTGAAGAAGTCCCACCTGGGACGAAACGCGTCGGCTGTTCGTTTTTCTACTGTTGACAAATAAATCATTCAAACAAACAAGACCTCTGGACATCACTATTTGTGCCTTTAAAAAATTGTGTTGTTTTCTCACACTTTCAATTTATGGTGCACCTGTGCTTTTTTTCATTACATGTTAAAGTTCTGGTTAGGACTGTCATTGTGATGGCGGTGTCTTATCGGTGTGCACATAATCCCCGTCTAAGTGTTTAAATAAGAGGGGAAAATTACAATAGAGGTAACTTTTGATCAGGTGCACTTCTATGAAGGTTCCACCATCTGCCATGTATTAGTAAACTTGTTCTTTTAGAACTGTTTTTATTGTTTTCGTTACAGGTACAGTATATACATTGGATTTGTATACAAATCTATCATAGCACAATCAACAGAAGGCAGTGTTACATTTTCTTCATTTATCCAGCATACTGATATAAATACCCTGCATTTCTCCTACTCTGTTCCACCCCTATATCCACTCAGTATTGCCTTGCATTTCGACTTGAGTCGCCCCTTGTTCCTCCCCCTCTGAGAGCCCTTAGCTTCTTATCCAGGGACCCCATATTTTTTTTAACTTCTTGGGGCATCCACTGGCTTTTTATGTTCTTTTTCCCCCTCCATGTGTAGGTCCATCCCTTCTCTCCATTCGTGGAGTGTGGGTGGTATAATCTGTCCCCAGTGGCGTGCCGCATCTCATTTGTCCGAGTAGTTGCCTAACGCCTTTCCCTCCATATAGGTAGTGGGTATGCGTGTCTCAAATTGGTTTCGTTCCAGCACATAAGTGGGGTAATCCCCTGGCATGTGTAATCAATCATTGATAACCCTAATGTCTGGAAGACATAGACCCCGATTGTATTGGTTTCACTGCAGGGTAATGAGTGTTACTCTAGGAGTGTCCCATCTATCTTTGGAATACCTCTTCGGGCAAGGGGTGGTATGAATTTTGAAGTACATATAGTCATTTCGGCGATGTTCTCATTTTATGCATTGCCGCCTTCCTGAGGAGTGTTAAAGGCAAGGTTTGCAATCTCTCGACATCTGAGTTGAATTCTGCAATAACTCTGTATGTGTTATGACTAAGGCTCTCTAATTTGCTTGCTGAATACCCAAGTATTTTATCCTTTCATTTTCCACCTTGAGTTGCCTGAATGCGGAACTTGGTTAAAAACTTCGAGTTGCTGGGTATACACAGGATTTTTCTCAATTAATTGTATACCCTGCATGTTCCCCGTACCTTTAGAATATGTCAAAGATGCATGGAAGGGTATCTCTAGGTTTGATGAGATAGAAGAGAACATCGTCCGCATGCGTTCTCGGTTGTTCTATGCGGATCTTCTTGACAGCAAGATATCCCTGGATGTGTCCGAATTATGCATGCAAGAGGCTCTAGTACTAGGGCGAAGAGCAGCAGGCATTAGCGGCATTCCTGTCTGGTACCCCAACCAATAGGGACTCTCTTGAGCCCATCCCATTTACTCGCACATGAGCTACTGTCCCCTAATTGAAGATAGCTATCCATTTCTGGAACTTAGATCTGCATCCAAATTTCTGTAGAATTGATATCAGACAGGGCCAGTGTACCGTGTTGAAAACTTTTTCAGCATCCAACAAGAGTATTAGGTGCAGGTTGACCCTGTTACTTGCTACTTCAAGCCAATTATGTAGTCGGCATAGATTTAATCTTGTGGACCTTTTGGGCATACAACCGGACTGGTCATGGTGTATGAGATTAGTTCTAATTGTTACTAGTCTATGGGTTAGTATGAGGACCAGAATGTTGGTTTCTATATTTTATAGCACTATGGGTCGATATGAGCTACAGCTCCTTGGTGTCTTACCCTGTTTGTGGATTACTACTATTGAAGCACTTTTGAGGTCATGTGTAACAGTGCCCCTTTTCTAGCAGCTTCGCATTCTGCTTGTAGAGTTCTAACGGTATGTCGTTGGGGCCTGAGGCTTTTCCAGGTTTCAGCGAGCCTATTGCTGCTCTTATTTCTGCCAATGTTATTTCCTGTTCTAGTGTTTGGACGTCTGCCTTATCTAAAGTGGGAATATTAATTTCGGAGAGATATCTTTGGATTTGTGGTACCTTTGCCAATGGGCGCTCCGCATAGAAGGCATCATGTTAGCGGGTGAATTTGATTTGTATGTCAGTGGGTATGTTGTATTGGTGGCCCTCTTCTGAAGCTATTTGTGTTAACCTTTGTGCTTCTGTTTCTTTCTTGCTTAGCCACGCCAGCAGTCTACCTGCTTTGTCTCCAGCGTCGTATAGGCGCCGGTACATTGTCTGAATTGTCGCCTGCGCCTCTCATTGGGGTAGGGCTTGATATTCCTTAAGAAGGACTAACATCTTCTGCACTAGTGAGGTGTCTTTGCTTGCTAACGTTTGAGTTAGTAGAAGCTGCAATTTAATTTTCTCTATCTCTTCTTTTTCTCTTTTCTTTTTGTACGCGATTATGTTCAGGGCCCTGTCTCGCAAGACCGTTTTTTACGCCTCCCATAGTGTAACTGCGGGCGCTACAGAGCCTTCGTTTTCCTTGAAGAACAGTTGTGTCCATTCTGATTTCTTGAGCTACCTTATTATCTTCGAATTCCCAGGCATTAAGCTACCAGCCCAGTGGGTTCAACTGCTGTCTCTTGCCCACTATGAGCCACAGGGGAGAGTGGTCCGAGAGGCCTCTGGACAGGTATTCTGCTTTTTTTAACCTCTGTCACTTCCCGAGCCAGGGCTAAAAAATAATCTGGTCTGGAGAAGACTCTTTGTGCCAATGAGTAGTACGGCTATGCTCTGGTTTGGGGATTGTGTCTTCGCCAGAGATCGGTTAACCCCATCGTGTTGGTGAATTGTTGGAGCTGCGTGTCTCTGTGTGTGCCTGTAATTGGCGTGGTGCGATCTATCTTGGGGTCCATGACATAGTTGAAGTCCCCTGCTATTAAGTGAACACATGATCCTGCCCGCAGGAGGATGTCTGTGAGTTTTTCTAAAGTGTTTGCATGTAGGCGTGGGGGTGCGTAGACCCTAATCAGCGTGATATCTCTTCTGTCCCAGATCCCTTTTGCAGCCACATATGTCCCGTTGTGGTTTACCCATGTGCTCAAAATGATGGAGATTTCCTAATTAGGATTGCGACTCCCTGGGCACTTGTGGAGAAACCTGCTTGCGACAACTTTTTATATGCCCCCACTACCCAGGAATCTACACTGTGCTCCCTTCAAGTGAGTTTCTTGGAAAAATATCACCTCAGGCTTCAGTCGTTTAATGTGTGTTGCTACTAAGCATCTCTTCACCTTGTTTCCCAGTCCGCTCACGTTCCAGGACATGACAGAGTAACTACCGTGATCATGTATCACTTGGTTGCTTGCTTGGATATCTAACTGCATGTTTTAGTATGTGTCCTATGTGACCTAATTGTCTGTTGAGCTCTTGTTTGAACATGCTGCTTGTCTACAACTTTAACCTATCAATTTGTTTCCCTCTCCCGCCCTGCTCCCCCCTCCCCGACACTACCCCTAGGCCCACGCACCTTTTCCTATGAGTTAACATGACCAACTGTGTCATGGATGGTTTGGAGAGGTCTGTCAACCACCCTCCCTCAAACTTCAGTGTGTTCCTGTCCCTCTATCCCTGCGATTCAGCAGTAGATATTAACTTTAATTGGAGAATAACTTTTAACTCTACTTTGAGTCCCTTCTTTTGTATCAGTAGAGTCTGTGTATGAGAAGTGGAGCAGAAAAGGGAGAACAGAAGAAGAGAGCAACAAAAAGAAAGAAGGGAAAAAACACACACAAGGGGGAGAGGCGCCTAACACCAGCTTACTGTCCCTTTGGCCTTCAATTGGCCCAAAGTAGTTCATCCTTCCTCGTTGCCATCTTATCATGTCTGTGACAGGTTTTCCTGTGCCTTTGTGCCTGGATCTGGTTCCTTTTGATGGGTAATGTTTTTTAGTAGCAAGTGGTCGCTGTCAGAGTCAGTCGAATGTTCCCGTTCTGTAGGATCTGGAGTGGATTGGCGACTCGGCCTGGTTTTAGAAAGCTTTTCCCCATTTCTATCCTGTGGTTGATTTTCATCGGAGTCTGAGGCCTGAATTGCGGTTTCTGTGGTTCTTCTTCTTCTGAACGGGGTGGCTCTAGTTGACTCACCTGAACGTCCCGAGTTGCTTTTCAGTGTCAGCCTTTGTGATCTGGGCCGACTTTCCAAGGTGGACCCCTCTTTGAAGAGTGCCGTCTGACCTCTTGGTTGCTGTCTGATTGAGCATCTTCTATCCAATTCCGTGCCTTCTCAGGTGTTTGGAAGAAGAACATTTTGGTTTGGAACATTTGACTGGGATAAGTAGCATATACTGAATCTGGAGGTTTTGTTGTTTCTATTTTACAGAGTCAAATGTTCTCTGCTGTTTTTGCACCTACCTCGAGTAATCCGGGAATACCATTATTTTGGTATTAGCCGTTCGAATCTCTTCTATCCGTTGCATCAAGCGGTGTATGTGGTCCCGGTCTTGGTAGTTCAGCAAACACGCGAGGTCAGGGGGGGTGCTTCAGCTGAGGGTCTCTGACCTGATATCCTGTGGGCTCTTTCGATCACGAAACATGATGAGAACTACCCATTTGGGAGTGAGCCTGTGAGCAATTTTTGCAGAAAAGCTCCCGCATCCGATCCTTCAATCGCTTCTGTAAAGCTGATGAATCGCAGGTTATTTCTACACGAACAATTTTTGGAATCATCGACCTTCTAGGCTACTTCTTTCATGGCGGTCAATAAAGACGTCACCTCTTTTCGCAAGGTGTTGGAAGTGTCGTTGCTCTGCTAGTGTAACTTTTATGGAAATGTTATGGAGGTCTTGACTCAATAGGTTGACATTGGTACGGATTTTTGTAAATCTTGCCCTCAAGCACTTCCCTAGAAGATTGAATTGCTTGCAGTAGTACTGTATTGTCAGGCACCTCCGCCGTCGCCCCTGCCGTTCCTGAGCGAGCACCCATTACCTTTGCATACTTGTCCATTTTCCTCTGTCATTGCAGTCTTGGTCCCTTATCTTTTGCCATTGGGCTCCACACCCACAGTTTGCTGCAATTATCTCTGTGACTCGGTGGGGGGATGCTGGGGGTGGATCCACTGTCAGTCTCGACCGGGAGTGGGCCTTGTGATTTTGCTATTTGAGTCACTTCTCCCAGGCACCCTCCTCACTTGCAACCTAATTCAGTGCTTTTGCTCCTCGCCCGCTCCCGGGAGGGCACTCAGTCAGGAGTCCAGTTGCAGACTTGGGTCTCGCGGGGCATCTTCCTGCAGGTTTGCTTCCAGCCCTCTCTTTATTTGCACTGGGGTTCCCCTCCCTGAGTCGAGTGTGTCTGCACCCCAGGCCAGACCGATGCCCCTATCTCGAGGCGACAGGGGGCACTGCCTCCGTCGCTGTGCAGTCTGTTTTTACGAGGTTAACCAGGCACTATAAACATACTTATTTCTTCTATTTCAGGATGTGTGCTTCCGTCCCGTGGATGGGTTTAGGGTACCCCATGAGGCCCACTGCTTCCCCTGTCAGGATTTTTTGTTCCTGTTCGTTTGGCTGTCACCCTTCGGGTTCCCGCCGATCTAGTCGGTGTTGGCACACTCCTTCTGCTGGGTTAGGAACCAGAATGGGATGGTGTTCCGTAGTTGTTCTCTTCCTCTATGGTTGCACTTTACGTTCGGGCTGGGGTGGGCCGGCAGCACCATTCCTGGGGTTCGTGGTGGTGATCCTGGTCCATTGGTGTTGGGACCCTAGGGCCTTCCTCTAGGAGATTAGGGTCTGCTTCCTATGGTCATCCCCACTTTTTGCTGTGATTTTCTGGTTTTTCGACTTTAGTGTGGCTGTGGGCCTGCTAATCAGACCCACAGCCTAGCTGTTCTCTCTCTAAATTGATACCATGTACTTTAGGTACATACCTGATTGGGTATTGGGTCACCTCTGTGAGCCCCTGTATAGTGTACCATAGGTACCCAGGGCATAGGTGCATCCCATAAAAAAGAAACCCAATATAAGCCATGAAGTACTTGAAAACTTAAGACCGATTTCCCTGCTACCGTACCTAGCCAAAGTAGCTGAGAAAGTGGCCAATAATCAACTGATGGCACACTTAGAGAAGAACAGCCTCCTACACTCCTCTCAATCAGGCTTCCGACCGGGCTTCTCTACGGAGACAGCCCTTTTGAGAGCGACGGAGACCTTGCGTCAAGGGGCGGATGCTGGACACACCATGGCACTGGTGATGCTGGACCTCAGTGCGGCGTTTGACACTGTAGCTCATTCCATCTTGCTGCAGTGTCTAAACAAAACAGGTGTCACTGAGTCCGCTCTAGGATGGTTGAAATCGTTCCTCACAGGCCGAAGCTTTCAGGTCCAACGAGGCTCCTTTAAATCGTCAGCGATAGCTTTAGAACAAGGGGTGCCTCAGGGCTCGGCCGTGAGCCCAACTTTCTTTAATCTATATATGGCCCCCCTGGCAGAAGTGGTGCAAGTGCATGGAGTGGAGTTAGTCTCCTACGCCGACGACACCCAACTGTTGATCTCTTTGTCCCAAGCACCATCAACGGCGGCATCTAATTTCAAGGCCTGTATGCAGGCTTTGGCAGGATGGATGAACTCGCACTGTCTGAAGCTTAACGGCTCCAAGACCGAGGTAATGGTGATTGGTGGGAACAACTTGAGTTGGACTGCGGATTGGTGGCCATCATGCCTGGGTCCTACGCCCATTCCCTGTAAGGAGGCTAAGAACCTGGGGATATGGGTTGATCCCACGCTATCTTACGAAGGCCACCTTCGCCGCCTAGTGGGAAAGTGTTTTGGGGTGTTAAAAACTCTCAACCACACCTTAGATTTACTTCCGCTGGAGCCTAGACGCACCATGACTCAAGCATTGGTAACATCCCGTATGGATTACGGAAATGTCTTGCTCTTAGGCACCACAGAAAAAAGTATGGGGCGCCTGAAAGTCCTTCAAAATACGGCCGCCCGTCTGGTCCTGAGACTCCCAAAAAGAGCAGCCTCCAAACCTGCTCTCGCGGCTCTACACTGGCTGCTGGTCAGAAAGAGAGTTATGTATAAAGCTCTCCTAATATGCCACAGGATAATATGGCATAAAGCTCCATCCTATCTCCAAGACCTGATACACATATATGAGCCTAGTAGAGCACTACGCTCAGAAGGAACGGGCCAACTGAAGATTCCCCGCGTAAAAAGAGCCAAACTGGGAGGCCGCTCATTTAGAGTGGTAGCGGCTCGCAACTGGAACAGACTCCCGGTTGGCCTCAGACTGGAAGGATCTGAGGCCAAGTTCAGAAGTCTCTTAAAAACCCATCTGTACAATCTTTAGAACACGGCTGGGCGGAGGAGGCTACCACGGCTGTTGTACGAATCTTATCTCCACAGCGCGGGGACACGCCGGGATGGCGTCACCAGGCGCTTTATAAACTACTTTATTATTATTATTATTATCCAACGCCTACCAGGGGCTGCAGCATGTATTGTGCCACCCCTGGCTGGCCATCCAAACTGACACCACAGGATGATCACTCAGCTTGGGTAAGGTGGTGTAATCACCCCTTACTTAGATATAGTATATCTATATTTACCTTTATATATAGACACATAGTAACCTATAAGTCACTCCTATGGCAGGCCTTAACAATCCTGGAGGCAGAGTGCTTGGTTTTATGTGAAAGGGTGCCCTAGCATGAGCTGAGCTCCTCTGCATCTTTCGGAACCATGTCCTTATAGCTGTTCTATGATATAGCCATACCATACTCTTAAGTGCATTATAATCCTTGCGGTTAATGCTAACTGGTTTGGCTTTAGCAAACCATGTCGTGTATGGTGTCAAATACTTTGGAATACTACCCCCCGCTGGGGGAAACTCCAGAAAGGGAGGCCTGGACAATAGGTTTCCTGTCGAGGGAGGTGCTAGCACCTCCCCAGACAGCCTGTAGTGTATTGGGGCAGGGTGAGTTGAATGAAAAGATGCTTTTCCAGACACTGCCTGGGGCACACAAGGTGCTCCATGCATAGCCCGGTTCAAACCAGTTGCTGGGGCACTCCAGCCCCCGCTCTGGTGCAAAACTGGACAAAGGGAAAGGGGTGTAACCACCCCCTTCCCGGGTCCACCCATAGGAGGGACCTTGCAGGTAATCCAGCCCATTTTCTTAGCTTAAATTTAGGTGCTGTGTCCCCAGGACTAGATTATCCTGGAACGAAACTCTGAAACGAAACTCTTGGACCTTCAACATTCTCTTCCGACTAGACGACTGAAGACATCTCCCTTGTGGTCAAGGAGTGACCACCCTGGGAAAACAAGCACCACCAGTAACTTGCTGGCCTGCTTTGTCGACGCTCCCGACGGATCCCGAAGACTCATCGACTCAGGAACTGTACTCTCAAACTTCTCTGACTCCGACCCACATCCACAGCAAAGCTGAGACCCGTGGCTGACACGAGAGACATGGGACCGGACACCCTAGACATCCTGCGTTTTGCTAACAGTGCAACTACCGAGGCACCCTCGCAGTTGTGCATTCGGGTAAAGAAGCCCCAGACCCGGGCGCCATTTGCACAGAAGTTAAGCCCTTCACACTCCACGAGTGCCGCCTGGGGCCCGCTCTTGCATTTCAGCTCAACGCGTCTTCCCGGTTGCTAGCCCACTGGCTAGTGAGCCCTCCGAAGGCGAACCTTTGAAACTAAACAGCTTTACTGGTTGCTCCAGGCTTGCTCCAGCTTCCCTGCAAAGGAGAAGCTCCCCAGACATTACTGGTCTGACTTGAAGCCAATCTTCACTTCCTGCGTGGATTGCGTTTGCCAAGGCTTGTTGGGTCCAACCCGGATACCGACACCGCTGTCAACTAGATCCTTCACGGGACCACTCGAATCAAGCTCCTGGTCGTCGTCGACTCCTCCTGGTCCTCGTGCCTGCAGAGACAAGCTTCACTTCTTCACCTGAGATCATCGCAACATCGCCTAGTTCCTTCCTGGCCACTGGCTAGTGACCCAGACTCTGTCCCCTCTGCTTTCAGGTTCTTCAGTTCTTCGATCCACCCTTGGATCCACCCAGACACTCTTCCTTTGGCTGCCTGCAGCACTTCTTTTGCAGATCTCGATTGAAAGCATCGACGAAACCTGACACGAAAAGACACCTATGCACCTGGCTTCCCTGGGTGAGGTAACTCGAGTACTCCGGTGCTCCCGTGGGTATTGACTCTCCAAGTGTCCTAGTTTAAAGGGGTTTTGTCGTAGTCCATCTGGAAGTGCCCTAAAACAGTGACTTTGTAACTTCTTCGTTGTCCATTATAAGTCCATGGTAACTCTCGACTGTATTTAGACACTGCACGCGTCTCCCGTGGGTCTCCTACTTCCTAACCTTTGGTTGTTCAGTGTAGTCCCAGCGATTCCCTAGGCCCCGGGCCTATTCACTATTTCTGAAGTGGTTCTTATACCACTTACTTAGCATATGGTTTGTGAGGCCCCTAGGGCAGAACTATATTTGTGCAACTTATCGTATGCTAATTGAGTAACTTGTGATGTACTTCGATCTCTGACCTCATAAAGAGTGCAGAGAGGTTGAGTTAGAAATAAATACATATATATTTGATATATACCCTGTGTGGTGTCCTTTCACTTGGTATTAAAGGGATTATAATTGGTAAAACAGCTTGCTTCACATACTCTCTGAAGTCTTAGCCTATGACTGCTGGTCCATGCTACCACTAGGATAGCTTGTCTATAAGGTTAACTTTACAACCACCATCAATAAGGGTCGTTTAGACTGGTGCAAGGTGCCCACTAGAATAGTGGACATCATATGCCAGGCTAACTTATCACATTGGTGTGCAGCGGATGGGATAAGAGCTTGCTGTTGTTTTACCATATAATCTTAAGATACCATTTGAAAGATCACATTAAGGTACCTGTAGGTACATATAAATCAAGTTCTTATTCTACTGAACTAAGCAGTTGTAGAGGAAAGGGCTTAGCACACCCTGACTACAACTCCTAGAGAGGTTCTAGTAGGAAACCATTTAGTGTAGGTAGGTGCACACACCACACCTCACTAGAAAATCTCCATGGAAGCAGGCCCTAGAGAACCTCTTCAAGAAGGCACCCAGAGGGTACCATCTAAGTAAGACTCATTCTCTTTTAATGAGCTTAGAAGCCTGTGTGCAGTCAGAAAATTGAGACAAGGGCAGAGTCCAACCTTCACTCACTTAGTAGATATCTTAGTGGCTCATGAAACAGAGAATGCATCGGACATAGATAACTAAGGTAGCAGAGAGGGGGGCCATCCATCCACAGAAGAGAATGTTGGGGAAGATCCAGCACTATCTGATGAGGAGGTGGATGCTGAACAGGATGAGGTTGGTGAACCTATCCTGGGCAACACAGGACTATCTGGGGGTGGAGAGGGCCTTGGTGGGCCCCCTCCTAACCTTCCAAGTAGGCATAAACGGAGACACAGAAGGCACAGGTCACTGTACAGTGGCTCTGAGCATTCTGATGACTCAGTAGGGTCTGATGCCTCTGCTCTAAGGAGGATGACTTCCCCTCAGAGGAGAGAGCACAACGCTAGGATGAAGGAAGTAAATCTTATCCAGTATTAGGTGTGTCTTTCATAGATTCACATGCCTGAATCATTCCCCGTTGTCGAGACGGGAGCCTCCTGTACATAGAAAAGTAATGTCCTATAGACATACATAGAGAAAATAGGCCTAAGGGCCTCCCCTTAGTAGCCTATCCTTGTCCTTATGTAAAAAGGACCAAACTCTTAGAGCCAGCCAATCAGCTATGACCTCCCTCTAGAACCTTCCTGGCAGGCGCCTCAGTCCCTCAGATTTTCTACCGCACGTTGTGCTAGGCAGTCTCCAGCCTGAGTTCTCCTCAGGATCTCTTCAGAAAACAACTTGTTCACTTTTAAAAGTGACTTCTTTCTTCTACATCTCAACAAGGATTACTTCAAACCACTTACCACTGCAGTAAATGATTTATTTCTTCTAAATTCTGACATGTCTGAATCCCAGAAGAAAGCCCTTTTCAGGGCCTGCTCTTCATGTGGGAAGAAAAGGCTACATGTGGAGGATAAGCATGCCCTATGCTTATATTGCCTTTATCCAGACCATGTCCCTAAAGACTGTAAAATATGTAGGTCTTTCCCCAACAAGACCTTGAGGGACAGAGAAGGTCGCCTGCTCATCTGGCTTGACAGGCTCAAGGAGAGGGAGAATGTGGAATCTTCAGAGGGGAGCATTTCAATGACCTCAGAAGTCTCCCTGAAGAGGCCAAGGGTAACTTCCCCAAGACCCTCAGACACTCCTCCTATGAAGGCACAAAAGAAGTCTTCAGAGGCAAGATCAACAAAATCTTCAGTGTCTGCTAAGGACTCCCAGACTTTTAAGAAGCCTACACAGTCGTCCAGCAAACTTGCGACATCCTCCTCAGCGCAAAAAAGAGTTACCACAGCGACGACGACTGTGTCGACGACGACAGCGTCGTCGGTTTGCCCATCGACGACGACAACTCCTTCATCGTCGTCAGCAGGTAAACCTATTCCATCTATAATCCTACTGAAACCGTCGTCGACGTCGAAAACCTCATCGACGACGAAGATTGTCCCGTCGACGACGAGCTCACCGTCGACGAGGAATGAAGCGTCGACTAGCACATCGTCGACGAGCGCATCGTCGACGAAGGCGTCGTCGACGATGAAAATATCGTCTACGGAGGCACCGTCTACGAAGGCCTTACCGTCGACGAGGACACCGTTGACGGGGGATTTGTCGTCGACTTTGGTCATTTCTGAGCCGTGGAAGAAATCCAAGCTGGTAGAAATGTCGTCTCTGACCCTGCCACCGTCGACGACACCAGCAACGACGGCAGGGGCTCCTGCAACAGGTTCTGCGTCTGGCAAACTAGCCAAGCAGCAGATTACACCGGAAACAACGTCTCCAAGTGAAGTGCAAACTCATTTGCCTTCAGAAATTTTCCAGAGTGAAGAATCTGAAGAAGAAGAACTCCTGGATCAAGCTACTTCCATTTCAGACCTTCATGTAAAATGTCAGAGCATGGACGAGGAACAGGAGGAAATGAGCTACCATGAACACTCTGTCCAAGCTCATGTTCGCACGGAGGTCACCCCGATGGTATGCCTTCCCGCTTCTATTGTTAATGACCTTAAATACCTTATCCAGGACTACAAACAACGTTTCCCGGGAACACCGGCAACTGAGACAGGGGGCCCGACGCCTACTTCAAATACTCCAGCGGCAGTCCCAAAACAGACACGGCCAGTTACTCAAGTCCGCCATGAGAAAGTCCTACCTCAGGTGATAGTGTCATCAGATGAGGAAGCAGAAGAGGAACTGGAAGAGGGAGAAGTCCAGGAAATCCAGTCAGACCACGAAGAGGAGGAAGAGTATGTAGCATCTTCCCCAGCTTCACCCCAACCACGCCAGGCAGATTCACCACCAGTGGATATTGGCGGTTTCCATAAAATAGTGGAAAGGGCGGCAAAGCGATTTCATATGATGATGGAATCGACTGAGACTGAGTGCTTCTTACATGACTTCAAGGAGCAAACACAGAAAACAACGAAGTCTATCCCAATAATAGAATTTCTCTGGGACCAGGGAAAGAAACTGATGCTGACGCCAGCCTCTGTACCTGCGGTTGTTCCGCGTCTGGATAAAAAATACAAGGCCCCAAATACAGCGGCAGCTTGCCTAAATGGGCACCCGAAACCGGATTCGGTCGTAACCCAGGCGGCCCAAAAGAACTCTCGCAACCCTTCCTCTCCTCTGTCAGCCCCTCCGGACAAGGAAGGCAGGAAGTTGGACACAATCGGTCAACGGTTTACAACATCGGCCATGACCATCAAAGTGGCCAACTCCATAGCTCTGTTGGGGCGTTATAACCGCCAGCTCTGGGAAGATATAGTCCCATATTTAACGGAACTGCCAGACACAGTTCAGGGGGAAGTCAAGGCACTGCTTACAGAGGGTCAAACCTCGGCAGCTGAAATAATTGATTGTGCCATAGATGCAGCCATGACTGGCTTTCGACAACTAGCTGGGGCAGCAGTCCTGCGCCGTCAAGGATGGCTTAAGGCAACGTCGTTCAGACAAGATGTGCAGACGAAAGTGCTGGACATGCCCTTCGACGACCAACACCTTTTTGGTGACAAGATTGACGAGGCGCTCCAAACGATAAAGAAAGACACTGATACTGCTAGAGCACTTAGTACTTTACAGGCACGGAACCAGTCCTTTCGAGGCAACAAATCTAGGGGACAGTCCTCCTACAGAGGATCCTATCAAAATAGGTCCTTGTATTCCTACCAGAATAAATCCCAGTACCAACAGAAGCAGCAACAAGGTCGTCAGCCTTCTTATGGAAGGACAAATTTCAGGGGCAAAAACCAGAAGAGGGGCACTGGCGGCCGCCAGTGACCAATTACTCCAGCAACTATATCCTTCATTAAAGATTGGAGGAAAATTGACCCATTTCCTAAACAATTGGCATCTCATCACCACAGATCGTGGGTACTTCAATTAATAAGATTCGGCCATTCCCTGGAATTCACCACCATCCCACCTGCAACACCTCCCCGCAGACTGCCACACAAACATCTACGCCTGCTACTCCAGGAAATATCTGCGATGCTGAAGAAAGGAGCAATCACACGAGTTCCATCCTCTCTAAGAGGGAAAGGATTCTATTCCCTCTTCTTTCTTATACGCAAGAAGGAGAAAAAATGGAGGCCCATTCTAGACCTCAGGGCACTCAACTCTTTCCTGAAAAGTCAGTCGTTCAGGATGGTGACGATCCAAGAAATACTAGGCATTCTGGAAAAAGGAGACTTTATGACATCTTTGGATCTCCAAGATGCCTACTACCACATCCCGATCCTCAAGTGTCACAGAAAATTCCTGAGATTCGAAGTGGCAGGACAGCATTACCAATTCAAGGTCCTACCGTTTGGCCTCAAATCCACTCCGCGGATTTTCACCAAGTGCCTTGCACCTGTGGCAGCTTTCCTGCGTCAAATGGGTCACCAAGTCTTCTCCTACCTCGACGACTGGCTGGTAAAGGCACCTTCAGCTGCAGGCGTGACCGAATCCTCCAACGCCTGCATCAATCTTTTTCAGCAGCTAGGATTAACTCTCAATCTCGACAAATCCTGCATGACCCCTACAAGAAACATCACCTTCCTCGGGGCAACCTTGAACACGGAATGCGCAAGGGCATTCCTTTTTAAAGGAGAGGACAAACAAAATAATATCTCTGGCCACGACTGTGGCATCAAGGAAGTCCCTAAAAGTTCGAACCTACAAATCACTCCTAGGAATGATGTCTTCTTGTATACTCCTCATCCCTCACTGCAGACTCAGGATGCGCCCATTGCAAGAAGCCCTCACGAACCAATGGACACAGAGTACAGGTTCCTTCGAGGACATGGTGAAGATAACTCCACAAATATCCAAGAGTCTGGACTGGTGGAGGAATCACAATAATCTGTCTACAGGACTGCCATTCCTACTTCCAGCAACACCTCTGTTGATCACCACGGATGCCTTCCTGGAAGGCTGGGGAGCTGTCCTTCAGGACCTTCGAATAAGCGGCAAATGGACAAATCAGGAGAAGCAACTCCATATAAATCTTCTAGAACTGAGGGCTGTGTATCTGGCACTACAAGCCTTTTTACCACGCATCCAGAACTCCCAGGTGCTCGTCAGAACGGACAACACCACCACGATGCACTATCTCAACAAACAGGGAGGAACGCGTTCGCTCACTCTATTACGCGAATCGCAAAAGGTCTGGAAATGGCTTGTACTCCATGGGATCACGCTAAAGGCGGACTATGTCCCAGGCAAGGATAACACCATTGCGGATGCCCTCAGCAGACAAAAATCCCTCTACCACGAGTGGGAGCTCGACAAAAGTACACTGGATCACATATTCTCATAATGGGGAGTCCCAGGAATCGACCTGTTTGCCACCAAGGAGAACGCCAAATGCCCAAACTACGCAAGCTGGCGTCCCCAACCAGGGTCACTCGGAAATGCTTTTTCCATCAGTTGGTTCAGCGTATTTGCGTACGCTTTTCCACCATTTCCGATGATTCCCAGGGTCCTCAGGAAGATGAAGGCGGAGCCTTGTACCCTGATCCTAATTGCCCCATTCTGGCCGAGGCACCACTGGTTCTCGGATCTCATCGCCTCTCCATCAGCACACCGATTCGTCTGAAGCAGCACCCGAACCTGCTGACAATGTCCAACAGGCAGGTACAACACCCGAACCTGCAATCGCTCAGGTTATCGGCCTGGCTCCTGAGCACAGAGAGTTCTGTAGTTTGAACATCCCGCAGGAATGCAGGGACGTGCTGGCAAAAGCAAGAGCGGACAGTACCAACAAAACATACTCTCTAAAATGGAAACGATTCTGCATATGGTGTTCAGAGAAAGGCCTGACACCACTCCATATCACACCCAAACAGATATTGCCATATCTACTGCATTTGGCACAGTCAGGACTGGTGCATGCATCCATAAAGGTGCATCTGGCGGCCATCTCACGATTCACCAGGGCTTTCAAAGGACCGTCTCTTTGGTCCAATAGGCTTATCAAGCAGTTCCTAAAGGGACTATATAGATCCTTCCCAAGACCTAGATGGGTCCCTCCGACATGGCACCTCAATTTAGTCCTCAACCAACTCATGAAGCACCCTTTTGAGCCCATTCATCGAGCATCCATCAAGTGCATCTCATGGAAGACGGCTATGCTGCTCGCTCTAACATCTGCCAGGAGAGTAAGCGAGCTACAGGCTCTATCCATTCAGGAACCCTTCATACAGTTCAAACAGGACAGGGTGGTGCTGAGGACAAATCCTAAGTTCATACCGAAAGTGCCTTCAGACTTTCACCTCAATGAACCGATGGTTCTACGTTCTTTCTTTGCAAACCCTACCACCGCAGCAGAAAGGACGCTGCACTCCTTAGACCTCAAAAGGTGTCTAAAGTTTTACATAGACAAAACAAAGACTTTCAGGAAGTCATCACAGCTTTTTGTGGCCTACAGTAGGCCAAGGATGGGTATGCCTCTAACGTAACAGAGCATCTCAAGGTGGATCTCCTCAGCGATAGCATTCTGCCATGACAGGGCCGGACGGTCTTTGAGTGCTAATGTTAAGACGCATTCCACCAGAGCGATGTCCACATCAGCAGCGCTGTTCGCTGGAGTGCCGATTTTGGACATATACAGAGCGGCGACGTGGAAGTCACCGCACACCTTCTCCAGACACTACTGCCTAGATGCTGAACTTCTGAAGGATGCAGCAGTGGGCCAGGCGGTGCTTCGCCATCTATTCCAGTGAGGTGAGCCTTCCAACATCCCGCCATCCTGGTATGCACATCTCTTGTCTTTATGATATATTGATATATGCTATTGTTTCAAAGTCGTATGGTAATATGTGTATTATCTAAAATGACTGTGAAGCATGATTACATCAGAAATGTGCATAATGTATTGCTGACTACTCTGATTCAGGCATGTGAATCTATGAAAGACACCCATAATACTGGATAAGAAATGCGTTCCTTACCTGTAACAGCAGTTATCCAGTATTGGTGTCTTTCATAGATTCACATGCAACCCTCCCGCCTCCCCTGGAAGGACTCACATCTCTCTCTAACTGTATTACGCCTACCTAGCTTGGTGCGTACGAAAATATGAGGGACTGAGGCTCCTGCCAGGAAGGTTCTAGAGGGAGGTCATAGCTGATTGGCTGGCTCTAAGAGTTTGGTCCTTTTTACATAAGGACAAGGATAGGCTACTAAGGTGAGGCCCTTAGGCCTATTTTCTCTATGTATGTCTATAGGAGATTACTTTTCTATGTACCGGAGGCTCCCGTCTTGACGACGGGGAATGATTCAGGCATGTGAATCTATGAAAGACACCAATACTCGATAACTGCTGTTACAGGTAAGTAACGCGTTTCTTAAGATCAAGAGGCAAGAAATTGCCCTTGCAAAAGAGACCCTGGCTCTTGAACGAGAGAAAAAGTAAGTGGGTTAGAACTCACTGGTGGCAGCAATATACCTAGAGATAGGGAAAGGTCTCATGACCATAGAAACCTGAACAAGGTTGTCCCTTCCTATCAGGTTGGGGATGACATCCACAAGTGGATAACTGTTTAGGAGAGGGCTTGCAAAGTACAGCAGGTACCCCAAAGTCAATGTGCAGCAATCTTGTGGCTCTCCTTTGCAGACAAAGGTAGAGATAAGCTCCTGGCAGTAAGTGAACAGGATGCTGACAATAACTATGTCCCGAAGAGTGCTCTGATAGATGGGTTTAGCTTAACCGCTGAGCAGTACAGGTTGCTGTTCAGAGACACCCAGAAGACACAGACTCAGGACTGGACTGCCTTTGTAGATTGTGCTACTAAGGCTCTTGAAGGCTGCTTACTGGGCAGTAAGGTTAATGACTATACAGGATTGTATAATTTGATCATGAGAGAACACATACTTAACAACTGTCAGAACCAGTTATTGCATCAACACCTGATTGACTCTGATCTGACCTCTCCCCAAGAATTGGGAAAGAAGGCAGACAAATGGGTCAGAACCAGGGTAAGGCGGAAGGTACAGAACCAAGGTGGTGATCAGAAGAAGCAAGGCCAAAAGGGTGGGGAGAAAGCAAAAGACCAGAAGTCTTCTCAAGGTCCCCAAAAAGCTTCTAATGATGGGGGTTCCCAACCTGCAAAAAAGAAAGAAGGTCCTAAGAAACCATGGTGCAAAGTGTGTAAGGTAAATACTCACTGGACCAGTGACTGCACCAAGAAGGAGGCAGCTCCAACCACCATTGCCCCTAAGGCAACTGTTCCCCCTAGTACAGCTAATAGTGGTGGTTCTCAACAGAAGGGTGTAGTAGGGTTAACCCTGGGGACTGAGATGGATTCTGGCCTAGTCAGGATACCAACTAAAGCTGTTCCTGTCTGTGATGTGGACATGGCAATGTCCTCTACTGTGAGCCCCAGTAACTTGGGCAAGTATAGGCAGACTCATTTAATTAATAACAAAGTGGCTCAGGCCTACAGGGACACATGTGTCAGTGTCACCATGGTAACACTCAACTTTGTGGACCCTGGACAGATCATACTAGGTGACAATTACCTAGTGACCAATACATGCAATGTCACTACCACCCATAGTATGGCAATTGTTAATTTCTCCTGGGGAGGGGTAAGTGGCCTCAAAAGAGTTGTTGTTACTTCAGACCTCCCTGTAGAATGTTTGCTTGGCAATGACCTAGAATCTTCAGTCTGGTCTGAAGTGGAGTATAGGACTCCTGCAGAAATGTTAGGTATTTCAGCACATGTCCTTGCTGTGACCAGGTCACAGGCCAAAAAGTGCAACACTGAACAGGCCCTAGATCCTGAAACTATGGACCAGTTACCTACCAGGAGGAGAAGCAGTAGGGTTAATGCAGTGCCTTCCCCCTTGCCTCAGAATGAGGATCAGCCTGATTGTGATACCCAAGAAGGAACTGCCCTAGAAGAGCTTGAGCCTGATCAGGTTGAGTTTCTTGGGACAGGGGGGCCTTCATGGGCAGATCTGAGGCAGGCACAGTTGGACTGCCCTTCTCTTGAACCCCTCAGACAGCAAGCTGCTGCCGAGGCTGCTGGGAATGCTAATGGAACCCATAGAATGTATTGGGATGAAGGGCTCCTGTATTCAGAGGCTAGAGACCCCAAACCTGGTGCTTCCAGGAGATTGGTCATACCTTTGGCATTCAGGGGCTTGGACGAAACCTGACACGAAAAGACACCTATGCACCCGGCTTCCCTGGGGGAGGTAACTCGAGTACTCCGGTGTTCCCATGGGTATTGACTCTCCAAGTGTCCTAGTTTAAAGGGGTTTTGTCGTAGTCCACCCGGAAGTGCCCTAAAACAGTAACTTTGTAACTTCTTCGTTCTCCATTGTAAGTTAATGGTAACTCGCGACTGTGTTTAGACACCCCACGCGTCTCCCGTGGGTGTCCTACTTCCTAACCTTTGGTTGTTCAGTGTAGTCCCAGCGATTCCCTAGGCCCCGGGCCTATTCACTATTTCTGAAGTGGTTCTTATACCACTTACTTAGCATATGGTTTGTGAGGCCCCTAGGGCAGAACTATATTTGTGCAACTTATCGTATGCTAATTGAGTAACTTGTGATGTACTTCGATCTCTGACCTCATAAAGAGTGCAGAGGGGTTGTGTTAGAAATAAATACATATATATTTGATATATACCTTGTGTGGTGTCCTTTCATTTGGTATTCAAGGGATTATAATTGGTAAAACAGCTTGCTTCACATGCTCTCTGAAGTCTTAGCCTATGACTGCTGGTCCATGCTACCACTAGGATAGCTTGTCTATAAGGTTGACTTTACAACCACCATCAATAAGGGTCGATTAGACTGGTGCAAGGTGCCCACTAGAATAGTGGACATCATATGCCAGGCTAACTTCTCACACTATCCTTAGCTTCACTTCAGTTCTGTGGACGAACAAGACCTACCGTGGCTCTTCACTCTTTGGCTGTGCAGGTCATTCTTTTGTAGTAACTACTGTGGGTCGCAGTCCCGCCAGTCGGTGGAAAACAGTACCTCCCAGTCTTCTCGGATCTTCTTGTAGTGCAATGTGGCAGGGGCATCCCAGTGAAAATTTGCTTGGTTTATCAGGGGAGGGGTGATATATTCCTCCATGGGGTATGATAGAGTGCCTCGTACACCAGACCCCTCAGCCTGCGTCCAGGTGGCAGACCAGGCTCACAGTTGATCTCCGCCTTATGTTCTATCCGGCATCCCGGCCATTTGCTCATGTGGATCATTGGTCAGCTGCTCAGCCAGGGTGTGCTTTTTTCAACCCCAAAGGTCCTCCGTCCCTACATTTGGTTTCTCTGGCTTAGGGCCT
Source organism: Lissotriton vulgaris (assembly GCF_964263255.1). Classification (NCBI taxonomy): domain Eukaryota; kingdom Metazoa; phylum Chordata; class Amphibia; order Caudata; family Salamandridae; genus Lissotriton; species Lissotriton vulgaris. The sequence continues at coordinate 1,853,113,700 of NC_141694.1, read as the reverse complement.
CTTAGGCGTAGGAGTGCCCCAGCTTCAAGGGGAAATCTCGGGTCTTTTTCCCCTGGGGACTTTTTTCAGATTTGGGGCCCCCACCCTCTTTTGTGTCTGGCTCTTCAGGTCGGCACCATGTCGCTTTTGGCTAGGTAGCTAAGTAGGCCCTCTTGTGCTGCTAATTGGTGCAGGCCTTTTCCAGGTTGGACCATGGGGGAGATTTCTCCTTTCGGCTCCCAGGGCCTTCCAGACCCTTCCAGAATCTCACAGTTCGGACGATCCGCCCGGACGGGCACCCACTCTCCACCCGACTATGATTAGAGGAGAGGATGGAAGGGAGGCCCAGGCTGATGTCCCTGGGCGATCCTCAGAGTGTCCTTCCCACCCCCCTCTCTTCCTCATCCTGAGAGCTGCCGGGCTGCCCATGTCTGGAGAGGGGGGCGGTCGGTATGTCCGCTGAGGTTTGTTGCTGGCTCGCCTCTCGTCCAGATTCTCTCAGGCTGCAATTGCATGTCATTCAAGATCACATTAATAGTCTGCATCCTTGCAGCTGCACTCTTAACTTTGCAGGTAAGACTGAGACTGCAAACTTGCTCAAGCATTCACTGATCAATAGCAAGAGTTGTGTGACACTCCCTTAGGTATGGCAACACAACATACAGGTTAGAGTGAGAGAGACTATTTTATAAGTCTCCCCTTGATTCCATGGTTGCCAGCACAGCTCCTGGAGAGTATGTGTCTCTCCTCCTCCCTTGTATCAGCCAGTGACCACAGTAGATAGAATACCACCATAGTACATTGTTTTAGCGCTGCTTAACTAGATTGGTAGTGCCCATGATAAGACATCTAAAATAATGAAGTACTGCTATAGATTTTGGAATCTTGATGACCTCACATTCATCTGAATACCATGATTACCATGAATGGGGTTTGTGAATTGCTAGAAGTAAAGGTGTCAGATGAACAGAAATTTCAAAGATACCATTAAAAATCTTCTAAGGAAATAGAATATCTTTTCTGGTAAATGAATTCCTTATATTACTTAGCAAGTCATGAGAAAGCGATCTGCATTTGTGTGAAACAAGTTGAGTGCATTTTGAAAATCGTTTTATGAAGATAAGTGAATCCACTATTTAAAAAAGAAATAAATCAAGCCGTCGAGTAAATATGTTTATTAAACTTAACACGTTTCTGTGCCCTCTACGGTTGTATTAAGTTTGTTATGGGTAACTAGTGCTTATAGAAATGTACCCAAATCTGTTATTTCCTTGTAGAATAATGTACTTCCGATATGTAAATAATCAAGTCTGTTGAATATCACATGGAGGTTCTGTGGCATCTAAGAACTCTTCTGCAGTCTGGGGCTTCAGTGTCCTGGAATCCTGTAGGGACCTGAAACATTATTCTTCATATTTTATTTTATTTGTACCTGGACTTGTCTTGAGAGACATTGAAGATTCAGGTTTTAGATGTTTGTCAACATGTTCTCAACTCTGTATTACCATATCTTGGAATGATTCACTTTGTGACTGCTTATGTCTGTTTTGTTTTCTTGCATCTAATCCTTGTGGGGTATTCTGATCATTCCATGTTTGCCACACACTATTTTCCAGGTGCTTTGCTGCTTTAGGGGATGTTGCCAAGGCTCGATTTCTTAATGAGACCAACGCCATAGCAGATCTTGCGGCCAAAGAATATGTAAGTTTGTGAAGCTTTCTTTTTTTAGTGTTTAAAACCTAAAGAAGATTTATGTTCGTTAGATCACTTAAGCAGGATATCTGATTGTGGATTTAGCTCAGTTAGAGAATGAACAGAGAAGTGGCCAGGTTCTTTGTGAATATCAGATCACAGTCACTGGAGCAAATAGCTTATTCAAGGTAGTTACATTGGTTAGCATAAGGTATGGTGACTCATTACTTTGTTTCATGGGTGAAACAGGATTCTGCTGGTCGGTATGTGTGGTGAAGAGGACAATAAGAAAGGCTCAGTTTATAGAATGAAGTGCCTTATGGACTGTATGTAAACTATGTATGTAAACTATAAATTCCTTAAGTTTTCTTCCGGTGAAACATGGAAGAATCATGAGCACATATTTCATAATCCAGCACCAGTTTGTAAAAGGTTGGCCATGGCATTCAGGCTAAGCTGCAAGACTTATTTTTAAAAATATGGGTACGTCAAGCTAATTATTCTTAGATGATGACATATGCTACAGTTACCTAAAGAGATGATGGTAAAAAAAATGGAAAACTTATTGTGTTGTCCTGCTATCCCTGCTTCTAGACTGCTGGGAATTGTTAGTACACCGTGGTCGGTACCTAAAGGCCTCTTGAAAAAACAATGTTACTTTACATCTTTATTTGGTATTGCCATTGAATAAGTGCCCCACACAAACTTACCCCTTTCCCTACCCATGCAACTCCACTAGTCCTCTTTTAGGACCCAACACCTGTCACAGGAAGCAAGATATTACTTCTCCAATGCAACCACATATGGAAAGTGGAATTTTTTGTTGTGTCCCAATTACTATTGCTTTATGTTTTTTCTGTTTTTCAAATATAATTTTCTTGTAAAAATGGCCTTTCCCCCCTTTGCTGTTCTTCCTTTTTTTAAATGAGCTTTACATTTCATAGTGGTTAAGCCGCAGAAAGCCACTGTTTTGTGCCTAGATAACTACTTTTTATGCTTAAATTTTCTTTTATTGTTGCATAAAAAAATAAAGAAGCTGAGATACTCAATAAAGCTGGTACACTTCAAATGGTCAACTTCACCCTGACAAGTAGCAACATTTTCAATAAATTCCCCCCGCTCCCACCCCCACACTCTCCCTCCCCGGGTGCTCATCCAGCCTCAAACTAAAAGAAATCGTGTTTTAGCTGAGGTTTATATAGACTGATTGTCAGGGTTGCTCAGTCTGCTGAACTATTCAGTGAAAGCAACCTCCAATATCTGAGACAGGTCAATTCTGTAAGCTCCTGGGAGAGGAGCATGATTCCCTCAATGCATGTGGCAATTTTCTTTGCAGTCTCATGCTGGAGGTGTTAGAGGCTGTGTGTCGTGCATGGTAATAAACATCCTGACATTCCTTGGGGGACAATTGTCTGCCAAGTTCCAATTCCCTTCAGACTTGTGCAGGGGACTTCGACCTAGACTCCTCATTCAGCAGTATCCCATGTAGTTCAGTGCTATGGCACCTATCTGAGTCTTTCTTAGAAGCCAACGCTTACATTTTGTCAGTTGGCGTTGTGTGGCCTCCCATATTAGCGGCTGCATTAGCCAGTATCTGAACCTCGTGTAATTAAACCATTCCCCTTCCGGAATCACAAAGTCGGCTCGCGGGGATGCAAATGGAATGGGGCCCTCCGCATCGAAAAAGTCGCCTTTAGACTGGCATCCCGCCTGTTGCCAAGCTCGTATCAGTGTCCTGTCAGACCTGGGGTAAAGTCTCCATTTCCCACAACCGTAGTTAAGGGAAAAGGAAACACCGTAAGGCCTCTTCGAGTCGCCAGACTATATCAAACCGATAGGGTAGGCCCAGTGAGCAAGGACAAATATAGATTTACAGGGTGATGAGTGCGGGCCAGAAACAGAACCTTCGATAAACTCTTTCCTGCCAGTGCTCTGTCCATGAATAACCACACCTTTTCCGACTCAGGGCGAGACCAATCCACCAAATACCAAAGCTGTGTCGCATGAAAATAATGTAGAAGGCATGGGACTCACCAGGCTACCCTCGACGGGGGATGCCAACTGCGATCGCGTTTTATTTGGGGTCGCTTACCAGCCCACACATAACGCTGTAGTGCTTCCTGGAGAGTCTAGAGCGTACGTGTGACCCTGACGATAGTTGAGGCCAGTTGGATACCGAGATATGGGATAGATCCGAAAGCCCACTGGATCAAGTGATTCTGGGTCAAGTAGTCCTTTACGGTGGGTGAGACTGGGAGATGATTTAGCAAGATTCATAGGAAATTCTTTACGCCGCTTCAAAGTGTCACACCTCATCCAAGAAACTGGGAAGGGCCTCTCTAGGTTTGTCTAGGCAAACAATAACATCATCAGTGTATAGTGTAATAACGTTCCTCACCCCCAAAGCTTACCCATGTGATGTTCGGGTTATCCCTGATGCTCTGGGCAAACAGCCCCATATAGAGCGCAAATAGTAGGGGAAAAAAGGAACACGTCTGCCGTGAGGTATGGAAAAATTGGGCTGAGCTTCTCCCATTGACTCTGGGGAAGGCCTTTGGCTCCCCATGACCACTAAGTATACAGGCGCAGAACCGTTCCCCTAAGCCAAAGTGTGCAAGCGTTTCAGCTAAGTAGGGCCAGTGAACACGACCAAATGCCTTTTCAGCATCGATAGAAAATAGCAGGACTTCTCTCTGTGAATGAGTGGCTTTGTCTATAAGAAGTAAAATCCATTTAGTGTTGTCTGCGCAGTGTCTGTTAAGGATAAAACTGGTGGGCTGGCAATATTCCATTGAATAATTTTGCTTCAATATTTAAGAGTGAAATGGGCTGATAGGACTAGCACTGCTGCTTGTCTTTGCCTGATTTCGCTAGGACCCTTATGGAAGCTTTTATCATTGAGGGAGGAAGTGAGGCTGTACTTGTGATGGAGTTAAAAACTCTAGTAAGGAGTGGAGCTATGGACGAGCAGAAGACCTTATAGAAGGCTGCCAGGAAACTGTCTGGGTTAGATGATTTAAAGCGTTTTTGCCTCGAAATCTCTGATAGGATCTCCTCTATCCTTATCAGACCATGTAAACCAGCTGCCTGCTTTTCTGTCAAACGGGTCACTCTGGATTCTCCTAAATAAGTAGTTATGTTAGAGGCGGAAAGGGCCCGTGTGGAATAAAGGTCTCTATAGAATTCCCTGAACCGTGCCGCACAGGCCCGTCCCCCTCAATAAGAGCTCCTTCACCCGTCAGTACGGTATCTAGCATGGTTGCTTGGTTAGTTTATTTGTCAATAACCTCTCACACTTGTTCCCCCCTAGAAGGAGTGTTTGAGACGGTGAATGAAGCATTCTGCGCCATCTAGATCCAACCCTTCTAGTTGTTTCCAGGAGGACTCAGCTGATGCCACATTCTAGGGGCCCCTGTACGGTGATAGATTCGCTCCAACTCCCAAACCTGCTGCTGTAATTGTGCACGCTGATCCCTCCTTATTTTATTGACCACAGCTGAGATGGCTATAAATTCCCCTCACATGACCACCTTGAGCACATCCCAGACAGTCGGGACAGGGGTAACAGTGGTGTTGTTAATTCTTAAATAATCCCAAATTGCCTTCTCTATTTGCTGGACCACCTCTGGCCTACACAGGAGGGTCTCTGGCAGCTGCCAGGTATGGGTGGTAGTGTTGTTACTCAGGAGTGTAAGGCCCAGCAAAATGGCAGAGTGATCAGACAGCGCAGTTCATCTCCACCGACTTGACTGCCACCTGCATCTTTCAAGAACCCAGGAAGTTGTCCAATCGGGCATATGATTTATGTGTGTGGGAATAAACTGTGTAATCTTGCGTTAGTGGATGTTTATCCCACCAGACATCCTTTAATCCCATCTCCTGGAGCCAGATGGCATCCCCCGCAGTAACAGCTCCCGCCGCACCCTGCCTCTGAGCTGAGTGGTCCAAATCATTATGGAAGACAAGGTTAAGTTCCCAACCCCACCCCCCCCTCGAGCACCACCCACTGGTCATTTGTTGTCATGGTGACCACTACTACCATGCCCAAGAACTGTTCCTGTCCCTCATTGTAAGCATTCAGCGATGCTATTATTAATGAATGTGGTCCAATATGGATCTGATTAACCAGAAAATGGCAACTAATTTCTGGTATTTTGGACCCCACTTTCTCTCGAAAAAAGCATGACAATTATATTGCTACTCCTGCTGCCTTACGCACTGAGGTGATATTGTTGGGGAAAGACGCTGGACTTGAGCCTATGCCGATCACTCGCTAGTTGGCGAATCTCCAGTAACAAGCAAATATCAGCATGTGTATGTTCTAGATAAGAGAGGATAGCTTGTCTTTTAACTGGGTTATTGAGCCCTTTAACATTGAGAGCCAGAACCATCAGTCTGTTTAACGAAAATGTCACCCTGTAATTCTCTCATGTGGGAAACCTGCATCCCAGCTCCAGAAGGATCCCCTTCCCGTCTAGCAGTAGAAATAACCCATCTGCCCTTGGTGTAGAAAACCTAAAATGATTAAGACCTAGTGATGAGCACCCCTGAAAGAACACCCCAACAAAAACTGAAACGATCCAGTGTCCCTTGAACTAGGAGGGGACAGAAGCATCCAACCTCAGTCCAGTTGTGAAAAGACAGAGGGAGACTGTGGCCATCATATCAAAGCCAAATGTGGCCTCCCAAGGTGAAGCTGCAACATGCTCAGGTGGAGTCTCTGGATACAGAATCCTCACAAACCTTTCCAGTGGAGCCTTTCTCTCTGAGGCGATCATGGTTGAGTCCGGCCTGACCCTCACAGGACTGGAAGAGGCTCATCTCTGGCTCCCTTCAGGTCTACACCCGCCCGGACGCTCGCTTCGGCTTCGACTCTTCCTGCGCCTCAATCTGCAAGAGCTTACATGCCACAGTTAGGGAGTGGAATTGATGAAGCTGGTCATGCCATTTAAAGATGATTCGGAAACTGTATTGGCGGTAATTCTCGAGCTGTGTGGAGAATCCATTCCTTTAATGGGACGTTATGAACGCAGGTCAAGATATCTGTAGGCTGTGTCTCACCAGGACTCTGTGGGTTCTGTCTGGCGAAGAATCTCAGACGCTTGTGTCTCCCCAAGGCTCTGAGCGAATATAGCAGGCATGTAGGACTTGATATCTTGCCCTTCCGCCACCCGTGTGGTCCCACTTATTCGTAACTTGTTCCATCTAGATCTATTTTCCAAATCCTCTGTGTGGTCCTGTAGGTCTATCTGCTGATCTGAGAGAACGATTATTTCCTATTGCAATTGCTCTAGTTCTTCATCCCGGGAAGTCTCATGGTTTTCTAATGCATCCACTCTGTCACAGATGTCCGTCACTTCCTTTCAACCAGCTTCTAGTACACACACTAGGTATCTCTTGACCGCCAAGAGTTTGTCTCACAGTTAGGTAAACAGGGTCTCCAAATAGGGACACGTGACCAGGGCCTCCAGTTCTTCCTTGTCTGGTGAGGCCGCTCTACTGAATGGCATCTGGCCGTCCCCAGTCTGGGGACCCGCAGACTTCGTGAATATGTTCTTGATGGTGACCCCTTCTTATTACGTGTGGACGTCATCTACCTGCCCAACTCTGGGTTGATAGTGTCTTGTGTCCTCAGGGCTAGCCCCCCAGGTCTGCAGCATCCACTACTCCAGCCGCTTTCTGCCCTACTAGGGAGTGTCGGCCGGCCACAGGACCCTCCCCCACTCACACAGACTCCCATTGGAGCAAAGCCTCCCATCGAAAAAGGCTGCTCATGCACCTGATGATTTGATGTTTCGCCCCACCAGCAGCCAGCGTTCACCACAGGCCCTCCTCACCTCCGTGATCCAGGCTTCAGGCAAGTTCACTTGCCAGAGACACCACAGGGGCCCTTCTTCACCCTAACACAAGCCTATGTGGTCTAAGAGGGCTTCCCTCCGGGCCAAGCCTCAACCCTGGGCCCTCCACTTCACACCATGCCTCTTCAGGCCTCCAAATTTCAGGACATGACGGAGTGAGGCCCCAAGCACGGAGTGAGGCCCCCAGCCCAGACAAGGGGGCCCAGTCAATCAGGTGTGATGCAGGCCCTGTTTTAGTAACACGCCGCCCTCCACCAATGCCGGGAGGCTGGCCTTGCATGCTCCCCAAGCAAAGTCACATCAGAAGGCCCGCTGCCTGACCAAGCGGGGACCGCCGCAGCTTTCCGCATACTCCAGGGGCCAATTAGGGGAGAACCAGCCCGGGCCTCAAATGACCAAGAGCTCCAGTGGGTCGCTGTGGCGGCAATCTGCCCCAGAACTCCTCAGCTCAGGGGGTGGGAGCTCCACCACAGCAGGCTCAGCAATATCCAGTCCAGGCCGCACCGTCATCACCAGTAGTCTCGGCTCTGTGCAGGGGTCGTGGCTGGCCCGCCACCAACTCAGAGAGGCCGTCCTAGCTCCCCGGCACATCCACCTCAGCTGACCCCGCTACACCTCCAAGCGGGGCACTCTGCATCTTTCAGCTTTCTCCAGAGGCCAATCAGGGGAGAGCCAGCAAGGGCTGTAGGCCTCCGCCCGCACCAGCGAGTCTAAGTGCTGATTGGTGATTGTCTCCTATGATACCACAGAGACTGTCATTGAAAGTTTGACCATAGGTGAGTACTATGAAGGGATTGGCACTGTTCCGCTAGTAATTACCAATCGGGGAGGGGCTGGAGCCCCAACTAGTAGGAGTTTGGAAGACTGGTGGCATTACTGGTCATCTTCCATATGCCGTTTGCCCTCTCATTGAGAATGACTGAGGGATTCTAAAAATTGGGGTCTGTTTGCTCAGGTGGTTTTAGATTTTTGGAGACCGTACTGTCCATAAAAGTGGTTCATCGTCTAAGGCAACAGAATCGACAAGCAGATCTATTAAGCAGGCTCTTTGAAGAAAGCCACAAATGAGCCATAGACAGCAATGTTCCTTGAGCGGTCTTCATGGAAAAAGCTGATGTGTACTAAACTTCAACAAGTTGGAAAAGTTGAGATGGGCCCCAAAGGGTACTCCGTGCTAGTTTGGATATTGCCTTTTTGGATGTGGTGAGGAAAAGATTAAATATGTGGATGTTTATATGACCTGGCCATTCCCCAAGATACATCAAGATTACATAGAACAAATTAGCCACCATTAGTAGCAGAAATTGAAAGGGAGCTGAATAGATGGTAGCTTTTGTCCATTTCTTGGCTAAGTAGAATGACCATGACTAAAATGTATATTCTTCTGTGGCTTGCACTTAGTTTACTTTTTTTTTCTAGAGTTTTATATAGCGCGGACTAGACCAGAAGATATCGGGTATCAGAGCGCTTTACATGAGCACCAGTTTTGTTACACAAGGACACATTAACTTTTAGTTAGGTACGGAGAGATTAAGTGATTTGCCCAGAATCACAGGATGTTGAGCTTCATTGCGGAGACTCAAACCCAGTTCTGCAGCTTCAAGGTCCACTGATCTAGCCAAAAGGCTACATTCTCTCCCTCTGCTTTTCAGACCACCTTGCCCCATGTCCTTCAAATATCTTTCTTAACTGTTTTGGCTCCAAGGACAAATGATACAACGTACTCGCTGGACTCTTGGGCTTCTGCGGTTCCATGAGCCTCGAAAACTCGCTGCCAATACTTGACCAAGTCCCGCGGAGCCACGAGCACAGTTCCATCACTCCTAAATCCATAAAAGATTAGTGACTGCCTGAATCTAGAAGATCTAGAGGATTCAAGCAAGCCGGGCCGAAGACGGCTGAAATGCCAGAAACCGGTCCCCGGTAGCTTGTTTCCTTTCTGGTGAAGAATTGGCTTGGTAGTTTAGTCTGCCCTGTTCCCATGATGCACTGGGCCAGGGACAGACTGATTTGCATATAGCCAGGTTCTGAGCTGGGATGGGGCAGTGAGATAAATAACGGTGATGGATCAAGCCCTGATCTTTGGACTGGGTAAGAGTGGTCTGCTCAATTCAGACACTCTGTTCATCACCACCCCCTTTTCTGAATCGATTTTGGCCACTATAGGTGTGGCAGGGTATACTCAGACATGAGTCCCTTTCTCACTGCTCCATCAGGATTCAAGCAAGCCGGGCCGAAGACGGCTGAAATGCCAGAAACCGGTCCCCGGTAGCTTGTTTCCTTTCTGGTGAAGAATTGGCTTGGTAGTTTAGTCTGCCCTGTTCCCATGATGCACTGGGCCAGGGACAGACTGATTTGCATATAGCCAGGTTCTGAGCTGGGATGGGGCAGTGAGATAAATAACGGTGATGGATCAAGCCCTGATCTTTGGACTGGGTAAGAGTGGTCTGCTCAATTCAGACACTCTGTTCATCACCACCCCCTTTTCTGAATCGATTTTGGCCACTATAGGTGTGGCAGGGTATACTCAGACATGAGTCCCTTTCTCACTGCTCCATCAGGATTCAAGCAAGCCGGGCCGAAGACGGCTGAAATGCCAGAAACCGGTCCCCGGTAGCTTGTTTCCTTTCTGGTGAAGAATTGGCTTGGTAGTTTAGTCTGCCCTGTTCCCATGATGCACTGGGCCAGGGACAGACTGATTTCCATATAGCCAGGTTCTGAGCTGGGATGGGGCAGTGAGATAAATAACGGTGATGGATCAAGCCCTGATCTTTGGACTGGGTAAGAGTGGTCTGCTCAATTCAGACACTCTGTTCATCACCACCCCCTTTTCTGAATCGATTTTGGCCACTATAGGTGTGGCAGGGTATACTCAGACATGAGTCCCTTTCTCACTGCTCCATCAGGATTCAAGCAAGCCGGGCCGAAGACGGCTGAAATGCCAGAAACCGGTCCCCGGTAGCTTGTTTCCTTTCTGGTGAAGAATTGGCTTGGTAGTTTAGTCTGCCCTGTTCCCATGATGCACTGGGCCAGGGACAGACTGATTTGCATATAGCCAGGTTCTGAGCTGGGATGGGGCAGTGAGATAAATAACGGTGATGGATCAAGCCCTGATCTTTGGACTGGGTAAGAGTGGTCTGCTCAATTCAGACACTTTGTTCATCACCACCCCCTTTTCTGAATGAATCTAGAAGAAGCGAAAACGTCAAGCGGCCGATATCCAAACAGCAAGCCCACCACCTTCTGGATGAGGAGAAACCATATTGTTTCAGAAGAGACATTAATTTAGATTGATTTGGATTCCCAATCATGGATAGGATGTCCAACAACGACTTGGCATTGATAGCCAATGCGTAATTGGCTGCTGAATATGAGATTGATATTAAGTGCTTACAGATATCCTCCTCTTCTCTTCATGATTGGTAGAGACATCTCTGGATGAAAATGGCTATCAAAATGCTTTCCTAGGATGTGAGGACTGAAAGATACGTTTTGCAAGATATGGAAGGCTTTGATAGATTAATTGCAAATGCTGTACCTTTGTTGGCTTATCCATGCACACTTCAAGCATTGATAATATAATATCGCCCATAATCTTTATGGTACTGGACTATATCCAAGGTGGATTGATGTGCATGGCCAAGGGTTTATGGTGGTGTGATGATCAATAGCATATGAATGAATTGTTACGGTAAAGCTTTGGTACCGAAGAGTTTGGAACTGAAACTTTCAACGCCAAAAGCAGCGGGCAAAGATGAAAAGACTCCACCAAAAGAGCCTTGGTCCAATCTTCCACAGTCGGATCCGAAACAGAAGTAACTGGTATAAACCCTGACACTGGTCATATCCATGCCAAATTGCCTGAAAAAAAAGAACATGGGCCACCAGGAAGAGTACCACATTTCCCTGAAGAGAAAAAATGTGGGTTCTAACCCTTCACCAGCATATATTCCATCTCCTTCAGCCACTAATCCTCAATTACTCAGCACACCCAGTAATTCCCCACCACCACTTACACCTGACCCACAGGATCAATGGGCTGAGAATGGGGATGAGGATAGCCCACAGGATGTTGACCCATGGAAGGATTAGGACACTGACCCAATCACAGACAATGACCCTGACCAGACCATCACCCCCTGGCGATAATATAGGGTGTATTGAACTTCTTAACAGGGCTGCTCATTATCATGAGGTGGAACTGCATAAGGAGGTTTTAGTGGAGGCCTTCTTGTTTGAGTCCCTAAGTTCCTCTCAAAAAACTGCCCATACACTGCCAGTGCGTCAGGGGATGCTTAAACACGCAGATGAGGTTTTCAAAGATCCTGTAAGTTCCCAATGCCCGCAAGAGAGCTAACTCACAGACCACTGGTGAGGCGCTTCCTCCTGATAAGGAGTCTAAGTTAATTGATGCCTCTGACAACAGGGTAGCCTTACAAGTGGCTAATCACTGGCGCATCGCTAATGCTCAGGCTTTGTTAGTCAGATATGATAGGGCTCATTATGATGAACCTAAATCTAAGGCAAATTATCTTATTCAGGAAGGCAAATTTATCACCAATACCGCCATCAAGTACACCCTAGACGCAGCAGACTCAGCAGACACAGCAGCGCGCGCAGTAAACACCAGCGTACTACTACGCAGACATGCATGGTTAAGAATTTCAGGTTTCAAACCTGAGGTACAGTCCTCTATTCTCAACCAGCCATTTGACAAAGAGCTCCTCTTTGGTCCATCAGGTGACACCGTGCTGGAAAAAATAAAAAAAGATACAGAAGTCGCAAAGTCCATAGGGGTTTTGCAGTTACCTGCGAATAGGGGTTCCTTTCATCGCTCCTTTTACAGGGGTGGCTCCAGAAATATTTCGGACCACTTTCACTTGGTCACACACGAGCAAGTGCTCCCTCTCCTTCAACAAGGCAACTTGCTGTCCACTCTGGACTTAAAGGACGCCTATTTCCATATCTCAATACACCCTGCTCCACCGTAAGTACCTCAGGTTCGTAGTAGCAGGACAGCACTATTAGTTTAAGGCGCTCCCATTTGGAGTAACTACAGCACCCAGGGTTTTTACCAAATGCCTGGCAGTAGTTGTAGCTCATTTACGAAGACAACACATTCATGTCTTCCCATATTTGGACGACTGGCTAATAAAAGCCAACTCGCAGAGGAGCTGTCTATGTCACACTCGCAAAACAGTGCTGTTGCTCCACGATCTTGGGTTCACAGTAAATCTGTCCAAATCCCATCTACAACCATCCAACACATAGGGGTATCTGGGAGCCACAATAGATACACAAAAGGCTTTGGCCTACCCCAATCCCGCCAGAATCCGCAACATGCAAACTTTACTCTGCCAGTTTCAGCCTCAACACTCATTACCAGCTCTGGTGTTTATGCAGTTACTAGGGATGATGGCATCTTGCATTCTAATAGTCCCTTATGCAAGACTCCAGATGCGTCCCCTTCAGGAGTGCTTAGCACGTCAGTGGAACCAAGCTTAGGGCCACTTATTAGATCCAGTGTTGGTGAACGGCCGTACCCATCACGCTCTGCAGTGGTGGAATACACAAAATCTTTCAAAAGGGTGGCCCTTCATTGACCCGGTTCCACAGATAGTGCTAACGGCAGACGCAGCGCACACTGGTTGGGGAGCTCATCTATAGAGGCATACAATTCAGTGCATCTGGAACCTGCAACAAAAGCAACTTCACATAAATCATCTAGAGCTCCTAGCGATTTTTCCAGCGCTCAAAGCGTTTCAAGTACATTTAGTTGGCAAAGCTGTCCTGATCCATACAGACAACTTGACAGCAATGTACTACATACAAAAACGGGGGGAAGACACTCTCCAGCACAAACCATCTGGAGATGCGCTATACGTCACAAAATGTATCTCCTTCCAGAACACTTCTCAGGAATAAACAATTAGAGTGCAGATCTGCTCAGTCGTCAAAGACAACAGATTCACTCATGGGAACTCCACCCTCAAGTTCTCCTCCCATTCTTCCAAATGTGGAGCTTTCCGGACATAGATCTGTTCGCCACAAACCTAAATGCAAAATGTCCAAAATTCGCATCCAGGCATTCTCATCCATTGTCCAAAGGCAATGCACGATGGATGAATTGGTCAGGGATATTTGCCTACGATTTTCTGCCTCTCTCACTCATTCGATTAGTGGCTCGGAAGCTCAGACAGGCGTGCCTGACACTAATCCTAGTTGCTCCCAAATGAGCCCGGCAACCGTGGTTCACAACCCTATTGGAGCTCTCAGTAGTTCCTCACCAAAAACTACATCTCACTCCTAATCTTCTCATTGATAAATTTATTTCGGTCAAATGACCATAAAAGTGCACATAAAATACATCAGCACAAACAATAAAACAATAAATAGTCATAAAATGTTAAAAGAGAATTAAACTACAAGTTATCAGGATACGAGAAATAAAAGCAATAAGTACAACAATTAGGTTAGAAAAGTTTGCCTTCTACGCCACATACTGAGTAAATAATGAGAAACCGCAAACACAATGGGAGGGTGGGTATCATAGGTCAGTATCCTGCAGGCCTGTGTAAAATGCAAGAATCCCAAATTCTTACAAATAGGAATCAGCCAACATTTTCTAATTGCTGAATAGGCAGGGCAGAAAAACAATACATGAGTTACATTCTTATTTTTATAACTACATGCAGGGCAGACTTCGTTATTAGGTTTAGCCATTTAGATGTAAAAGACCTAATGATGATGTTCTAGACAACAACAGGGTGTCGTCTGCGAACATCAGAGCAGGCACTCTACCCGTAGCCAATTTAGGGGCATCATTGTTTACCACACCATTCAAATGTTCCACAAGGCCGTTAATGTAGAGGCTGAATAGTGTGGGTGCCAAACACGCACCCTTGGCGAACTCCTTTTTGGACAGGGAATTGATCTGTGAGTTCGCCATGCCTACCAGACCTGACCTGGGCGAAGTTGTTTACGTGGAGCCTAGATAGAACGGCTAATAAATATGGCAGGAGTCCCAGGTCTGCTAGCACCTTCTACAATTTTTCACGCGGAACCAGATCAAATGCCGCCCGCAGGTCCACAAACACAAGGTAGAGGCTACCTTTGCTGTTTTCCAATACAGGGCCTTCTCACTCAGAGCCATGGAGAGATAAGACATCCAGATCCCAGTCATCTCAATCTTGCGATCTGGCTCTTGAAATCTTAGAGTCTAGTTACCTTAATCTACTGCCAGACTGCATAAACATCATCAAAGACGCTAGACGTCCGATCACAGGAGCATGCTATGCAGAAAAGTGGAAGAGATTTGTGATATACTTCAATAGCAATCAAATCTATCCATTGGGCGCTTCAGTTCAAAACATAATTTGCTATTTATTACATCTACAGCATTCCAATTGAACTTGCTCTTCCATACGCTTACATCTTGCTGCGAAGCCGCATACCTACAGAACAGACAACATCCATCTCTCTTTAGAGTGCCTGTCATTAAAGCATTTATGGAGGGGCTTAAAAGAATCATTCCTCCAAGAATTCCACCTGCTCCAGTGTGGAATCTCAACATTGTCCTTGCCAGACTGATGGGTCCACCCTTTGAGCCATTGCATAGATGTGAACTGCAATTTTTCACTTGGAAAGTAGCTTTCCTCATAGCTATCACATCACTGACGAGAGTAGGTGAGCTTCAGGCACTCACCATAAAAGAACCATTTTTACAAGTACACCAAAACAAAGTGGTTCTTGGGACCAACCCTAAATTCCTACCAAAGACATTTCTGCCTTTCACATCAACCAATCTGTTGAGTTGCCTGTGTTCTTCCCTCAACCAGATTCTGTCGCAGAACGTGGTCTGCACACTTTAGATGTCTAGAGAGCACTACTTTACAATATAGAAAGGACAAAACCTTTCCGAAGCACAAAACAACTGTTTGTCGCTTGTGCGCCACCACATAAAGGCAATCCTATATCAAAATCAGGCACTGCAGGGTGTATAGTCAAGTGCATTCAGACATGCTATGCAAAGGCAAAACAAACACTCACAATTTCCCCTAGGGCGCACTCCACACACAAACTAGGGACTTCTATGGCGTTCTTAGGGAATATACCCATAGATGACTTCTGCAAAGCTGCAACATGGTCTACACCTCACACATTCACCTAACACTATTGTGTAGATGTGTTAGCAAGACAGCAAGCTAGTGTGGGCCAAGCAGTTTTACACACACTATTTCAGACGACTGCAACAGCTACAGGTTAGCCACCGCTTTGGGAGATAACTGATATATAATCTATGCAAAGCATGTGATCTACAGTTCACATGCCTCAAATGGAAAATGCTACTTACCCAGTATGCATCTGTTCTTGGCATGTAGAGCTGTGGATTCACATGCACCCACCCGCCTCACCCGGTACATATACCTGTTGCAGTAATATATTACTTAGATACATATATACATGGACATCTCTTACTACTCTTACTAACTCCATTATCACCCTGTGACGTGAACAATCTAACAATGGAGCTGATGACCATGCGCACTATCACTGAAAGGACGACTTTGAACAAAAACAAAGTGCAAGCATCCAGACCCAACACTAGATGGCAGGCTATGCAAAGCATGTGAATCTAAAGCTCTACATGCCAAGAAAAGATTCATACTGGGTAAGCAGCATTTTCCTTCCTCGTGATGTGTTGTTCTTGTCCCTAGGAAAACAATTTTTCATGAATTTGAAATATTCACATCTATGAATGATACCAATTGAGGAGAACTAGTGTTATTGGTGATTATCCTTTTCGTTTTAAGGCATAGCTAATTTCCATCTGAAAAGTAAAAAACTCTCTTGCAGGTTATCTTTAAATGACTTCGAAATCTCTGACTTGGACTCTTGATATGACGGAGCCTGTGCTTTTTTACAGGGAGGCGACGGCACAGAATACTATCAAGTGCGTGCTCGTCTAGCAATGCTAGAAAAGAACTACAAGTTGGCAGAAATGATCTTTTTGGAGCAGGTGAGAGACCGAACACAGGACCTATAATCCACTGAAAATGGAAAGCCTTGTTTGAACAAGAATAGCAAGTTGCAATATATCTGTGAAAGGGAAGTGTGAGCTAATGCTGTAATTGAATGAAAATTCAACGAGTTAAATGCAAACCAGAAAACGATAAGTTGCAATAATTTCGGTTGGTGGTGGGGTGAGGGCGGTGAAAATGTAAAGAAGTTATCATGTTGTCATTTAATGGAATGTAAACAGTTCTCTATGCATGCTAATACCCCACGGTACATAAATAAACTACAAGGGACGTTTTATGTGCTCTGTTTTATATCTTCCAATGAAGTGATTAAAGATGGTCATAAGCACAGTTACCTGTAGCCAATACTTGTGGTAAGATTTGATGATGATTCGATGATCCAATGGTGCGTGTTCTTGTTGATGCAGAATGCTGTCCTTGAAGCAATGGAGATGTACCAGGAGCTCCACATGTGGGATGATTGCATTGCCGTCGCCGAAGCAAAGGTGAAGTAACTGTGACGCGTTCTACCTCGTTTGTTGTCATTTTTCTATGATCTCTTCTTCACTCTTTCCCATTATTCTGATGTAGTTCTTACCCTTATTTTCTCATTGTTCTTCTCTCGACTCTCCCATGTTCCACGTGTTGTTTTGTTTTATCATAATCTCACACTTCATTCCGCACTATGGAAGATGGTATCAAGAAAAGTGTAACAGTGGTTTCTTGTTCTGGACGTCTTGTCTGTCTCATCTGCACTCACTGAAATCCAAGCTGCTAGCTAAAGAGAGTTTGTTCTTTTCACAAATAAAATGCTAGAACTTTACCAGTGGTATAAAACCTGTTAATACATTGTGAATTCGGAATATGTATTGCATATAGACTTTGCCATTCTGTTAACCATTGTAGTGTTTGGGTGTGTGGTTGGCAAAAATGTAAAGCTTATTTTAACTATCTTATTGCAAACGTTAACATGACTTCCTGACTCCTCTGCACTTGAACATTTTTCCACCCCACTCTCTAAGGTAATTCCCAGTCTCTTCTGTTCTCCCTCCCTTTTTTTTGTGAATCTCCTCCCTAAACTTCCACTGAAGAGGAGGGAACCAGAAACATTTTCTGTTTTGTTGTATCTAACCAGGATTTTTTGAGCAGACTAATTGTTCCTCACATACTTGGAAATCACCTGAATTTTGGGGGACATTATCAAATCTCAGAGAAAACACTCAGCCATATATTCACCTAGACCTAATTTCATAGCTCCACCTTGATTGAATAGCTGCATATAATGATCTCAGTGTGGAAACTAACCATGTTGCATTGACTTATGTGTAAGAAAGCAAAACAAGTGGGCTTTGTGGGTGAGGGTGATCAGCTGCTTGTTAAGCAACAGTAGATATTCACATTTGATAATGACCTTTTTCTGCTGTTAGAATCACCCTGAACTGGAAAACCTCAAGCGGAGCTATTACCAATGGCTGACTGAGAGCCAGCAGGAGGAAAAGGCAGGTGAAGTGAGGGAACAGGAAGGAGATTATGTCACTGCTGTGAACCTCTACTTGAAAGCTGGCTTACCTGCCAAGGCTGCCCGTCTCGCCATCAGCAGGGATGAGCTAATGGTGGACACCGAAGTCGTGGAAAGGATCACAGCGTCTCTCATTAAAGGAGAATTCTATGAGAGGGTAAGAGCCCCCAGTGCCACAGCTCTTTGGGGCTTCTTAAAGATTCCCTGCAATACTAATTTACTTTTCAATGCTTGAACTTTCTATCGATAACTCCAACATTCAAAATATGTTAGGCAACATATACTTCTGTTATATCTGCCTTTGAAATAGTTTAGCTTTCTATATATTATGATATCCTACCTGAGGAATTTAAAGCCAGAGTTAAGTGCAGACAACAGTGAATTATCTTGTATGTATTTTTCATCACTGGCTGGAAAAGCAACATTCCTTTATTAGTCCTGGTGTTGTGCTCCTGCTTGCATCTGCAGCATGACTGTGCCCCTCGTTGTGTCTTCTGGTTCTTTAATCATGTACCATTATTAAGAGTGGTTCCATTTCACGTTTTCTTGCAGGCTGGTGACCTGTTTGAGAAGATTCGGAACAGCAGGAGAGCTCTGGAGTGTTACTGCAAGGGCAATGCTTTTAGGAAAGGTAACACACTTATATGTTATTTTTGAGATTGTCTATGGGCTAAACCTAGATTTAGGCTATTCTGATAATTTTATGCCCCTTCAAGTTACTTTCTTGGGAAAATTCACATCTTCATCAGAAACTCCTTGCAGTCACATACACGAAAGCTTCTGCAAGTTATTGTCTTTCTTATAATTCTCAGCTCAAAGCACCTATAACAACCAAGGTGATCATTCCATGACCGAGAGTGAGAGTTAATCCATAGACGCTTTTCTTGTTCAGTCTACATTTCAGTGGCCAAGTCATTCTCGCCCATTTTAACATGAGTAATATTTTCAGATGCTAAAGAGGAAGTTGAGGTTCTCCAATACATTGTGCACAATATAATTTAACGATTAGCAGTCTGGACGCTGAATAATATTACGTCTAAATATTTTTTCATGCAGCAGAAGAATGTTTAGTGCAGCAATAGAATGTGTGCACAGTTGGTGTTGGGAATAGTCACTAAATTAGAATTTTTAGTGAGGAGCCAACTACTGCCTGGGATGTTTGGCAGATGGGGAGATAAAGAGAAACATAAAACATGAAATCAAAAACCTATGCATCTTCTACCAGTGATCCAGTTGTTAATTTGGCAACGTTATTTTGTGTGAAAGTGTTTTTCCTAACACCTAAGTGCAGATGTGCTGAAAGTTCTGATAGGTTACTGTTGTTAGAGATGGGTGCTCTTCACACAAAAAATAATTCATAATGTGAAACGAGTACTGCTGATTTTTTTGGGGGGGAGATAGCTACTTCCAACCACTGATTCCTCAAGTTTAGAATATCCCCAGACGTCAAACTGGATCCAGAAGATTTTTTCAGCAAAGCTCCTGCGTGGCCGAAGATGGCGTTGTGTGGCTCTATCTCAAACCCGTTCTGCCCCCGAAGTGGCGTTTGGAGCAGCATCTAACCTCCACCAAAGCATGCTGGTGTCCGATTCTTTTTTCTGCGCCTTCTTACTCTGATCTGGAGCGATTGCCTAAAGTTTATTTGATGTCTATGCCAGATGCAAAAGAGGTGTGTATCTGGTACTGGAGTTGGAACCACAACTTGAAATTGTGTGAGGAGTGCACTTTTATGCATCTGAAGGAGATCCAGAATTGCAAAGCTGGGCTGTACAATATTGAACGCTGTAGGATGTCTAGTAAGCCACACTCCCGCTCTAAGTCAAGGTCAAGAGAGTAAAACTGTTCCCGCTCTTGGGGCCGGTCTTCTTCATGGTCTAAGTCTTCTGGTAAGTCAAAGTCTAAGAAAAAACGTGGGAAGGCCAAGTGGGACTCATCCCAGTCTTGTCACTCTCCCTCTGAGAAGTCACACAGATGTCAAAGGGCGCCTCGATCCTGGTCCGAATCACCTGCAGAGGAGCCAATCCTAGAGCTGATCCGATGCACCCCAAATTTACGGGGCCAGCAGCGGAATCAAGGCTTTCAAGGAAGCCATGTTGTACTTCTTTGAACCTTCCCGGCTCCTTCTGGCACGCCTTTAGGCCCCATGGATCCTCAGAGGCTTCTAAGTGGGTTTCCTGTGGCGATCTGTCATCTGCCCTGTTTGTACCTCCTGAACCCATTTTGGGTTCAGCTTCCACTCTGGAGCTGATTCCACATCCGGCACCACAATGCAGGTTCTTGCCCTCTCTACGCTGGCTCCAAAGCTGCCAGTGCTGAAGGAGGACATTGATTGTATTGTCCTGTCTGGCTCTGAATCGAATCCTTCTCGCCCTTGGTTGAAGTCAAGTCCTGTAATAGTTTGAATGTGACCCACCCCAGTCCACTCTGACTCAAAGAAATCAGCACCTTTTCCAAGGAGGTGCCCAGCTCACCAACAATGTGTTGTATTGGATTCTCACCAAAGCAAGCCATTCTTTGGTAATGAAGGAGATGAGTGTGATTTTCGGCCACAATATGATGACAATTTCTATTTGGAATTGCAAGAGACCAGTGGGTTAGACAGTTTTCCTAACACTGTGCTGGAGTCTCCTGCCGGTCCTTCAAAAGAATAGACAGTGTCATTTGTTGTGATCATCAGACGAGCTTCCGAAGTCCTGGACTTACATTTGCCATCTATTGAGACAAAACCTAAGGTCCTCACTGACTTTTTACAGCCTGGGCTGACCTTATATAAGCCCTTGCTACCATTCAACTAAGTCTTGACTGACACGCTCATGGACAAGTGGTCACTATACCTATTGCACTGGTTTAGGTCCTCACTACAGCATCACTACCATGTGGTATTGCAACAAGCTAAGCGGGTGGGGTTCTGGGCTCTGTGCCAAAAAGCCAGTCGCCTCTGAAACTGGATCAATCATCTGGACATTTCCCTGATTGTGCACCACCTGGCAGTATCGTTAAACGCCAGCCAGACAAAGTCAAATGTATTGTTGTTTGTTTCGTCTCTACATTCAAACACTTGCAGTGGGCACTGTTTTTTTAAAAACAAATTTTATTAATAGTTTTTATTTTTCATAATAGAACTGATGCAGTACTATGTTCATGTGGGATGGTACAGTTATTATCATAACTACAATATTTTCTTCCACGTGGAGGAAAGAAAGCCAGGTAATGCCATTTCGTACATTTTGTTCACACTTCAAATAATCTACAAAGCCAGTGATGAGTGCCATGTACAGCTTTGCTAAAACTCCCAACGTCCAAACCAGTTATGAAACCTCAGCCCAACATGTCTCAGTCTGCAATAAAACAAAAGACCCCCAACGTATCCCCTCCTCCCCCCTCTCTCCAGTCCATTTAGTTACGAAAGGGAACTTCCGAATATACCTGTTGTCCAAAGCTTGGCATACATCAACACTTTAAAACTTTAAAAACAGCCTGTCTACGTGTAAATTACATTTACAACTTCACCTGATAGGTGGAACACAATCTTGCGTCTGCAATTGTTACGTTTGAGGTGGTTTTGGAATCCTACTCTATTGCGAGTTATTGTGGGTGTTAATAATATCTAAGTCTTGCGCTTTAGTAGTTTCTAGCATGACATCCCACGGATCTCTACATATAACCATCTTATTAAGTGCCTACCTCTGTCTATATAATAAAGTGCTTTAACCAATTCATGTGTAGGGGGTTCCTGCCGGTGTGGGGCGCAGTGTGTTTTTACATATTGCATTAACGCTGCATGCAGTATATACAAGTGGTCTGGCACTCCAGTCTCTCTTATGAAATTATCATGATCCAGTAGCTGTTTATCATTAAACATCCGACACCATGCTAACCCCCTCCTCTAACCAAGGGGTGATAGTACGCCTCGTTATTCTTCCAGCCGTCAGTGGTATTCCCAGTAAGGGTATGTGTTATAAACTCAATAAATCCTGGATGCAAGTTGAGTTTAAGCTGAGTTTAATGAAGAGTATTGGATCTACACAGCTCATCATCTGCGAGCAGTCTTCAACTGTCCTGTTAACCTCACAGCATTGAAAACATAACATTCTATATACAGTGACATCACAGATCCATTAACCACAGCACAGCAAGAAGACTCCAGCAATACTGCTCACAAACACAGAGCTTTTGATATAGCTTTACCGTAACATAGAATATAACATATCTCCGTTCCTTAAAACATAAACAAAAGAAAAATACAACATAATATAACAATGTAAAGTTATTCATTAAAACATAGTGCAAACGAATCTTTAAATCTTTGTGGGACGACTCTGGCTCTTGTGCTTCTTCTATTCTGTAACAGGGAGGTAGATTGATCGGCAACTCTCCCATTCTGTAACAGAGAGGTAGATCAACTAGCAACACATCCATCATCACACTCAGAACCATTGCTAATGGAACAATTCCCTGAACTGGATTTGGATTTAGCCTTAACAACCTTAGACAAATTCCACCAATTACCTCCTGCTACTTGAATAGAATTGTTGCCAATCTTGATCACCTTAACAGGATCACTAAACTTACCACTACCTTTCTTGCTATGTACAGCTTTCTTTTTTTTTTTTTTTAAACATTTTTATTTGCATTTTGGTTATAACTCAACAGTACAGTCATGTAATTCTTCGTGCTCATCCCCCTACACCCTCTCCCACCCCTCCACAATCCAACTTTGCTGGTGCGTTACATATCCCATTTGTCCAAAGTCCGTATATTCGATATGCAAAGATCTCTAAGTGTCTCCTTCCAAGCCATCTGTAGGACGTGTAAGCAGTTTTGCATCCTAGTGCTGAGCTCATCTCCCTCCCAGCCCCCATCCAACCCGTGATAATAGCGCCACCTGGCCCAGACCTTACGGAACTTCCTAGGACACCCTCTAGCTTTATAGGTCACTCTTCCAGCAGCCATATAGAGATCTAATCCTCGTCTCCATTCCTCCAGTTCCGGGGGAGTCGGCGACCCCCAGTAATTTGCTATATCCCTTTTGGCCACCACCAGGACAAGAACCAGGAAGGTTAGGAGAGGGCGAGGAAGGTCCACGTCGTTAGTCATTCCCAGAAGGGCCAGCTTGGGCTCCTGGACAAGTGGGACCTCCAGTATCTCTCTCAACTCCCTAAATATGTGGTTCCAGTAGTTTTGAATCACGTCACATGCCCATAGTATGTGATAAAAAGTCTCCTCTGTCTCTATGGCAGCGTCAGTATGTGGCATCGTCTATTTTCCCCATTCTCTTTAGTCTCACCCTGTCATAATAAGTCCTGTGTAGTACATTATATTGGACGAGACGTAGCCTGGACTTGATCGCCACCTCTCTGGGGTGCATCAATACTATTTCCCAATCTAGGTCATCCAGTTCTCCCACTTCCTCCTCCCACGTGTTTCTAAGTTTCGCCAGATCCCCCAGCATATTGTTGGTTAAGGTTTTGTAGGTGAGTGAGACCGCCTTCCCCTGGATCTGTTCCTGTAGGAGCCGACCCTCTAGTGGTGCATATTCTGGGAGCCCAGGTAGGTGTATGTTTTGAGTCCGCCAAGCATGACGCAACTGCATGTATTTGTATATCTGTGTGTGCTGAAGCCTACGATTTTAGAGTCAGGAAGGTTTTTAATTTCCCCCTGGCGACCACATCTCCAATGGTGGAGATTCCGATGTCATCCCACCGCTTAAATCCCTTGAGTTTATAAAGTTCGGCCAGCCATTTGCAGTACCATAGAGGCGTCTGCCGGGTGGGCTTCTTCTCCCAGCCAGTACGTTTTGTGGCCTTGTTCCAAGCAAGCAATGTAATAAGATTCGCAGGGAGAAGTTGTCCCCTCCCAGAACCCCCCGTATAGATAGTACAGTATGTTGTGCGGAGACAGTTTGTGTCGTTCTAGGGCATATGTGGGGTGGTCTGCCTGGGTATGCAGCCATTCGTTTATCTGGGTCATGTGTTCCGCCCAGTAGTAGGCCTCCAGTTTAGGTAACGAGATTCCTCCGCTGTACTGGTGTCTCTGTAGGGTATTTAGTGCTATTCTAGGTTGTTTACCCAGCCAGAGGAAAGCCCTGAGATCCGAATGAATTCTAGGCAGCAGTGTGTCCGGTAGCGGGTAGTATTCATTCTGTAGGGCGTATAAGTATTTGGGGAGGATGATCATCTTCTACATCGCCGCTCGGCCTAAAAGCGTAAGCGGCAACTGTCTCCAGCGGTCCATGTCCGCTACGGAGTTCAGCATGATCCTTTCTAGGTTTTTCTGCAGGGAGAGTTTCCTGTCAAGGGTGATGTAAATCCCGAGGTACTGAAAGCCTTCCGTAGTCGTAATTAGTTGCCCTGGCAATGTTGTCCAGGTTTCCCTGCCCCGTGGGTCGTACAAGACCAATTTATGGCAGTTTATTTTGTACCCGGAGTGTTCCCCATAGCGTTCCAATTCCATGAAGAGCTCCGGCACAGTGGTCTCTGGGTCGGTAATGTACACAAGGCCATCATCCGCATAGAGGATAGCTTCTCTTATGTACAGCTTTCTTGATCCTCACAAAATCACACAACGGTACAACTTTAACATTTCTTTTCCTATCAAACCACTCCTTTTCCTTTCCATGCATAAAAAGTACATTGGATTTGACATTATCCATTATAACCTCAACATCAACCAAAGAATTAAACCATTTGTTCATCCAACCCGGACAAAAACTTGTATTGGCTTTCCTTCCCCTTAAAACCTCAAAAGGGCAAAACTTAGTAGTGGAATGGGGAGTGGTCCTATAAGACCACAACATACTATCTAAAGAAGACAACACACCATGCCTACCTTCAACAGCCCACTTAATGCATTCCCCTACCACTCTGTTCATCCTCTCCACAAGACCATTACCTTGTGGGTAATAAAGAGAACTCCTGAGATGTTTAATTCCACATGATTTAAGGAAAATCTGAAATTCATTGCTCACAAACTGACTTCCATTGTCTGAAACAAGAAATTGAGGAAAACCTTCCCTCAAAAACACCTCTTTCATAAATTTGATAACACTAGTGGCACTAGCTTCTCTGACAACCTTGATCTCAGGCCATTTTGTCGCACACTCTATCATGACAATTACAAATTTCATGCTCTGGGGTAAAACTTCGTATGGACCCATTATATCCACTCCTACTTTAATCCATGGCCCATTAGGACACTCGACAGGAGACAAGGGAGGAGTATTGACCTTAAGCGTCTTATCCGAGGAACAGCACAGCAAACAATTTTCGACAGAATACCTGATCTCATTGTCCATGGTCGGCCACCAAAACTTTTCTCGAACACGTTGAGTGGTAAGAGAAATGCCCAGATGTCCATTGTGAGCTTCTTTAACAATGACTGACTTGAGTGAATGTGGTGGAATCAACTTATCACACCTCCTCAGTAACCCATCCTCTAACGATATTTCTGACTCAACCTTCCAGTATGGCTGTAGTTCAGAAGAGAGAGTTTTTTTGCTCGGCCATCCATTCATCACAAACTTACATACATCTTGAAGAACATTATCCTCAGAGAATGCTACCCTCTAATCACCTTCTGACCCAACAGCTAAAATGGGAATATCAACAGATGCCACAAAGCAATCTTCATCACATACATCTTGAAACCCTGTGCCTTCACAAATATCTGAAGATTGGGGAAAACGCAACAAATAGTCAGCTCTGACATTCTTACCCCCAGCAGTGTGTGTAATGTCGAACTGATACTGTAGTAGCTTGTTTACCAGTCTTATGATTCTAGGGGTACAACATTTACTAGGACCAGAAGATAATATTGACACGAGGTTTGTGGTCTGTTAGCAGGTTGAAGTGTCTTCCCCAAATATATGGGCAAAACTTATCGATAGCCCATAAACAGGCTAATAATTCCTTTTCAATAACAGAATAATGTTCTTCTACTCCTCTTAAAAAGCTAGATGCAAATGCAACTGTTCACTCTTTGTCAACTGACCTCTGCGTAAGAATAGCACCTAGCCCACTTTTACACGCATCCACAGTAATATAGCAAGGTAGTTATGGATCAAAAGGTGTCAAGACATTACTCTCCTTAAGAGCGTTTTTAATCACCCTGAGCGCACTGTCACAGTCATAGGACCAATTGAACTTTGAGGAGCTCTTGAGAAGATTACTAATAGGTCTAACTATGGACGCGTAGTTGGAGACAAATCTGGAATAATACTCCAATAACCCCAATAGAGACTTAACTCCTGTTTTATCACTGGGGACTGGAGCATTCATTATCGCATCAATGAGGCCCTGCCTAGGCTTAATGCCATCCCTGGACAAAAGATGTCCTAGATATTCTATCTCTTCGCATGCAAATTTACATTTCTAATTTTTTTAAACCACACCTTTTTGTTAAAAAATTTCGAGCACTTTTCTGATAATCCTATCATGAATCTTGCTATTCTTGGCATAAATTAGGACGTCATCCTGAAATACAAGCACCTCTCCGACACCCCTCAACATGTTCTGCATTACCCTCTGAAAGACTGATGCCGCGGAAGCTAGTCCGAACGGCATCCTTTTATAACGAAAAGTGCCAAGAGGGGAAACAAATGCTGTCAAGGAGCACGATTCAGAGTGCAGCTTTATCTGATGATAGGCGCTAGCCAAGTCGAGTTTAGAAAAAATGGTCACACCTTTGATACATGAAAATAAATCAGAAATTTTGGGCAGTGGGTGTGAGTCAACCCAGATCTCTTTATTGAGTGATCTAAGATCAACACATACTCGCAATTTACCATCCCGTTTCCGGGCTACCACTAAGGGAGAAAGCCAGAGTGATGAATCAGTAGGTTCTATGACTCCCATCTCGCATAATGAAGTAAGTTCTTTTTCAAGATCCTCCCTGACACTAAAAGGAACACTCCTGAGTTTGTGTTTGATAGGAGTAGCGCCCTTTTTAACAATAATCTTGTGTTTGAAACCAGAAATCCTTCCCAGTTTGTTACTGAAAACAGTGGGAAATTCATTGATCCACCTAGTGTTTTCTTCATTACAAGTGATTAGCATAACTTGCTCTCTTGTTCCCGGTCTTAACTGCATTCCAAATAATCCCTGATGGAACCACCCTAAGATATTAAGGCCTTTAACAGCCACATAAATCTTTCCTCTGATCTTCCTGTCCTTGAACACAAGAAAATCCTCTATGAAACCCAGTAAATCGATCTTCCGTCCTTCATAGGATACTGGAGATCGATCAGGAGGAAAAAGTTCCCTCTCTCCCCATGTCTCTTGAAACAATTTTTGGGTTATCATAGTGATCCTAGCACCAGAATCAACTAATAAATTAATTGCTTTATCACCGACTCTGATTTCGACAATTGGATCAACACATGTAGAGGGATCTCCTGTAAGTGGAATGGAAGATTCATCAGAATGACTGTGATCACAGACAACAGAAACAATCTCATCGTCTGATCCACAGTCATCAGATTCCAAGACACAGGCCACAGATTTCTTTTGAAATATCCTTTTTAAACATACAGCAGAAAAATGACCTATCTTCCCACAGTAGTTGCATGTGACATTAAGAGCAGGACATTTAGTACCTTTAGTATGGGGAGAACTACCACAGCGCAAACACATATTAGAAGGTATAGAGTTATCAGGTTTCTTCTTAGAGAAGTGAGACATACCTTTCTTAACAAAAGGAGTTTTATACTTTTTTGATGAACCTATATAATTTATAGCAGGAGACTCACTTGGCTTATCTTCCAGTTCTTTTAGAGATATATTCAATGTTTCAATGCTTTTGGCCACTTTAATTGTTTCATCGAGACAAGGGTTATCCATAGATAATAACTTTTGTCTGATATGTTTATCCTTACAGTTCCCTACAAATTGATCACGGATTAATTGTTCTGTGAAATTTTCAAACGGACATAAAGACGCTAATTGCCTGAGAACAGAAATGTAGTCATCAACATCCTTACTATCCGATTGCTTACTCTCAAAAAACTTGTGTCTTAATACAATCAAATTAGGTTGTTTATCAAAACGTGCCTTAAGTTTAGCTACAGTGCTTAGATAATCATCTAAAATTACATCTCCATCAGGTAGATCAGGTAAGTGTTTAAAGATAGATCTGCCTTCAAACCCCAGCGAATGTAGTAGTAAAACTTTTTCCTCTCTGGTCGGAATCTAGACGCACCAATGGCACCTAAAAATGTCTTGAATGCATCAAACCAGACATCCCACTTCACTGTAGGTTCACCAGGAGTTTAAAGAAATGAAGGAGGTGCATCGATAGATTGCATGAAGGACATAGTTTGTAAACACTAAAACAAAAAACAAAAATATTAAAAATTGATGCCAAATTTATACCTCCAAAAGATAATGTTCTTGAGTAATATCAGTGTGCGAATCACAGCAGGTAATTCACCAGATTAATGTGTACATGAGATGTGTGTGAATCACAGAAGAAAAGTAGTAGTAGATAGATGATTCACAAATTACTGTAGTAAATAGATGATTCACAAATCACTGGAGGTAATCCGCTACCATCATGTGTACTTGAAATGTGTGTGAATCACTGAGGAAAAGTATCCATAAATAGATGGTTGACCATACGTTCTTGTGTGCTTGAAGATAAAGCCTTTGTAATGTTCCACTTTACTTTGTTGATGGATAAATTGAAAGATGATTCACCATAGGTTCTTGAATACTTAAAGATAAAGACTTAGGAATGTTGAACTTTACTTTGTTGAAGGATAAATGAAACTATGTCCTTTGTGAACTATGAATAGAGTTAAAACAATGCTGTCTGCGCCAGAAGAATAAATGAAAACCTTCCACAAGATCCACTCAGAACTTACATCTTCTTTTGTATTGTAAAAATCCAAGAATGTTGAATGTTCTATGAATAGGACTGTGACATCATGGTTGGCAAGAAAAAGAAATAAATGGTTGGCGTTTTTAAACAGTAGACAGATTGAAACAAACGCGCCTGCGCAGACTCTTAAAAACTCGAAATCTGCTTGTTTGCCAACCATGTGGTTGGCAAGAGTTAACGTTTATGCGCATGCGCGAGACTAAACATGTCAAAGTCTCACGCGTGTAGGCGCATGCGCGAGACTACGCGTATAGGTCTTGCCTCAGTCAAAGAAATAATGGCGATCTTGCGTTGCGATGATGTGGCTGAGCGAAAGGACTCTAGAGCACGGGACAAACAGTTGCGCTTTTTAACCAAAGACGCTCGAGGAAGAAGCGCGCGTGCTAACAGTCAGCTAACAAGTTTTTTAAACATAAACATCCTTGGAAATGTTGATATTTTTTCAAAACAATTTGTCTACAAATATACTCCTCTCCTCCAGATTGTTGAACAACACAGCACAGCAAACAACCACCATAAGATGAAGAGGTAACAGAGTCTTCAGATATTACTTGAATCCAAAAACGCTTTGCCCATAACACCGCAAAAGTCGAAATTCGAGTCAAAGGAAATGGCAAAATAAAGTGTCACAAACTCGAATTAAAATACAAAAAATATTAACCAACCATGCTTGCCACCATCTTTAAAAAAATATATATAGCACACTGTCTTTCCAGAGATAAATGTAAATAATAAGGTTTAATAGACTTATCTTGAGGGATTAGAGTTATAGATTGAAGTAGAAGACACCAGAAATCAAAATCCACAGCAACTCTGTTGTATGAATGTAGATGCAGCAGATGATATAGAATGATGAAATGTCGAAAATCTTGAATTTTGATGTTTGAAATGCGTGAGTTCAGCTGTGTAGAGTCCTCGTCGCCAACAGTTTGTTGCCTGCGTAGGCAGGGTGTGGTATTTTAGTGCAGCTTTCCAACACTGCAGCGCTATGCGCAACAGGGTTGGAAGGTGCTGGGGAGGTTTGCAGCGTGGCAACAGCAGTGAATGCAGGGCTCCTCTTTCTATATCACGCTCAGTATACCCTATTTCAGGCACATTACGCCCAGCCGTCCAAAACGACAGCCATCGTAACTGGCAGGCATAGTAATATGCTCTGATGTCCGGCACTCCCAGACCTCCCCTCTCCGTACCGAGCTGGAGCTTTTTGAGGTTTATCCTCCGTCTGCCGGGCCCCCAGGTGAGGTGAATAAGCATGGTGTTTAAAAGTTTGAAGGTGTTCTGTGAGATCAACATAGGGAGGTTTGTAAAATAGTAAATCAGTTGTGGAGAGGACCACTGTTGGAACCTGGGATGTCAGGTCACCTAGGGTAGCCTGGCCTAGGGTAAGACACAATACTAGAGGCTCAAGTGTGAAGGTTGCAAACCACCCAGCAGTAATTCCACGCAATAACACATAAAAAGGACACTACACCAATGTTGGAAAAATAAGTACTTGTTTATAAAAATAATACCTTTGCTCTCTTGGTTCTAGAATTCACAGTTCAGTATAATACATTCTGTCAGGAGAAGAAACAGTACTTTTAAAATTGCCAAATAATGTCAAAACACAGTTCTATTAACTTATCAGCACATTACATTTAGTCAGGTAAGCAATAACCATTTCAATGTCAATCTTACAGTTCCCCTTTCTTGGCTTGTCACCTTCTCATCAAAGAACAGTAATTCCCTTGAAGCGGAGCCTATACTTCTCTAGTAAAGGATTCTTATTTCCTTCCTCTCCACTACTGGCAACTAGAAATATGACTTTTCCAAATAGAGCAACAATTCAGGAAGTCCCTTCAGGGATTCTCCAAGGGTGCTTCACACATAGGAACAGATTCTCTATTCCACAATTTGCTATGTCACGCCCCCCTTTCCCTCGTGTTATTCTCCTAATGGAAGTCACTCCCCCCCCCCCCCCCCCCCTTTGGTTCACCTCCTTACTTGTGGTAGGATTTTCAGTTGTCGTCTTGGTACGCCAGGAGATGGGGGTAACCACCTGGCAGAACAAAGGAACCAAGCGCTGGCAAGGCTCACCAGCTTCCAGGGCCCCTCAGCCCTTCCCACCCCGCTCGAGCCAACTGCTCTGTAAAGCTCACGAGCGGAGAAGGACAGAGTAAACAGAATTCCCCTGCCGCTATCGGGCTCCTCAGGTTTCCCCTCCCGCTCACGCCAGCTCCTTCAGGAGGCGCTCGAGCAGGGAAGAGGTGACACCACACGCCCACAGCCGCCGAAGGGTTCCCTGCGCTCCTCCTCAGTTCTCCCTCGCTCTGGTCAGGGGAACACTACACCTCCAGGCATGCGCGAGGCGCCCACGCTGTCACCGCCTCTCACCTCGCTGGCTCCAATGGTGAGACGCTGCTCCCTCGCGCTGACTCCGATGGCGAGACGCTTCTCTCTCGCGCTGACTCCGATGGTGAGACGCTTCTCTCACAGGCCTGCTCGATCCTAGGCCCTTCCTGAACTGTGGAAGTGGGATCGCCTGGGGCATGCGCGATAGCGCTCGAATACCTTCAAATCAGTGCCACATCCACCACAACGCGGCCGGTGCCCCCGGGGTCCTGTACACGGCGAGATCAGCGCTGCCTCATAAGAACCGGCACCCCTTTCCTTCCTCTGTTTCCTGACAGGAAGTAGAGTTCTGTCGCCTGCGTTTTAGGTAAGGTCCCACAGGGACACACTGGCCAAAGTCTGCTTTACACCTAAGGCGATGGACCTAGAACTATATCGCTTCACATGTCAGCTCCCAATCTCTATCCTTCAGAGACTTCTTAACCCTTGGTGCTGGCAGGAATTGGGGATGAAGTGCACCCTTTCAAAGGTCTCTCTCTCACTGGGCAGAGGACTGCGCTCCGCAGCACTGCAGTCTCCTTCTCCTCTTGACACTCCTGTATTTCCAGACTAGGGGTTGATCAGGCGCCCAGGGTCTCCAGCCATCCAAAACAGCGGGGTCAGGACAAGTAACCCAAGGGAGGAAGGGTGGTGAATCAGTAAGGCAACCCTCTGACTAGCCTACCCCCACCTTCAGCTACAGCCTGTCCTCCAGCTGACTCTCTCCAGTGAGACAAAATGGCTGTCCAGCATTCCGCCTTTTATAGGCTGACCCTCAGGAGTCCAGAAGGGACCAGAAGGTTCTGGAACACCCTATACTACTCTATGGGACAGGTTCTGGGTTTGGCAGTTAGGGCAGTTGGTAGCCACCATTTTGTGACTCCAACTATTTCTGTCAGAACAGGCCTCTAGGCCTGAGGTGAAAAACTATGAGGGGGAGGAAAAGAACACCTATCCCCTTGACCAACACCTAGAAAAAGTTAGTGGACAAAAATTATTAAAGGTATGAGGGGCAAAAAGGGGACAAAATAAATAATAATTTGGAGGGACTACGCAAAAAGCCAGACAGGTCTAACAACCACCATTTTTGTTATAGCTACCTTGCCCATCACCGACAGTACTAATGTGATCCAGAAGGCAATGCTAGAGCGTATGGCTCTAATTGCTCTATTGAGGTTGCCGTCCAACATATCAATGGGAGTCCTGTACACATGGATACCCAGATATTTAAACGTATGCGGAGCTACCTGTAGCACTGTGGGCCCAAATGTAATTTCTGTATGCGAGACTTGCTCACGGGAAAAAAGGCGTGCAACTTTGTCGGATTAATGGCTAGACCCGATATGTGTTCAAATGTGTTGAAAATCACAGAGAGACGGGCCAAATTAGACTAAAGGTCCTTATTATAAAGGATAATGTCGTCCGCATAGGCGGAGAAGAGGTGTGTTGTGGGCCGTATCTGTATGCCCAGCTCTTGTGCGTCTCGCACATAACTTGAGTGCTAAGGGTTCTGCTGCCAATATGAACAGGAGTGGTGAAAATAGGCAGCCTTGCCTCGGTTCTTTAAATATCAGGTATTCAGCCGATATATGACCCCCTGTACGAACACGGGCAGTGGGGGCATCATACAACAAGTGGAGCCATTTAATGTAATCATCCGGCAGCCCAAATTTCGTCAGTGCCTTGAACATGTACTCCCAATTTAGCGTATAGAACGCTTGGCATAAATCCAGCGATATACAACCCGCGTAAGTGTAGCGTTCTAGGGCGGCTGACATGAGGTGGTGTAATCTCCTGGTGTGCAAAGACGTGCTCCGGGCCGGCAGGAAGCCAGTTTGGTCTATGTGTATCAGCTTATTCAAGATGGGCAGGAGCCTATTTGTCAGCACTTCATTTAGTGTTTTGTATTCTGTTGCAAGCAACAACAGTGGGCGATAGCTTGCCTCTTCCCGGCTCGGGAGCGAGACCACCAGTGCCTGTGCCATGGTGAGGGGCAGTGCTCCCTCCTTCAACGCTGTGTTGTAGCGGAGCTCTAGGCTGGCAGGAGTGAGTCTTTGAAAATATCATAAATTTCTGTAGGTAACCCGTCCAACCCAGGAGTTTTATTATGTGGGAGCCCTTTAATTGCTATTTTGATTTCAGTTTTGGTATTGGGACATGACCGTTCTTTCAGGGCTGCTGCAGTCGGTTGTGGGTATGGCAGTGCATGTAAGAAGTAGTCTATTCGTGTGCCCTCCCTGTCTACAGGTTTACTGTATAATGAGGCATAGTACTGGCAAAAAGCCACATTAATGTCATTTTGGTTATGTGCTTTTTCACCCGTCAGTGTAGTGATCTTGTTAATTACAATGGCAAGAGGGTCATCTCGCAGTAATTTAGCTAACAGTGTCCCAGATTTGTCCGCCTCGGAATGACGCATCTGCGTGTATCATTGGTGATCTATGAGTCGGAGAGATTCTAACAATTCCGCATGTTGAATACGTACTTCCTGGAGTGGTGCCGGTTTCTCCCTGTCATGTCTTCTAAACTGTGGCCACAGTTTCCAGGTTGGCACCGTAGTAGATATCCTGCCCCACGTGACTGTTATCTCTAGTGGGTTATGATCTGAAAAGGTTTTCGCTAGATACGTAGCGTGTGACCTACATCGCAATCATGTTTAAGCAGTATATTCTATCTATTCTTGTATGTAGCATATGGACCGGGGAGTAGAAAGAGTATTCCCAATGTGTCGGGTGCCGCATCCTCCATAGATCCCCCCCCATCCCTCCGCCGAGCTGCAGAGTGCCTTCGCCTTTTTAATCACGCCCGCACCATTTAGAGGGGGATGGGACCCGTCTAATGCAATGTTCATAATTGTGTTCTAATCCCCGCCTATAATCCAGGGATGCATCTCCCAGCCTGCTAGTGCTAGGTTCAGGTTAATTAGAAACCGTTCCTGCTCAGAATTCGGTGCATATGTGCTACCCAGTACTACTTGCTGACCATCAAGTGACCCTCGTATAAAAATATAGCGTCTCTGCTTATCAACTCTTTGTTCTAAGGGTTTAAAAAGCACCCCATGTATTATCCATATTGTGAGACCTCGCGCATATCCAGAGTACCTAGTAGAGAAAACCTGCCCTCTCCATTTAATACGTAGCTTCACTGCCTCCTGTTCCAGCACGTGGGATTCTTGCAAATATACTATTTGTGCTTTGCATCTGAGCAATTGTGCGTGTATTCTATGGCGTTCTGCACTGAACCCAAACCCTGAACATTCCATGTTATTATGTTGTATGTACTGAGTATATGCATTGCAATACTAAGTTGATCTTCATGACAGACTGTGTCCTGTATGTGCTGTTAGTAGGCTGCTCCAGAGTAAACGAGTGAGTAGGACTGTGTCTCTCCCCAAAAATCCCAAAACTCTGTCCGGTCAAAAAACTGTACCGGACCATATAACTAAACATGGCAAACAAAACTATGCCCTGTACAGAAACAGCATTTGCAAATTGGGGGTCATCGCCAACGCCAATTACGGGGTGCAATCCTGCTCTCCAGTATACTATAGAGCTCCGCCAGAACGGAACCCCGGGCTCGGGAAATGTGTGTACATACATCGCCTCAGCATATTTTAACAAAAGGATATGGTATCATTGTCGGAGGCAGGTCCATAAGCAGCAGTGTCTTCCGAAGGTCAGCCAAACAAACCATCTGCCGTCTGTGGGGTCACGGTGGGAAATAGGGCCACTCTGCCTTCAGCGTCCGATCTATTCACGTTTTCTTCTGAGGAGGCTGGGTCTTCTGCTAGTACCGTCAGTCGAAAGGTAGCAGCTGCTATGAGCGCTTGTTTTTTGCTCTGCTGCATCTGCTGCGACATTGGGTTGGTCCATCGAGAGTTCCTGCATATCTGTCTGCTACGACGGTTACCAGTCGGTTACATTCGGTTGAAGCTATGATGTGTGCTCTGGAAGGCATTGTCCCCACTCGCAGTGGGTTCTGTCACCTCCACCCATTCCTCAACGTCTTTCGGGCTCTCGTAA